>NC_091668.1:317500-1517500 GCF_042453785.1 Malus domestica | reverse complement strand
AAAACACCAACCATAAGCATCTGCTTATCTCCCCGCTCCAATAGAACTCACTTCCTTTCACTTCCTCACAAGGTCACACTCACCACTAACAATGGATCGTCTCGCCTCCCTCCTCCTCCTCCTCTCCCTCCTATCCTCCGCCCTCGCCTCCGCCTCAGTTTCCAACGACGCCGACCCTATCATCCGACAAGTCGTTTCGGAAACTGACGAAGATCATCTCCTCCACGCCAAGCACTTCTCCAGCTTCAAAGCCACGTTCGGGAAGACCTATGCGACTCAGGTTGAGCACGACTACAGGTTCGGCGTCTTCAAGGCCAACCTCCGCCGAGCCAAGCGGCACCAGGCGCTCGACCCCTCTGCCGTCCACGGTGTAACCAAGTTCTCTGATCTCACTCCCAAGGAGTTTCGCAGGAACTTTCTCGGACTAAAGCGTCGTCTCCGGCTTCCGGCCGACGCGAACAATGCTCCGATTCTTCCCACCAATGATCTTCCAACGGACTTTGATTGGCGCGACAAAGGTGCTGTCACGCCGGTGAAGGACCAGGTACAAATATTTCTAAAATTTTATTTATTTATCTGAAAAAAATAAATGGAATTTCTGTGGATTATTATTTTTCGTTTTGGGATGCGATGGTGAAAATTAGGGTTCTTGTGGGTCGTGCTGGGCGTTTAGTGCGACGGGAGCTTTGGAAGGAGCTCATTATTTGGAAACAGGGGAACTCGTCAGTCTGAGTGAGCAGCAGCTTGTTGACTGTGACCATGAGGTTCTAATCTACATACTTTCCTTTCCTTGTATATGTATATATTTATATATGTATATGTGTGTATAGATATTGTATATATGTATGTGTGTATGAATATATATTGTTTTCTTTATATAATGAATGATTATTTGATCTTTGCTGTGCTTAAAGTTTTGAACTTTTTGCTCATTGAGAAGAACAAAACTGGAAAGATTAAGCTAATTGCTTCACTAATTTCTATCGTGTTACATTATCATTTACTATCTGAAAACAATTAAATGCATTTGAAAATTTGATTTTTAATGAGGAAATTGTAAACAAAGAGAAATATATGTTCTTTGAGACTGTTTACTGTTTGACATTCATGGTTAAAAAACACTGAACTTAGACTTGTACTATTCGTAGACAAGAAGAATTTTTATACGCTTGGGATGCTATTGTGGCGGTATCCCAAGTGTAGTTAAGTTTCTTTTGCGGATACTTGTACTTGTGATAGCGAAGACGAACTTTCCTACACATGTAATGTCACTGTGGCAGTTTAACAAGTGTAGGTAAGTTTATCTCGTGGTCGAGGGTGGTGGCGATGTGTGTTAATTTGGGAAGTTGGGTTTTTTTAATCCTGCATAGATTTGACTATCCTCATTGCATTATCTTATATCAAGCCTGAACATTTTGCAGTGTGATCCGGAAGAATATGGCTCGTGTGACTCGGGTTGCAATGGCGGGCTGATGAACAATGCCTTTGAGTACGCACTCAAGGCTGGCGGGCTAGAACGAGAGGAAGATTATCCTTATACCGGGACTGATGACACCTGCAAATTCGACAAGAGCAAAGTTGTTTCTTCCGTGAATAACTTCAGCGTTATTTCTACCGACGAAGATCAAATCGCTGCAAATTTGGTTAACCATGGCCCTCTTGCAGGTACTTCAGCGTGGCATTCCTTCAAATTGATTCTCACATTTTTGTTTTCCGTTTACTGAATCGTTAACTTGGTTTGCATGGTGCAGTTGGGATCAATGCGGTGTTCATGCAAACATACGTAGGCGGAGTTTCGTGCCCTTACATCTGCGGAAAGCGAATTGATCACGGAGTGCTTCTGGTGGGTTATGGTTCTTCGGGTTTTGCTCCGATTCGATTTAAGGAGAAGCCGTACTGGATCTTGAAGAATTCATGGGGACAGAGCTGGGGAGAGCAGGGATATTACAAGATCTGCAGGGGTTATAATTCTTGTGGGGTGGATTCCTTGGTCTCAACGGTTGCAGCTCTGCGTACATCCAACAAGTAGTTTACGACGGCACCGTATTATTATTGTACCCTGTTTAGGAATTTGGGGGATTTGTAAATATACTTGTGTGCTCCGATCTCCTAGATAATACAGATAGATGGGGCTAATAAGTTTATGTTTATGTCATGGTTTAGTGATGGTTGAAGTTGTATAATGTTTATGTATTTATATTGATCTTATGGAATTTTTACTTAATTATTATGCTTTGTGTTGTAAATAGTATTTTATAATTAGTGTGATTGTGTAAACGAGAACGGAAAGAGCAAAATCCTAGATTTTGGCTCTAGAGTCGTTAGCAAGAGAAAATGTAATGTTTTAACGTTATACGTTACAATTATAATATCGTTTTTAGGTTTTTGAGTGTTTCATGTGACTTGTATGTTTGGGTTCAATTCATTTATATTCTGCTTTTAGCCAAAAATTGAAAATCAAACCGAAATTACCATTTGGTTCAGGTTTTACAATTTGTAAAGGAGAAATTAAATTATTCAATTCGGTTTTTACGATTACATATTTTTTGTAGGCTTTCAACATATTTGGGCCCAAAATTGGTTTACTTACCCTTGGATTGAAATTAGACTAGTTGACACAAAATTAGGCTTGGATTTTTTTTTTTACAAACGATATGACAATCTATACTTAATTAGTCTAATCTACAAAGAAAGTGATTGAAAAACAAGACCTCAAGTACATGAGCGCATGCTCCTAACAAGCTGAATTGCAAGCCACTTACAACCTGCTTAGAAAGAAATTTTGAGTTTAGTTGCAAGAAGGTGGTTTTGTTGCCCTAACTAAGTATTCCAACCCATATATTACTTCTCGAGGTATTTAGTGTAACTGTAAACGCATATTCATCCCTTTTTGGGCTTGCTTACGTAGTCAGTTAGGCATGCCCAGTTCCTTCATAAGCCATACTCCGTAGGCCCAACTTATGTTGATGAAAATTAATCTTAACTCATTTTCTTAAAGAGAAATGCGAAATAAGCTTTCTTAAAAGTAGAATTATCTACGGATTTTATGTCACTTATATTTTTAGCATAATATTTTATAATGATAATTAACGTTAAACTGTAAGATTATAGAGAGATCATTGCGAGTCTCACTAAGAAAGTTTCATTAGCATTTCACTTCTTAAAATTGATTCGATATGCAAACGGCATTACTTATGAGCATTTTTCCGTACATCCAAGATGTCGAGTTTCGAATTTCTCCTTCCCACTATCTTTAAAATTTAAGAATACTTATTCTCATTTTTATCAAAAGCCGAGGGGGGCACCTTTGCATCCATGGTTCCTTTCCTTTTTTTTTTTAATACCTATATGTCTTCTACATTATTTCATGTGTGTCTGTTTCCTCTAGGCCTTTGGCAAAGGAACCCGATCCTTTTCCTGTGCATCCAAATATCTTGTGATCGTGACCGTTTATATAACATCGTGCGGTCCTAAATCATTTAAAATTTAAAATCAAATATAAATAGTACCTAACAAAAACTGACCGTACAATATATGATGAACGATTATGATTACGAGATCCTGAGATTCCCAGGCGAGGATCCTTTTCCTTTGGCAAAGGAGGATTCAAGGATTTGTAACCTTTCGTGAGACATGAAAGCATTTAATTATCGGCTAATATACAAAAAATCTACTTTTTAAAGGGGAACCTACCCTCTAATTATTCACTCTAAAATCTAAATTCCAATCATGTCGGGCAGTGGCCACATGCAGTGCCACTATGACCCTACCCCTAACTTCAAGCTGGATCCACCCTACAAAAAATCTATTGGCACTGGGCTCACCTTTACATACGTAATTACGTATTAGGCAGGTACTTAAGCAAAACTTCAGCATCTTCCCCTAAACTTCGAACGTTATTTATCTTTGTCCTCTGGACATTCAATCTATTTATGAGCCCTCTAAATGAGTTATAACATAAATGAGTTGAATTAGTGGGCGATCTAGAATTTTAATTTTGGATAATCTTAACTAAGGGACGTTAGACGTCAATCCAACGGTAAACTGAGGCGCCTATGCGGCTAAACGGGATCTAGGCAACATACTAGGTTGAATAGGCAGATTTAACTAAGGGCCGGTTTGAGATGGTGGTGTTTTTAATAAAAGCAGCTTATTAAAAAATCTTGAACATTAAATGTGTTTGATAGAACAAAAAAAGTGTTTAAAAAAAAAACTGTTGTCAATGACAGTAGAAAAATAGAAGCAGAGTCTGACATGCTTCTAAATTGTTTTTTTTTTTTCAAAGCATATAGTAATTAGTGCTTATTTAATGAAATTTTCAAATGTCAAATATACCACCCCCCTCCCCGGTGTTTTGCAATATTACAATATTTGCCCTACATTATTGTCTTTGACAATTATTGTATCACATTAAATACCATATCCTTTTTAGTCATTTAACATATTCAAAGCAATTTAAAGTTTACCAAACACTCAAACACTATTTTTTTTATATTAAAAGCACTTTAAAAAAAAATTACCAAACACTCAGCAACTTTATTTTACAGTTGTTTATTCTCATGTCACAACATAATCAGTTTTTTTTTTTTTAAAGCATAGCATACCAAACTAACCCTAAGCTTACTATATATCATACAAGTAATGCCTATTTACACTCACAACAAAAATTATACTTGTATTGAGGATTTGAAGTTTATTATTTTGATTAGGTTTATTATTCAACATAGGTTACAAAAAAAAATAGAATTTTTTATTTAGTAATTTAATGAATTTGATGGTATGAGATGAAAGTGCAAGCGACTACAAGTTCATAATACATTATGAAATACTTTCCTAAGATAGTATGAATTTATAGGAATTAAAAATAACAATAATAATAATGGTGTCAAACATATGGTATAAAAATATTGGCTGAGTAATACATCATCCCTTTGCTGAATAAAATGCTTGGGTGGCACATACAACAGTTTAAAAAAAAGGTAGGAGTTGGTCACGTCAGAAATGAAGAGAAAAAGTCTTTCTTCTTTGTTGTAACTAAGGTTCAAAAACAGGAGAGCCATGATGGTGTTCTCTCTTCCACCACACACACAACTTTTTTGTGTTATATTTTTAATGAGCAATTAGCTCATTTAAATAAATTAAAAAAAAAAAAAACCAACGGCTCACTTTTTCAATTTAAATGGACGAACTAGATTGTATGAGTTGTTAGAGATTACTCAGATTAATGGTCCATCTTCTTCCAATCATTACTCTTACCGTTATTGAACTCACACTAGTGTAAGAATAGTATTATAAGAATCAAACTCAGACAGCTTAATTCTTATATACAAGTATCACACTCACCTGAACCACTGCCAAAAACCTAAGGCATATAAGTCAACAAATTGTTACATTCACAAGGTAAACTAAACTAGTAAATATTTGGAATTCTAATTATTGGGTTATGAAGAAAAATTAAGATGAACTGAAACTTATTGTTATATTGCATATTTAAAGGCTTATATTGTACAGCGTGGACCAAAATACGCTCGAATTTGACATAATTAACATGAAAACATCGACATAAATTAAAAGTTAAGGAAGATTCATAACCAAAATGAAAAGTTACTAGGAAAAATGAAACGATATGTATAATTAAGGAGGAATTGTTACATTCTCCAATAATAAGATGAACTAGTCGAAATTGTATACAATCAATACATACGTTTGGTGTAAAAAATGAGAATAATTTCAATTGCATAGTGCAATTTGGCGAATAATTATTATTAGAACGGTAGTGCTATATTCACACACTCATACTTTTCACATACCCCTCTTTGTTTTCAGCCAACAGATTATATGAATTGAAAAAAAAAAAATCAACGACAAAATTAACAAGGGTGTGCATGAGGTTAAAATAAGTATGTGAATAGTGTTGAATAATTCTTTTGGAGCGTCAATAATTATTTATTTTTTAAATACTAATATATATATATATATATATGTATGTATAGGAAATCTTCAAGGGAAGGGATTCTCATTTTTTTTTATTTATAAAAATGAGGACTAGTTGTGGGGTCCACACCACATCGAATTTTGACAATCTGAACAGTCTATTTTTCAAGTTGCACCTCATAGATCATCCTTGCAAAATATTAGCCAAATAGGAAATATTTAAGACATCTAATTGGGTTTAAAAAAATTAACGACTACTTTGTTATATAACAAACAATAAAATTTTATCATGATAATTAAATAGGTAAATGGTTTCGGATTGAATTGAATTTTTGCAATGATAATCTATGAATTGAGACTTACAAAATAGACAGTTCGGATCGTTGAATTTCGGTGTGGAGTGAGCCCACACCTAATCCTTATTTTTGGGGAAAAAAAATGAGAATCCCTTTGCATAAATGACCTATATATACATACACATATATATATATATACATACACATATATATATATATATATATATATATATATATATATAATTTAACAAAATCTTGATAATAAAATAAGAAGGGTAATCAAGTTTCCACGTGGGTATAGTTTAAGCATGAATATTTGAGGTTAAGGGGGAAGCTAGTCAACTTGAAGGAGAAAGCACTGGGCTCGAGAGTGAAACAAAGAAGAATCTCTGAGACACAATAATTGGGACTTCCACACAAAAACTCATCAATTGGACTTGCACACAAAAATTCATCATCTCCAATTAGTTTCTTTTCCCGCGATTTATTCTCAACCTTTCTATTATTTATTTTTGATAATCGACCAATAGATTATTGCCCCATTTTACATCATCATAACTTTATAATAAAAGAAGTCTAGATGGGATTGAAGTTTGAACAAACGAGAGCCTAACACATTACTTGGTGAATGAAACTTGATAAAAAACAAAAGCTGGGTGTATAATGTTAACTTATATAATGACGTAATTCAACTTAAATGAAACATGCTTGAATTTTTTTTAGAACGTACGAATATTCACAAGCGAATTTAGCAAACAAGCTTCAACAAAAATTTCAAGAGAAATGAACACATTATTCTACAATCACAAACACTTTTATCAATTTACACCGAATGTTGCTAAAAGCACTTTCGATTTTCGAAAAACATTTTTGACATTCCCATCTGCAATTCCTAAACAAACCCTGTCTCTTTCTCAAAAGTTTGATTGGGGGAGAGACAAGACCCCCATTGCCTCGGGTCCCTAGTCTACCCTTTACCCTAATTTTGAGGGTATTTTTTTGACTAAAGTGCAGCTTAATTTATCTGAATATATTCAAAGTACAGCTAATCAACATTGATGGACATTTGGAGCTTTTCTTTGCTTAGACGGGCCTCACTCGCCAGAGTCAAGGTCAGCGTACGGCTAAGGCGGCCGGAGTCTGTACTTATTTCGATCAATAATCGGAAATCCAATAATTAGTGGGCACTAATTTGGGAGGCTTCACGTGAACGTCTTTGGTGAAAAGGCAATTTATATTTATAAACCCAGTTTTTCATTTTATTTTTATTTTTATAATTATGGATCAGCTGATGGTTTCGTTATAGAAGTCCACCATTATGAGGATTGAGAAGATTTATAAAGTCATTTTAACCTTCCTGATGTTTCTTCCAACCTATATTTTCCACCTCATGGAATTGGTAACCCATTATTTATTGTAGAAAACTCTTGCTACAAGAAAACTTAAATAGTATATTATATTAATTATTATTTTTTTTCAGAAAAATAGACTTTATTATAATCTAATTGAAATGTTAACATCCTCCGCAAGAATGTAAATAGAAATTCAGGACCACTACATCCTTCGATGTCAAATTCTCTCATTTCCTTGTTCCAACTTAGTAATATTGTTCGTAATAAAAAAACAATGGCTAAATGATTTGTCGATATAGCTAATGCACTGACATGCATTTTACCACCCTATTAGCCACCGATAGGTCTTTTTACTGACTACATTTTGCACGATAAGAAAATTGTATTTCCTCTGAACTCATGCTAATGATCACTGACTAATTTCGTGAATTATATACGAGTTATAGTTTTTTTTTTCTTCATCCAATTGGCAATATGAAGAATAACTCAACTTGTTTATAAACTCATGCAAAATCTCTCATCTCATCAATGTAGGATTCATTATTCAACATGCTCGTAGAGAATTTTCAAACCTAACACAAGAACAACATAAATCTAATGACGTAAAGCACGTTTAGCCGTTTGGCTTCACACCTAAAATAATCTACTTTGATATCATGAAAGATTATGTAGCAAAGAAGAACATAAAAAGTATGTGGCTGAATTCCTCAATATCTTAACCTGTCAACATAATCATACATGGGATAGGGTACAATGTCTCTAGTATCTACCATGAAACATACCACGTTAGTGCTCTAGCTATGACATTTTAATGTTTCATAAAACTTTAGGACATTTTAAATTAAAAAGGGGAAAAGATACCTTCAATTTAGTAACATATAGATTTTTCTTGTCACTCGTAGATATTCATTTAAAAATTTAAATCTTTATATAACCTTTGTGTCTCGTTGATGTTTTGGCATCACCTTTGTGTCTCATTTCTACATATATTTTTGTGCAAAAAAGCACTATTCAAATACATACTCTTTGCGCTACTACCCATAAAGGTCATGCAACAAAACAGTGTGATTGAAAACAAGTGACAGTAACATATTAAAATAATTAAAATATTTTGAAACATTTAGACTACGATTTAGTCTCATATATATTGACTAAACCCAATTGCAAATCGTTGGGACTATTTGGTACGCTAATCCCACGTTAAAAACGTTTTACTACTATATATAATATTGTACCAGCTAAAATGTCACGGAGATTCAATTCAAACGTTGGACTTGAACACAATCACATTGACTATAGTAATAACTATTGAGTTTGTTTGAAATTGCTTTTAAAATGATTAAAAGCGTTTTAAAGAATATTTTTGAGTTTCTAAAGCACTTAAAGTACTTATTGGAAACATAGATGAAGCCAAAGATTTGTATTGATGAGGGCATCTTCAAACAACAAAGTCACAAATTAAAAAGATCAAAAATTTAATAAACAAAACACTTGTATATATTAAATCCGTAAGGTTTCTCGCATAACATATTACAATATCCTTCAACACGTTTTCATGTTTTAAAAGCGTTGCATGACAACTTTACTAACCATTCCATTTCCATTAACTATCTACCTATAAAAATAACCATGTTATCATTTATCCATGAATCTCTCTTCTGATTTATCAATTGATTCTTCAAAAATTTCACGTCTGAATATGCTCTTCAACGGTGGCATTAGCAACTGGAAGAGTTAATGTTGATGTCATGTCTATCACATGAGTTTGCTATATCCAATATGTACATTTTTTTCCCAAAAAAAAAAAAAAAACTAAGTGAGGACATCTGCCCCCATGGGTCCAAGGTGGCTTCATCATTGCTTGCAATAAACACTAGATATGTGTTTTTTCAAGATTCACTTATATTTTTACAAATGACTTATTCTAAAAATATTTTTACCAGAAACACTTTCAATTATTTTAAAAATATTTATAAACGAGCCTATTATCTCTCTCTACAACTAGTCCGAATCTCGTTTCCACTAAAAAAAGGAAATTCAAATCTCCAATTTTGTAATTTAGGGTAGAGTACAATATTATTTGGAAAATCAAAATCGAGTTGTTTTTAACTTTTTATCAATGTTATCGATAAATGTATTTGGATTTGAAAAAATTGAATTTGGTGCCTGCTGGCATATAACCAACATGGAGCTGGGGTGCATGTGTCCTACAGTACATAGGAACAGCCCTTCAAGCCTAATTCTGTTAAATATTGCCATCAAAGATGTTGACCTTTTTTTTTTACAACCGCCCAAATTAAATCACAAAACACCAAATTTTTTGAATCAATTAGTCAATCACAAAATGATTACCCGAAGAATTTTAGTGGGACACGAGGCATCCAGCGACGTCAAAACAAATACGGCCCCCTAGAATTTCGTAAATCTCGATCTAAATTACGTTACCCAAAAAAAGAAGATGATGTTTTCTAGGGTTCCTTAGAAACTCGTTGGATAATGTCACGGGCGCTTAAAGTACACATGGCTTCTAGATATAGGTCTGTCATGAAGTGTGAGGCTGTATACGGATGTGATATTAGAAAATTTTAGGAGTCAGGAACACATATAACGTTTTGTATTATTTTACATGTTATGGTAAATTTTAAATGATAGTGCTGATGTGTTTCATTTTAAGAAAACAACTTAGATGAAATAAGTTGATTATCGTTTTAGATTCTAGGCCTATTCATGCAACGTTACAAGAAAAATTACACTAAGATTATATATTCAGACATTACATGACCGTTTACCTATTCTCCTTTGGTTTTAGATTCATGTTAACAAAATTCAAAATATAATTTGAGTGAAAAAATAACGTAAAGATAAAAAATGTTGTAGATAAACCAACAAATTGCTCATGATGG
This sequence comes from Malus domestica, assembly GCF_042453785.1. Taxonomy (NCBI): domain Eukaryota; kingdom Viridiplantae; phylum Streptophyta; class Magnoliopsida; order Rosales; family Rosaceae; genus Malus; species Malus domestica. The sequence goes on along the minus strand of NC_091668.1, from coordinate 1,507,015 downwards.
GGGGTAGATTGAGAAATCAAAATGGGGTAAAAAAAATATCTTAATTACAGAGACTGTTCAGAAAAAGTAGTAAGCGGTTTTTACGGTGCAATGACGAATAAGGCAAAGCTGATGAGGCGACACGTGGATGAACGAGGACCGTCGAGTGAGGATACGACGTCGGGATCGGGCCGTGTGAAGGTTGATTGAAACTGGAAGGACTTACAGATGGTTTAGTTGATCACCCAGTCGCTCAGAGTCTCTCTCTCTCTCTCACTAAAACTTGCATACAGTGGACAGGTTCAGAGGGGGAAAGGGAGGGAGGGGAGAGAAAGAGAGGGGGAAGTTGGGGCAGCTGTCTTAAATGAGGAAGGAAGGGAAAGAGCAGCAGTAGGGGCAGAGTTGGTGCAGTTTCCATGGCGGCGTTTGCAGGGCTCTAATTCCGTGCCAATATTGTTATTGCTTCGAACTCCACGACAACACCACTAGATTCATTTCTAAACCCTTCCAGTTACTCACCTTACCCAACTCCAACAAAACCCAAAAAATATTTCCTTAATATTCTTCTTAGTGCTTAGTATTCTTACCCTAATGCTAAAATATTCCCAACATTTGCCCCTCAAAAAGCTGCAAAAACCCCACAAGGAGATCGCGGAGATTTAAAACACACGGTCGCACAGTACTAGCGCACAGATAAGATCACAGGGTCAAAAAAGGAAACTCAAGTTGTGGTTAATTAATATGGATTTGTACCCAAAATTGAGGTCATCAAAAAAATGGCAGGCTTGTTTTGCTTAGGAGGGAGAGATCAAGGCCCGACCAGCGGTGACAAACAAGGGGGAGAGGATCAGAGTGGAAGAGTGGGAGGAGCAGCAGCGGAAGCGGCGGCTGTAGGAGGAGGAGGGAACTTGTTTTTGTACAGATCATCAGGCGAGGCGCAGGCTGAGATCTACAACAAGGGGTTTGATATATGGCCGTCACAATACCACCCACACCAAAATTTGAACTACTACTCGTTTGGAGTGGATCCTAGCTACAACCATAGACACCTGGACAACAACAACGACGGTGTTTCGGCGGATGATCTGTCGGCGGGGTTGAGGCTGACGATGATGAGAGGAGGATTAGGAGGGTTGGGAAGCAGCAGCGGCAGCATGAACTGCCAGGACTGTGGGAACCAAGCAAAGAAAGACTGTCCGCACCTTAGGTGCCGGACCTGTTGCAAGAGCCGAGGGTTTCAGTGCCAAACACACGTGAAGAGCACGTGGGTTCCCGCCGCGAAACGACGGGAGCGGCAGGAACAATTCTCTGCCTTACAGCAAAACCAAAACCAGCAACAACAGCAAGAACAGCAGATACAGTTTCGAGGTGAAAACCCCAAAAGGCTGAGAGATAACTCTCTTGCCTGCGTTCGTATTCCTTCCAACACGTCAGGTAAAACTTTTGGCTTTCAATACAAACAAATATATATAAGAATTGCACCAAAATTTTGCTTTAATTATAAATTATAAACATTTTTTTTGGGAGGAAATCTACTGAAATTTCGGAATTAATCACTTGACATTATTAAGAAATTTGAAAAAAAAAAGAAATTTGTTGCTTATTTAACCACAATATATAGTAAGATGTAGATCTTGCTGAAAGTGTGAATCCAACGAGGAATTAAGGGACAAAATTATATTTAAAATTTCATTTGGAATTTTTTCCGCCATCGAATCCGATACAGATCGTTTGCGTGTGGGAATATAGTGAACTCCATCGGATCCACACAGCCACCCACTCTCCATGCTTTTCTTTCTGTACATCCTTGTTCTTTGCTTTCACTGTTTGTTAGTAAACCTGACGAAGCAAAAGTCCCATGAAATTTCTTCACCACAATTTACATATATTCCCGTTTTATGTAATCTTTATAATTAATAACAACGAGATATTACTTATTTTTCTCTTTGTTGTGGGGGAGAACAAATTCTAGGGTTGGAGTTAAATCCATTTCCACCAGAAGTGAGCTCACCGGCGGTGTTCCGCTGCGTAAAAGTAAGTGCAATGGACGATGTAGATGAGCAATTCGCGTATCAAACGGCTGTCAACATCGGAGGGCATGTGTTCAAGGGACTTCTGTACGATCAGGGCATCGATGGTCAGTATTACCCGAGTTCTGGAGGAGGAGGAGGTGAGAGCTCCTCGGGCGGTCGAGGTACTAGTCATGATCACCACCAAGACGGAGGAGGAAGCGGAGGAGGAGGAGGTCATCCACATCATCAGCAACATGATCTTGTAACGGTCGCAGCTGCCGGCGGGACCTCTGGCAATCCGTCTACTACGTTGCTTGACCCTTCTCTCTTCCCAGCTCCACTCAATGCTTTCATGGCTGGTACGCAATACTTTCCGCCTCCGAGGTCTTAAAAACCGAAAACAAAAAAATGGCAGTATTTGCTTGTTTGCTTTTAACCAAAATCTCTTATTGTCAGCTAGCTACTAGCTTAATTTGTCTAGCTGATGATGTTTATTTTTCTGATTATCATGGTTTTAAATTTCTTAATTTAATCTCATGCACTCAAAGTAGAAGACCTGGCTAGCTAGGGCTGGAGAATTGGATCGAGATGTCGACTCATGAATGACGAAGACGATATATATTTGGATGGACAGGGATGTTTGGTTTTTGTTCGAATTTCAATTCTGATTTTTCGTGGTTATTTATTTGATGAAGATAACTCTTATCAATGATGATGATGGTGACTCGTTAATAATCTAAATTAATTTAGAATTAATCTAAATTAAACATTTGTTTATCGTGGGTTTTTGTGTGTGGTTTGGTTACTTGTTTTGTGCAGCATGCATTTGGATATGTGCGCATTGCATATAAATTGTTTGTTTATGATAATGTTATGTGTTATTTGGAATTAAATCTTAATTAGATTAGTGATTAGATATGAGTAGTGTTATCATATCTGGGTTTTCTGAGTGGCGGTGAACTCGAAGCCGCTTTTCCAGTTTATCCGTTCCCTTGCCGGATGAATTACTAGGTTTCGTGTTTGGTTACCCAAACAATATTCTGAGTTTAAATGCTTTCGTGTTTTGATCTTTTCGGTCCTACCAAATTCATCATCTTCTGTAAAACAAAAAGAAAGGGAGAGAGAAAGGATGGAAGGACATGGAAGGTCTAGGTCTAGAAAAATGACTCATATTAAACTCTAGTGTTTCGAATTAATCATGCGGTGTTAAAAGTTACACATGACGTTTTGTTATTAGTTTGAGATGTCATGGTGGCGTTCCGGAAATTGTAGGTTAAGTTTTGTATTCTACATCTATTTTTAGAGAAAATCTTACATTGAACAGATTTACTGCCACAGTGTTGTTTCGGTTCACTAATACAACACTATGTGAAAAGAAATTTCCATATGTTATTGTATTATTGGATCGTGACGTTACGATAGCAGTGAACTCGTTCTATGTACGTTATTCTCCTCATTCGAAAGGCTTTCAAAATGCTCATGCATTGACAAATGGCAGGGTAGGCATTTCCCTATTCCAGAAAGATAAACTCTATATCTGTCTCTCTTCTGTGTGTTTCTGTGTGTAGAACTGTATCTGTATGATGAGCACAAACCCTTTAATTAGTTAGCTACGTATAAGGATAATACAAAGGCATTAACGCCAACAACTTGCCTGCAAAACTGCATAATTTGGGCACTTGAATTTGACAAGCGTGGATCGATGTGACATGCATGGAAAAGACCTATATATCCAGCCAGCTTGCTGGGCATTATCTCTTAATGTTTAATGCAGACTCTGAAAGTGTGTGCATGTGATGTGTTTATTTACAAATATTTGAGATCCTTTTTTATTCTCTGTGTTCGGAGCTGGCGATCAAGAGATCCGGACCACTCATTTAAAATCCTACAATCCTAATTTATTGATTTTACTGACCTACGTACATCAGACAAATCAAGGGTTTGAATCTCTCTATATACCTTTGAACGGCCCAAATTTTTGGGTACGGAGGCTTCGAACTTGAAAATTCAGAGAGGATCTCGATTATTTATATATGTATGTGTATAGCTATATAGTGGGGATATAGGCGGAGGTACAAAATTCCATGCATGATTCAATAGGATCTTTAATGACGCTTCCATAGACTGCTACATTTGGTAAGCACGAAGGGAACATAAAGCTTACCCCAAAACTTCCCTTGTTTTGTATAGTTTTTCTGACCCTAACGTGTGCAACCTCATCCTCCACCGTCCGATTTGAAACATTATAGCCTTGTTATATTTACGTACACTTGATGATGATGATCAATTTCTTATGTATGCGTGTTTATTTATTCATTTATTTATGATTTTCTTTCGTGTTTGGGTATTTATTTAAAAAAAAAAAGCTAATTAAGGAGGTAAACATGCATATATAACTGGTAGCGTTTGGATGTCATAATAAAAATAACAAATATTCTTAATTATTGAAGGGGGAAGTACTAGGTAAATGTGTGGACAATGTCGGATTCAGAATTTGAATCTTGAGGGGTCTCAATGTTAAATACAAGTTTTTTGGATAGGAACCGTGCACGAAAAGAAAAATAAGTTTATTCACTTGGATGGCTTGTTGTGCACTTGTCAATAGATATCAGCATATGTCAAATCAATCTGATAAGTGATATTGAAAGAATTTGTAGAGTGCTGTTGACGCAACATGTCGAGATATACTTAGCATGCATGCATTACATCGAATATTTAGTAGGTACAAAAGAAAACCATACCAAACATTCGGAAGGTCATCAGAAGACCTTCATATGTATATTTTCCAGACTTGATCCTAGGACTACCTTGCTCCCTATTTCCATCCACCTCTGGATGTGGGCATGGGTGTATTGGTTAAAGAAGATGTGCTTCTTCATAAGATTCTCACCCGCAATTTGGATGAGTTCTGGAATGAATATTGCTTATATATAATTATACGGTGGATATTTCGAGATCTTAACGTTTAGATAGTAGTTATTGTACTTTTAACCTATAATCTTTAAGGTTAGATCTCTGTAAACCCTAGAACTAGGTTAACGTAGCAGTGTCTCACTTTATGCATCAGGAAAAAAGATGAACCCTAGTTTTTGACCCTCCCGTTTAGTATTTGACTGGTCTTTGTTTGGCTCAGCAAAATGTGGAAAAAGAAAGGTTCTTTCATGTATAACCTAAAATGTCAAATCTAAGGCTATATATACGTATATAAGTATACACACACACACACACACAGATATATATATATATATATATATATATATATATATATATATATATATTCAAATGATCACGGTCAAACAACCGTGGAAGGAAAAAGGGTTTTTGATTGATCAGATTGTTAACACGGAGTCGAGACATAGGCAGCCAGACTATATATATCCATCATTTGACTTCCCAAATCTCGTACGTCTAGATTTTTAATTTCTAAATTTATAAAACGCTAGCAAACTTTAGTGCAACGAAAATATTGTTCTTTTGTGACTGAAAGGTTATGGTTTTGAGTTTTGAAAACAACATTTTGCAAAGTAAAAGTAAGGTTGCATACGATAGACGTTTCCTCCGAGACCCTCGCAAGGTGAGAACCTTATTGTCTTGGGGTAATGCTAGATAGCGTCACTAGTCGTAGAGGAATAATAACGGTTTTCAATCTTTGTCTTTGATTAAACCGTATTGTACATTTAATTTATCTTAGATATAGAGAAATGATGATTTCAACTTAGGTGCACAAGATAAGCACGTAGTTCTAATCAACTTAGCTAAGTTCATATTTATGAAAAACAATTCATTTGAACGAGGGCTAAGTTGTCATACTGTTACAACAGCCTGCCCTTCTAATGCTCAGACTGATTAGAGGAAACTTAATTAGCCACCAAACTGATATCGAGATCACTGAAATTAATTGTATTTGAAATTTGAAAACATTGACACATCAAGATGGAACGAATAAACAGTATTTGTTTTGACGAGAGATTTTTCAGTGTGACCGTCACAAGAGGTGGTACACCACGTGTCCTTATATAAATGATGGGTTATGTGTGTTAAAATGTTAATAACTTAAAAATTAAAATTTTCCTCCACTTGCATAAAAACATGTGATATACCATCCGTATTCCCGTTACAACTAAAAATTTCTCTGTGTTGACCCACCTAAGTTGAATGAAGGGTTTGATCAAGGACTTATACGTACTGCTAATTACTTTGTCATTTAAATTCTCCGGGTGTCTTTCCCACTTGACTTTCTGACTTACAACTGCACTACTACTATGTATGCAATCAATCACCCTTATTTTCTGGCTTTGTGCTCGGAATTATCAGATCATCACGAGTCAATTAGGGCTCGTGGGAAGAGAGAGAGAGAGAGAGATGCGTGTTTAATAGTAACCAGTGATGTATGTGGGGTATCTATATATATATATATATATATATAAGAACTACTGTACTAGTAGTCTCCCTATTAGTAAATTTTAAATATGGATCCCTGCATGCACAAGAGAAAAATAAATAGTAAGGGAAACGTTATAGGCTCAGGAGTTTTTTTATTTTCAGATTGAATCAATTAAAGGATAATTTAAACGTAACAATGGTATGTAAAAAGAGATTGAAAAGTGTGTGCGGAACTTATTTTTCAAGATTTCTATTGATACAACGACAGTCTAAAATATATTGCTTTACACAAGAAAAAGACTCAAACTTGAGTGTAAAGAGAGGTGAACACCTGCTTTTGAAAACTTACCTAACCCGCTCGGCCGTTGAAGCACATAAAGCGGTCGAGCAGAATAGTGATCACATCGTTAATTAGGGGACACGAAATGGGCATGATATCGAGTTGTATAGCTCTCTGCCGTGTGCACGTAGTCCATCTCCATCTCCATCTCCATATCCCTCCGCTTTTCTCTATCTAGCTATGTAGATGGTTAAAAAAAAAAAAAAAAAAACCCTAGTAGAATTTATGAGATCATCAAGTGGAACAAATGCAGCTAGGGTTTATCATTTCTTCCTCCAATATTTGATTATTATATATTGTATATAGATATAGGGTGAGCAGGGCTAGGTTGGAGCGTAGGGTTGTGGCCAGGCCGCATGCGGATTGCCGTTTAGCTACGACGGTGGTCCAGAACACATCCGCGTCTGCTACCGCTACGTATATGTAGCTGCTACTGCTAGGTTTTCTGTTGCAGTCAGTGTGTGACTGTGAGAATATACATAGGATATGTATGTATGTAATCTGTATGTACTTGCGGTGCTCCTGCTAATCCTTGTGATTGTTTTTGTTTAAAAGAAGGCCATAACGCCTGCCATCATCCTCAATCCGGCCGGCACTGACTTCAAGGCATCCTTCTTTCGTTTTTGCATTTAATTATTTACAATTTTTGTAAATCTATTTTATTACAAGTGATATCTATTTTAATTTATAGTAAGGGTGATGATGTTTGAACTCGTAACGCTGTGAATTGAAGAATAATGTTATATGGCAATTCACCACTTACTTATGCAAATCTACTTACGGGCCACCGAAGAGAGATCATTGTTTTGCTTTTTAATGATTTGCACCCACGTATTTTAACTTCTCACACATCGATCTTTGTTTTTGACCATCGAAAATAACAAATAATATTAAACAAGGGTGTGAAAAAGGATGTGTGTTTATCATTTTAATGTCTAACGAAAAGAGATAACTTTATTGGATCTAAATTATGAAGAGTCCAACTTTCATCCAAAAGGAGACTCACTAGTCTAATCAAAATGTTTACTTTGTGCCTATCTACTTGTTTGGATGAGGGGCTACAAAAATACTAGAGGTGTATTCAATTGAGATTTTTTTTTTATGATTTTAATTCTTTTTACAAATTCAGGGGTATTCAATTATGATTTTAAGTCATTCTTTGAAAGTTTAGGTGCATTCAATTATAAATTGATAGGATTTTTAAAAATTGAGGGAATTAAAGAGATTTCATAGTGAATTTAAACATTCACAAATCTCACATCTCCTTTGAGAGAATTCACTAAAATAAATTCATGAAAATTTTAAACTCCATCAAGATTCATAATTTATAAAATTCATCAAAATCCCTCAAAATCCCAATTGCATACACCCCTCTTATTAACATTCAATTCAGCACACTTATGTGGTAGAACACTACTAATATAAAGAAATGTACTCGACACAAATGTTTTTCAAATCTATTGCATCCACCATTTTTATGTTAAGATGTTTAATGAATTTTTTTTTTCGAGTTTTGGTTGAATTTAAAGTCTCTTATCTTACATATTATAAAAACGTTTTTTTTTTTTTTTTTTTTTGTTTTTGTTTTGTTATAGAAATTTTGTTGGGAGAGATGGGTTTTTCTTATACTGAGAGAAAACCCTAGTTTCAGAATAATATACAGTACAAAATTCATCTAAATTATAAGGAAACGATTCATACATTGGTGGTAAGGGAAAATACACTATTACGGTCTAATGATATTCTTATTCACTTGTCAATGAGAGGAGTTAGGTTCAGTTCTCGCGAATTTGAACCACATTATTGCTAGCCCGTTGTGAGACTTAGCCCACTCTCCAACACCTGTAGACATTATCGTTTGTTACAAAAAAAAAAAAAAAAAAGAAAAGAAGAAAAAACACTATTTTAGGTAACTTGACTAAAAGCAGATCTATTTATCAAAGGAGTGTTGAAATGATTTTATTTATTTATTTTTTACTTTCTTTGGCGATATACACACAATAATTAAAAAGGAAAACTAATGAAAAGGGCTTGAAAACTTTGAGTTTTAATGATAAGGACAAAATAAAGGGTAAAGTGAATAGTACCAGGATTGACTTTTTAGTGTAAAAATGTGGTTTTTCGTTAAAGTGAACAGTACCGGGAGCTTTTCGTTAAAGTTCCCTAATTAAAATTCAAAATTGTGGCCAATTGTAGTGGGCCTGGACCCTTTTAATGGAATCATTGCCAAATCCAATTCGAAGGGGCTTTTAAGCCATGAAATTAAACTTGGGCCATGGACATTCATGGGCTCGAATTGACTGATCGAAGAGTCCAGGTCAACCTACGAATCAGAATAAAAACGTGATTGCGACGTTGACAATTGCCACCGTACCATTGAAATAGTAGGTGTTAACTGTTTTATCTCATCTTCCACGAAACGCTGCGTTTCAGCTGCCCGCGTATGTGATCCAGAGAGCGCCCACCGCGCCACGTCAAAGTTAAAACGACGCCGCAACGTAAAGTAAAAGGTTTGAAAAAAGGAAAAAACGGTAGGTGTGCGGTACATGACTCAGAAATAAATAAATAAATAAGAAAAAGAAAACAGTTTGACGTTTGAAGAACCCAGAGAGAAAATAACAGATTTGTGAAAATTTGCCGGGAAAATGGTGACGACGGAAGCGGCGGGAGGAGGGTGCTGTCCGACGATGGATCTGCTGCGGTCGGAGCCAATGCAGTTAGTGCAACTCATCATTCCGATCGAGTCGTCTCGCCACGCCATCTCCTACCTCGGCGATCTCGGCCTCTTTCAATTCAAAGACGTAATCTTTGCTCTCGCATTTACTCTTTCTCTTTTCAATTTTTTTTTTCAATTTTCTGTTCATTTTTTGGTTTTTTTTGTTTTTTTTTGCAGCTCAATGCGGAAAAGAGCCCGTTCCAGCGAACATACGCCACTCAGGTGCGTAGATTTTATTTTATTTTCATTTTTATGAATTAATGAACCAATTTAATTTCATACGATATGAAATAATGTGTTATAAGAAAGTAATTGGATGTGGTATTTGGAAATCGGCGATTAATTGCCGTGGTTTCTGTGGTTTTGTGAGTAAATTTGCAAAAAATGTGGTTGATCTGAAAATCTTGTTTGTGGATTTGAAATTGTGTGATGCAGATCAAACGGTGTGGTGAAATGGCTCGGAGGTTACGGTTCTTCAATGAACAAATGAAGAAGGCCGGCTTGTCACCCTCAACAAGGTCCATGATTAGCAATGACATCGATCTCGATAACTTGGAGGTAGTTTCAGTACTTGAGTTGATATTTTTGGAGTTTTCTATGGTCTACATTGAATCATTTTCCCCCTTTGCTAGGTTAAACTTGGTGAACTTGAAGCCGATCTGTTAGAAATTAATGCGAACAATGAACAATTACAACGCACTTACAGTGAATTGTTAGAATATAAACTTGTTCTGCAGAAGGTATGGCTTGTTTTACTGTTATTGCAGTTAGTTCTATGAGAGCGTTGTTTACATTTTAGTTTGTTGCGGTCATGAGAAATTCCGCAACTTAACTAATTCATTTGTTATTGTGTCGTTGATTTCCTTCATGTGATCCATAAAGTGAACTCGACTTGTTTACTTGTTTCAGGCTGGCGAGTTTTTTAATTCAGCTCAAAGCACTGCTGCAGCTCTGCAGAGAGAACTTGAAGTGCAGCATAGTATGGAAAGATCCATCGACAGTCCATTATTACTTGAACAAGTACAGATTTGTAGTTTTTGGTTTCATTTTTTGGTTGAAGATGAATTCTTTTATCGTATCCTTTGACTGATGCTTAGATATTTTCTGTTGTAGGAAATGACAACAGACCTATCAAAACATGTTAAGCTTGGATCTGTTAGTGGTCTTGTTCCAAGAGAAAAATCGATGGCTTTTGAAAGGATTCTGTTTCGTGCAACCAGGGGTAATGTGTTTCTGAAGCAGGCTGTGGTCAATGACCGTGTCGTTGATCCTGTGTCAGGAGAGAAAGTTAATACTCAATAACATAACTATTTCATGTTCATATATATCTTTTGTGAACTGTCCGTCTTATTTCACTTATTGCGGAAGTGCATACGCACAGATGATGGTTAATCTTGTTGCATGCTGTACTTTTTTCGTGTATGTGAATCCTAGTATGCCTAGATATCATTGTCTTCCTGCAGGATGATTGAATACTTTTTTTTTCTTTTCGGGAAATTAACGAGTTAATATTTTACAGGTTGAGAAAAATGTGTTTATCATCTTCTATTCTGGAGAAAGAGCAAAGAACAAAATTCTGAAAATATGTGAAGCTTTTGGAGCAAACCGTTACCCATTTACAGATGACTTGGGAAAACAATTTCAGATGATTAACGAGGTATGCAGTATTCTTACCTCTATATATGTGGAATCAACAGCTTTACTGTACCACAACTTAATTATGTTTAGATTGAAAATTTTCTTTTGTATTAATGTGTGTGTGTATATCTTTCATACAGGGGTTTTCCTTAAATGTTGAGTTTAAATAGTCTGGATTTATTATCATTAAAATATCAAACTCTGTGCTCAATAAGAGATGAGTGTGTCCGTCTTTAATTACAGTTACTGACTTATTCTGTAATCTAAATTCTGAATTCTATAACCACTTTAATTTCTAGGTGTCTGGAAAACTTTCAGAGCTGAAGACTACCATAGATGCTGGATTGTTGCACAGAAGCAGTTTATTACAGACAATTGGCCATCAATATGAGCAGTGGAACCTTCTGGTTTGTTATTCCAAATACTTATGCTTCGAGCTACTAATTCTCCATTCATGTTTGTATTTCATAGTCATTGAGTTTAGTTTTGTTTGATCGCTGAGTTTTATTCCTTTATGCCTCGATAGGTGAAGAAGGAAAAATCCATTTACCATACGTTAAACATGCTAAGCATTGATGTGAGTAGAATGTGTCTTGTTGCAGAAGGTTGGTGTCCTGTATATGCATCAAACCAGGTTTGATCCTTGTCCTGTAACACTTTCCAAAATTGTATTCAATGCTAAAACTTGGCATGAATCATTTGCAAGTGCAATGTATGTTTGAAGAATTTTTCAATTAACACAGGCTTGATGTTTCACAGATTCAAAACGCATTGCAGCGGGCATCCTTAGATAGCAACTCTCAACTTGGCGCCATATTCCAGGTTTTGCATACAAAGGAACCACCACCGACATATTTCCGCACAAACAAATTCACTTCTGCTTTTCAAGAAATTGTTGATGCATACGGGTGAGTCATTTTGCATGTTATGCCTATACAAGGTGTTGCACAATGCTCGGTAGGAGGATCGTGAGAGATGGTAGACTGAGAGCAGGGGTGGCAGAGGGGGGAGGGTGAGGTCTTTTGGGGAAGTTTGGGAATTACCTGTTTATTTCTTTTAACCTGTTTATAATGGTAAAACATAATTTTTATTGTTCTTTACCTTTTGTCTTCCTTCTCTTCCATCAAGCAGAAAGGAAGACCATTTCCTAACCTACTTAAGTTATTTTACTTAGACTGCACAATTCATGTTTCCGAATGAGATCATTTCGGGAAGAATTTGTCTAATGTATCATCCTCACAGGGTCGCCAAGTATCAGGAGGCTAATCCAGGCGTATACACCATTATCACATTCCCTTTCCTTTTTGCTGTAATGTTTGGAGATTGGGGACATGGTATTTGCTTGTTGCTGGCATCACTCTATTTCATAATCCGGGAGAGGAAGTTTTCTAGCCAGGTAATGCTGCATTGCTTTGTGACCGTAGACAGACTATTTGCTTCTTGTAACTTTGACACGGTTCTATTAACTCGATTTGTTGACAACAGAAACTCGGGGACATCGTAGAAATGACATTTGGTGGCCGTTATATTATTATGATGATGGCGCTGTTCTCAATTTACACAGGACTGATATATAATGAATTCTTTTCGGTCCCATTTGAGTTATTTGGGAAATCTGCCTATGGGTGCCGTGACCCATCTTGTAGGTACACAATCAGCCTGAGATCCTTGACATATGTGTGGTCTCTCAATCCCATTTGAGTTGATTAAACTTGGGTTTCTGTTGTGTGGCAGAGACGCTACTACAGTCGGTTTGACTAAGGTTCGTGACACTTATCCGTTTGGTGTGGATCCCAAATGGCATGGTTCTCGATCTGAGTTACCATTTCTTAATTCATTGAAGATGAAGATGTCAATCCTACTTGGAGTAGCCCAGATGAATCTTGGAATCGTTTTGAGTTACTTTAATGCAAAATTCTTTGCGGATAAACTGAATATTTGGTAAGCTATACTACTCAACCTCGATATTGAATTAATATATGCATATGTATATATAGGAATAGGAACTTCCATCGGTGTGTAATTGAAATTGAATTATCTTTATCTTTTATCTCTCCGCGCAAAAAGAAAAAAAAAGAATTATCTTTATGTGTATCGTACTTCCTATAAAGCATTTAGTGTGACTGTTTGGGATATCGTATATCTTGCATGACATGCCCGTCCACCTTAAATGTGAAAATTGATATGTATTTCTTCTCCTCTAGCTTGTTCACTCTCTTTCGGAGAATGAATGTGTAGGATTATGAGTTACTTTCTTAATGTTGACAATCTAACCATATTCTTTTAGGTACCAATTTGTTCCTCAGATGATATTTTTAAACAGCCTGTTTGGCTACCTTTCTCTCCTAATTATTGTGAAATGGTGCACTGGTTCACAAGCCGATTTGTACCATGTAATGATATACATGTTCCTGAGTCCTACTGACGACCTCGGTGAAAATCAGCTTTTTTGGGGGCAAAGATTCCTTCAGGTTTGTTCTTCTTCCTTCAATTACGCTGCAAAATTTCTCAATCAGTACAAGAGAGTGACTATTCCTAACAATTTTATTTTCCGTGTTTAATTACAGATTTTGTTACTGCTATCGGCTCTTGTTGCTGTACCATGGATGCTGTTTCCAAAGCCTTATTTCTTGAAGAAACAGCATGAGGAGGTAAACTTGAAACTAAACAGTCTCTTTACTTTGCATTTATTCTTTTCCTTCTTTCTCTTTTCACCCTATTACCTTCTCTCAGAGGCACCAAGGTCAATCCTACGCACTGCTTCACAGCGGCGAGGACCCTCTTGACGAGGAGCACCACCCAAGTTTACATGGTCATGAGGAATTTGAATTCACCGAAGTCTTTGTACACCAACTCATACATACCATAGAATTTGTGCTTGGAGCGGTGTCTAATACAGCTTCGTATCTACGTTTATGGGCACTCAGGTGAGTGAATAACAACTTACAACCATCTAATAGCACCGACTTGAAGCATAATTAGGCATCTAAGTCAGTACGGTTCACATATTACATGGCTGATGAAAATAAAAATTCTATGAGCACATGGTTCTTTGTTTCACCTACCGGATGATGACCGTCTTGTTTGCCCTTGTTTTGCTTTCTTCAGTTTGGCGCATTCGGAGTTGTCCAGTGTATTTTACGACAAGGTTCTACTTCTAGCCTGGGGGTAAGTTCTTTCACAGTTTTACTCATCTTTCGTTCGTCACGGTAGTCTGAGACTCAAATTATCGGAGTAATGAATCCTTTCGGAACCACTACAGGTACAACAATGTGATCATTCTGATCATTGGCATAATCGTCTTTATATGCGCGACAGTCGGAGTGCTGCTAGTGATGGAGACCTTGAGTGCATTCTTACACGCCTTGAGGCTTCACTGGGTGGAGTTCCAGAACAAGTTCTATGAGGGCTCTGGTTACAAATTCTATCCCTTCTCATTTGCATTGCTCAGCGAGGAGGACGAATGATGCACTGCCGTCGTTTGTACAATTTTTGTATGCATAGAAATTATTTTCGAACGGGGGTACGAGTGTGACAAACGTACAAAATACAGATACAGCTGGAGGTTTGTCATGCAGTTTGGATTCAGTCTTTTTTGAGCATGCTCTTTCTTGTCATCGATTACTAGTTGCAGATATAGCTGGGGTCTCATGGGTTCGTGATATTTTTATATAGTCTTTCCTTTTCTTTCGGGCTTATGTTTTGTTGTCAACCAAACAGAAATGTATTGATATTATTCAACGTACAAATATACTAATACATAACTGTTAGGATTCATCTATTCATTGAACTTCTCGATTAATGTAAGAGAAAATTCATGTTTGGTACTGTGTTTTGGATCAATTTTTTAGACTTACAATTCCTTTCACTTACAAATCAAGTAGAACTGCCATCGAGAAATGATTTTAGCATTCTTTTTATTTTCTAGCACTCCATTTTTTTCTCAATTTTTTTCATTGAATAAATTAAACAAAATTAATGGATAAAAATGAAAAGAAAAGCGCAGAACCCGAGGGGCCACAATTACGGCGAGCAAACATATTAATGACGAAGAACGTATTTTTGTTATGTTACTAATACTTGTACTTGCTCTGACAGGATGTAAAACATAACATTGTGACCGCCCATTTCCACACAATGAGACGGGTGTTATAAGGCAGGTCTAGGCTCAGCGTAAGGCCTCGGCCTTCTAAGTAGCCCGATGAAGCAATTGGGCCATTGCCTCCCTAGTTGAGGGCCCATTATGTAACTACCTTTTTAATATATTAGGCCACCAAATCAACATGATTCATAAATCCGGACCCTTAAAATTAATTTAACGGCAAAAGTTATTATAATTTTTAAAGGGGTCCTTATTTGTAGCCGTTTGATCAAATTTCAAAAACTCTGATTGGTGGATTATGTGGATTTGGTCAAAGAGATCTGGAGAAGATACCTTTCGAGGCAAGAAATTGGACGTGGGTCAAATACGATTAGACGCGTGAGAGATTTGACATTGGCTTTACTTGAAGGTTTGAACAACGTTAACATGTTCAAATTTCGTGATTGTCCCAAACCTATTTGCTCCAGCCTACGACGCCCTCACTACGCCTGCAGGGAAAAATCCAGGGGTTCCAATTTTGAAACATCTAATTGCATCCACCAATGCTTTCTCTTTGACCGCTGGTTTTTATTCTTGCCAATAAATAAATGGCAAACGACGTTTGGCTAAATTGTATATATCAGTGTTACTCTTGTCTTATAATTTGTGGATCTAGATCTATTTCAGATCTCCGTGTCTGGATCACGTGGATCAAGAGATTCGAGTCAAATTTACCGTTATAATAGTTCTGAAAATACATCCCACCAACGATTAAGTTCAACAATGCCTAAAGATTTTTTTGCTTCCTTGACATAGCTATAGGGTTTATTTGGAAGTACTTTTAAAATGACTGAATATGTTTTTTATAAGAATGCTTTTGAAACCAATTTTCAGTAAAAAATTGCAAGTGAATTCTCGAAATATACTTCTTACATGAAACACTTCAAGTACTTTTATAACCCAAAACACTTTCGCCAAAAAGATTTTCAACAATTTTAAAAGTACTTACAAACGAGTCAATAGTGCACCTTAAGACTAGCCGTTTGGTTCCTTACTAATTACCATTAAAAAAATTAGGAAAACTAATGAAAAGTAAAAAAAAACTTCATTTTTAACGAAAAGCTATTTCTAAATGTATAGTAAATAGTGACAGTTAAAGGTAAAAATATGATTTTTCATTAAAATGAACAGTACCAGAAGTGTTTGTTAAAACTTCCTAAAAAATTGTGATTAGGGTGAGACTGTCTCTCTCTCCCCTCGTCTGATCAAGCTAGCTAGGGTAGCCCTGACTGAATCTATCAAACCCCGTAGGCCGTAGGATGTCACATCGGAACGGAAACCGTGATTTGGTGAAGAACGGAAAGCGGACGTACGATGCTCCATCTCCATCAATGGGTCCCCACACATCGATATCCGACCCAATTTCAACCCGAAACCCTTTCTATTTCTGGTAAATTCCCTTCTGCAACCCTAATCTCCTCTTAATTATTTGTTAATTATTTTTGTTCTATTAAATCTAATCGTTTCGGAGTTCCAGATATTCATATTTTCAGATCGGATTTGAGGAGAGAGAGAGAGAGAGAGAGAGAGATGGCGAGGGGGAAGATCCAGATCAGGAGGATAGAGAACTCGACCAACAGGCAGGTGACCTACTCCAAGAGAAGGAACGGACTCTTCAAGAAGGCCAACGAGCTCACCGTCCTCTGCGACGCCGAGGTCTCTCTCATCATGGTTTCGAGCTCCGGCAAAGTCCACGAGTACATTAGCCCCTCCACCACGTAATCCATTCACTCTCTCTCTCTCTCTCTCTCTCTCTCTCTCTCTCTCTCTCTCTCTCTCTCCCCTCTCATTTTCTCTCCCTAAAACCCTAGGTTTTTCTTCAAACTATTGGATTTTCTGGGTTTCATCGTTTGCTTATGTGATGAATTTGTGCTCAACCAGAACAAAGCAATTGCTGGATCAGTACCAGAAGACTCTTGGAATCGATATTTGGAGCTCGCACTACGAGGTATTCCTCGTTCGTTTTTCATTTTAAGTTACTAATTGGTTAGCGTTATGCGTAAATATTTGTGGTAGCTAATGTGTGTGCACTGCAGGCAATGCAACAGCATTTGAAGAAGCTGAAGGAGGTGAACATGAATCTTCGGAGGCAGATCAGGTAACGAATAGATATTTACATAGGAACAAGGTTCTAAGAGGCGCTAATTGGACGAAGGGCAGATGCCTAACGCTTAAGCGTTTAAGTGGAGCCTAGAAGTAGATGAGAACTTTTAGAACACTGCATAGGAGTCAATTTTTTGCTGATCAAATTATTGTTTTTCAACTTAATCGGAGTATAATATGTAGGCAGAGAGTTGGGGATTGTCTGAACGATCTGAGTTTCGATGAACTGCGTGGTCTCGAGGAAGAGATGAAAGCCGCCGTCGACGTCATTCGCCAGCGCAAGGTTGTACATGTGTTGCCATTGTTGTAGTTCTTAGTTGATTGATATTATTCTTCTAGAGGGATTACTGTGGTAAATTCAAAGCTAATCAGATATAGCTAGTTTGAAGGAAAATCCGAGCAAGTCACAATTAATATAACAAAAGTTGGTAACACGACCCGGTACATTAAATGTCATAGTACAAGTGATCGGAAATATTATGTTTTCAAGTATCCAACTTCTTGTATTACGATATTTGATAGAGTCGTGCTCTCGGCACTCTGAAAAATGTCTTCTTAATATGCATCCTAGAAACCATTCGAAGATAAAGGAATTTAGTTTATATTGGTTATGAGGGCAACGGTCGCCTTGCCTCTTACAAGGGGGAATGACTTACCCACACCTCGAGATGCTACTATGGCATTCTCAATTATTGATACAATATCATGTGTTTTAACTGTTTTACATAATATTATATCATTAATCCGTCATGGTTGTATCCGAATGTGTTGGTAAAGCTCTCTCCTCTTACAGTTATAGGTGTATGTTAGACTATAGGGTAGATGAGTTTCTCCAATTTTGTTTGTGATCTCTATAGTGAATTGTGCATTGCATATATATATATATATTGTGTGTGTGTGTGTGTTACTTGTGATATGATGTTTTAATTTCATAATCTTACATTAACTATATATGTGTACGATGGTGGACAGGTTCGGATGATCTCTAATAAGATTGATACAACCAAGAAAAAGGTAATTAACCCTAGCTAATTGACCATCTAAACCTGGTTGCCAATCCTTTGTTAATTAATTTATATGTTTTTTAAGTTACTTGGTTGATATAAGGTTCATTTGGGGAGAAAAATACGAGTCAGACGGTCTTATCAGTTGCCTTGTATTTTTTATTCGATATCAACAAAGTGCAAACATATTAACATGTTTCGCATATCATGATGATGTCTATATATTGATTACATAATTGTACTGTATAACGAAATCACTCATTTTTCTCCGTTTATTGCACTATAGGTAAAGAGCCAAGCAGATGTGAACATGAGTCTCCACGAACTTGTATGCACTTGATCTCTTTCTTGTAATTGATCAAATTATATTACTCTTTTCCGACGTTTGAAATCTTTTTGTTTGTTTGTTTTGTTTTGTTTTGTTTTTTTTTGTTTAATTAATTAGTATGCGAGGGAAGGTATACACTATGAATAAGTAGAGAATGAAGGGGATTATGATTCAGTGTGTGGCTGCTCACCAAATGGAGGAGGACCTCCCATATTTGCGAAGTAGTAACCAATCGCATCCCACTAATCTTCACTGCACTGCTGCTGGAGCTGCATCAGATTCCACCACCACTGCAGTAATTAGTTAAACATTTGGTTAATTACCCATGTATTGTTAAGATTTAATTAAACTCGTTTGTTGTGGACTTGTAGTGGCAGTATTACCTATCGCGATGTCGTTTTGTTATGGTGGGCTGCATATGTGGTTGGGCCTAAATGTTTGGGCCATGTAAACTAACACAAAGCCTCTAAAACTTCTTCCACGATGACGGTCCATGTAAATTATGTTTGCTGGATTCAATTCCTATTTTTCTGTTTCTCTTTTTTTTTAGAGGATTTCAAGAATAACATCAACTTAACCATCATTGGGTGATTTAGTAGTTATAAACTAATTTTAGACCCCTATTTCACACGATACCTCCTCGGTTTGATTCCTAGTGCGTAAGAAGGTTAAAATATCCCTATAAATCTTCTCGGCTTCCAAAAGGGTGAACTATAGTATCTAACTGGTCCTTTTTTGTTGGAAAAAAAAAGAAGAAGAAAAAGAGTAGAGAGTAATGATTTTGAAATTTTCTTTTCTTTTCAAAAATTTCAAGTGTGAACTTCAAAATAGGAAGGCCCCACAAGCCCTTTTGGGAAAGTGGACACCCAACAAAATTGAAAGCTACTGGATTTGCTTGATGTGCTTCCTTTTCGGTTCAAAAACTCCATCACAACTTTTTTTCTCCATTAGCTTTTGACAACAAATTTGGTCACTTCACCTTTATTCTTTCGTATGTACCAAAAGACATTCCTTTTCTCACAAAGTAGAATATTTAAAAAGTTTATAGTCACAAACGCCACAAAAGTGTATTTTGTGATGAATGCTCTTGCTTTATTGGGTCATAATTTGGATGGAGTTCAAGTACGGTTAAGCACCCTCCCTCCTGTTACAACGCGAGTTTGTTCTTAGTACTCTCTTATTGTTGGTCCTAGGAGTTTTTCGTCTACTTCCCAACAATGTTCTAAAAAATGGCCTAGGCGCTGGGCAGGTTGGAATCGAGGCAATTTCGTGCAAAATGGCTGGAAAAATTGGGGTGACTCTAGGCAGGCTAGGCGGTGCTAGGCGGCTAGGCGTTTTTTATTTTTTTGAAATTTAAAAAATAAAAAATAAAAACTTAGATTATGTATCTTACATTACTATATTTCCTTATTTTCCTCCTATTTTGCATTTTATGTTGTTTTAAATTGTGAACTTGTTGTACATGTGTCATCCTACATTACAATACTCCTCACTATGGTTATATGGCATATATGCTTAATGCGTTTTTAAATTTTGGACTTGTTGGATACTCTTTTTGCATTTTATCATTTTTTTATTATCCTATCCATGAATTTCATAAAAGTATAATTTTTTGTAAGTGACAATATGCACTTATTTACAAGATATACAAGAAATTTACCTAAATCTGTCTTGGCGCTAGGCGCTAGCCCGCTGCCCGATTAGCGCCTAACGTTTTTTAGAACCTTGCTTCCCAAATAACACATCAATGTATATCCGCACTTAGAAATTTAGTGCGCAAAGAAAGCACATTCCTTTGCTAATTTGCATCACTCGTTTAATGGAATAATGTTAGAGACATCAAACTGTACCGCCTCCCTATAAAAAATAAAGTCCATCAAGATAAGTAGATCTTTCAAACCAAAAAAAGGACACTTTATATTTCAAAAAGTATTATTCACACACTTATTTTTACATTTCATATATCCTTGTTAATTTTCGTCATAAATCTTCTTTAATTCATTTGATACGACGGCAAAAAATTAAAATGAATATTTGACAAGTAAAATAGATGTATGAATACCATTACGGTTTATGGTTCTAGAGGAGCACTCTTGGGTCAACGGAGAGCATAGGAGTCCGAGGCAACCTGTAAGATGATACGGCTGAGTGGGTTGGCACGTGCTCTAATGCCCCACCCAACTAAACCCCTAAACCTCGCCACCTCAAAACAGAGTCACCTGAGACCACGACGCGGTGCCCCAACCGCCCAATTCGCCGCCGTCCACGTTTCACAAAACCTCTGTAAAATCCTTGTATTTTTTTTCTTTCCCTCTAAACCCCCCCAGCCGCCACGAAGGCCTTCTCCCGTCCGCCTATTTTCGTAATTTTCCTCTTTCTTCAAGCTTTTTCCATGCTCCCGTGAACAAGAACGCTCTAGAGAGAGAGAGAGAGAGAGGGAGAGAGAGGGAGGAAGGGAGGGAGGCTGGTGGAGGCCATGGGTGCTCTCGCTCCGTTCTCTAAATGGATTCCGGCGGATGATATTCTGCTCAAAAAAGCTGTTGAGGTACAAATTCGACTCTAAATTTCCTCCCTTTTTTCTGAAAATTTAATGTTCTTGCATCCTCGCAGTGTATTATTAACCTGGATTTTTCTGGTAATTTGTTTCGTTATACATATGATGTATGTTGCTTTTTTTGGGTTTTCAAATTCTTGGGGTTTTAGTGTGTTTAAGCATGAATTCGAGTTGTATTGAGAATGAGTCCCACATTGATGGGAGGAGGGACCTTGCATGGGCTTATAAGAGGTTGGGCTACTCCCCATATTGCCAATTGGTTTTATGGTGGAACCTCAACTTTCGATTTCGGGTTTATGTTCTCCGAATATGTTATGGATTTACCGTTCCTCGTATTTAAGATTGAAATTGAGGAACATAATCAGTAAATTGGACAAATGCTAGATAAAATTGAAAGTGAATGCAGTTGAAATTATGTTGTCCACTGCTAGAACAATTGTCACTGCTGGTTTTCCTACTGAGATAGGCGGTATCTTAGTCGAATTAACAAGTATTCGCCTCTATTAACTGTGTTGCGTCGGAGGGGAACTGCCTGGGTTCCCCTTTCGGAAATAAATTAGGATTTGGTACTTTTCAGAAAACCCTGGTTTTGATTTTGTAATATATTTATCATACAAGGAAAGCTTATCAGGAAGTTAGTATTCTCAAAAGTTATATTCGGACTTTGTATTCTTTTGCTCTGTTTGCAGGATGGTGCTTCGTTGGAGTCGCTTGCTAAAGGTGCAGTGCATTTTTCTCAAAGATTTACTGTTCGTGAGCTGCAAGATCGGTGGTATTCTCTCCTGTATGATCCAGTAGTTTCTGAAGATGCTTCTGCTCGCATGATTGAGTTTGAGAGTTCCACCACGGCTGTTCCATTTGACAGGTCGGGAAATTCAAAAGAAAAAAAATGTGAATCCGGAAAGAGAAAAGCTGAAAGTGTTCGTAGTAGTTACTATGCAATGCGTAAAAGGATTTGCAATGAGCCATTTAATTCCATGGGCCTTAATTTTCTTGTTGCACCCAGTAATAACAACTATCATGGAAATGGAGACGAGCCTCTTTATGGAAATTGCATAAATGGTGATCCGATGTCAGCCCCTTTTGGCCTTGAGACGTCGGATATGGATGCTATGCAAAATCTGATGAATGTCGGCATTGATGATACCTTTCATATGCTCCAGAACCCAGATGGGAATGATTTTCATATGGAACAAGGTAACATACATGAAGATATTATGACATGGAATGAATCTGAGGTGGATGAATTCAATCATCCAGAGGGATTGCCAGATTGCAGCCTGTTCAATGCTGATGGCTTGGGAATGAAATTTACACTTGATCAAATTAATGGCAACGAGGGAAATATGTGCACAGAATTTGAAGGGAACAACGCCTTTAATTCACCTGTTTCAGACGGTGGTGCATTGTTTAACAACTTGGAGTATTCATCTCCACTTCCAGCTAAGCCAGTCGATGTTGATCTTAGTGAAAATAATACATGCACCGGCGATGTTTTTGAACTTCATGAGAATATCGATGCTGACAATGCAAGAACATCAGAGACTGAAGTTCATGTTAGGATTGAGGTGGATGCTGAAATGCCATGTGGTGATTTCCAGAGTTCAGCAGCTCCTGTTAGTACTGAAGGTTATTTGGCAGAACTGTCCAATTCGCTTTTAAACTTTACGAACGAGGAGCTCATGCTCATGACTGCTGATGGAAAAGATGTGATTGATAAGTCTTACTATGATGGCTTGAGCTCCCTTCTGTTGAGGTCACCGAAAGATGGTGTTCATCAAGAACAGACGATCGTCAAATCTGAGCCAGAAACATCTGTAGCTCCAGTTATGGACTCCATGAATCCTTCTAGTACATATCTTGGAGTGGTAGATGATAATAAAGGATCCCCAAATGCTGATGAAGATATGGTTTGCCATTCAGAGACTCTGATGCTATCATCTTCAACTGCTTCGAACTATCAAAATCCTGAATTGAAAGATGGAGTTATCTGCTGCACATTAAACACCGAGGACCCAGAAATTCCATGCAATGATGATATCTTTCTACCAAATCGTCCATCAACTTCTGAAGTGAATAAGCCATTATCTTTGTCCACTAGAGGTTTCCCTGTTAATAAGAGAAATAATGCCACAGGGTCATGCTTTATGCACAGAGAGCGAAAAAATCTAGGAGAACCGCATAGTACCTCTCAGATTAAAGGATCACACTTCTTACAAGAAAAGGGTCTAAAACCTCCACTAGGTAATTTCGGGGTGAAATTTGAGCTGTCTAAGACTGACGCCATTCAAGTGGCATCTAAGAATGCAGGTCATGTTAGTGAAGGTCTGGATCAAATTTATTCAGCCAATCCAAGTACAAGTGTTCAACCTGGAATCCTGAAGGAAGACACTAGAGAAAGTATATCGGCTAAGCTTCTCAATTACAACTCAACTGAGTTTCATGTGGAGAACCCAGATTTGGGTGTCATTAAACAGGAGCTTGATCCATCAGCTACAATTAGAGACAATAAATCATTACATACAGAAGGGATTGCTGAAGCACAATTAAACCCTGAGACATCAGATCAAATGGGGCTTTTCGAGAGCGATGATGATGTACCATGTTATTCCGATATAGAGGCATTGGTAAGTGCTAAAATGCGAATCATCTTGTCGATAAACATTTGATTTGCTTATCAATTTTGTAATTCATCTTTTAGTTTCATTGACTGTTGTTCCACCTAGAGGTCGCACTTGGTGTGATGGCAAGTGCCTTCGCCCATGAGCGGTAGGTCTCGGGTTCGAGACTTGGGAGCAGCCTCTCCATAAATGGGGGTAAGGCTAGCCGACATTCACCTCTCCCAGACCCTGCGTAAAGCGGGAGCCTTGTGCACTGGGTACGACCTTTTTTGACTGTTGTTCCACCTGCAGGTACTTGATATGGATTTGGACCCAGATGACCAGGAGTTGTATTCTAGCGAGGAAGGTAATACTTGGTCAAACTATCATACATCTAATGACCGGCTCATTACTTGTTTTCTTTATACAGACTTATCCGTACATCTCCTTTGCCTATCAAATCCTCTAAAATGGTATGCATTAAAGTAATCTTATTGGTACTTCCCTTCTGCCTATCAAATCCTGTAATAAATGGTATGCGTTAATGCAATGAGTTTTGTTAATGGAAAAGAGTTTGTTTATTATGCAGCATTCATGCTTAACTGACAGATGATATGGTATCTATACTCAATGATGTCGGAATTATTCTTGATCTACATTAGTTTGCAATGCATCACAATAGAAAATGTTTGCATTTGTTGATTATTTGAAACATATAGAACATTCCTAATCAAGGAACTAATATTTTCTGTAAAGCGATTGCGTCATATTTGATGGAGGCTCACTGCATCAGTATGCCTTATAAATTGTGATTTTATGCTGTTCTCTATGTGCAGTCTCAAAATATCAGAATGAGGATGCTAAGAGGAGAATCATAAGGCTGGAGCAGTGTGCTTATTCATATTTGCAAAGAGCCATTGCAACTCACGGAGCATTTGCCATTTTGTATGGGCGTCATTCTAAGCATTACATTAAGAAGCCTGAGGTATTTCATTTGCTCTATAAATTTTTACCCAACCCAATTGGGGTTGGCCATACGGACCCTTTTCTCTTCTCCCGCTATCTGGGGTTGGGAAGTTTTCACCCCATATTTTCACCCCATAGCTGCATTATGGAGCAAGAGTTCTGTGTAAAACTTAATCACTTTGCCATAGGGATCCATCTAGGTTTTGCTATGACATGCATATTTAATTGAAAATTTAAAACTCATGGTCCAATTAGTTTATGTCAGACATGGGTTGATTCTGTGAATGAATGGTAATCTATATCTGCAGGTTTTATTGGGTAGAGCAACAGACGATTCTGTTGTTGATATTGACTTGGGAAGAGAAGGGCGTGGTAACAAGATATCTCGAAAACAGGTAATAATATTATTGACCACCTTAACTTACCATACCAGTGATGCAGTTACTTGCCTTTTCCTTTCCTTCCAAAAGTTTGTTCTACGTAATGTTCTCAATGATGTGGAAAAAAGAAATCATTTAGACATTTACAATTTAGTTCATTAAATCACGATAACAATTACAGAACCGAACTTAGGTGTCTTCAGATTATGCGGTTTACATCTTCTTGCTAACCCAGGGCAAGCATTTTGGTTTGTCTCTAAGTGAGCGTAAAAATTTATTTTTTCTGCATTTGTTAGGTAATGATAAATATGGACAAAGATGGATCCTTCCATCTGAAAAATCTTGGGAAGTGTCCAATCTCGGTAAATAGCAAGGAAGTAGCCCCTGGACAAAGTCTAAGCCTTAGTTCAAGTTGCTTGATCGAGGTATGTTCTTGGTTTGCTAAATTTTAGTTTTTCTGAGTTTCTTAGCTGTTTTTTGTGCAATGTGTCCTTGTAGCTGTGCGTAAGTCTTGATCGTCATACCTCAACATTCGTTTTTATACTCATCAATTTTTCGGTTTGGTGATCAAAATGCTCAATACATTGTGTATGTTATATCTTAAGTCATTGATAAGCCATGGTGTTTCAAATAGATTGCGGTTTTCCTGCCATAATTATCACGTGACACATGTTTAGGCAGTAGTTTGATTGCGTCACAGTTAACTAAACGATTTCCTGCAAATGATGAATTTTGCAGATACGGGGAATGCCATTCATATTCGAGATGAACCAAACACGCGTGAAGCAGTATTTGGATAGCATCCCGCAATAGCTGAAGGTAAAGAGCACCGATTGTGAATGATAACGGAGGTGCCACAGACTGTATTCAGAAGGTGCTAATTTTTCCTGCAGCTTCTGGGGTTCTCTAGTTAAAGTCACTTCTCTTCTGTTGCATGTAACTAGTCTACTGTTGAAGAAGGTGGTCTGTAATTTAGCAATGCATTTACTTTCTGCTGATTGTTTTTTAATTTTAACCTAATCAAGCATTCTCGTTGATATGAACGCACGCTTAGACGGAGAATTCGAATTTAAAATCTCAATTGTTATAGAATAGAAAAAAGTGTGGGTTCTTTCAAAAAGGCACGACAAAGCTTTCCCCCGTCTCCAAATAGGAAGCGTGATTCTATAAGGTATCGTTTGGTATGCAGATGGGACGGAACGGAACAGAGAGGGAGCAAAGATACCCTTGGATGGAAACAAGGAGGAAGAAGGAGATTGAGAGGTTATAATTTTGTGTTCCACAGATGTTGAACGAGTCGTTCTAGGGGATGAGGTAAAACGAAAATTCACTCAAAATTTGTTCCGTGGAACAGCGAGTTCCATCCGTTTTAGGCGCACCAAACGTGGGATGGAACGTCTCGGTCCCGTCCCACATACTAAACGGTACCTAAAAGTACACTGCTTGATCATTCCTATAGCTGAATTAAAAAAAAAAAAAAAAAAAAAGCTTGTTCCGCTGCCAGGAGTCGAACCTGGAATAACAAATCCAAAGTTGTGTGTTTGCTACAGCGGATGGTTATCAAATGAGGGAGTAAAAATGTAGATAAAATCATCAAAAAGTTAAAAAAAAAATTGGGAGAAAAAGACAGGCTAGCCCTTGTATTGGTCAATTGTCCCTTGGGACTTGGGCAAGGCAAAGAGAATGCTGCCAGCCAAGCCCTAGCCCTAACTCGGTGGCATGCAAGAAGGGTGGGGGACCTCGAATCCGGATCCTTCCTGGATGCTTTTTGTGGAGATCTCAGAAATTTATGAATCGTGTTCGTTCATTGTATATCGTGCGGTTAGAAATTATTTTAAATATTTTTATTTAAAATTAAACACAAATAATACTTGATAAAAACTGATCGCATAATATACGATAAACGAATATTATTTACAAATCTCTAAAATCCTTACCAAAAAAAATCCGAAGAGGATCCCGTTGGGGGGACCTCATACTGTCCAGAAATCTCTCCAGTATATGTCCTCAGTCTGATCGAAAACCTTATATTATTAATTAGTTGATTAGAATAATATTTTCGTCTATTATAAAAAATTATAACTAAATTATTGTGGTAAATAATTTATAAATTAATTTGGAAGCAAAGGGAGATAATCGACCCTTTTGAGTTTTGGTTGACATGACAAGTGTGTATATATCCGATGGATTTCTCTCAATCCATCATATCCTCCATCTCAATCTCCCTCTTCACTCCTTTTCCCACGCCCACGCCCACGCCCACGACCATGCCTGCCGCCATGATATGAATATCATCACTTCATTTCTTCTTCCATGCTTTTATCCTCTCATAGCCGGATTGATATCTACTTCGAAGTTGTGTTCGGAGTCTATTCCACTGTCCTAGTTTTCTTTTTTAAACTATCCGGATATTTCAGTCCACTAGTTCTGGACATCATAAATTCGGAGTGAATCTCATTCCTTTACAACCAGATCATTACATCTCTTAGGCTTTCATTCGAAGAAAATTAAGATTTCATCATAAAATTTATTGACTACGACAAAAAATAACACATTTTTGTAAGTGAATACAAAATTTCTTATTGTTCAAATGTAGCACAACACTTCTTATTCTCACACAATTATCTACTAGTTTGAATTCAGTATCGAAAAAAAAAAAGGAAAAAGTAAAAGAGAAAACAAATTGAAGACGATGATCATTGTGATTATGATACTAAAAACAGCTATCAGTTTACAAATTTAACATGTACTAAATACTATTGGTTTATAAGAAAAATATTCTCACACACAGAGCACCAGCGCATATACAGCTTATGAAGCAACATACCAGTAAAAATATCTAAACTTCCTCATATTATATTATATTATATATATATATACACACACACACACTTTACATACATACATATATAGGTATATTCCAGCCTGAGCACACATCCTGTTCTTCCAAATTCCCGTCCAAATGAAAGGTATTGGAATCAAACTCTAATACAAATATTCGCCCCTTCTATACCATATACGATGATTCCAACAGCACCTATCTATTGATCCTTCTTATGTCCCTGCAAGATTATTTAGGGTTTTTTAGTCAAAATGGTTTCTGATATTTGCATAACTCATCACTTTGGTCCTTAAGATTTGAAATCAATATAAGTGGTCTCTGAAATTGTCCACCATCAATCATTTTAGTCATTGGGTAAAAAATTATGTTAAATAAGGATCAAAATGACAAAACTACCCTCAAATTAAAAAATAATAGGGCAAAATGATTTGACAAACTTGAGGGCATTTTTGTCATTTTACCCTTATTTTATGGAGATTTTTCACAGAATGACCAAAATGATTGATTGTGGACAAACTTAGGGACCAATTCTATCTATTTCAAATCTCATGGACCAAAGTAAAGAGCTATGCAAATCTCAGGAACCACTTTAGCTAAAAAACCATTATTTAGTTATGGTGTAATTTTTTCTAATATGAGTTATTTATAATTAACCGCATTTAAATTACCAAAAATTTGACTTCAAACACTGAAATTCAAGTTTCTCTATATATAGTTTTTTTTTTTTTTTTGCTTAAATAAAACTCAATGATAAAACTCCACATAAGCAAATTTATAAATTTTGTTTGACTACCCATTTTGCAGTTTCTGAATACTTAAAATACTGAGTTCAAATCTTCTACCCCCTGAAAAGAATTGTGGCGTCTATGCGCCTAATTTCGTGGCATATATCCACTCATAAACTCTCACTTTAACATTGTTACTGTCACAAAATAAAATTAAAAAAAAAAACTCTTTTAAAAACAAACAACAAAGTGAACAAAAAACCCAACCGCCCCCGCCCACCCAAAAACTCAAGTTTTTGTAACGAAATCATAGTCGTTGTTTGAAATTGAAAAAAAGTTGAAATACATTATATGAATTTGAAATTAAACAAAAACTTGAGAGTGCAAACTATAATTTACTCAATAATATAAGTTCTAGGGCCTATATCAAAACAACCAGTTAAATTATGTCACATCTCAGCCCGGGCCCCCACCACATTCCTGACTCGACTCTACCGTAGCATAATATTGTCCACTTTAGGTCCCGACCACGCCTTCACAGTTTTGTTTCTGGGAACGAAATCATAGTCGTTGTTTGAGATTGAAAAAAGTTAAAATACATTATATGAATTTGAAATTAAACAAAAACTTGAGAGTGCAAACTATAATTTACTCAATAATATAAGTTCTAGGGCCTATATCAAAACAACCAGTTAAATTATGTCACATCTCAGACCGGGCTCCCACCACATCTCTGACTCGACTCTACCGTAGCACGATATTATCCACTTTGGGCCCCGACCACGCCCTCACAGTTTTGTTTCTGGGAACTCACACAAGAACTTCCCAATGGGTCACCCATCCTAGGAATGCTCTCGCCCGAACTCGCTTAACTTTGGAGTTTCAATGGAATCCGAAGCCAGTGAGTCCCCAAAAGGCCTCGTGCTGGGTAGAGATGATAATATACATATAAAGCTTATAGAATCCATTTCCTTGAGCGATGTGGATGTCACAAATTATCACATATGTCAGAAAGAAAAAAAATATTATCATATAAAATGGTGACTGGTGAGCCTATAAAATGGTTTTAAACAACTAGTTAAATTAGAATCCGGATTCTCGCCGGATCCTCTTTGTGAGGATTTTAGGAATCCGTGAATCGTGTTCGTTCATCGTACATCGTACGGTAAAAAATCATTTAAAATTTTTGTATTTAAAATTAAACACAAACAGTACCTGACAAAAACTGACCGCATGATGTACGATGAATGGACATGATTCACGGATTCATATGATCCTCACTAACAGGATCTGAAGAGGATCTGTTGGGTTAAATTATCACATATATCAGAAACAATCATATTAAAATATTATCATATAAGAGCAATTCCACCCCAGTGGATTTTGCCCAGGACCCAGCACAAAAACAGGGCCAGCACCCTGTCAACCAAGTCCACCCCTCATTTTGACTGGTACCCAGCCCGAGCTAGGCAATGGACCAGCACAAAAACAGGGCCAGGCACTGCCGCGAGTAGCCGACAGGGCTGTCAGCCCACTTGTGCTCCGGATCCCATCAGCGACGTGGCATGCTTATATCCGTTGGATTTCCAACGGCTAGTTTTTCTAGACCGTTGGATTTCCAATGGTAAAAAAAATTTAAATTTTACTTTTAAAATATACCGTCCGATCACAGATCAACGATCCACGTTAATTAACTAATTAAAATTTATTAAAACATACAGAAAAAATATTAAAAAATACATAAAATTTTAAAAAAAAATTATTTATTTTTTCTATAAATACCTAACTCTCATCTTCCACCTTACACCACATTTCAATATTTTCTACACTTTCTACCAAAGCTTTCATATACTTTTTGTGTGAAAAAAAATACCAAAAAACTTGTGGTTGAAGAATAAAGTGTATTTGATGAGTTTATGTAATTTCATTTTAGTGTGTTTTTTTTTATAGTTTATTTGATGAGTATGTAATTTGATTTTAGTGTGTATTTTTTTTAAGTTTATTTGAAATTTTATCTGAAATTGGTTAAAAATCTTATCCGAAATAAACTTAAAAAAAAAAAACACACCAAAAAATGCGCTGGGTGCCAGCGCATTTTTTTAGGGGTGGAGATGTCTTGGCCTATTACTGTTCACTCCAGTCTATTACTGTTCATTTGAGTGGATAAATGCGCTGGGTGTTGGCGCAAAGTCCTTAGGGGTGGACTTGTTCTAAAATGGTTACTGGTGAGCCTGTAAAATGGTTTTATGTCTTCAAGGGGAAATAACTGCATTTCTCTTCTCTTAATCCATTTTGTCGACTTTCATATCAGAGGGTTAATAACTGCAAGAATCTCCAAAAGAAGAGTAAAAATACACTCAAAATATACACACTTCTCTCTAATCCAGTTTGTTTCATCTAAACACACCCTCAAAATATACATGCTGCTTAGAGCATCTCTGAAAGAAAGTAAAAAAAGTATAAATCATCAATAACAATAAAAAAGACAATATTTATGTTTTTCAATCAAAATGCCAATTCCTATATGACATGATGTAAATTGATAGCAAAAGTGCTTCAAATATATTTTTAGCGATTAATAAATGTTTTTCTCATTTATGCTTGGCTAATGGATACTTGGAACCATTTTAGATGTTGACATTAAGGTGATAAGTTAAATTCATATTATGGGTTGATATGTAGTAGTCTTCACGCAATGAATATGTTGTTCTTTTGTGATTGAAAAGTTACAAAAATTTTAAATATAGTCTTTTTGTAAAATAAAGATAAAATAGTGTAGGATAAACGTTTATCCGATTCTCGTAAGATTGAGAGAGGAAAACCTTATTGATTTAGAATCCTCATTTTTATGTACTAGTAGTGTGCGTTAATTTGTAGCTATCTAGCTAGATCTTTATCATGGGGTTCTAGTCAACTTGATGGGCTAGATATTTTTAGATATATACTTTATTTATCAAACTAGTTAACAAATTAACAATCATAGAATAATCATTTGAATGAACAAAGCACGATAAAGCTTCAAATTATTTCCGGAAAAATCTACGGAATACTGTTTCTTGTCCGAAATAGGTAGGATGCTGCCCGGTGACCGATTCCCTCTTTTCATCAAAACTTCAAATTCTTACAGGTATGGCCAATATTCTATTCATGATAGCAACTTGCCATCGAACTTTAACAAGCTGAAATTAATTTCGTACAAATTTTTCCAAAAGAATATGTACTTTTGCTACTAAATTATTCATTAATTACTAATTAATCAACAATCATGTTTTTTTTTTTTGTATAGATAAATGTCACTTATAATGTCTGCGGATGAGGATTGTTATTTTACGTTGAAAAGTTAAAAACTTTGCACGTCATTATTGGAGTTAGTCTAGAATTAGGACGAATTCGGTCACTCCCTTGAACTATTACCAATTTTTTGAATTAAACGTTTCAACTTCCTTCTTGATATTAAAATAAGGTTGATCTTTAGCAATAAAAGGACATATAGGATTCTCGAGTATTGCCCCCATACTGCCATTCCAAGAAAATATTTGTATAAAAATTAAAGGTCAAATGTTCGTTTAAAAAAAAAAGAAGAACTGCAAGGTAAAGGATGCATAAAATTGTATCCAAACGAAAAGGCAAAATTAATCAAATTGTACTTATTAGGGTTAGTAGTCGTTGGCATGAGTTCGGTGATTGATATAAATTAGGTCTAAGTTCGAAACTCTTTAATATAACAAAACACCCACACAAAAAAAAAAAAAAAAACAAAACAAAACAAAGGTGCATAAATAGATTTCAGTAGTACTAGCAACATGAGGAGGTTTTCGGTATGTACATATACTCGACGGCCGAGATGCAGGCTCAATCTGGCCTACTTGTCCATGCTACCATAAAGACGTGCATGATTTCATAAATTCAAAATTTAAGCCACCCATGCCCCAATTGCAAAGTGCAAAGCGGCGGATTCAAGATTTAAATATTAAGGGTCATAGTGTTAAATACAAGTTTATAGATAGAAACAGAGCGTGAAGTGTGTAAAAAAATTTCAGTTTATTCCATAGGTATTTCATTGAATACTTGATGACCTTGTTGTCGTCAACCAAATCAAATTGCGCACATTTCAACAGATATCGACATATGCCGAAACATTCTAATGATTGATATAGAGAGAATTTGTCGAGTGTTTTTAACACAATCTGTCGAGATATGCTTAGCAGGCATTACATCAAACCCTTAGTATATGCACAAAAATGACTCATACCAAGCATTTGAAATGTCCTTACAAGGCCTTCACATGTATATTTTCTGCACTTCATATGATCATGAGACCACCTTGGTCTCTAAGTCCAACCGCCCCTGCACCATGATCCTTAATTCCTAATAAAAATAACTTAATTAGATCTCATTAGATTGTAATCCTTAATTCCTAATAAACGTAACTTAATTATATCTCATTAGACAGTAATATTATATGACATTAACAAATAATATGTTTTCTGTAATACTCCACTACCAGAACCCTATAGGGCAACATTATATTGTATTATATATAAATATGTAATCAATTTGCTCAAAAAGGTTCTAGCATCCACAAAGGACCTCTATTATTTAGTGCTTCAGAATAAAATAATATTCCAGCATCACAATAAGTTAATAGTTATTTGGCTAAATTGGATTAATGGTTCATGTGGTGAGAGTAATCGGAAGATAGCCCTTGTGATGAAAAAAATCATATTTAAACCCTTATGGTGAACTCTATTAGGATTTAAGCCCAAAATTAACATTTCTGTAAACTCTCCGTTAACCCAAAATTAACAATCCCACCCTTCCCCCAAAGATTTCATTGGATTTTAAAACCACGAAGTATGTGTTCAATCTCAATTTGTCCTGCATTTTTCTCCCCGCGTCTCGTATTTGAATAGCTGCAACCTCAATCTTTTGATCAGAAAAGCAAAAGAAAGAAAATTTGTGTGAGCATTGAGATAGGGAGTGCAATCAAAGTAGCAACATTCTTACCATAAAACAAATGGCACCAAAAAAATCCAAATCCATCTCCCATCCAAAAGAGAAACCCATTTTCATGTTTCTTCAATCTCCATAGACGCATCCAACAGAAGAAACCCATTTCCTTGCAAATGAAACCACTACGTATTTTGGATTTTCATCGCCAATTTTCTCCTCCTATTGTTTATAATTGTAATATTCATTTTCGTTTTGCTTTTTGCGAGCAGAAAATCACAATCCTTCTATAATATGACAATTGAAGGATCTTCTTTGAAATCATTTTTTTCTCAAATGGGCATATTTAGGGAATTCACTGATTAATGGACAAAAGATCTTTGAATGGAATCGAAGCATGGATCAACAAATTCATAGCCTTGGATGAATGATTTTTTTCTCTTTTGGTTATGAAGGTTGAATGGGTTAACCGACAGATGAGGAAAATGTTAATTTTGGGCTTAAATCCTAACAGAGTTCACCACGAGGGTTTAAATCCGAATTTTTTCACCACGGGGGCTATCTTCCAATTACCCTCTCACCACGGGGACCATTAATCCAATTTAGCCTAGTTAATTTTGTGCTTGTAGAGCTAAATTTTAAACATAAAATTTAAATTTGACAGTTTATGTGACATTTGATACAAGTTTTTCTTTTCATTTGATATGTCATATTATATTATTATTTTATTACATTAAACTATTATTAAAGTAATAAAATGCATTTAATAATCAATTTAAAAAAAGATTTGAAGTTGTTGTCAATTTTGCCAGCAAAGGTGAGCGGGTAATTCATGTCATGTCATATCAGATTTGACTTTTCGGTTGTAAAAACATTACTGATATTTTTTTTTACTGTTAATGTTGATTTGAACATGATATCAAGTATTTATTACCAAAAACACATGATATATCTTATTGAAGAGTGCTAGAATTAGTAGTTTCACATGCGTGCGTGAGCTTATTTTGTTCATTTATGCTTTTATATATATACATGCATGCCAACCTCAAAGGGAAAGCACAATTTGGTCACTTTCGCCAATTATATATGAGCATGAACTATGAAAGGTCCCTTATTCTTTTCCGAGATCACATGATATCTTCTCTTGTCTTGTCACCACCACCATTTATGAAACGAATTTTCAAGTTTACTTTCTGTGTGTGGTGGAGTGGGGTGGCGAGGAAGTAGTAGCCAGCAACGTTAGCAGGCTCGAGGTCTTGTTCCGATAAACGAAGCCCTCCTCCTCCTAGATTTGGAGATCACATGGTATCAGTTGCAACTTGCAATGTCGAGCCAGCATGGGTACGTATAATAAGGTGGTCCCATAAAATGGGGTATAAAGGTATTATTGAAAGAATAAACAAAAAATAAAAAATAGATTACGTTACTTGAAATTCACGATGAACCGATTATTTCTCGATTGATTAAGAGCAATTTGAGAAAGAAACAAAAGGAAGAAAGATGCACTTCGTTAGGAGAAGAAAATTTAGTTACAACAATGTCATCACGTGATTCATTTATTTTATAAACAGAGTCTAATACATATAAAAAAACAGATTGACATAAAACTAAAATAACAATTTGACAATGTCTCAAACTATCACAAATTGCAACATATTTTCACTTTCTCATGCATCTATATTATCACATTAGTCACATTAGCGTTTGTGTTGCACGTAAGTCAATTTTAGCATGTGAGAAAACTGTCCTATACGGTAATCCTACCCGATTTGCTCACTTCCTCTCTTGCCACCTACTTCAGAGAATCTTCCGAAGTGAGGATTACCACCACTCGAGGGTGCTTAAGCAAAAAATGCAACTTTGGCCTAAAGTGGAACCGATTACCAAAGCCGGAAATAAAAAACAATAAAACGGGAACCAAAGCTTATCCATAACTAAAAATAGTAAACAAACGAACCCCAAAACATTTGGAACTTTTATCCCACTCACTTCATATAGCTAAAACTGGATTACTGTAATTTGTTGAATATTCACTGACCAAAACCATTTAATAAAGCAACAACCTCCCAACCTCTCAGCATCCCTTCCTTTTACTTACTCACTCCCACCATCCTGGCTCTGGTAAAAGTTAGAGAGAGAGAGAGAGAGAGTGCCATAAATGGCTCCCCAAGATTTCCCAGATATTATATTATTACTCTCCAGTTCTTTTTACCCTCCTTATATTTGTTCTCTTTAATTATCCCCTGTTTTCTTCAGAGAACTTCCACTCCCACTGCCTCCATCTTTCCCCTCTTTACCTACTTCCCTTAGGTTTAGCTTCTCTTCCTGTTTTGGAACTTCAAACTGATGAAGATCCAGTGTGATGTGTGTAACAAGGACGATGCCTCGGTGTTCTGCACCGCCGACGAGGCCGCCCTCTGCGACGCCTGTGACCACCGTGTCCACCATGCCAATAAGCTCGCTTCCAAGCACCACCGCTTCTCTCTCATCCACCCCTCCTCTAAGGAGTTCCCCGTCTGTGATATCTGTCAGGTATTAACTAGGTTACCGCTCGATTGTTACTATATATATCTTCCCTCCTTCCCTTTAATTCTCCATCCGGGAAAGATATTAACTTACTAACTAGTTAGCGCGCATGATCGCTCGATTTTCTGATTTGGGTTTCTTAATCTTGATCTACAGGAGAGAAGAGCCTTCTTGTTTTGTCAGCAGGACAGAGCGATTCTCTGCAGGGAGTGCGACCTTTCAATTCACAACGCCAACGAGCACACCCTGAAGCACAACCGATTTCTTCTAACAGGTATTAAGCTCTCCGCCACCTCCGCCCTTTACGAATCTCCACCGCCGCCAACTGTAGCAACTGCTAGTTCTGAAACCGCCGCTACCGATCTCAAAAAGCATCAACCTTTGACCAAGGAATCTGTTTCCGCCTCCTCCCCTCCAATTTCAAATCCAAACCCACCTCCAGTTGCTGCCAGGAATTCAACTTCAAGCGCTGCAGGCAACAAAGGCGGTGGAAATTTGGTGGGTGCGACTAGTAGCATATCGGAGTACTTGATAGAGACGCTTCCGGGCTGGCACGTTGAGGACTTTCTTGATTTTTCTTCTGCCCCCTTTGGTTTCTCTAAGGTTTGCATTGATTGATCTCGTTCTTCGCTATAATATTTTGAAATTTCCGTCCAGAAATGATTTCTGCACACTTCTGTTTATTTTAGTCTCTCGATTCTCGTTTGATTTATTTCATCCTAACGACAATAAGAGAGGATGAGTTTGCGGAAACGATATGATTGGTCATCAATTAGTTAATTAGCCTGCTGGATCTGACATTTTGCATTTTTTTGATTGGTGATGGCAGGCCGACAACGATATGATGCTGCCGTTTTCCGATGCCTATCCGGGAAGCAATCTGAACTCTTTCTCATCGGAAAATATGGGGATGTGGGTCCCGCAGGCACCGCAAGCTCCTCCGCATCAGTATTCACAGGTGGGCGGTGGGTTCGTCGGGTTCAAAGAGACAAAGGAGGGTACAAACATGAATGCCGGCAAAAGACTCTGGATGGACGATGGCTTCACAGTTCCTCAGATCAGTCCTCCGTCTCTTGGCTCCAAGAGGTTCAGACCTTTATGATACAACAAATTAGAGTGGGAAGCGATTTCCGCACACTTTTTTCTCCTTCTGCGCTTTATGTTTTTGTCGCTTGATTCTCGAAGGAGCGCAGACGAAGAAAAATGGTGTGCGGAAATCACCCATTTAGAATTAAGCCTCACAAGATCCAATCCTTCAATCCTTCTGAAGTAAATTTTAACGCAGGGATTTCGTTTGTTTGTTTGTTTGTTTTTTTTTTTTTTCCTTGTGGTTTTACTTCGGTCTCTTCTTCCCACTTTTGTATGAGGGGAGTTTTAAAGGCTTTCAACAAACTCAGTTGGGGTCCTTCATCTTCCTCTTCTCTCTCTCCCCCCTTTGTACTTATTTCGGAATGCAAGCATCAATGTAAATGTCAACTGCAACTTTCTGTGATTTTTCATTTGCTTTCTGTATCTGAAATGTGTGGAATTGGAGAAGTGAAAAGATTTTCGGGAAATGGTAGGAAAGATTTAGTCGATATGACTGAAGAGTACTTTTTCGATAAAGATTTTAAATGTGTGACGGTTATATTGGCACGTCATGTTATAGATATATGCGTTATAATTTGGACGAGTGACATAGTTTGTTATGAATAAGATTTGGGTCTGAACATTTTAACAGGAGGTCTTGCTTACACCCAATTCCGGATGAACACATGTTTAAGTTTTGATTAAAACTTGAACACGTGTTCATCTGAGATTGGGTGTAAGCAGGACCTCCTGCTGCAATGTTCAGCGACGAAGCAGTGTCCGTTTGTTATTGACCTAGCCAGAGTGGTGTAACATCACGCGGGGAGTGAACTTACACAATCATGCGGAATGAATTTATAAAACCATGCATGCTAGGGGAACTTGGCTAAGCCTGTGTAACATCACGCGGAATGAATTTATACCATCATGCATGTTAAAAGGAATTTAGAGCATGTTATAACATGAATGAACTTGTATCGACAGGTAAAGTTACGACGATCATATAAAAGAAGTCACTAATCAAGAGGGGTGACATTGGAATGGAAGGTAGAGAAATTTTAAGTAGATGGTTAATGATAAAGAAGTTGACGTTCGGATGTGGAAAGATAAGTACAGAGAGGCAATTGACAAAAAAAAAAGCAAAAAAAAAAGTACAGGAAGGCATGGAAAGATGAATGAGGATTCTCTCGTGATCCTCTTTATGAGGATCTAGGAGATTTTTTAATCGTGTCAATTCAGTGATCATAAATTATTTTAAATTTTTTATACAAAATTAAATATATATAGTATCTGATAAAAATTAACCGTACGATTTATAATAAACGGATACGATTAAAAGATTTTTGAAT
Source organism: Malus domestica (assembly GCF_042453785.1). NCBI lineage: Eukaryota > Viridiplantae > Streptophyta > Magnoliopsida > Rosales > Rosaceae > Malus > Malus domestica. Next base: position 1,468,411 of record NC_091668.1, on the reverse strand, counting down.
CCTTGAAAAAAAAAATGAAGAGAAAATCCTCATTCTAGAGAGATGGTCATGTTTTGTCTTGAGGCACTATGTTTTATGTCGTATGGGCAAATGCAGCGTCACTTTCATTTACAAAACTCGAAAGCTCGTTTGGTTTTGTCTTGGTATAATTAAAACCTCATACGGTCCAACATCACTGCAAACGCATTTAGTTTGTTGATTATATTACGCATCAACATTGCTTGCCACGAGTCAATTATTCTGTTAATTACAGTTTGATATGTATACATGTGGAATTAGAGTATACAATGAAGTGTGCTGTGTTTGTTGACGAGAGTGAAATAAAATGCATATAAGTTGAGGACACTCTCCCATTGGGTTCTATGTGCCTTTGTCTCTGTATACATACAAAATTAAATTCGTTAAAATCTCGAAAATAAAAATGTATACACACGTAACACTTTGTTTTAAGTTCAAAATCTGAATACATACAAATTTTATACGACATATCTAGTCGAAAATTGTTATTTTATTTATTTATTTGGTGAACATCGAAAATTGTTATTTGTATACGACATATCTAGTCGAAAATTGTGATTTGTTCATAAGGAAAAACCTCAAAGTCCAATCATGTATGAAATATCCACTTTGACTGGTAGTCCAAATATAAAAATCTTGGTGGATAAACATTAAACAGAAGGTTTTCTTTTTGTTTTAATTTTTTTTTTGGGAAGTGTGGTTAACATCGATGTGAAGTGTGATTAACATCGATGTGAAGTGTGATTATGAGGAGATAAACCCTAGCGAGTGTCGACTGAATGCCAAATGAGGAGAGAAACCCTAGCGACTGTCGAGTAAATGGTCATTTTGTTGTGGGGTCCAGTTAATTGTCTAAGAGATCTCCAAGAATATATAAAAATCCTTTTGGTTTGGATATTTGAATTTCATGTCAAGCTAAGCTAGTAATCTTCAAAACTTTTTTTTTTCTTTCAAATAAACGGATATTATTTATACTAAAGAAGTGGAAGAGTGAACCATTTAGTACTACGGTCTAGTAGTATTCATTTTCATTTGTAAGTGAGAGGTCTTAGGTTCAATTCTTATCAAAGACAAATTTGAACCACATTATTACTAACCCATTGTGAGACTAAACGCACCCCCTAATGCTAACCCTACTAGCACAGTTGCACCTGGAAAAAAAAAATGCTAGATAGACCAATCTTTTAAATCAATTAACGAATTGTGTGATGTGTTATTAATAATAGAAAATAAGCACGTTAATCAACACTTATGTGATAATCAAATCATTAATAACCACATTATATGATTTATAAAATATAATTTAGATAGATAGAATTCTTAGCGTTAGCTTTCTTGAAAAAAATCTGCGAGTTTAAATTCCGTACAAATTCTCGATCAATTTACACAACCATGGGCCATGTTTGCTTCACATGCTTATTTTGGCAAATTCTTATTGGACGGATGTTTATTTTTTAAACGGGTGGTTCACTTTTTAATTGACAAAAAGTAATGCTACACTTATTATCTCTTGAAAAATTGGTTATCACACGTTTAAAAAAGCCCTCCTTGATATGGGGGCTAGCGTAAATTTGATGCTTTTTTAGTGTATGAACAGCTAAGTTTAGGAGAGCTTCTACCAACTTTAGTAGTCTTACAACTCACAGACCGATTAGTAAAATATCCACAGAGAATTCTGGAGAATGTTTTTGTTCGAGTTGATCACTTCATCCTACCAACGGATTTTATTGTGCTTGATATGGAAGTTGTTTCTATGCCTGAGAGGGAGATTCCGATTATTTTGGAAAGACCATCCATGGCTACCTCAGGGACTAAGATCGATGTGAAAGAAGGTCTCTTAACAATGACAGTCTTTGAGGAGACGATGGAATTCAAAAATTTTTATGCCATGAAGCAACCTGGGAAGGTATATGACTGTTTTCGAGTAGATACCAAAATTGTTCAAGCTTACTAGATCCTCAAATGCTTTGGAGACATGCCTTACTCAAAACTGTGATGAGTACGAATTAGAAAGTGAACTTTATGAAATGCAAGCTGCACTTAACGCACTTCCAGCGATTGTTAAGGTCAATAGTGTGCAACAAGTTCCAGGTAATCATGTCCGAGGTCGCCAGCTTTTTGAGGAACTTCCTCTCACTTTCAGAAACCTTGTTCCGTCAGTCAAGAAACCTCTGAAGTTGGAACGCAAGCAACTACCCCAGCACTTGAAGTATGCCTACTTTGGTGAGTAGGAAACGTTGCCCGTTATTATTGCTTCTAAGTTGACTAAGGTGGAAGAAGAAAAGCTTTTGAGGGTGCTGAGAGAGCCCAGGACGACATTGGGTTGGACTATAGCGTATATAAAAGGTATTAGCCATTCCATGTGTATGCATCGCATTTTTCTTGAAGATGACGCTAAGCCAACTAGAGATCATCAAAGACGACTGAATCCCAATATAAAAGAAGTTGTAATCCCAGAGCAGAAACACAAACACAAGCAAATTAAACAGGCAACCAAAAGATTTAAAAGACCGCAGCCACCTTGCTAGCAAGCGCACGCTCCCGCTTTTCAACGTAATTAAAGGGGAACCAACCGGCTTTTCCCTTGCATTCACCCTCAGCCCAGCCATTGTTTGATACCTGCTCAATTGCAAGAAAATTTAACCTCAATACAAAAGAGAAAAATCCGAACATGAATATAACGATGAAAACATGCAAGCTGGAAAGATGACAGAACCTTCCGGACAACGACATAATCCCCGAATGACAAACTTAACTCCACATCAGTTACAGCGTGGAAGGTGTACATAACCTGCGGTAGGCGAAAAGAAACAATTAGTAGAGACTAAAAAGTCTAACAGACTAAAAAACTTGGATACAACAACATTTGCATAAAGATACCTCTCCTAAGAAATAGTCCCTCAATTCTGTCAATTCATCATAGGTTTCAGAAGCAAAGCTACGGCTGAGATCCTCATACGATGGTGGCGGAGGCATAGTGTCCTCTGTAGGCGGACTAGGAGATGCTTCAATTCGCTGCTTTTCTGACAAAATCTGTCCCAACAAATAGTGTCAACGATCTCTGCTTAAAGTAGCAAGACACTAGAATAATTTGCAGCCAAATGATTTGGGAAAGGAAATTGTCTTGCTGAAAGGAAGACTTTAGGATATTTCATACCTCGCCTTCAAGCTGATCAAGTATCTGAAGTACGTTCTGATGATAGTTGCGCTCTGCTTCCACCTTGAATGGGGACGAAAAATGACAAATTTACAAAATTAATTTCCTTTTCAGTCTTGTAACTAGAACAGGCCAAGGTCTTAATACTTAAACAAAAAGGGGAGGCAATCCTTTACCATCGCAAGAAGCCGCTGAAGAGTCAATCTTTGTTGTTGACCTTCAACAGCAGCCATAGCTGCACTAGCTTCTTTTCCCAATATTGCAACGCTAGACTGCAGCTCCTGAAGCTTGGCTTCAGCAGCTTCTAGTTTCATGATAATATCAGCATTACCTGCAGAATCCCGTACTTTGGCCTGGCGTCTGGAAACATCTATAGCCTATCCCGGTGCAAGTTAGTATATATAGACAAATCTGAAGGAGTAATAAAAAAAAAACAAAAACCAAATTACAACAAAGCTTCAAGTAATGAAGCAATCTCAACAAGTTACATTAAACATCTTAAGATTTTGCGTTCTCTATGAATACCAATGTATAGTTAGCGGCTTACGACGATATGTATAAACGACTAGATACCAAAGAAGGAGAGTTGGATATCTATAAACTATCTAGAGCAAGGGAAAAGAAGACAAGGGACCTAAACCAAGTGAGGTGCATCAAGGATGAGGATGGAAAGGTTCTTGCTACAGAGAACGCGGTTAAAGACAGATGGAGAGGTTATTTTCATAATCTTTTCAATGAAGGACATGAAATGAGTGCTTCTTTAGGGGAGTTGAGTAACTCAGAAGAGTGTAGAAACTACTCTTTTTATCGTCGAATCCGGAAGGAAGAAGTGGTTGTAGCTTTGAAGAAGATGAAGCATAAAAAAGCAATAGGCCCAGACGATATACCAATCGAAGTTTGGAAACTTTTGGGAGAGACAGGTATAACATGGCTCACTGACCTTTTCAATAGGATTTTGAAAACGAAGAAGATGCCAAATGAGTGGCGAATGAGCACTTTGGTGCCTATCTACAAGAATAAGGGCGACGTACAAAATTGCATGAACTATAGGGGTATTAAGCTAATGAGTCATACAATGAAGCTCTGGGAGAGAGTCATTGAGCATAGATTGAGGCAAGAGACACGGGTTTCGGACAACCAATTCGGGTTCATGCCAGGGCGCTCAACCATGGAGGCAATCTATCTCTTACGAAGATTGATGGAAAGATATAGAGATGGGAAAAAGGATTTACACATGGTCTTTATAGATTTGGAAAAAGCATATGATAGGGTCCCAAGAGACATTATTTGGAGGATTTTAGAGAAGAAAGGAGTACGAGTAACATATATCCAAGCTATAAAGGATATGTATGAAGGAGCAAAGACTGCCGTAAGAACTCATGAAGGACAAACCGAAAGCTTTCCCATAACTGTAGGATTACATCAAGGCTCATCCTTAAGTCCTTACCTTTTTGCGTTGGTAATGGATGAGTTAACACGACATATTCAAGATGATATTCCTTGGTGTATGCTTTTCGCAGACGATATAGTGTTGATAGATGAAACTCAGGAAGGGGTAAATGCAAAGCTTAACCTTTGGAGAGAAGTGTTGGAATCTAAAGGTCTTCGCCTAAGCCGATCAAAGACAGAATATATGGAGTGCAAGTTCAGTGCAAATGGAGGCCAAAACGAGTTAGGGGTGAGGATCGGAGATCAAGAAATACCAAAGAGCGACCGTTTTCGTTACCTAGGATCTATCTTGCAAAAGAACGGAGAATTAGATGGAGATCTCAACCACAGAATACAAGCTGGATGGATGAAGTGGAAGAGTGCATCCGGCGTGTTGTGTGACCGCCGTATGCCACTGAAGCTGAAGGGAAAATTTTATAGGACGGCAATAAGGCCGGCGATGCTGTATGGCACAGAATGTTGGGCGGTGAAACATCAACACGTACACAAAATGGGTGTAGCGGAGATGAGGATGCTTCGTTGGATGTGTGGGCACACGAGAAAGGATAAGATTAGGAATGAGGATATTCGAGGTAAAGTAGGAGTAGCCGAAATTGAAGGAAAGATGAGAGAAAATCGGTTACGGTGGTTTGGACATGTGCAAAGAAGGCCTACTGACGTTCCGATTAGAAGATGCGACTATGGGACAGAGGTTCAGGGCCGAAGGGGTAGAGGAAGACCTAGGAAAACTTTGGAAGAGACTCTAAGAAAAGACTTAGAGTACTTGGATCTAACGAAGGACATGACACAGGATCGAGCACAATGGCGTTCTAAGATTCATATAGCCGATCCCACTCAGTGACTTGGATTTTCCAAGTCTCCAACCGAGAAGTTTTCCTCATTCGGGAAATTAAGAGAACACTACCCCAACCTACATGCTCCACTCAGAAAGCTTCAACATACAAGCTTTAACAAAAGAAAATTCAAAGAACTTAGCGAAGAAGGCTTTGGTGTATTTAACACAATACGTTGAAATGAAGGAAAGCTTATTTATTGATATCCCCGATAAGCTACAAATATGTACATATACATGAGTCAAAATAAGCACACAAGAGGGAGCCTTCACAAAGGTTGCTTAGGAGAAGTCTCAGCAGTCGGTAGAGCCCCAGAAAGAGAAGGCACCGGAGGGGGATCATTTGGAGCCTCAGTACTGGACAGAACCCTAGAAGGAGGAGGCATCAGAGGTTGATCATTTGGAGCTTCATTACGCGGTACAGCCCCAGAAGACGAAGGCAATAAATGCCTTTGGAACAAACCCACAAATCTCTGATGATCAAGTAAAACCTGACCATCAGTTTCCTTCATCTGGTCAAGCTTCCTCTTCATGTTTGTAGCATAGTCATGTGCGAGCCGGTGCAACTGTTTATTCTCATGCTTGAGCCCTCTAATCTCCTGTTTGAGACTCATCACTTCAGCCGCCAATGATTCAACTTGGTGGGTTCGAGCAAATAGGCGTTGGGCCATATTAGACACAGAACCTGCACACTGAACACTGAGAGCCAGCGAATCCTTAACAGCTAACTCATCAGATCGTTTGGAAAGTAGTCTGTTATCTTTGGGAGTGAGAAGGTTCCTGGCCACCACCGCAGCGGTCATATCATTCTTCATCACGGAATCCCCAACGGTAAGAGGACCAGTAGGGGAGACGAAGGATGGGCGCCATATGTTGTCTGGAGAAGGCGGGGCTGCCTCTTCAACAAGGTTCAAGTCAAAACGACGGTCGGAGGGGCCAGACATTTTCAAAGGTGTTGAAGAGAGAAGAGGTCGGACAAATCAAGATCTTAGAAGTGCAAGAATGAAGCTTCTACTGGTGGAGATTCAAGTGTGCTTTGGAACTTAATGCCAGTCCCTATAAAAATCTGCACTCGACGAAGCTTCAGAAATCGAAGAGGCGCCTGCTCAGAAATCGAAGAGGCGTTTGCTTTCTCAAAAGCTGGGCTGCTTAGAGATCACGAGGGTTGATCTCAGAAATCGAAGAGGCGTTTGCTTTCTCAAAAGTTGGGCTGCTCAAAGACCACGAAGGCCGATCTCAAAAAACGAAGAGGCGCTCGCTTTCTCAAAAGCTGGGCTCCCCAGAGATCACGAGGGCCGATATCAGAAATCGAAGAGGCACCTACTTTTCCAGCCTTTTCCAGCCTTGTCAGCACCTGTCACACGCACACTCAGTTTTGCGGAAATTATGGGCATTCTGTCAAAGACTTCTGGGGAAGTAGAAAACACATGAATCTTACTGTTCAATCACCCACTTCCCACACGCAACAATAGCTCATGGGTACCACAGATAACTTTGCCAAAGTTCTCTGCCAAAGTTGAGCACGTGAAGCTTGCAGCTCCCACTACATCGCTCTGACCAAGAAGGGTAAAAGAATAGCAAAGAAACAGCACTAACAAAGTTTAGACCCATAAATTTTGAAGGTCTAGCTACCATATTATTACCCACAAGGGTAAAGGAACAGTACCACTGCTGGATAATTGGAAAGTCCCTGTGTGTCAACCTCTGTGCTTCGTGGCAAGGTAGACTAGCAAACATGCCCAACCTTTACTCACATTCGAGAAAACACTCCCAATAAGATTGCTTGCTCCAAAATCGAAGAGGCACCGTCCTCCGAATCTCGAGAGCCAGACTCCCAACATGACTACTTTCTTAAAAATCGAAGAGAGGGTAAAGGAACAGTACCATTGCTGGATAATTGGAAAGTCCCTGTGTGTCAACCTCTGTGCTTCGTGGCAAGGTAGACTAGCAAACATGCCCAACCTTTACTCACATTCGAGAAAACACTCCCAACAAGATTGCTTGCTCCAAAATCGAAGAGGCACCGCCCTCCGAATCTCGAGAGCCAGACTCCCAACATGATTACTTTCTCAAAAATCGAAGAGACACTGCTCCCCGAATCTCGAGAGCCAGACCCCCAGCATGATTGCTTTCTCAAAAATCGATGAGGCATCGTTCTCCGAATCAATCGAAGAGGCGCTCGCTTTCTCAAAAGCTGGGCTGCTCAGAGACCACGAGGGCCGATCTCAGAAATCGAAGAGGCACCTACTTTTCTAGCCTTGTCAACACCTGTCACACGCACACTCAGCTTTGCAGAAATTATGGGCATTCTGTCGAAGACTTCTGGTGAAGTAGAAAGCACATGAATCTTACTGTTCAATCACCCACTTCCCACACGCAACAATAGCTCATGGGTACCACAAATAACTTTGCCAAAGTTCTCTGCCAAAGTTGAGCACGTGAAGCTTGCAGCTCCCACTACATCGCTCTGACCAAGAAAGGTAAAAGAATAGCAAAGAAACAGCACTAACAAAAGTTTAGACACATAAATTTTGAAGGTCTAGCTACCATATTATTACCCACAACTGTAAAGGAACAGTACCACTGCTGGATAATTGGAAAGTCCCTGTGTGTCAACCTCTGTGCTTCGTGGCAAGGTAGACTAGCAAACATGCCCAACCTTTACTCACATTCGAGAAAACACTCCCAATAAGATTGCTTGCTCCAAAATCGAAGAGGCACCGTCCTCCGAATCTCAAGAGCCAGACTCCCAACATGACTACTTTCTCAAAATCGAAGAGAGGGTAAAGGAACAGTACCATTGCTGGATAATTGGAAAGTCCCTGTGTGTCAACCTTTGTGCTTCGTGGCAAGGTAGACTAGCAAACATGCCCAACCTTTACTCACATTCGAGACAACACTCCCAACAAGATTGCTTGCTCCAAAATCGAAGAGGCACCACCCTCCGAATCTCGAGAGCCAGACTCCCAACATGATTACTTCCTCAAAAATCGAAGAGACACTGCTCTCCGAATCTCGAGAGTCATACACCCAGCATGATTGCTTTCTCAAAAATCGAAGAGGCATCGTTCTCCGAATCTCGAGAGCCAGATACCACAGACCACTTTTTCAAAGTGCTCTGACAGAGTTAAAACATGTGAAACTGGCAGCTCCCACTACCGTGCTATGACCAAGCAGGGTAAAGGAATAGCATTACTACTTGTTGTTAGGGAGACTCCTATATATGTCGACCTCCATCCCCAACGGACAGGCAGACCTGCAAAAATGCTCAACCCTTCATCATATCTGAGAGGGCACTCCCAACGAAGCCTTTCGAAATATTCAGCTTTCTTTCCCCCCGATAATACCTCTGCAAACAAGCTATACTAGAGCAAGAATATCTCATATCATCAGGGTTAAAAGCAAGAGTATCCCATATCATGCTTTTTCCCTGTCTTTTCTTTTGGCCTTGTTTTTACCTGCAAGACAAGGAGAAAGAGAGCAATCAGTCAGCACTTGGAATCAAGCTTCCAGCCAGGAACTGACTGCCTGGAACCCCTTACCTGATTACTTACCTGGCATTGCTCTCGAGTACTCATCTTCAACATCTTATGTTTCCAGGGAAGATTCCGCATCTGCTTGAGGAACAGATAGGGCAAGTGCGAAGGATACAAGGAAGCATGTGGAGACAAGCGTAACAGCACACGTGCCGATACATTCATTACTCTGTCAAAAGCAAAAGTATCCCATATCAGCAGGGTGGAACGTACTCTAGATTTGATGGACTTGTTTTGACCCTCAAATTCTTCAGTCGGCCTTATACTTTGGAGGAAACCAGAAAACCCTCCAGCTCAGTTCAAGAATAAGCCTGTGGAAAGTTACTTCTTCAAAAGCAAAAGTATCTCATATCATCTCTTCTCATTTTTCTTCTCTTTATCCTTCATGCTGCTGCAAGATGGGGAGAAGGTGAACAATCAGTCGGAGCTCTGATTGCTTACCTTGTCTGTCACCTCTTTCAGCAGACCCCCTAGCTCGGCGACTTGGGGGACTCCTACTACATGGTTTGTATCGCGCTTGACCAAGCCTGAAACTACAAGTAAGCTTCAAGTGAAATTGATACATTACCTTGTGCATCTCCACCAGTTAAAGATACCACCCCTGGATGGAGGAAGAGTACTTCCAGAGAAGATGCCACATCTACCTATGAGACAGATAAGGCAAGTCAAGACGACACCACACTCCGATACTTAGAAGTTTCGTGATTACGAGATCATTCTCCCACAATATTTCCTAATGTCATTTGTACTAAATCATTCACTTGTACTCACTAAATGAGAGCTTGAACCTATGTACTTGTGTAAACCCTTCACAATTAATGAGAACTCTTCTATTCCGTGGACGTAGCCAATCTGGGTGAACCACGTACATCTTGTGTTTGCTTTCCTATCTCTATCCATTTATATACTTATCCACACTAATGACCGGAGCAATCTAGCGAAGATCACAAAAAGCGATCGTTTTCGCTACCTAGGATCTATCTTGCAAGAGAACGGAGAATTAGATGGAGATCTCAACCATAGAATACGAGCTGGATGGAAAGAGTGCATCCGGCGTGTTGTGTGACCGTCGTAGGCCACTGAAGCTCAAGGGAAAATTTTATAGGACGGCAATAAGGCTAGCGATGTTGTATGGCACAGAATGTTGGGTGGTGAAGCATCAACACGTACACAAAATGGGTGTAGCGGAGATGAGGATGCTTCGTGGGATGTGTGGGCACACGAGAAAGGATAAGATTGGGAATGAGGATATCCGAGGTAAAGTAGGAGTAGCCGAAATTGTAGGAAAGATGAGAGAAAATCGGCTCCGGTGATTTTGAACATGTGCAAAGAAGGCCGACTGACGCTCCGGTTCGAAGATGTGACTACGGGACAGAGGTTCAGGGCCGAAGGGGTAGAGGAAGACCTAGGACAACTTTGGAAGAGACTCTAAGAAAAGACTTAGAGTACTTGGATCTAACGGAGGACATGACACAAAACCGAGCGCAATGGCGTTCTAGGATTCATATAGCCGACCCCACTTAGTGGGAAAAGGCTTTGTTGTTGTTGTTGTTGTTGTTGTTGTATGAATACCAATGTATGATTGTCTCAAAATGAACAAACACTTTTAAAAGAAAACAAAAAAAGTTAACCGAGAAATGTATGATCACCATGTAACATGTAAAATCACTGTAGTACAAAATTGGTAGGAAACAGAAGAAACTGCATATACCTGAGCTTCAGCTTCTTGCCGCATTCTAGCATATCGTTGAGCAAGATGTCGAGCATCCTCCAAGGGCGCTCCCACTATCATTGCTCTTAAAGGCTCTGCAACCTACACAGGCAAATTGATAAGCACAGAAAGAGTTATTATGCAAACCTATAGAAAGAAATGGTGAACCAGTTTGTCATATGATGCATAATAACACAAAAAGTAGTCCAGTTCTTGAACCACACGTGAAAATGGGAACAATTTTTACTGTAAATTTCTTTCGAAATGATCAAATGCACACGAAAATTAGTCAGTTGAAATTCCATTTGTATGAAGCCGGCCCTGTCAATATTTGATTTTTACTTAATGAGCCATTGTTAGTAATAATTTGACTTAAACCTGTGTGCCAAGGGCTTTAAGTAGAACTCCGCACTCTTTTTCCATTTGGGCCCGAGCTCTTCCAAAACTCAGTGCAGCTCTCGACAATGTGCTACCACTGGTGCAAGTCTTTTCAGAACCATATTTCCTGCTATCTTCTGATAGCTTGGTACCTGTTGAAAAAGTATTATGTATACCAACTGATAAAACCAACATGAATTCATATCCAAACTCCCAAGAAAAGACAACGCATTTCAAGCAACATACCTATTTCAACGTGCTTTGAACCGGCCACAATGTAACCTTCCACTCCGCGGACAATTTCCTTTTGGTAATGCTGTTAAAGATGAAGCAAAAAAACGATAGGTAACACAACTAACGTGATGCTCGTTTAAAGCACAGACAAAAATAAGCGTAGCAACCTTGGCAGCACGAGTTGATATGTACAGCTTCTCGAGTTTCTGATGCTGTTGAAATTCATTTTCATCCGAGGCAACATTATCCGATCCCCCATATATGCCACCAGAAAATTGTTTGAACACAGCCTGACGGTGTTCACAAAATAACCAAAAGCAAACTCGATCAAGCTTCGACCAACTCTTATGCATTAATGAAGCATAGAACGTTGAATTATATGCCATTTTCGCTTGAAGTTTTCCGAAAATGTAAAAATTAAGCATCCAATTACATCAAAATCGATAAGTAATTAGCAACACCTAGCTCAAAATTTCAGAAATTCATCAACATTGCACTCCAACACATCCCCAAACAGCTCAGAAATAGTGACATTCTATTTGAATTCGAATCGATCCAATTCAACTCGAACAATTATATAAATATTATTTCATTAAGTAATCTCAGTATCTCGCAATCAACGCAGATTATGTTCATATCAAAATCCATACAGAAATACAAATTCGGAATCAAACGAGAGGGAGTACCTGCTGTTGCTTGGCGACCTGATCTCTGAGCTTCCTGATTGCATCCATCAACGGTTGGTCGGAGCTCAGCTGTAGGTAGTCTCGATTTTTCAGAGTTGTGCTTCAAGATTTGATCTGGAGGCTGATTTGTCTGTTATTTTCCGTTAAATGACCGCCACGTCGCCGCCGTCGTGGTGCGATCACCTTTCTTTCTTTATCTTGAATTAAACGTTAGTCTCCCACTCTTCTTCATTTCATTCCTTTTTGTATTTATTTTATGTACAGCTTTTCATTGCTTTCTTTCTTTTTTCTTAAAATATAAAATAAAATAACGAACCTATCAGGACTACGGTTTAATGGTATTCCTCTCCATTTATAAGTGAGAAGTTTTAGGTTCGATTCTTGCGAAAAGCAAATTTGAACCACATTATTGTTAGCCCACTGTAAAATTAAGCCTATATAAATAATATCGTTTGTTAAAAAAAAATGAAAAATATTTATCCAGATCCATTGGGCCTCGTAACGTTAATAAGCCCTGCTTTGAATTCAGTAATTCAGCCCAGTCTTTTTTAAATTTTGTTGAGAGCCCATTTCGATTTCACTTTTTAATTTTTAGTCTATAGTTTAGAGTTTTCAGTTTTTACTTTTTTGTAAATTAAAAAAAAATGAAAAATTCTTTTTGTAACTATTTTTAGTTTTCAGTTGTTTTAAAAAAAATTAAAATTGAAAACCAAAAGCGAAAATTCTAGTTGAAAACTTCATTTAGTTTTTTATATTTTTTAAATTGAAAACGAAATGATTATCAAACGGTCTCTTAATTTACGAAGAATAAAATTGAAACTGGTGTGTAAAGAGAAGAGCACTATGCACTAACACCCCAAAACTATATGGCAAGTAGGGGTAAACATGTGAACAGAAAAATCAGTGAACATAATCAAATCGAACAAGTCAATTTTGGCCTAGATTGGTTTTGTTTATTCCGTCGTAGAGATATTTTAAAGAATTTGAATCGTCACAAGGACGAAGATCTTCTTAAAAGTCAAGCAGTGAAGAACCAAAAGGTGTGTTTTTCAAAATAATGGCTCTTGTAATATCCATGAAATAGGTTTTATTTTTCAATATGAAATTATTGCTACTTGTTTAAAGCTTCTTTTTAAGCCACACTTTAAAGTTGAAAAAACGATTTATACAGTGAATTATTGTCTAATCGATGTTTATTCTTACCCATATTCTATGTTGTTTTTTACATTTTTCTGAAGTCTCTCTGGCACAAAACTCTTGAGTTCAGATTCTTGCTTCAGAAAGCATTTCCATGCCGGTTACTTGGTCTACCTAAGACCTGTCATGTTGTATCTTGTAGAATAGACACTTTCAGAAACAAATCGATAGACAAATGGCAGAGGAAGACAAAGGTAACCACAGGTTTTATTTCCATGAAATAGGTTTTATTTCCTTCATAAACAAATCGATACACAAAGCATTTCCTTGTTTTTTTCATTTCAATCTAGGCCAAAATTGACGTATTGGATTTGATTATGTTCACTGATTTTTCTGTTCACATGCTTACCCCTACTTGCCATGTATTCGGATTGCATTTAAAGCTTTTGAAATTGTTAATGATTGTATCCTCCCAACCTGGTATCCTAGTTAGTTTGCTGCTTTGGATGTGGAGTGGATGAACATGATTTTCAATAGTGGGCTTGGAACCTAATGCTGGATGTATTTTATGCTATATTTGATGGCGTTGAACACATTTGAAGTTAGTATCTAGTTGCAATGGGCTTTTATATCTCAAGCGGTTAAAAGTGCTTAGCTACTAGAGCAAGCACATTTGAAGTCAAATTACAAACTCATGGTGGGCTTGTGGACGATTGTCGCTTCTTTTTTTGGGAGATGAGGACCAACCTACTAGAGCAAGCGCAAAAAAGAAGCCGACAGTTGTGAGGCGCACCTTCCAGCCTCTCAGGCTGTAGTTATTGCTAGCAGCCCTCGTCTTTGCAATTGTGTAATCAGGTTCATCCTCTTGCCCTTCTTTGTCTGAAAAACATACAAATAACATAAAATTTATTGGAAACGTTTTTGAAATGAATACGGACACACCTGGAAGTGTTTGGATGAAGTATAATTCAATGCAATACAACAACACAACATACTTGTGTCTTCTTCATCAGAGTCCATGGTGAGGATATCAATGTCATCAATTTCTTCTATAAAATAACTGCCAAGGAAGTATTTTCCCGGTCTGTCCTCAAACATCTTCAAATCTCCATCAATAACAAATGGATAATTAGGATCAGATTTGGTGTTGTGTTGGGTACTCATCTTGTCTTGGTGCTCTTGCACAAGCTCGACACCAAACTCCTTGACCCAAAACATGTCACGTGGTCCAGTTATTACCGAAACCACCACTTCATCTCCACATTGTAATATTGTTTTATTCTCCATCTTCCAATGGCTCAACCATATCATATCTTCTCCGTCACTTGGGATTCCATAGAAAAATGGGTCATAGATCCACTTCAGACCCTTACTCTTGTTTCTCACTTTGATCATTATTGGACCAATATTAGGTCTAGTAGAATAATTATTTGAATTTTCCTTTGCATAGGTAGCAAAGATGTTCAAGCCTCGAATTCTGTGACTAGCAAGTAGTAAAGGGACAATAAAAGATATCGAGGACTTGGTACTTTTATAGCTGAACAGGCCTGGAACCTCATTCCCAACAAAAAAGGTGCTGAATATACCATGTTGATACAGTCCCTATGTATTTGCCACAGTCATCACAACATTACTCAGTCATTTCTTTCCCATTATATATTTACGACTTATGAGAGAGAGAAAAAGAGGCGCACCTGGACGGGGACCTCTATTAGATCCCAGTTTGTGAGTGGATGATGCATTCGAACAGCTGGCATGGATTCCAAGTTGCACAAGCCCAAAAGTTTGATCATTTCCACATCAACTCTATCAATAGGCTCTAACTTGTAATATCACTCACACTCAACAAGATTCCGGTTGTCATCGCAAAATACACGTGTTAGATAATGTGGCCCAGGGGAATGAAAAGTTATTTTTTTTAATGATATGCATTCTTTTATACTTAGCCTTTGGTGTACTTCCGGCAACCCCACAAGCGATTCGAGCCTATCACAACCCTTGAAAGAGAGTTCATCGATCCTCCTCAAACCTTTGATGAAAACTGGCAGACTGCAAATTGGATTCGCATCCAAATGTAGTCTTCGCAAGTAGGATAGAGCACTTAAATCCGTAGAAAAGACATCATCAGAAAGATTGCACCCCTTCAGACTTAACTCTACCAAAGAGCACGGAAAAGAACTCAAGATAGTTGAACTTCTTTTTGGCCACAATTCACCTATTGGAATTCCATCCGTCTCAAGAACTTTCAGAGACTCCATCTTCTTCATCATCTCCACTGGAAACTCATCAAGATTTAAGCAACCAGATAAAATGAGTGTTTCAAGTGATTTAAGCATGCACATGTTCTTCGGAAGCATCCTAAGATTCTTGCAATCCTTCAAATTCAAGTACACGAGTCTCTCCAGGTTTCCAATGGATTCATGAACATTCTTCAGGCTTGTGCAATCTACAAGAATCAGTTCCTCTAGATTGGGGGAAAGTGAGAAGTCAATGGTTTCACTAAGGCCATGAGAATGGCTGACGTCAAGGATCTTCAACGATGGAAGAAACTGTGGAAACAAAGGAAAAAGAAAAAAGAAAAAAAAAAAGAACAATGAAATAAGTGTCTAACATAAGAAATTAGTTATCGAATTAAAGAAAACATAATAGTTCATTTTAACACATGGAGTTAGTCCACAAATAAAAAACTAACAAAATAAGGAAAATGAATTGAAATGCATAGAGTAACATACTTTTGTTCCTTTGTATACTTGTCTCAAGCTACTGTATTGCATTTCAAGAACAATTACGTTCTCCAAAGGAAAATCAATTGGTATAGAATCCAAAGGAAATTCAAGCCAACACAACCATCTTAATCCTGTAGGGAAATCTACATAACATCCATCCAATCGTACATGACTAAGATGGAGTAGTTGTAAATTGCGCATCCTTGCAAATGCATTGGTTTCCAAGACTATCTCATTTGTGTTTATTGGATTGTTTGCAGGATGGTTACGCATATCCAGGAAAAGACCTTGGATTTTTTTTGTACCCTAAAGGAAACAATAGAGACATTAATATGCGTAATTTTCACAAGAAGAAATACATATATAGACATAAAAGACATGTTTCTTACATTCTTTTTCCTCAATACTTGGAAAGAATCCTTATGGCGCCATAATCTACTACGTTTCTCAGGCTCTTCTGATTCTTGGCGAACAATTTCTCTTCCCATAGCACGAATCAAGTCATGCATGTTCACCTTGCCGTATTCATCAAGTGTCACCAAGCATCTATCAATGAGATTTTGAATGCCAATGATTGTATAGAAATCACATCCATCGAATATTCTAACAATGTAACTTTTGTTCCTTCCTATTAGGAAACAAGCAATGTGGAGGAATAATTTCCGGTCATGGTCATCTTTTAAACTTTCATAGCTTATTCTTAGTTTACTCATGATTTCACCATCAGGAATAACTTTTAGCTTCTCCAATGCACTTTCCCATACACCTATACGTCCTCCTGATAAAGAAGAACCCAAAACTTTTAGAGCTAATGGAAGTCCGCCGCTATGTTGCACTAGCTGTTTTGAGTGCTCCATGTATTCTTCTATGGGATGGTCCTGGCCAAAAGCATGCCAACTGAAAAGCTTTAATGATTCATTGTCATCCAAAGTTTGAACTCTGTGCACCTCTGTAACTTGATCTGCCTTTAACAACCTTTCACACCTAGTTGTTATTAGTATCTTACTTCCAGGATAAAACTGATCTTTCATCCTTAGGATTGCATCTAATTGGTCCATATGGTCAACATCATCAAGAACAAGTAGAACTCTTTTAGAGCTTATGGCCCTTTCAATCTTAATTATTCCCTCACTAACACTGTGTATTTTCACTTCTCTGCCGTTCAAAATATCACAAAGAAGTTGCATTTGTATTTGAACTAAGCCATTTGGTCGATCTGCTGTTTCCTTGATATTTTCAATGAAACTACTTCCTTGAAAGCTTCCAAAGTTTGAATTGTAAACATGTTTTGCAATGGTTGTCTTCCCGATTCCAGACATGCCATACACAACAAATATACCAACATCACTTGATCCATCTTGGAACCACAAATTGATGCGTTCGGCTTGAGATTGAATTCCAATCAATTTTGGTTCAACACTCAATGGCGTGCGACTTAACTTGTCTCCTATCACTTTAATAATGTTTTTGATAAACGTTGACTCGTACCTAAGAATTTGCAAACAAAACAAAAAATGAATTGGGAAAATTAGATAATTACAAAATAAAGGGTAAAGTGAATAGTATCATGATTGACTTTTTAGTGTAAAAATGTGGTTTTTCGTTAAAATTCCCTTCAAACATATGTTGATTGCCTTTATTTAAATAAGAAAAAAAAAAAAGGACTGCTGACAAAATTAAATTGAAAAAAAAGAAAGGAATAGTGCGCATAATTTATACGAACTATAGACAAATACATGACATATCAAATCCTAACTTTTTTCCACACCAGCTTTCAAAAAAATTTAAGCAACTGAAACCAGTAGATTAACATGGAAAATGACTAATCCTTAAGTTGAGTTGAGTGTGATTTCTTTAAGTTGACCTAAATTGAGATTATTATTCACTACTGAGATTGAATTAATAAACATATAAAAATCTAGGTCACTACGGATCATACATCAAATTCACCCAGGAAAGAGATGAGAAATGGAGATAATGAAAGTTACCCATCAGCTTGATTTTGTAAGACCATGCCTGCTAGGTCTGCAATCTCTGCAAGTGCCTTCCTCCATCCCTGCACCTTTTCCGGCGACTGATTTTTCTGGCTTCTAGCAAATGCTTTTCCAACACTTCCTGTCTGCTTCCTCACGTGGGACGGATCGACATCGTAGAAGACTGGTAAAACTACATGGTCCGAGGTGGTCCTCTTGCGTTCAAGGATCAGCACAAGCTCATCAAGACACCAACTGGATGACGCGTAATCTTTCGAAAACACGACAACAGAAGTTCGTGACTGCTGGATCGCTTTCTGCAGTCCTGGCTTTATATATTCTCCTCTCTCAAGTTCATCGTCGTCTCGGAACGTAAGAAATCCTGCGTTGTTCAAGGCTGTGTAGAGGTGGTCGGTAAAAGTCTTGCGAGTTTCTTCCCCTCTGAAGCTCAAGAACACGTCGTAGCAATAACTCCGAAAAGTGTTGGAATCAGAGGAGGTTCCTGGAGATGTTCTCACAAGAGCCATTGATGTGGATCGATGTTCAAACAAAAAAACTGGTGTTTGCTAGGTGCAATGCAAATGTCTGTGAGGAGGGGAAATATGTAATTGGGTCATTTCCATCAACTTCCAGAAAAATTATATAGATCGTTGCTCATCTTTTTATGATAAAATAATCAAAAGCAAACTCGATAAAGCTTCGACTAACTCTTTTTATGATAAAAATCATATACCATTTTTGCTTGAAGTTTTCCGAAAATGTAAAAATTAAGCATCCAATTAAATCCAAAAATGGATAAGTAATTAGCAACACCTAGCTCAAAATTTCAGAAATTCGGCAACACTGCACTCCAACACAGCTCAGAAATAGTGAAATTCTATTCGAATTCGAATCGATCCAATTCAACACGAACAATTATATAAATATTATTTCATTAAGCAATCTCAGTATCTCGCAATCAACGCAGATTATGTTCATATAAAATTCCATTGAGAAATACAAATTCGGAATCAAACAAGAGAGAGAGAGTACCTGCTGTTGCTTGGCGACCTGATCTCTGAGCTTCCTGATTGCCTCCATCAGCGGTTGGTCGGAGCTCAGATGTAGGTAGTCTCGATTTTTCAGAGTTGTGCTTCAAGACTTGATCTGGAGGCTGATTTGTCTGTTATTTTCCGTTAAATGACCGCCACGTCGCCGCCGTCGTGTTGCGATTACCTTTCTTTATCTTGAATTAAACGTTGATGTGGATCGATGTTCAAACAAAAAAACTGGTTTTTGCTAGGTGCAATGCAAATGTCTGTGAGCAGGGGAAATATGTACTTCGGTCATTTCCATCTACTTCCAGAAAAATTTACAAACAATTATAAAATGGGTCGTTCCCATCCATTGACCCAAAAAGCGTTTCTTTAAGTCATGGTCGGCCCATAGTGGCAGAGATGAAAAGAAAAAGAAAAGATTACTTCTTATTTTATGTGTGATTTTATAAATAACAATTATATTGATCGTTGTTACCTTTTTGTGATAAAATGCACTTTTGATTGCACAAAGATCTTTTCTGATAAAGTACAACACATTTTGATCATTGCTCAATACTCATTTCTCATCTTTAAATTGTTGGAACCATTTCTACCAATCAACCCACCAACTAGTGTTTCCAATATCACCATCAATAGCGGAGTTAGTAATGTTTTACCGGGTGGGCTAGTTTAAAATTTTAAATCTTTTTAAATAAAGAAACTTGATACCCTATTTCTTATAGTATCAGTTAGCTTAAAAAAATTCACAAGGTGAGCCAAAAACGTGTTAAAATTAAACAAATCCAAATTTGTACATGTACAAGAAGCGATGAGAAAAATAATGTAAGAAAAAGAGATGGTTTGCAAAGTGTATTATATAATTTTATATAGTTAAACCTAGAGAATTTGAATTAGCGACTAAATATTTGGTGGACTACATTCGAAAATCAATCTAATTTACATGTAAAATTTTATTTTTCACCACAAGCTACCTGGGCTGCAGCCCAGGGCAGCCCTTAACTTGGCTCCGCCATTGATCACCATGTCGAAGGTTTTTATATTCAACCACAAGATTATTGTCCTAAAGATAATGTGGTTATGAGACAAAAATTAAAACTTGATCGAACCGCATAATAATGAGGCACTTGTAATGTTCAGTTAGTTTCATAAGGAAAGTTTGGAAAAACTTGAATCTTAGTACATATATGGATGAACTTAAGGTGGTTAATCAAATTGTTGTGCAATTATAGACTTGCTGTATAGTAACGAGATTCGACAAGTTGTGTCTATATCCTCGAGTAGGAATACTAATTTCTCATTATACGAAATATAATTTACAATGTGATTGCTCCTTTCCGCTAGGAGACATAATGATGAAGTCAACTTTCCTTTTTTATTTTTTATTTTTATGCATTTCCTTCTTTTCGTCTGCCTACCCTCCTAAGCTTCCTTCCCCTTATCCCTTCTCTTCTCCTTTTCTACTTTTCCCTTCTCCTTTTCTCTATTCTCCGAAATTTCCTCTCATTGTCCTCCTCAAGGAAGAAAATATCGGTGATATCGGAAATATCGGTAGTCCGAAAACACGGAAATATCGATGGAAATATCGGTAAAATATCGATATCGATAAAAATTACATGGAAACCACGGAAATTGTAAGAAAAACTTGGAAATTTGTATTGAAACTTTGTAGGATGTTTATTTAGTCAATTATCTATTAGTTTATCACAAAAAATTGGAAGGAAATGCATTGCATGATGGATTTAACATTATCAAGTTGATTATATAGCGATCTGACAAACATTATGAGTGTAGAAAATATGTAGTAATTAATGAAAGAAGTCTAAACACACCATAATCATTTATATATAATGAATTAGTACAATATTTTACACTTTAGTACCACATAGAGTTCCTATGAGGTTCAAATTTGTCAATATCTTCATCATCTCTATGTGTAGAATGAGTGTATTGTGAAGAGTAGTTATCAAATGATAAATCCCCAAAATAGTTTTGCATGTAATTGTTAATATGCTACCCATATGGATCCGAGATTGGTTGAGGTTGTCCATAAGAAAAATCATTTGAAGATTGAGGCTGTGATTGATTCCATGAGTCGCTCGATTCCATCCCAACAGGAATGGGATATGAAGGGTAGGGAAATGGTTGGTTATGAGTATAACCATAGTTACTACTTCCCAATCCAAAAGAGTCTGAAGTTCTAGATAACGAGTCATCTTCTTGACTTGACAAAATCCCTTTGCCTCTTTCTCTGCGAGTATAGTCCTTCCCTATGGCACCAATTCCTGGTCCTGCCCGCCTACTGCCATGGTCATCATCTTGTGTTGCATGCGTGAAGTTTGCCTCACCAGTGAAGGGGCTCATATATCCGGGAGGTGGCGGTCCATAATAGTTTCCATATCCACCACCACTACCTCCAGCTCCACTACCTCCAGCTCCACTATTTCCTTCATCATTCCCACCTCCGGTGGTAGGTGAGTCTCCTGATCTTGTACTAGAGCTATCATTAGTATCAGCACGATGTTGTGGTTGTGTAGGATTGGAAAAAGGTGGAATTCCAGTGTTGCTTGGCATTGGGTGCAAAAGTTCTTCGAAAGAGTCAGCGCTGCTAGATCCCACCTCCTCCTCTAATACTCTTTCTACATTTATCCCTTCATTACGTGCTTCTTCAGCAACTCTGGGAGCTGGGTTGCCTTCATCATCATCTAAATGAAGAGGTCTAATCCATTGAAAAAGTTGGTTACCCTCCGTATCATCATCTTCACCAACAATATCAAACACATCTAGTGGGTCACCACGGTCGACATGATCGATTTCTGCTTCCTTATCTCGAATTTGAAGCTTCATGTTGTAGTAGCAATAAACTAATTTTTCCAAGCTACTATGAGCCAACTTATTTCTTTGCTTTGTATGGATGAGTGCAAATGTGCTCCAATTTCTTTCACAAGCTGATGAGGAAGCTGTTTGTGATAATACTTTTATTGCTAACTTTCTCACAGTTGGTGCATCGGTCCCATACATGATCCACCATTCAGCTACAATGAAAAATAATGTTGATAAGCCTAATAACTCCAACAAATTCTATTATAAACTTATAGTGAAATATGTTTATACTCACTAGGAGACATATTTGTTCGAGCAGCAACTGATGTTGGTTCTCCAAATGTTCTTCTTGCATCTTTAAACCATGTTAGCTGAATACAATAAATTGTGTTAGTTTAATCCAACAAAGTAATTATTATAATTTAAGTAATTGTGTACCTCATTTCCAAATTGGCCAACTGCTGGTGATGCAGGGTCTAATTTAGAGTATACATTATGTACAACACGTATAAGGGTACCATCATCTCCAACACCGGGTCTGTATTGGTATCGGGGATTCAAATAATATGCTGTTCAAAGAAACACATACTCTAATAAGATAAATAATACTTATGCAACTAAAGAAATGAATTGCAAATTATGACATAATTTATACCTGCTGCATGCAAATCGTGGTATAATGTTTTATACCATCGGTCTTCAATTATTTTTACGACCCACCTTGCACCATGTTTTCTTTCCAATTCATCCTTCACTACACGCATCAACTCATATACAGCCCCCATAGTAGAATACACTTCTGTGTCAACGATCCGTAAAACTTTGTAAAGAGGTTCAAACACTTGACACACATGTTCTGTTTGACTCCAAAAAGCATGATCAAGCACTATACTTTCCACCAAACGACCTGTATTTGAGCGGCTAAAATTGTGGTTGGCCCAATCATCACTGGTGAATAGTTGTTTCAACCCTGCTTTCTTCTTGAGTAGGCTGTTTAATGCAATATAGTTGGTGGCGAATCGAGTGGTAGCTGGACGAATAATTTCTCCTCTGCAAAATTCACGCATCTTTGCCAACAACCAACCGTGATTGTAAATATAATTAGTGATCGTTCTAGCTCTTTTGACCACAGTAGCAACATTCTCTCTCTTCCCCATTGCCTCAAACATAAGATCAATACAATGTGCTGCACATGATGTCCAAAACACATTATGATGCTTCATTAACTTTTTTCCAGCTTTGACAAATGCAGAACCGTTGTCGGTCACGACTTGGACAACATTATGCTCTCCCACCTCCATGATTACATCCCTCAATAATTTGTAAATATATTTGTAATTCTTTATATGGTCTGAAGCATCAACAGACTTCAAAAAAATTGTCTTGCCCTTGGAATATACCATGAAGTTGATGATAGATAATCTGGTCGGGCCGGTCCATCCGTCACACATGATTGTGCAACCATTAGTTTCCCACTTTGACCTCAACTTGTTAACATACTCGCCAATGTGTTTATACTCCATATCCAAATATTTGTTTCTTATCTCATAGGGAGTGGGAGGTTGTACTCCAACACCGGCCTGTTGACATCCCACTACCATATTTTTGAAATGATGTGATGAAGCCTTCGCAGCAGGGACATTTTCATAGATAAAGAACTTGCTAATTAGACGCCCCATTCCCTCCTTCACATTACCTCCCTTGAAATAACTCCAAACACTCTTTTGACGTGCGTTGGATGACTTATATAAACTTGGGGCTATTGGTGGTGTTGGTTGTGATTCTCTAAGACTGCCTCCCCGTCTCATTTGTGCACCACCACTTGTCCCGGAACCATGTCCCCTATTAGGAATTTTATGAAGGTGTTCTCTTTCCCATGCTGACTGTTTGGAGGCACGTAATGCTTGTTTCAAACTGCGTCGTTCTTCAGGTCCCATGTCATCATCACATTCGTCCTCATCGTCATCATCATCACTGTCAACCGCTTGGCCATAGACTTCTCCCCGTAGCTCAGCTCGAATATTTTCCATTCCTTGTGTCATCTTTTCCTTCTGCTGTTTTTTATTTTTTAATAATGTGCTGATGAATGCCTTCACTTCTGGGGGGACATTATCGCATCGTTGGACATTTTTTGATGGATCTAATCCACTAAGATGATACTTCAGTCGTGTCACTCCGCCACTCTTCATTACCCGACCACAATATTTGCAAATTGTGCCATGTTTGTTTCCGTCTATTGGGTCTCCATGTTCCCAAGCTGGATCACGTTTACTTGACATCTTAAATGTACCTATATTTATTTTTCATTAAAATTAGACAATTATTTTTTGATAAAAATAAGAGAACCTAAATAATAAAGTTATTCTACAGAAGAATTAAATACAAAGTAAAGAAAATGATTGTAAAAAGTTAAGTAATTATACAAATAATATGGAATAATAAAACCTAATATTAATGAATAATAATCCAATTTGATAATAATTCAATTTAATGAATAATAATCCAATTTGATAAAAAAAAAATCCTAATATAAAACATGGTGATGAATAATAATCCAATTTGATAATAATAATCCAATTTGATAATAATCCAATTTAATGAATAATCCACCAATTTGATAAAAAAATTATCCTAATATAAAACATGGTGATGAATAATAATCCAATTTGATAATAATCCAATTTAATGAATAATCCACCAATTTGATAAAAAAATTATCCTAATATAAAACATGGTGATGAATAATAATCCAATTTGATAATAATCCAATTTAATGAATAATCCACCAATTTGATAAAAAAATTATCCTAATATAAAACATGGTGATGAATAATAATCCAATTTGATAATAATCCAATTTAATGAATAATCCACCAATTTGATAAAAAAATTATCCTAATATAAAACATGGTGATGAATAATAATCCAATTTGATAATAATCAAATTTAATGAATAATCCACCAATTTGATAAAAAAAATTCCTAATATAAAAGAATAATAATCCAATTTGATAATAAAAAAACCTAATATAAAAGAATAATAATCCAATTTGATAATAAAAAAATCTAATATTAAAGAATAATAATCCAATTTGATAATAAAAAAACCTAATATTAATGAATAATAATCCAATTTGATAATGAAGATGGTAAGAGAAATAAAATAATAAATAATATTAAACATATTAAAATTATCCTAGGGAATAATTATACAACATTACTTAATTACTTAAAACAATTAATATTAACATTACTTAATTGCTTACAAAAATTAACATGCAAGTATTAATTACTTAAAAAGATTCACATACGAGTCCACACAAATTTATTTGTTGTTGTATAAATTACAATAATATAAATTTAAGTTTGTAAACTTACCTTAAATATTGAAGCCTTTGTGTTCAAGCTTTGGAATGGATCTGGAATGACTTTGAAAATGGTAAGGAAAATAAAATAATAAATAACATTAAACATATTAAAATTATCCTAGGGAATAATTATACAACATTACTTAATTACTTAAAACAATTAATATTAACATTACTTAATTACTTACAAAAATTAACATAATTAACATGCAAGTAATTACTTAAAAAAAATTAACATACGAGTGCACACAAATTTATTTGTTTTTGTATAAATTACAATAATATAAATTTAAGTTTGTAAACTTACCTTAAATATGGAAGCCTTTGTGTTGCTTGGCTTTGGAAAGGATCTGGAATGGTTTTGAAAATGGTATGGGAAGAAGAATGTAAGTTAAAATTCGGTGAATGCCTCTGATGATGAAAGAATGTAAGTATATAACAGACATTGACACTGTTTTGCATGTGAAAGACTGTCACACGCTTTCATTATTAAAGCAGTAGTATTTGTTGTGCATGTTCTGAAATTGCAAAAAGTTCTTTGGATCATTGGATCAGAGAGGTAGACATAGGTTTGGAATGATTTGGTTTTGAATAATTTGGAGCATTGGATGCTTTTTTCTCTTAGACACCATCACTCAGACAGTCAAAAAGACTGAAGAACTCACACTCCACCACACACACACTTCGAGACCCCCCCACCACACCACACACGCACACCACACACGTACACCACACACGGAGGTCTCTCTCTCGATCTTTCATTTCCCACTCCACTACCATATTCTCGAATCCTCTCAGTTTCTCTCTTCTCTCTTCTCTCTCTGAGGTCGGTCTGAGCCTTCGTTCTCACCGAGAAGTTCTCAGTCTTCTCCCTCCCTTCCCCCTTCTCCAGTTCTTCCACACACACACAGAGACATCATCTCTCGAATCTCGATCCTCTTCGTCCGTGTCTCCGTGTCTCCCTGTCTCCCTCTGCTCCTCCTATCTCACCCGCCCTAAACCCAGCCGTCGACACCACTCCATAACCGTCCGTGTCTCCGTGTCTCCCTCTGTCTCCGTAGTCCAAGCCGTCGACACCACTGAGGAGCACGAACTTGTCCCAGCCGTCTTGGATTCGTGAGGAAGACGATGTTCCAGGCTCCTACTTCTCTTCTTCCCCTCTATTACTTTAAATTTTTGTACAGATTTCAATTTTTCTGCATGTTGCACCTTTGTTGTACTGAAATTGATTTTAGGGATTTAGGAATTAGGGTTTCTATTTTTGTACAGATTGCGATTTATCTGCATGTTGCTTGATTTTTGTACTGAAATAGATTTTAGGGATTTAGGAATTAGGGATTCAGTTCAGTTGCTTTGAATCCGAATTTGGGGATTTAAGGAATCGGTTCATTTGCTTTGAATTTTGTACTGAAATCGTTCTTCTCGGCTTGTAAACATGTTGATTTTTGTACTGAAATCGTTCTTCTCGGAATCCTGTATTGTAGATTCAGTTCATTTGCTTTGATTTAGCATTTGGGGATTTAGGGTTTCGGATTATTTGCTCCGGCCGTGTTCTCCGATGAGTCCATACCAAATATCGCGATAGTTTCGAAAATATCGCGATATAATATCGCGATATTCTGCCGAAAACAAGTTGGATAGTTACTAAAATATCGGGGTCCCAAAAAAACGATAATATCGGCGATATTTCGCCGATATTATCGATATTTTCTACTGTGGTCCTCCTTCCCTTTCTACTTTTCCCTTCTCCCTTTGTCCTTTTCTCCTTTGTCCTTTTCTCCTTTTCCTTCCCTCTACCCTCCAGAGTTTCCTTCTCATTTTCCCCTCTCCTTTGACGTTATTATATTTGGGTTGAGATGTGGACCTGTTATTGATGGATGAACTCAATGCTTGTTTGGGTCAAGCAATTGGAAATATCTCTTTTGCTCAGGTAAGTGATGGCACTAGTGGTAAGTGACGAGAGGGGACCCCGTGCAATGTTTTTCTTGATTGTTTATTATTTAAAAGTGGATGAATTTAAAAGTTGATGAATAATGTTACGGTCTAATGATATTTCTCTTCACTTGGTTTGATTCTCGTCAAATGTGAATTTGAACCATATTATTGCTAGTCCATTGTGAGACTTAGCCAACTCTATCTCTTTAGTGTAGATAATATCGTTTATTAAAATAAAAAAAAAAGTAGATGAATAATATAAACTTGATCTACTTTCATATTTCATTTCAACGTTGAAAAGGATTCAACTTGGTGTACTGCTACTTTTGTTGATTATTCGTTACTTTATTTTATGAAAGATTCTTTCAAATAACTAAATTTTATTTTTAGAGGCGTCATTACTTATTCAATATTTACCACGATTTTCAAAACGTACATTACCTTTCTAATGGACGATTGCCACATTATGGGTTTGTGAGATAAAGACAATCTATCCCCATCCAGTTGATAAGAATGGTGGAAATAAGAGTAATGTTATTCATACCATGTTTTTATACAACATTTTCATACCATTTTCGGTGGCATTTGATGTGATGTGAACTGACACATAATTTGAATTAATCAGATTTTTAAATTTAGTTCATTATTTAATAAACTCATAATTAAGAAAAATTAGTTAATTAAATGACAATTATGGTATACAAAGAGTCTTTCTCTTTCCTTTCCTTGAGTTTTGCAAATTTTTCAAATAATGTGGTTGTTTACATCAGATGCCACTTAAAGTGGTATATAAATATGATATAAAAACATGGTATGAATAGCATTATTCTGAAAATAAAGGATGTGGCCATACATGACATCCAAACTGTTAATGTCTTGTACAGATTATATTTTATAATTAGGATATATTTTATAATTAGGATAAATGGGCGCTTTACAAATTAATCAATGCACTGATAATATGGTAGCAAAGTCCTCTGTCGTAAACTCTAAATGTTGATGAATGTCTAAGATAGAGTTCACTACAAGAAAATAAGTGAAAGATTATCCTACACATTTGCAATTAAAAAGACAAATAACAAGTGTACACATGATGTAGGATTTAATAAGGTAAAACTCATCATTGAGAAAATCCTCAAACTCTTAAGCCAGGACAAATGAGTATAGAAAGACTTACAAAACTCATTAACTAGACCCACATACTAGTAGGCAATTTTTTTCATTGAGCTTTGCTACTCGATCTCTCTTCAGCTTTCAAGTGAAAGTGGCACGACACTAACGCGACAGTCAATCACTGTGTCCTTGAACTTTGCAAGATCCTAATGTGATCATGCAGAATGTATGAAATGTAAAGATTTTTTGAAATCAACCAATTACGAAAATCACAAGGCACATTCTCATAATTGATTTCTAATTGAAGCACAATGAAAAATCAGTGATTAAAAACTAAAATATTTTCTTTGAAAACACATGGACACAAAACTGATTTTTCTCAAATAAAAACTCTGATGCCGACTCACTTTAAAAGTCAGAACATGCAACATATAAGTTTTCAATAAACAGTGAAGAAAATATAACTTTCTCTTTCTAAATGCAGTGCTGCCGACTACATGTGCCGTATATGAAAGCTGCTGTATGAATTATGCTCACAATATAACTCTCAGCAACTACAGAAAGCCACTCATGCTCAGCGGCAGCAATAACCAAAACCAGACAAACTACATTAATGCATGCAGCACCCAAAACTGAAATCCATATTCTAATGCACTCGGTGGTGTGCTAATGCCTATGCATTGACGAACATACCTGAGTGAACGTCTTTGAACATGAAAATTTAACCTCAATACGAAAGAAATAAATCCGAACATGAATATAAGATGAAAGCATGCAAGCAGGAAAGACGACAGAACCTTCCGGACGACAACGTAATTCCCGAATGACAAACTTAACTCCACATCAGTTACAGCGTGGAAGGTGTAAATAACCTGCGGTAGGCGAAAAGAAACAGTTACTAGAAACTAAAGAGTCGAACAGACTAAAACTTGGATACAACAACAATAGCATAAAGATACCTCTCCTAAGAAAGAGAAGAGTCCCTCAACTCTGTCAATTCATCACAGGTTTCAGAAGCAAAGCTACGGCCGAGATCCTCATAAGATGGTGGTGGAGGCATAGTGTCCTCGGTAGGCGGACTATGCGATGCTTCAATTCGCTGCTTTTCTGATAAAATCTGTCCCAACAAATACTGTCAATGATCTCTGCTTTTAGTAGCAAGACACTAGAATAATATACAGCCAAATGAATTGGGAAAAGAAATTGTCATGCTGAAAGGAAGACTTTAGGATATTTCATACCTCGCCTTCAAGCTGATCAAGTATCTAAAGAACGTTCTGATGATAGTTGCGTTCTCCTTCAACCTTGAATGGGGACGAAAAATCACAAATTTACAAAATTAATTTCCTTTTCAGTCTTGTAACTAGAACAGGCCAAGGTCTTAACACTTAAATAAAAAGGAGAAGGCAATCCTTTACCATCGCAAGAAGCCGCTGAAGAGTCAATCTTTGTTGTTGACCTTCAACAGCAGCCATAGCTGCACTAGCTTCTTTTCCCAATATTGCAACGCTAGACTGCAGCTCCTGAAGCTTGGCTTCAGCAGCTTCTAGTTTCATGATAATGTCAGCATTACCTGCAGAATCCCGTACTTTGGCCTGGCGTCTGGAAACATCTATAGCCTATCCCGGTGCAAGTTAGTATATATAGACAAATCTGAAGGAGTAATAAAAAAAAAACAAAAACCAAATTACAACAAAGCTTCAAGTAATGAAGCAATCTCAACAAGTTACATTAAACATCTTAAGATTTTGCGTTCTCTATAAATACCAATGCATGATTGTCTCAAAATGAACAAACACTTTTAAAAGAAAACAAAAAAAGTTAACCGAGAAATGTATGATCACCATGTAACATGTAAAATCACTGTAGTATAAAATTGGTAGGAAACAGAAGAAACTGCATATACCTGAGCTTCAGCTTCTTGCCGCATTCTAGCATATCGTTGAGTTAGATGTCGAGCATCCTCCAAGGGTGTTCCCACTATCATTGCTCTTAAAGGCTCTGCAACCTGTTGTACTTTTATGCGCAAACGGAAGCGAATTATAACAAAGTACCAAATATCAACGTCATAGGTGAAAGCTAAAACAAACAATCTCAAACTAACACAAGAGATTTACGTGGTTCGGCATAAAGCCTACTTCACGGGCAAAGCACGGCAAGGAATTTCACTAAACAAACGGAGATTGCAAAAGAGTGTTTAAACTCTCACAACCTAAATCCCACAAATTACAAACCCTAAACCAAAAGAGTAGAGAACTCAAAACAAACGGAGAAGATTCTCCCAAATTGCTTTCCAACTCACAAACTCACAAATTGACTCTCACCAAATTTGCCAAACGAATGAGCCATGAATTTGCCACACACTCATGACTTCAAACGGTGACCTCCACCCAAAACCAAAATAGAGAAAAGCTCTCTAAACCATGATGAGGCACACTAAATACACTAACCCTAAGGTCCTATTTATAGTGCATAGGACTTAGGTTACAATAAGAATCCTAATAGGAAATAAATCCAAATCCAAATCAAATAGGTAATTAACAAATCTCTCCACCAAGGAAACTAACTAAAAAGTCAAAACCCAACCCAAATAGGACACCAAAACCAAATAGGTAACAGAAACCTAATTTATTGCATCATCCTAATTTTGAGCCAAAAACCTAACAATCTCCACCTCGGCGAGAAATTAGCAAACTTCCAAATTTGGGATACCAAAATACAAACGCAAACGTGCACCAAATTCTTTTGAAACTGATCTCCACCTAGACTCAAAAAATCCAAAAGTCTTCAAACTTGAAATTTCCTCCAATGCCTTCTCCAACAAATTCCATTATGGAAACTAACAAATACGAAACAAAATCCAAGCAAAAGCTTGAACATATGAACAAAAAGTGTGAATTGCACTCCACCCAAAGAGCTTGAGTACCAAGCTCCACCTCCTCACATAACATTTAGAGGAGTTCAGAACAATGATCTTCTGCAATGTTTGCATCAACATTAGCAAAAGACTTATCAAACGGCTTGTTTTTGCCCTTGAGTTTAGGGCAATCTACTTTCCAATGGCCTTCCTTATAACAATAGCTACAAGTGTTCTTTCCAAGTTTGCTCTTTTCCTTATTCCTTCCTTGAACTACCAAAGCACGCATCTTCAATTGCCAAATACCAAAGTCATTACCTTCGAACTTTTCAATATCAACACAGAAGGCTTCAGAGTGACTGCTAAGCAAAGCCCAAGCCGAAACCTGGGCTCTGATACCACTTGTTGTACTTTTATGCGCAAACGGAAGCGAATTATAACAAAGTACCAAATATCAACGTCATAGGTGAAAGCTAAAACAAACAATCTCAAACTAACACGAGATTTACGTGGTTCGGCGTAAAGCCTACTCCACGGGCGAAGCACGGCAAGGAATTTCACTAAACAAATGGAGATTACAAAAGAGTGTTTAAACTCTCACAACCTAAATCCCACAAATTACAAACCCTAAACCAAATGAGTAGAGAACTCAAAACAAACGGAGAAGATTCTCCCAAATTGCTTTCTAACTCACAAACTCACAAATTGACTCTCACCAAATTTGCCAAACGAATGAGCCATGAATTTGCCACGCTCGTGACTCCAAACGGTGACCTCCACCCAAAACCAAAATAGAGAAAAGCTCTCTAAACCATGATGAAGCACACTAAATACACTAACCCTAAGGTCCTATTTATAGTGCATAGGACTTAGGTTACAATAAGAATCCTAATATGAAATAAATCCAAATCCAAATCAAATAGGTAATTAACAAAATCTCTCCACCAAGGAAACTAACTAAGAAGTCAAAACCAAACCCAAATAGAACACCAAAACCAAATAGTTAACAGAAACCTAATTTATTGCATCATCCTAATTTTGAGCCAAAAACCTAACACAACCTACACAGGCAAATTGATAAGCACAGAAAGAGTTATTATGCAAACCTATAGAAAGAAATGGTGAACCAGTTTGTCATATGATGCATAAAGGTCGTACCCAGTGCACAAGGCTCCCGCTTTACACAGGGTCTGGGAGAGGTGAATGTCGGCTAACCTTACCCCCATTTATGGAGAGGCTGCTCCCAAGTCTCGAACCCGAGACCTACCGCTCATGGGCGAAGGCACTTGCCATCGCACCAAGTGCGACCTCTTATATGATGCATAATAACACAAAAAGTAGTCCAGTTCTTGAACCACACGTGAAAATGGAAACAATTTTTACTGTAAATTTCTTTCGAAATGATCAAATGCACACGAAAATTAGTAGGTTGAAATTCCATTTGTATGAAACCGGCCCTGGCAATATTTGATTTTTACTTAATGAGCCATTGTATAGTAATAATTTGACTTAAACCTGTGTGCCAAGGGCTTTCAGTAGAACTCCGCACTCTCTTTCCATTTGGGCCCGAGCTCTTCCAAAACTCAGTGCAGCTCTCGACAATGTGTTACCACCGGTGCAAGTCTTTTCAGAACCATATTTCCTGCTATCTTCTGATAGCTTGGTACCTGTTGAAAAAGTATTATGTATACCAACTGATAAAACCAACATGAATTCATATCCAAACTCCCAAGAAAAGACAACGCATTTCAAGCAACATACCTATTTCAACGTGCTTTGAACCGGCCACAATGTAACCTTCCACTCCGCGGACAATTTCCTTTTGGTAATGCTGTTAAAGAAGAAGCAAAAAACGATAGGTAACACAACTAACGTGATGCTCGTTTAAAGCACAGACAAAAATAAGCGTAGCAACCTTGGCAGCACGAGTTGATATGTACAGCTTCTCGAGTTTCTGATGCTGTTGAAATTCATTTTCATCCGAGGCAACATTATCCGATCCCCCATATATGCCACCAGAAAATTGTTTGAACACAGCCTGACGGTGTTCACAAAATAATCAAAAGCAAACTCGATAAAGCTTCGACTAACTCATATGCATTAATGAAGCATGGAACGTTGAATTATATGCCATTTTCGCTTCAAGTTTTCCGAAAATGTAAAAATTAAGCATCCAGTTACATCAAAAATCGATAAGTAATTAGCAACACCTAGCTCAAAATTTCAGAAATTCATCAACATTGCACTCCAACACATCCCCAAACAGCTCAGAATTAGTGAAATTCTATTTGAATTCGAATCGATCCAATTCAACTCGAATAATTATATAAATATTATTTCATTAAGCAATCTCAGTATCTCGCAATCAACGCAGATTATGTTCATATCAAAATCCATACAGAAATACAAATTCGGAATCAAACGAGAGGGAGTACCTGCTGTTGCTTGGCGACCTGATCTCTGAGCTTCCTGATTGCATCCATCAACGGTTGGTCGGAGCTCAGCTGTAGGTAGTCTCGATTTTTCAGAGTTGTGCTTCAAGACTTGATCTGGAGGCTGATTTGTCTGTTATTTTCCGTTAAATGACCGCCACGTCGCCGCCGTCGTGGTGCGATTACCTTTCTTTCTTTATCTTAAATTAAACGTTAGTCTCCCACTCTTCTTCATTTCATTCCTTTTTGTATTTATTTTATGTACAGCTTTTCATTGCTTTCTTTCTTTTTTCTTAAAATATAAAATAAAATAACGAGCCACTCAATACTACAGTTTAGTGGATTTTGTCTGCATTTGTAAATGAGAAGTTTTAAGTTCGATTCTTACGAAAAACAAATTTGAATCACATTATTGTTAGCCTACGGTAAGATTAAGCCTATATAAATAATATCGTTTGTTAAAAAAAAAAACGAAAAATATTTATATAGATCCATTGGGCCTCGTAACGTTAATAAGCCCTGCTTTGAATTCAGTAATTCAGCCGAGTCTTTTTTCAATTTTGTTGAGAGCCCATTTCGATTTCACTTTTTAATTTTTAGTCTATAGTATAGAGTTTTCAGTTTTTACTTTTTTGTAAATTAAAAACTGAAAAATTCTTTTTGTAACTATTTTTAGTTTTCAGTTGTTTTTAAAAAAATTAAAATTGAAAACCAAAAGCGAAAATTCTAGGTCAAATTTTGAAAACTTCATTTAGTTTTTTATATTTTTTTAAATTGAAAACGAAATGATTATCAAACGGTCTCTTAATTTACGAAGAATAAAATTGAAACTGGTGTGTAAAGAGAAGAGCACTATGCGCTAACACCCCAAAACTATATGGCAAGTAGGGGTAAACATGTGAACAGAAAAATCAATGAACATAATCAAATCGAACAAGTCAATTTTGGCCTAGATTGGTTTTGTTTATTCCGTTGCAGAGATATTTTAAAGAATTTGAATCGTCACAAGGACAAAGATCTTCTTAAAAGTCAAGCAGCGAAGAACCAAAATGTGTGTTTTTCAAAATAATGGCTCTTGTAATATCCATGAAATAGGTTTTATTTTTCAATATGAAATTATTGCTACTTGTTTAAAGCTTCTTTTTAAGCCACACTTTAAAGTTGAAAAAATGATTTATACAGTGAATTATTGTTTTATTGGCTTGTTATACCAGGAGAGAGCGTGGCTAATCAACATCGCTTATTGGTGATGGATGTACATATCAAAAGAGTGAGAAAAAAGAACAAGACTTGGAAGTGCCCAAGGACTAGATGGTGGAATATAAAAGAAGAAAAACAAGTCATTTTCAAAGAGAAAGTAATCACCCAGTGTGTGTGGGATAGAGAGGGGGAAGCTAACCAAATGTGGGATTCCATGGCTAGTTGTATCCGAAAAGTAGCAAAAGAGGTATTAGGAGAGTCCAAGCTTTGCCCCACACCAAAAGGAATCTTGGTGGTGGAATGAGGAGGTACAAACAAAGGTGAAGGCTAAGAAGGAATGTTGTAAAGCCTTATACAAGGATATGACCGATGAAAATGGTGAAAGGTATAGAAAAGCGAAGCAAGAGGCGAAGAAAGCTGTGAGAGAAGCTAAGTTAGCGGCTTATGACGATATGTATAAGCGACTAGATACCAAAGAAGGAGAGTTGGATATCTATAAACTAGCTAGAGCAGGGGAAAAGAAGACAAGGGATCTAAACCAAGTGAGGTGCATCAAGGATGAGGATGGAAATGTTCTTGCTACAGAGAACGCGGTTAAAGACAGATGGAAATGTTATTTTCATAATCTTTTCAATGAAGGACATGAAAGGAGTGCTTCTTTAGGGGAGTTGAGTAACTCAGAAGAGTGTCGAAACTACTCTTTTTATCGTAGAATCCGGAAGGAAGAAGTGGTTGTAGCTTTGAAGAAGATGAAGCATAGAAAAGCAGTAGGCCCAGACGATATACCAATCGAAGTGTGGAAAGTTTTGGGAGAGACAGGTATAACATGGCTCACTGACCTTTTCAATAGGATTTTGAAAACGAAGAAGATGCCAAATGAGTGGCGAATGAGCACTTTGGTGCCTATCTACAAGAATAAGGGCGATGTACAAAATTGCATGAACTATAGGGGTATTAAGCTAATGAGTCATACAATGAAGCTTTGGGAGAGAGTCATTGAGCATAGATTGAGGCAAGAGACACGGGTTTCGGACAACCAATTCGGGTTCATGCCAGGGCGCTCAACCATGGAGGCAATCTATCTCTTACGAAGATTGATGGAAAGATATAGAGATGGGAAAAATGATTTACACATGGTCTTTATAGATTTGGAAAAAGCGTATGATAGGGTCCCAAGAGACATTCTTTGGAGGATTTTAGAGAAGAAAGGAGTACGAGTAGCATATATCCAAGCTATACAGGATATGTATGAAGGAGCAAAGACTGCCGTAAGAACTCATGAAGGACAAACCGAAAGCTTTCCCATAACTGTAGGATTACATCAAGGCTCATCCTTAAGTCCTT
Source organism: Malus domestica (assembly GCF_042453785.1). Taxonomy (NCBI): domain Eukaryota; kingdom Viridiplantae; phylum Streptophyta; class Magnoliopsida; order Rosales; family Rosaceae; genus Malus; species Malus domestica. The sequence continues at coordinate 1,432,468 of NC_091668.1, read as the reverse complement.
ACCTTTTTGCGTTGGTAATGGATGAGTTAACATGACATATTCAAGATGATATTCCTTGGTGTATGCTTTTCGCAGATTATATAATGTTGATAGATGAAACTCAGGAATGGGTAAATGCAAAGCTTAACCTTTGGAGAGAAGTGTTGGAATCTAAAGGTCTTCGCCTAAGCCGATCAAAGACAGAATATATGGAGTGCAAGTTTAGTGCAAATGGAGGCCAAAACGAGTTAAGGGTGATGATCGGAGATCAAGAAATACCAAAGAGCGACCGTTTTCGTTACCTAGGATCTATCTTGCAAAAGAACGGAGAATTAGATGGAGATCTCAACCATAGAATACAAGCTGGATGGATGAAGTGGAAGAGTGCATCCGGCGTGTTGTGTGACCGCCGTATGCCACTGAAGCTCAAGGGAAAATTTTATAGGACGGCAATAAGGCCGGCGATGCTGTATGGCACAGAATGTTGGGCGGTGAAGCATCAACACGTACACAAAATGGGTGTAACGGAGATGAGGATGCTTCGTTGGATGTGTGGGGACACGAGAAAGGATAAGATTAGGAATGAGGATATCCGGGGTAAAGTAGGAGTAGCCGAAATTGAAGGAAAGATGAGAGAAAATCGGTTACGGTGGTTTGGACATGTGCAAAGAAGGCCTACTGACGCTCCGATTAGAAGATGCGACTATAGGACAAAGGTTCAGGGCCGAAGGGGTAGAGGAAGACCTAGGAAAACTTTGGAAGAGACCCTAAGAAAAGACTTAGAGTACTTGGATCTAACGGAGGACATGACACAGGACAGAACACAATGGCGTTCTAAGATTCATATAGCCGATCCCACTCAGTGACTTGGATTTTCTAAGTCTCCAACCGAGAAGTTTTCCTCACTCAGGAAATTAAGGGAACACTACCTCAACCTACATGCTCCACTCACAAAGCTTCAACATACAAGCTTCAACAAAAGAAAATTCAAAGAACTTAGCGAAGAAGGCTTTGGTGTATTTAACACAATACGTTGAAATGAAGGAAAGCTTATTTATTGATATCCCCGATAAGTTACAAATATGTACATATACTTGAGTCAAAATAAACAAACAAGAGGGAGCCTTCACAAAGGTTGCTTAGGAGAAGTCTCAACAGTCGGTAGAGCCCCAGAAATAGAAGGCACCGGAGGGGGATCATTCGGAGCCTCAGTACTGGACAAAACCCTAGAAGGAGGAGGCATCAGAGGTTGATCATTTGGAGCTTCATTACGCGGTACAGCCCCAGAAGACGAAGGCAATAAATGCCTTTGGAACAAACCCACAAATCTCTGATGATCAAGTAAAACCTGACCATCAGATTCCTTCATCTGGTCAAGCTTCCTCTTCATGTTTGTAGCATAGTCATGTGCGAGCCGGTGCAACTGTTTATTCTCATGCTTGAGCCCTCTAATCTCCTGTTTAAGACTCATCACTTCAACCGCCAATGATTCAACTTGGCGGGTTCGAGCAAATAGGCGTTGGGCCATATTAGACACAGAACCTGCACACTGAACACTGAGAGCCAGAGAATCCTTAACAGCCAACTCATCAGACCGTTTGGAAAGTAGTCTGTTATCTTTGGGAGTGAGAAGGTTCCTGGCCACTACCGCAGCGGTCATATCATTCTTCATCACGGAATCCCCAACGGTAAGAGGACCAGTAGGGGAGACGAAGGATGGGCGCCATATGTTGTCTGGAGAAGGCGGGGCTGCCTCTTCAACAAGGTTCAAGTCAAAACGACGGTCGGAGGGGCCAGACATTTTCAAAGGTGTTGAAGAGAGAAGAGGTCGGACAAATCAAGATCTTAGAAGTACAAGAATGGAGCTTCTACTGGTGGATATTCAAGTGTGCTTTGGAACTTAATGTCAGCCCCTATAAAAATCTGCACTCGACGAAGCTTCAGAAATCGAAGAGGCGCCTGCTCAGAAATCAAAGAGACGTTTGCTTTCTCAAAAGCTGGGCTGCTCAGAGACCACGAGGGTCGATCTCAGAAATCGAAGAGGCGTTTGCTTTCTCAAAAGCTGGGCTGCTCAAAGACCACGAAGACCGATATCAGAAATCGAAGAGGCTTGCTTTCTCAAAAGCTGGGCTGCTAAGAGACCACGAAGGCCGATCTTAGAAATCGAAGAGGCACATACTTTTCCAGCCTTGTCAGCACCTGTCACACGCACACTCAGCTTTGCGGAAATTATGGGCATTCTGTCGAAGATTTCTGGCGAAGTAGAAAGCACATGAATTGTACTGTTCAATCACCCACTTCCCATACGCAACAGTAACTCATGGGTACCACAGATAACTTTGCCAAAGTTCTCTGACAAAGTTGAGACACGTGAAGCTTGCAGCTCCCGCTACATCGCTCTGACCAAGAAGGGTAAAAGAATTACAAAGAAACAACACTAACAAAGTTTAGACACAAATTTTGAAGGTCTAGCTACCATATTATTACCCACAAGGGTAAAGGAACAGTACCACTGCTGGATAATTGGAAAGTCCCGGTGTGTCAACCTCTGTGCTTCGTGGCAAGGTAGTCTAGCAAACATGCCAACCTTTAAACACATTCAAGAAAACACTTCCAACAGGATTGCTTGCTCCAAAATCGAAGAGGCACCGCCCTCCGAATCTCGAGAGCCAGACTCCCAACATGATTACTTTCTCAAAAATCGAAGAGAGGGTAAAGGAACAGTACCACTGCTGGATAATTGGAAAGTCTATGTGTGTCAACCTTTGTGCTTCGTGGCAAGGTAGACTAGCAAACATGCCCAACCTTTACTCACATTCGAGAAAACACTCCCAACAAGATTGCTTGCTCCAAAATCGAAGAGGCACCGCCCTCCGAATCTCGAGAGCCAGACTCCCAACATGATTACTTTCTCAAAAATCGAAGAGAGGGTAAAGGAACAGTACCACTGCTGGATAATTGGAAAGTCCCTGTGTGTCAACCTCTGTGCTTCGTGGCAAGGTAGACTAGCAAACATGCCCAACCTTTACTCACATTCGAAAAAACACTCCTAACAAGATTGCTTGCTCCAAAATCGAAGAGGCACCGCCCTCCGAATCTCGAGAGCCAGACTCCCAACATGATTACTTTCTCAAAAATCGAAGAGACACCGCTCTCTGAATCTCGAGAGCCAGACCCCCAGCAGGATCGCTTTCTCAAAAATCGAAGAGGCATCGTTCTCCGAATCTCGAGAGCCAGATCCCCGACATGATTGCTTGTTCGAAAACCGAAGAGGCACCACTTTCCCAACTTCAAAAGCTGGATCTCCTTGGATAAAGCTTGTCTGTAATCTTCACACGCAACATCAGCTTTCCAGATACCACAGACCACTTTTTCAAAGTGCTCTGACAGAGTTAAAACATGTGAAGCTGGCAGCTCCCACTACCGTGTTATGACCAAGCAGGGTAAAGGAATAACATTATTACTTGATGTTAGGGAGACTCCTATATATGTCGACCTCCATCCCTAACGGACAGGCAGACTTGCAAAAATGCTCAACCCTTTCTCTTATCTGAGAGGGCACTCCCAACGAAGCCTTTCGAAATATTCAGCTTTATTTCCCCCCGATAATACCTCTGTAAACAAGCTATACTAGAGCAAGAATATCTCATATCATCAGGGTTAAAAGTAAGAGTATCCCATATCATGCTTTTTCCCTGTCTTTTCCTTTGGCCTTGTTCTTATCATTAGGGTTAAAAGTAAGAGTATCCCATATCGTGCTTTTTCCCTGTCTTTTCCTTTGGCCTTGTTCTTACCTGCAAGACAAGGAGAACGAGAGCAATCAGTCAGCACTTGGAATCAAGCTTCCAGCCAGGAACTGACTGCCTGGAACCCCTTACCTGATTACTTACCTGGCATTGCTCTCGAGTACTCATCTTCAACATCTTATGCTTCCAGGGAAGATACCGCATCTGCCTGAGGAACAGATAGGGCAAGTGAGAAGGATACAATGAAGCATGTGGAGACAAGCGTAACAGCACACGTGCCGATACATCCACTACTCTGTCAAAAGCAAAAGTATCCCATATCAGCAGGGTCGAACGTACTCTAGATTTGAAGAACTTGTTTTCACCCTCAAATTCTTCAGTCGGCCTTATACTCTGGAGGAAACCAGAAAACCCTGCAGCCCGGTTCAAGAATAAGCCTGTGGAAAGTTACTTCTTCAAAAGCAAAAGTATCCCATATCATCTCTTCTCATTTTTCTTCTCTTTATCCTTCATGCTGCCTGCAAGATAGGGAGAATGTGAACAATCAGCTGGAGCTCTGATTGCTTACCTTGTCTGTCACCTCTTTCACCAGATCCCCTAGCCCGGCGACTTGGGGGACTCCTACTACATGGTTTGTATCGCGCTTGACCAAGCCTGAAACTACAAGTAAGCTTCAAGTGAAATTGATACATTACCTTGTGCATCTCCGCCAGTTACAGATACCACCCCTGGATGGAGGAAGAGTACTTCCAGAGAAGATGCCACATCTACCTATGAGACAGATAAGGCAAGTCAAGACGATACCACACTCCGGTACTTAGAAGTTTCGTGGTTACGAGATCATTCTCCCACAATATTTCCTAATGTCATTTGTACTAAATCATTCACTTGTACTCACTAAAGGAGAGCTTGAACCTATGTACTTGTGTAAACCATTCACAATTAATGAGAACTCCTCTATTCCGTGGACGTAGCCAATTTGGGTGAACCACGTACATCTTGTGTTTGCTTTCCTAATTCTATCCATTTATATACTTATCCACACTAATGACCGGAGCAATCTAGCGAAGATCACAAAAAGTGACCGTTTTCGCTACCTAGGATCTATCTTGCAAGAGAACGGAGAATTAGATGGAGATCTCAACCATAGAATACAAGCTGGATGGATGAAGTGTAAGAGTGCATCCAGCGTGTTGTGTGACCGTCGTAGGCCATTGAAGCTCAAGGGAAAATTTTATAGGACGACAATAAGGCTAGTGATGTTGTATGGCACAGAATGTTGGGCGGTGAGGCATCAACACGTACACAAAATGGGTGTAGCGGAGATGAGGATGCTTCGTGGGATGTATGGGCACACGATAAAGGATAAGATTGGGAATGAGGATATTCGAGGTAAAGTAGGAGTAGTCAAAATTGAAGGAAATATGAGAGAAAATCGGTTCCGGTGGTTTGGACATGTGCAAAGAAGGCCTACTGACGCTCCGGTTCGAAAATGTGACTACGGGACAGAGGTTCAGGGCCGAAGGGGTAGAGGAAGACCTAGGAAAACTTTGGAAGAGACCCTAAGAAAAGACTTGAGTACTTGGATCTAACGGAGGACATGACACAAAAACCGAGCGCAATGGCGTTCTAGGATTCATATAGCCGACCCCACTTAGTGGGAAAAGGCTTTGTTGTTGTTGTTGTTGTTGTATATTCTATGTTGTTTTTTTCATTTTTCTGAAGTCTCTCTGGCACAAAGCTCTTGAGTTCATATTCTTGCTTCAGAAAGCATTTCCATGCCGGTTACTTGGTCTAACTAAGACCTGTCATGCTGTATGTTGTAGAATAGCCACTTTCAGAAACAAATCGATAGACAAATGGCAGAGGAAGACAAAAGTAACCACAGGTTTTATTTCCATGAAATATGTTTTATTTCCTTCATAAACAAATCGATACACAAAGCATTTCCTTGTTTTTTTCATTTCAATCTAGGCCAAAATTGACGTATTGGATTTGATTATGTTCACTGATTTTTTGCATTTAAAGCTTTTGAAATTGTTAATGATTGTATCCTCCCCACCTGGTATCCTATGTGAAATTGCTGTGACTTTGTTTTGGAATATCTTAGAGCATCTGTTGAGCAAACTAGGTCAGATTGTTGAATGCTTATTGCATTATGCTTTTGCAGGTACAATGTTCATGAGAAGATTATGGGTTCCTCCTATACTTCCTTGAAATTGATTTGCCTGTAAAAATGCCTGTAATACTAGATCGAGTTCTCAAGGAGTTAGAATCTGTCCGAAAGCATAGAAAGCAGTATCGTAATCACCGCCGTTTGGTACCTGTCCCTGTAGTATCTTTGGTAAGTAAATACGTTGACGTTGTCGAATTCACTTTTATTTGGTGGTGGTTTTTAGTTTCTACCCGGTGTTGATTTTGTGCATGTTGCGCTGAGAAACAGGGTACTCTTTTAAATCAGTTGACTGGAGTAGCGTAGTAGCGATGCAAGGCTGAACCAGCTGTGAAGTCCTTGAATCTCAGGCTAAGAAATTGCCTGTCGTTAATTTATTTGATATATATTATTCTATCTAATATCTGTTGTATTGATATTTATGCAATTTACACAATTTCAATGGGGAGCCGAGTTTTTAAGAATGATTTTGTTGTAAACGACAATTAAGATTTGTAACTTTGTCATTTATAAGCAGATAGGATGTTTTTGTTTTCCCCGGTGTCGAAATAATCCCCACCCCTCCCAACAAAAAAAAATCTTGCCCGTTATTGCTAAAGATACCTATGTCAGTCAAAGTCCTTCCCTTACCATGTGTAGAAGCATTTTTTTGTTTTACTTATTTACAGCTAATCTGCTAGTATCGCTAATGCTGGATGTATTTTATGCTATATTTGATGGCGTTGAACACATTTGAACTTCAGTATCTAGTTGCAATGGGCTTTTATATCTCAAGCGGTTAAAGCGCTTACCTCTGAACCTGAAATTTTGAAGGTAGAAAACATCTTGAGAGCAAGGAATGCAAAGATATATCTATATCAAGTCAAATTACAAACTCCTGGTGGGCTTGTGGACGAGTGTCGCTTCTTTTTTTGGGAGATGGAGGACCAACCTACTAGAGCAAGAGTGAAAAAGAAGCCGACAGCTGTGAGGCGCACCTTCCAACCTCTTAGGCTGCAGTTATTGCTAGCAGCCCTCATCTTTGCAATTGTGTAATCAGGTTCATCTTCTTGCCCTTCTTTGTCTGTAAAACATACAAATAACATAAAATTTATTGGAAATGTTTTTGAAATGAATACAGACACACATGGAAGTGTTTGGATGGAGTATAATTCAATGCAATACAACAACACAACATACTTGTGTCTTCTTCATCAGAGTCCATCGTGAGGATATCAATGTCGTCAGTATCTTCTCTTGTCCAACGACCAAGGAAGTATATCCCCGGTCTGCACTTCCACGTCTTTAAATCTCCACCGATAACAAGTGGATAATTAGGATCTGATTTGGTGTTGTGTTGGGTACTTATCTTGTCTTGGTGCTCTTGCACAAGCTCGACACCAAACTCCTTTACCCAAAACAAGTCACGTGGTCCAGTTATTACAGAAACCACCACTTCATCTCCACATTGTAATATTGTTTTATTCTCCATCTTCCAATGGCTTAACCATATCATATTTTCTCCATCACCTGGAATTCCATAGAACTCTGGGGCATAGATCCACTTCTGACCCTTACTCTTGTTTCTCACTTTGATCATTATTGGACCAATACTAGGTCTAGTAGAATAATTATTTGAATTTTCCTTTGCATAGGTAGCAAATATGTTCAAGCCTCGAATTCTATGACTAGCAAGTAGTAAAGGGACAATAAAAGTTATCGAGGACTTGGTACTTATATAGCTGAACCGGCCTGGAACCTCATTCCCAACAAAAAACGTGCTGAATATAGCACGTTGATACAGTCCCTATGTAGTTACCACAGCCATCACAACATTACTCAGTCATTTCTTTCCCATTATATATTTAAGACTCATGTGAGAGAGAAAGAGAGGCGCACCTGGACGGGGACCTCTTTTGGATCCCTGTGTGAGTGTGGATAACGCATTCGAACAGCTGGCATGGATTCCAAGTTGCACAAGCTCAAAAGTTTGATCATTTCCACATCAACTCTATCAATAGGCTCTATTTTGTAATTGCATTCCCACTCAACAAGATTCCTGTTGTAACCCAAATGTATTGGACACAATCTCTCAGGGGAATGAAAAGTTATTTTTTTTAATGATATGCATCCGATTATACTTATCCATTTGTGTACTTCTGGCAACCCCACAAGCGATTCGAGCCTATCACAACACCAAAAAGAGAGTTCATCGATCCTCCTCAAACCTTTGATGAAACCTGGCAGACTGCAAATTGGATTATTATCTAAATGTAGTCTTCGCAAGTGGGATAGATTACTTAAATCTGGAGGAATAACATCATCAGAAAGATTGCACCCCTTCAGACTTAACTCTACCAAAGAGCATGGAAAAGAACTCAAGATAGTTGAACTTCTTTCTGGCCCCAATTCACTTATTGGAATTCCATCTGTCTCGAGAACTTTCAGAGACTCCATCTTCTTCATCATCTCCACTGGAAACTCATCAAGATTTGAGCAACCAGATAAAATGAGTGTTTCAAGTGATTTAAGCATGCATATGTTCTTCGGAAGCATCCTAAGATTCTTGCAATCCTTCATATTCAAGTACACGAGTCTCTCCAGGTTTCCAATGGATTCATGAACATTCTTCAGGCTTGTGCAATCTATAAGAATCAGTTCCTCTAGATTGGGGAAAAGTGAGAAGTCAATGGTTTCATTAAGAACATGAGAATGGCTGACGTCAAGGATCTTCAACGATGGAAGAAACTGTGGAAACTCATCAAGATTTGAGCAACTTGATAAAATGAGTGTTTCAAGTGATTTAAGCATGCACATGTTCTTCGGAAGCTTACTAAGATTCTTGCTGTTGATGCACAAAATCAGCGAAGACTTTGGTACAACAGAAAGTGTCAGGTTTTGTGACCTTCGCTTGGTTGCTTCGGTCACTAGTGAGGATAAGTACGTAAATGAATAGAGACAGAGAAGCAAACACAGGATGTACGTGGTTCACCCAGATTGGCTACGTCCACGGAGTAGAGGAATTCTTATTAGTAGTGAAGGGCTTACACAAGTACAAAGGATCAAGCTCTCAATTTAGTGAGTTCTTGTGAATGATTTAACACAAATGGCATTAGGCCATATTGTGGGGGAATGACCCCTATTTATAGAAAAACTTGTAGCTTTGTCACATTGACATGTGTCATGTTATGATTGGTTTTTTATGTCGACACGTGCTGCGCTCTGATTGGCTTCTAATCTTGACACGTGTCGAGTAGTGATTGGCCTCCTGGTCGGAGGGGAACTCTTCTGGGTCCTTGACAGTATAGCGTTGGCCGGTGCTCGGTAGTTTCGGGATTGGTCAAGTATGGTACAAACAGTGCTCCCCTAAGTTCCCGAGTGAGGGAAACTCCTCGGTTGGGGACTTGCAAGATCCAATCCCTTGAGTAATCACGAAACTTCTAAGTACCGAAGTGTGGTCTGATCTTCATCTGCCCTTCTCTGGAAGTACCTTTCCTCCATCCGGGAATGGTGTATTTAGCTGATGTTGACGCACAAGGTAATGTATCAATTTCACTTGAAGCTTAGTTGTAGTTTCGGGCTTAGTCAAGTGTGATACAAACCCTATAGTAGGAGTCCCCCAAGTCGCCGAGCTAGGAGATCTGCCGAAAGAGGTGACAGACAAGGTAAGCAGTCAAACTTCCAAGTAAGCAACCCAGGATCAGAGGTTTGACTTCGGTTTCCGGTTGATTGTTCTCCTTCTCCTTGTCTCTCATTCAACTGCCAGGATAAGGAGAAGCAAATGGATAAGAGATGATATGAGATACTTTTGCTTTTGAAGAAGTAACTTTCCACAGGCTTATTCTTGAACTGTGCTGGAGGGTTTTCTGGTGCCCTTCAGAGTATAAGGCCGACTCAAAAATTTGAGGGTCAAAACAAGTCCATCAAATCTAGAGTACGTTCGACCTTGATGATATGGGATACTTTTGCTGTTGACGGAATAATGAATGTGGTATGGAAAGGTGTCGTGCTGTAGTGATCTGTTTCAGCTCACCGTTGAACCTTCTGCTTCAATCTTTTGCATGGCAGAAGTGGTGTGCAACCTTTGCATTTAAATGGTCATTCAGAACATTCCTTCATAGTGACTCATCCACGCTTGGCAGCTTCAGTGTAAAGAGCCAATATCTGATCAACTGTCATGAGGCATTTACCGGTGGAATTCGTGACCTTGACAGCAGTTGAGGATGAGTACTCGAGAGCAATGCTAAGTAAGCAACCAGGCAAAGGCTCCAGGCAGTCAGTTCCAAATTGGAGGTTTGATTTCAGGTTCCGACTGACTGCTCTCTTTCTCCTTGTCCTGCAGGTGTGGACAAGGACAAAGACAAAGACAGGGAGAAAGCATGATATGGGATACTCTTGCTTTCGACCCTGATGATATGAGATACTCTTGTTCTTGGTGTGGCTTATTTGCTGAGGTATTATCGGGGGGAAATAAAGCTGAGTATTTCGAGAGGTTATGTTGAGGGTGCCTTTTCGAATGCGAGAAAGGGTTGAGCATTTTTGCAGGTTTTCCTGTCCGTTGAGGAGGGAGGTCAATGTATATAGGGATTTCCCAATAACAAGTAGTAATGCTATTCCTTTACCCTTTTTGGTCACAGCAATGTAGTGGGAGCTGCCAGCTTCACGTGTTTTAATTTTGTCAGAGCACTTTGAAAAAGTGGTATGTGGTATCTGGAAAGCTGATGTTACGTGTGAAGATTACAGACAAGCTTTATCTAAGGAAATCTGGCTCTCGAAGTTCTGAGAGTTGTGCCTCTTCGGTTTTCGAACAAGCAATCCCGTCGAGGATCTGACTCTCGAGATTCGGAAAGCGGTGCTACTCCGGTTTTTGAGAAAGTAATTATGTTGGGAGTCTTTTCTCGAATGTGAGTAAAGGTTGGACGTTCTTGCCAACCTGTCTTGCCGCAAAACACGGAGGTCGACACACATAGGGACTTTCCAGTTGTCAAGCAGTGGTGCTATTCCTTTACCCTTATGGGTAATAGTAGGGTAGCTGGAACTTCGAAATTCTCGTGCCTAAACTTTGTCAGAGATCTTTGACAAAGTTATATGTGGTACCCGAGGAGTTGATGGTGCATATGGAGAGCGGTGATTGAACAGTAAGATTCACGTGCTTTCTACTTCACTAGAAATCTTCGACAGATTGCCCGTAATTTCCGCAAAGCTGATTGTGCATGTGACAAGTGCTGACGAGGCTAAAAAAGCAGGTGCTTCTTCGATTTCTGAGATCGGCCCTCGTGGTCTCTGAGCAGCCCAGCTTTTGAGAAAGCAAACGCCTCTTCGATTTCTGAAGCTCCGTCGAGTGCAGATTTTTATAGAGGCTGGCATTAAGTTCCACAGCACACTTGAATCTCTACCAGTAGAAGCTCATTTCTTGCACTTCTAAGATCTTGATTTGTCTGACCTCTTCCCTCTTCAACACATTTGAAAATGTCTGGACCTTCCGACCGTCGTTTTGACTTGAACCTTGGAGAAGAGACAGCCACGCCTTCTCCAGACAACATATGGCGCCCATCCTTCATATCCCCTACTGGTCCTCTTACCGTTGGGGATTCTGTGATGAAGAATGATATGACCGCTGCAGTGGTGGCCAGGAACCTTCTCACTCCCAAAGATAACAGACTACTTTCCAAACGGTCTGATGAGTTGGCTGTTAAGGACTCTCTGGCTCTTAGTGTTCAGTGTGCAGGTTCTGTGTCTAATATGGCCCAACGCCTATTTGCTAGAACCCGCCAAGTTGAATCATTGGCTGCTGAAGTGATGAGTCTCAAACAGGAGATTAGAGGGCTCAAGCATGAGAATAAGCAGTTGCACCGGCTCGCCCATGACTATGCTACAAACATGAAGAGGAAGCTTGACCAGATGAAGGAATCTGATGGTAAGGTTTTACTTGATCATCAGCGGTTTGTGGGTTTGTTCCAAAGGCATTTATTGCCTTCGTCCTCTAGGGCTGTACCTGGTAATGAAGCTTCAAATGATGAACCTCCAATGCCTCCTCCTTCTGGGGTTTTGTCAAGTACTGAGGCTCCGGATAACCACCCTCCGGTGCTTTCTCTTTCTGGGGCTCTACCGACTGCTGAGACTTCCCCTAAGCAACCTTTGTGAAGGCTCCCTTTTGTTTGTTTATTTTGACTCATGTATATGTACATATTTGTGGCTTATCGAAAATATTAATAAATAAGCTTTGCTTCATTTCAACATATTGTGTTAAATACACCAAAGCCTTCTTCATAAAGTTCTTTGAATTTTTGCTTTTGTTGAAACCTGTATTGTTGAAGCTTTGTGAGTGAAGCATGTAGTTTGAGGTAGTGTTCCCTTAATTTCCCGAGTGAGGAAAACTTCTCGGTTGGAGACTTGAAAAATCCAAGTCACTGAGTGGTTGTGAGACTGCCGAGTATCAAGGTGCAGTAGCATATGGTGGGAGTCCCCCAAGTCTTCAGGCGAAGAGAGTTGCCGAATGAGGTGTCTAGCTAGTAGTCAATGTCATGAGTAGGAAAACTTCACTTGTTTCTTTTCGAAGTGGTAACCCAGGGCTCTTTCTTCATATATTGTTTTTTTTGTTATGAAGATGTGTTAGGCCCAAAGAAGTGGAGGCCTAGGCCCTTTTTTCTTTTTTTTGTTTTTGTTTTTTTTTTTTTTTTTTGTTTTTTTTTGTTTTTTTTTTTTTTTTGTCGACTGAGTGGGATGTTTTCAGCTGAATCCAAATAGGGGGATGTTTTCAGCCGAATCCAAGGAGGGGGGAAAGCATGACTCATCATCATTTGTCATGATGTTGTTCCCACACTTCATCATCATTTACTACTTTTCCTTTTCTTCTTTCATAATATGCCATCAATGTGTTTAATTTTCTTTTGCTTTGTCTTTCCTTTTTGGCTGGAAAGATTGCCATCTTTCCTCACAATCTGATTTGCTGCAGTCTTGTTGAAGGAAATGTGGGTGTTGGAGCTAGGTAAACCAAGGAGGGTGTCTACGTAGAGGGAGTGGTAGCTCTTCAATATAACACCATTTTCTGTGGCTCAAATCGCAAAACCATCTTCATGAAAGTTGTTCCTTAGCTCGTGAACTACAACATATCTGAATTGGAGATCCATCGGAGCAGTACAACTCCAGAAATTCAGGTATGATGAGTGATTGTTCGTCATTTGTATATCAACGCGTCAGACTTGTTGTGAGCTTCAAAAACTCCATTTTCTCTTGCTCAGATCAACATACTTTCTTCATCGAAGTTGTTCCTTAACTTGTGAACTACAACATATCCAAAATTGAGATCCCTCGGAGCTGTATAACTCAAGAAATTCAGGTATGATGAATGACTGGTTATTATTTTTCTGTCAACCCGTCAGATTTGTTGTGAGCTTCGAAACTCCATTTTCTATTGTTCAGATCAGCATGCTTTCTTCATTGAAGTTGTTCCTCATCGTCTCTTTCATAACATATCAAAAATTCAGAATGAACTAATGGTTAAATACTTCCAGATCTTCGAAACATCACAGCAGCTTCGAAATCTGCAAGAATCCGACTGTCATGTTTGGAGCTTCAACACTTTAATTTCCGTCACTCAAACAGAAATGGTTCCTTCTTGAAAGTTGTTCATATGCTCAAGAACTATAGGGTGTCCAAAATTCAGCTCCATTGGAGAAGAGCAGAGGTTGCAGAAATTTGATAGATGAAAGGAGGCGGAAGAGGGAGAGAGAGAAAAAGTCTCTTGGGTTGGATTTCTATTTTGGGGCAGATTCCAATTTTTGTAGCACCTTCATTATTGATGAATTGCTTGTACTTTTGTCCATTATGAAACTTGGGACTTTGGCTTGTTGTTGGATCTATTATAATATGTTTGGGAACATATATAAGTGAATAAATAAGAAGGAAAATTTTGGGCCCTTGTGGGTGTAAAACAAAAAATGTTTATGTTTACCCAAGTGTTTTTGTACAAGTTCAAGGGCATCTTGGGTTTTGTGAACAAAATTTGTTTATTTGGAGCAAGGTTTTGTGTTGAAGCTTTGTAGGTGAAGCTTTGGTGTTGAAGCTTTGTAGGTGAAGCTTTGTAGATGAAGCTTTCTAGGTGAAGCTTTGATGGTGAAGCTTTGTAGATGAAGCTTTGTAGATGAAGCTTTCTAGGTGAAGCTTTGATGGTGAAGCTTTGTAGATGAAGCTTTGTAGATGAAGCTTTCGAGGTGAAGCTTTGATGGTGAAGCTTTGTAGATGAAGCTTTCTGGGTGAAGCTTTGATGGTGAAGCTTTGTAGATGAAGCTTTCTGGGTGAAGCTTTGATGGTGAAGCTTTGTAGATGAAGCTTTCTGGGTGAAGCTTTGATGGTGAAGCTTTGTAGATGAAACTTTCTGGGTGAAGCTTTGATGGTGAAGCTTTGTAGATGAAGCTTTCTGGGTGAAGCTTTGTAGATGAAGCTTTCTAGGTGAAGCTTTGATGGTGAAGCTTTCTGGGTGAAGCTACGTAGGTGAAGCTTTGTAGATGAAACTTTCTGGGTGAAACTTTTTGGATGAAGCTTTTTTTTTTTTTTTTGGGTGAAGCTGTTTTAAGTGAAGTTTTTTGGCTGTGTATGAATAGATCTATTGTTTGGATATAAGCCATTGTTTGGTTGTTCCTTTCTTTGTATAGTCTTGTCGACACATACTTAGATTTTGTTTCGTGTTGGATATATCTGCTTTGAGGTTTCAACACTTGAGTGTTCCATTGCTAGGAATGTAAAAGAGTGAGGGCCAAGTTGGCTAAATTACCTCTTTAGTGAATTCATTGCCAAATGGCCTTCATTACATAGGATGCCGAACGGCTATAGCTCAACACTTGTACATCGTGAGTCTATTTGTAGTAGTACTTCAAGTGATCAGCGTTCCATGGATGGCCAAGGGTCTTGCCATCGGAGCTTCTAAGTGTGTAAGAGCCAGGGCGACTGATGCCAATGACTTCATACGGTCCATCCCAGTTTGGACTAAGTGTGCCTTCACTCGGGACTCTGTCGCAGAGTAATCTTTTCTTTAAGACCCAGTCTCCTATTTTGAAAGAGCGAGGCTTGACCCTAGAGTCATAATAGTTGGAGATGCGCTGCTTGTAGGCGACATTCCTCAAGTGAGCTTGGTTTCTGTGTTCCTCGACTAAATCCAAGTTGAGGGTGAGTTGTTTGTCATTTTCACTTTGAATGTAGTTCTGGACTCGGAATGTTGCTTGCTCGAGCTCAACAGGGACAACCGCCTCTGTGCCAAAGGCAAGTGAGAATGGAGTTTCTCCTGTTGAAGTCCGATATGAAGTGCGATATGACCAAAGAACTTGGGGTACAAATTCTGGTCAACAGCCTTTAGCTTTGTCCAAGCTGGTTTTCAAAGTGCGCTTGATTATTTTGTTGATGGCCTCAACTTGTCCATTAGACTGGGGATGAGCTGGAGAGGCAAAGCATAAGTTGATGTTGAACTTAGAGCAGAACAACCTGAACTTCTTGTTGTCGAACTGTCGCCCATTGTCAGTGACTATCGCATTGGGAATGCCGAATCTACAAAGGATGTTCTTCCACACGAAGTCTTCTATCTTTGCCTCAGTAATGGTTGCCAAGGGTTCTACTTCGGCCCACTTTGTGAAGTAGTCCACTGCAACGACTGTGTAACAGACTTTGCCCTTCCCTGCCGGCATTGGGCCGATCAAATCAAGTCCCCACTGGGCGAAGGGCCAAGGGCTGATCATAGGAGTAAGAGGCTCTGGAGGGGAATGAGGAATAGCCGCATATCGTTGACATTTGTCACATGAGCGGGATACTTTGATGGCATCCTGGTGGAGTGTTGGCCAGTAATATCCTTGGCGAAAAGTCTTGTGTGCTAGGGACCGAGATCCAGCATGATCTCCACAGACTCCCTCATGTATTTCCTGAAGGACGATTTCCGCCTCGGCAGGCGTAAGACACCTTAAGTATGGCAGGCTAAAACCTCGCTTATAGAGTTGATCATTGATGATCAGGTAGCGGGTAGACTTGTATCGAATTTGCTTAGCCTGGACTTTATCATTTGGGAAGGTGCCATGAGCAAGGAAATTATAGATCGGGGTGATCCAACTATCCCCCTGTTGTAAGTTGCATACTTCTGCGGCCATGGTGCTTGGTGTTGCCAACAGTTCGACATGAATTTTTCTTCCAATCTTGTCTTCCACAGCCGAGGCGAGGCGAGCCAGGGCGTCTGCATGACTGTTTGCCGCTCGAGGAACTTGGGTGATCTGGTAGTGGAAGTGCTTGAGCAAAAGTTGTGTTTGCGCAAGATATGCTGCCATGGAGCTGTCCTTAGCATCAAAGTTGTTGGTAACCTGGTTGACCACCAATTGGGAGTCACTGAAAATATCAATTTGTTTAACCCCGAGGTGTTTGGCCAAACGTAATCCTGCTAGAAGGGCTTCATACTCGGCCTCATTATTTGATGCCTTGAATTTGAAACGAAGAGCATACTCCATTGCTACTTTGTCGGGTGTAGTCAAGACTAGTCCCGCTTCATAGCCCTGTTGGTTGGATGAGCCATCAACATACATACTCCATGCTGGGGTTGTTGGTTCTATCTTCTGAGCTTCCGGGGGTAATAAAGCCACTGCTTCAGGTGTAGAAGCAATGTCAACCAGATATGTGAAGTCGGCAATGAAGTCTGCCACTGCTTGGCCCTTCTCAGCTGGCTTTGGTTGGTAGGAGATGTCAAACTCACCCAACGCTATTGCCCATTTGATCATTCGCCCTGAAGTGTCAGGACTTTGGA
This sequence comes from Malus domestica, assembly GCF_042453785.1. Lineage (NCBI taxonomy): Eukaryota > Viridiplantae > Streptophyta > Magnoliopsida > Rosales > Rosaceae > Malus > Malus domestica. The sequence goes on along the minus strand of NC_091668.1, from coordinate 1,415,817 downwards.
GTATCTGTCGAAGAGGATAATTGGTAAGCACGATGATGGAGTGCGCTTGGAAGTAAGGGCGGAGTTTTCGAGTAGACATGACCAATGCAAGAGCCAATTTCTCAATGTTAGAGTACCGTGTCTCCGCATCTTGTAAGGCTTTGCTAGCGTAGTAGACAGGTCGCTCAATATTCCCATCCTTTCGAATGAGAACGGAACTTACGGCTGAAGCTGATACCGATAGGTAGATAATGAGAATGTCTCCTACCTCGGGCTTGGAGAGTAGAGGGGCTTTACTCATGTACTCCTTGAGGTTTTTGAATGCCTCGGCACATTCATCAGTCCATGTAATGTACTTCCTACTTCCCTTAAGTGCTTTAAAAAAAGGGAGCACATTTGTCTGTGGCCTTAGAAATGAACCTGGTTAAGGCTGCCACCTTGCCAGTAAGGCTCTGGATGTCCTTTGAAGTTACCGGTTCCTTCATGTCGAGGATTGCTTTGATCTTCTCGGGATTAGCTTCAATGCCTCGTTGGCTAATCATGAAACCTAAGAATTTGCCAGAGCCTACGCCGAAGGCACATTTGTTGGGGTTTAACCTCATTCGATACCTCTTCAAAATAGTGAAAGTTTCAGATAGGTTGGTGATGTGTTGGTCAGCATGTTTGCTCTTGACTAACATATCATCAACGTAAACTTCCATGCTCTTCCCAATCTGCTCGGCGAACATTGAGTTGACTAGTCTCTGATAAGTCGCTCCTGCATTCTTTAGGCCGAAAGGCATGACTTTATAGCAGTATAGTCCTCTGTCGGTAGTGAAGGCTGTGTGTTCTTGATCCGAAGGGTTCATGAGGATTTGGTTGTATCCTGAGTAAGCATCCATGAAGCTCAGGAGTTCACACCCAGCCGTAGAGTCTATAAGTCTGTCAATAAGAGGAAGAGGGAAGCTATCTTTCGGACACCCTTTGTTTAGGTCGGTGTAGTCAACACACATTCTCCACAAGACCTTTTGAAGCAAAAGACTTTCTTTGGTCGGATTTTTCTTAACAAGGACCACATTTGCTACCCATGTCGGGTAATTGACTTCGCGGACAAAGCCTATGCCTTTGAGTTTTTCAACTTCTGCTTTCATTGCCTCGTATCGTTCAGCGTCATAAGATCTTCGCTTCTGTCTCACCGGCTTGATCTTGGGGTCAATACTCAAACGATGACAGATGACATCGAGAGAGATGCCTGGCATGTCCTCGTATGACCAGGCGAAGACTTCAGTGTTCTCTTTCAAAAAAGATATCAATGCTAACCGAAGGGGTGGTGACAATGTGGTGCCAATCTTCACCATGCGATCTGGATAATCTCTTGAGATAGGTACCTTCTCCAACTCTTCAGCAGGTTGGGCTTGCTGGGTGAAAGAGTCATCTCGAGGATCATCGGGTTGATTGTTGCTATCAGAAAGATCCAAGTTCGCTTCATCTAGGCTGGTCTTTGTGACTTGGTCATGTACAGACAGGGTTTCCTTGGGTCCGGGCAAGTGTTGTTGCTTAACTGAAGTGTTGTAACATGATCGTGCACTAAGCTGATCTCCTCTGATGTAGCCGTTGCCATGGGGGGTTGGAAATTTCATCAACAGCATATGCGTGGATACCATAGCCTTGAGATCATTGATGCCTGTGCGCCCAAAGATGACATTGTATGCCGTTGGGCAGTCAACCACTAGGAAGTTAGTGGTAATGGTAGCCGTGTAAGGGCCTGTACCAATAGTAAAGGGTAAATGTATGCTCCCTAAGGGTTGCACGATATCACCGGAGAAGCTTATCAGAGGAGAAATCGAGCAATCGAGCAAGTGTTCAGATACACTGAGTGCCCTGAAAGCTTCGGCAAACATGATATTGACCGAAGCCCCTGTGTCTACGAGGATTCGTCGAACATCAAAGTTGGCTATGTGAGCCTCCACGATCAATGGGTCGTTATGAGGGTAGATGATGCCTCTTTCTTCCTCAGGGTAGAAACATATCGGATCCCAGTTAGGCTTTTGATACTTCCCTCCCCTGATGTCTTCCACGTGAAACACTTGGTAACCAGGCCTCAGAATTCGTTCACTGTTTTTCATGGCCCTATTGGAAGATTCAGATATGGGTGTGCCGCCGCTTATGGAATATATGACATTCACCTGGCGTTGGTTACGGTTATCCCTTTGAGGGTGAAGGAGGAATTGATCAATTTTTCCTTCTCGTGCCAAAGCTTCAATACGATCACGGAGGATGATACATTTCTCGCTATCATGGCCGTTATGCTCATGGTAGCAACAAAACATGCCCGCGTTATTCGGGGGCGTGTAATCTGGGTGTCTCGGCTTTGGCTTTGGTATCAGGTGAGCTATGCTGGGGTAAATGGCCGCGCATGTGGCGTTCAAGGGCGTGTATGTCTCATACCTTGGGGTATGGGGTATCTTGACGCGGGTTTGACCCAATGCATTGACTGCCTGGGGGCGAGCGTTATTGTGGCGATACCCTTGGTTATCGGGATAGTGTCCCTTACTCTTTTTACTGAAATGAGAGTGGTGAGGATGGAAAACCTTCCTCTTGCCTTGAAATTGATATGTCTGTTGATTCGGCGAAGCATTATGCAAGGCATGGGGAGGTGCCACTGCTGTTTGGAAAGTCGAGGTCTTCTCATTTAGGTGAGTCTGGCTTCCACCTCCCACTTGTTGATAAAGGATGGTTGTAGGGGGTTTCTCCTGATATGTCTTTGCCTCGGCGGAGACATGGTTATAAGCCTGCGCCATCACCTCAGAGTAAGTCTTCCAAGTATTGGCATTGATCATGTATTTAAAGAAACAATCACGTAGGCCTGCCGTGAAGGCTTTGAGGGCAGTCTTGTCGTCTGCCTCGGCACACCGGGAGTATTCATGGCTGAAGCGGCCAGCATACATACGTAATGACTCGTCTGGCTTCTGGCGGATAGTGTACAGGTCATCTGCAGAGTGCAAGCGATCGGTTTGGAAAATGTGTTGGGAAACAAATAGTTTCCTCAATTCCTCAAATGAGTCTACCGTCTCAGGTGTAAGACGACAATACCAATTTAGAGCTCCACCAGAGAGGGTGGAGGGGAAGAGAAGACATCGCTCTTCGTCGGTGTGCATCCGGTATGCCATGGTGGACTCAAAGAGGTTAAGGTGCTCAATCGGGTCCTCTTTTCCAGTATAAAGTTGCAAGCCAAGCTTTTGCTTTGTCTTTGCTTGAAGGGGGGTGTTGAGGATCCTCCTTGTAAGAGGGCCAGGCCTGGGTTGGTTCCAGTCAGGTATTTCAGCCTGACGTTCAGCCTTCAACTTGTTTACTTCCTCAAGAAGTTGTAGGACAAGGGGGTCCTGAGCGGAGTTATGTGTCACTGGAGCTTTCTTTCGTAAATCTCCATCTCCTCTTGGAATTAGGAAGGTTTGATCAAGGGCATGTGATTTTTCCCTGGACTCGCTGTACTGGCTTCCAGGGTATGTCTGTCGGAACACCTCTGAGTCCCCTGTACCCTCATGTCTCTCTAGGACTTGTTGCCCCTTCCCCAAATTGGTGGCCGGCTTGGGCCGTGGCAGGGGACCGAGTCTCTCAGAAATCCTTGGGTCATTAATCTTTGAGCTTATATGGATGGAATTCTCTCGACGTTGCTTCAGGAAATCCCGACAATCGCGAAAGACGGCTTTCGATCCTTCTGCCCCTTCAGCAAAGAGGTGTCTCCCTCCACTTCTCATGGTTCGGGTCGAAGCAACTGGGTTAAGAGAAGCCTCATGTTGATTATCAAGTCGAGGGGTAATCTGTTCCCTATCAGGGATATCTATGTCGAATGCATGTGACCCTCCATGTTGGAGGGCACCCAGTTGATGGTTGACTTCCACGGGGGCAACAAGCTCGCGTGTCTGAGCTTGCCTAGCTTCGTGGAGTGTCTCGAAGAGCTTCTCATATTGCTCCTGGAGGACCTCATTCCTCATTGCTATCTTGTTGTTCTGAGCTTCCAACTCATCAACTTTAGCTTGAAGAAGAACTTGTTTTCCTTCCTTCTTTCGTTGTTTCGCACTATGTGCAAGGGGGGTGTCATTCTGTGTGCTGTGGCTTCCTTCGCTTCCCATGTTGGAGAGGGATGCCTGGTCAAAAGAAAGTGTACGAATGATAGAAACCAGCTTGACACAGCTGAAGAGAGTAGGAATAAGTGTCGTTTCCCACAGACGGCGCCAAATGTTGATGCACAAAATCAGCGAAGACTTTGGTACAACAGAAAGTGTCAGGTTTTGTGACCTTCGCTTGGTTGCTTCGGTCACTAGTGAGGATAAGTACGTAAATGAATAGAGACAGAGAAGCAAACACAGGATGTACGTGGTTCACCCAGATTGGCTACGTCCACGGAGTAGAGGAGTTCTTATTAGTAGTGAAGGGCTTACACAAGTACAAAGGATCAAGCTCTCAATTTAGTGAGTTCTTGTGAATGATTTAACACAAATGGCATTAGGCCATATTGTGGGGGAATGACCCCTATTTATAGAAAAACTTGTAGCTTTGTCACATTGACATGTGTCATGTTATGATTGGTTCTTGATGTCGACACGTGCTGCGCTCTGATTGGCTTCTAATCTTGACACGTGTCGAGTAGTGATTGGCCTCCTGGTCGGAGGGGAACTCTTCTGGGTCCTTGACAGTATAGCGTTGGCCGGTGCTCGGTAGTTTCGGGATTGGTCAAGTATGGTACAAACACTTGCAATCCTTCATATTCAAGTACACAAGTCTCTCCATGTTTCCAATGGATTCGTGAACATTCTTTAGGCTTGTGCAATCTACAAGAATCAGTTCCTCTAGATTGGGGAAAAGTGAGAAGTCAATGGTTTCACTAAGGCCATGAGAATGGCTGACGTCAAGGATCTTCAACGATGGAAGAAACTGTGGAAACAGAGGAAGAAAAAAAAAAAAAGAAAAAAGAACAATGAAATAAGTATCTAATATAAGAAATTAGTCATCGAATTAAAGAAAACATAGTAGTTCATTTTAACACATGGAGTTAGTCAACAAATAGAAAACTAACAAAATAAGGAAAATGAATTGAAATGCATGGAGTAACATACTTTTGTTCCTTTGCATACTTGTCTCAAGCTACTGTATTGCATTTCAAGAACAATTACGTTTGTTTGTACCATACTTGACCAATCCCGAAACTACCGAGCACCGGCCAACGCTATACTGTCAAGGACCCAGAAGAGTTCCCCTCCGACCAGGAGGCCAATCACTACTCGACACGTGTCAAGATTAGAAGCCAATCAGAGCGCAGCACGTGTCGACATCAAGAACCAATCATAATATGACACATGTCAATGTGACAAAGCTACAAGTTTTTCTATAAATAGGGGTCATTCCCCCACAATATTGCCTAATGCCATTTTGTGTTAAATCATTCACAAGAACTCACTAAATTGAGAGCTTGATCCTTTGTACTTGTGTAAGCCCTTCACTACTAATAAGAACTCCTCTACTCCGTGGACGTAGCCAATCTGGGTGAACCACGTACATCATGTGTTTGCTTCTCTGTCTCTATTCATTTACGTACTTATCCTCACTAGTGACTGAAGCAACCAAGCAACCAAGCGAAGGTCACAAAACCTGACACTTTCTGTTGTACCAAAGTCTTCGCTGATTTTGTGCATCAACATTTGGCGCCGTCTGTGGGAAACGACACTTATTCCTACTCTCTTCAGCTGTGTCAAGCTGGTTTCTATCATTCGTACACTTTCTTTTGACCAGGCATCCCTCTCCAACATGGGAAGCGAAGGAAGCCACATCACACAGAATGACACCCCCCTTGCACATAGTGCGAAACAACGAAAGAAGGAAGGAAAACGAGTTCTTCTTCAAGCTAAAGTCGATGAGTTGGAAGATCAGAACAACAAGATAGCAATGAGGAATGAGGTCCTCCAGGAGCAATATGAGAAGCTCTTCGAGACACTCCACGAAGCTAGGCAAGCTCAGACACGCGAGCTTGTTGCCCCCGTGGAAGTCAACCATCAACTGGGTGCCCTCCAACATGGAGGGTCACATGCATTCGACATAGATATCCCTGATAGGGAACAGATTACCCCTCGACTTGATAATCAACATGAGGCTTCTCTTAACCCAGTTGCTTCGACCCGAACCATGAGAAGTGGAGGGAGACACCTCTTTGCTGAAGGGGCAGAAGGATCGAAAGCCGTCTTTCGCGATTGTCGGGATTTCCTGAAGCAACGTCGAGAGAATTCCATCCATATAAGCTCAAAGATTAATGACCCAAGGATTTCTGAGAGACTCGGTCCCCTGCCACGGCCCAAGCCGGCCACCAATTTGGGGAATGGGCAACAAGTCCTAGAGAGACATGAGGGTACAGGGGACTCAGAGGTGTTCCGACAGACATACCCTGGAAGCCAGTACAGCGAGTCCAGGGAAAAATCACATGCCCTTGATCAAACCTTCCTAATTCCAAGAGGAGATGGAGATTTACGAAAGAAAGCTCCAGTGACACATAACTCCACTCAGGACCCCCTTGTCCTACAACTTCTTGAGGAAGTAAACAAGTTGAAGGCTGAACGTCAGGCTGAAATACCTGACTGGAACCAACCCAGGCCTGACCCTCTTACAAGGAGGATCCTCAACACCCCCCTTCAAGCAAAGACAAAGCAGAAGCTTGGCTTGCAACTTTATACTGGAAAAGAGGACCCGATTGAGCACCTTAACCTCTTTGAATCCACCATGGCATACCGGATGCACACCGACGAAGAGCGATGTCTTCTCTTCCCCTCCACCCTCTCTAGTGGAGCTCTAAATTGGTATTGTCGTCTTACACCTAAGACGGTAGACTCATTTGAGGAATTGAGGAAACTATTTGTTTCCCAACACATTTTCCAAACCGATCGCTTGCACTCTGCAGATGACTTGTACACTATCCGCCAGAAGCCAGACGAGTCATTACGTATGTATGTTGGCCGCTTCAGCCATGAATACTCCTGGTGTGTCGAGGCAGACGACAAGACTGCCCTCAAAGCCTTCACGGCAGGCCTACGTGATTGTTTCTTTAAATACATGATCAATGCCAATACTTGGAAGACTTACTCTGAGGTGATGGCGCAGGCTTATAACCATGCCTCCGCCGAGGCAAAGACATATCAGGAGAAACCCCCTACAACCATCCTTTATCAACAAGTGGGAGGTGGAAGCCAGACTCACCTAAATGAGAAGACCTCGACTTTCCAAACAGCAGTGGCACCTCCCCATGCCTTGCATAATGCTTCACCGAATCAACAGACATATCAATTTCAAGGCAAGAGGAAGGATTTCCATCCTCACCACTCTCCTTTCAGTAAAAAGAGTAAGGGACACTATCCCGATAACCAAGGGTATCGCCACAATAGCGCTCGCCCCCAGGCAGTCAATGCAGTGGGTCAAACCCGCGTCAAGGGTATCGCCACAATAGCGAGGTTTTAGCCTGCCATACTTAAGGTGTCTTACGCCTGCCGAGGCGGAAATCGTCCTTCGGGAAATATATGAGGGAGTCTGTGGAGATCATGCTGGATCTCGATCCCTAGCACACAAGACTTTTCGCCAAGGATATTACTGGCCAACACTCCACCAGGATGCCATCAAAGTATCCCGCTCATGTGACAAATGTCAACGATATGCAACTATTCCTCATTCCCCTCCAGAGCCTCTTACTCCTATGATCAGCCCTTGGCCCTTCGCCCAGTGGGGACTTGATTTGATCGGCCCAATGCCGGCAGGGAAGGGCAAAGTCTGTTACGCAGTCGTTGCAGTGGACTACTTCACAAAGTGGGCCGAAGTAGAACCCTTGGCAACCATTACTGAGGCAAAGATAGAAGACTTCGTGTGGAAGAACATCCTTTGTAGATTCGGCATTCCCAATGCGATAGTCACTGACAATGGGCGACAGTTTGACAACAAGAAGTTCAGGTTGTTCTGCTCTAAGTTCAACATCAACTTATGCTTTGCCTCTCCAGCTCATCCCCAGTCTAATGGACAAGTTGAGGCCATCAACAAAATAATCAAGCGCACTTTGAAAACCAGCTTGGACAAAGCTAAAGGCTGTTGGCCAGAATTTGTACCCCAAGTTCTTTGGTCATATCGCACTTCATATCGGACTTCAACAGGAGAAACTCCATTCTCACTTGCCTTTGGCACAGAGGCGGTTGTCCCTGTTGAGCTCGAGCAAGCAACATTCCGAGTCCAGAACTACATTCAAAGTGAAAATGACAAACAACTCACCCTCAACTTGGATTTAGTCGAGGAACACAGAAACCAAGCTCACTTGAGGAATGTCGCCTACAAGCAGCGCATCTCCAACTATTATGACTCTAGGGTCAAGCCTCGTTCTTTCAAAATAGGAGACTGGGTCTTAAAGAAAAGATTACTCTGCGACAGAGTCCCGAGTGAAGGCACACTTAGTCCAAACTGGGATGGACCGTATGAAGTCATTGGCATCAGTCGCCCTAGCTCTTACACACTTAGAAGCTCCGATGGCAAGACCCTTGGCCATCCATGGAACGCTGATCACTTGAAGTACTACTACAAATAGACTCACGATGTACAAGTGTTGAGCTATAGCCGTTCGGCATCCTATGTAATGAAGGCCATTTGGCAATGAATTCAATAAAGAGGTAATTTAGCCAACTCAGCCCTCACTCTTTTACATTCATAGCAAGCGATGCCGGAACCCTTCTCAATCAGAAAGCAATCTGTCTTCCACAGTCACTACAAAACAAGCAAATGAAGACCGTGTCAAGTGCCAAAAAAAAAAAAAAAAAAAAAAAAAAAAAAAAAAAAAAAAAAAACAACTTCATCCAAAAAGCTTCACCCGAAAAGCTTCACCTCCAAAGCTTCACCCACAAAGCTTCACCTAAAAAGCTTCACCCAAAAAGCTTCACCTAAAAAGCTTCACCCAAAAAGCTTCACCATCAAACCTTCACCTAAAAAAGCTTCACCAAAAAAGCTTCACCAAAAAAGCTTCACCTAAAAAGCTTCACCCAAAAAGCTTCACCATCAAAGCTTCACCTAAAAAGCTTCACCCAAAAAGCTTCACCTAAAAAGCTTCACCCAAAAAGCTTCACCCGAAAAGCTTCACCTAAAAAGCTTCACCCAAAAAGCTTCACCCGAAAAGCTTTACCTAAAAAGCTTCACCCACAAAGCTTCACCTAAAAAGCTTCACCCAACAAGCTTCACCCGAAAAGCTTCACCTCCAAAGCTTCACCTACAAAGCTTCAACACAAAACCTTGCTCCAAATAAACAAATTTTGTTCACAAAACCCAAGATGCCCTTGAACTTGTACAAAAACACTTGGGTAAACATAAACATTTTTTGTTTTACACCCACAAGGGCCCAAAATTTTCCTTCTTATTTATTCACTTATATATGTTCCCAAACATATTATAATAGATCCAACAACAAGCCAAAGTCCCAAATTTCATAATGGACAAAAGTACAAGCAATTCATCAATAATGAAGGTGCTACAAAAATTGGAATCTGCCCCAAAATAGAAATCCAACACAAGAGACTTTTTCTCTCTCTCCCTCTTCCGCCTCCTTTCATCTATCAAATTTCTGCAACCTCTGCTCTTCTCCAATGGAGCTGAATTTTGGACACCCTATAGTTCTTGAGCATATGAACAACTTTCAAGAAGGAACCATTTCTGTTTGAGTGACGGAAATTAAAGTGTTGAAGCTCCAAACATGATAGTCGGCTTCTTGCAGATTTCGAAGCTGTTGTGATGTTTCGAAGATCTGGAAATATTTAACCGTTAGTTCATCCTGAATTTTTGATATGTTATGAAAGAGTCGATGAGGAACAACTTCAATGAAGAAAGCATACCGATCTGAACAAGAGAAAATGGAGTTTCGAAGCTCACAACAAATCTGACGGGTTGACAGACAAATAATAACCAGTCATTCATCATACCTGAATTTCTTGAGTTATACAGCTCCGAGGGATCTCAAATTTGGATATGTTGTAGTTCACAAGCTGAGGAACAACTTCAATGAAGAAAGCATACCGATCTGAACAAGAGAAAATGGAGTTTCGAAGCTCACAACAAATCTGACGGGTTGACAGAAAAATAATAACCAGTCATTCATCATACCTGAATTTCTTGAGTTATACAGCTCCGAGGGATCTCAAATTTGGATATGTTGTAGTTCACAAGCTGAGGAACAACTTCAATGAAGAAAGCATGCTGATCTGAGCAAGAGAAAATAGAGTTTCAAAGCTCACAACAAATCTGACGGGTTGACAGACAAATGATAAACAGTCACTCATCATACCTGGATTTCTGGAGTTGTACTGCTCCGATGGCTCTCCAATTTGGATATGTTGTAGTTAAGGAATTAACGAACAACTTTCATGAAGACAACTTTGTGATTCGACCTACAGATGATGGTGTTATGTTGAAAAACAATTCCGGTTGTTAGGGGAAATGAAAAACAATTCCACCAAAGAAACATCATTATGATGTTTCATCATTATGGTGTTTTCATCATTATGATGCTTTCATCATTGTGATGCTTCCATCATTGTGATGCTTCCATTATGATGTTAATGCACCAACGGTTACACCTTCTGCAATTCCACTTATTCGGGCCTAGCAACCTTCATCAACAAAATCTATGAAGAAAAAGTCCGGGGCTACCACTTAGAAAACAAAAGAATGAAGTTTTGGTACTTACGACATGGACTATTAGCAAGACACCTCATTCGTCAACTCCCTCGACTAGAGACTTGGGGGACTCCCACCATATGCTACTACGCCTTGGTACTCAAAAGTTCGTGACTACTCAGTGACTTGGATTTTTCAAGTCTCCAACCGAGAAGTTTTCCTCACTCGGGAAATTAAGGGAACACTACCTCAAACTACATGCTTCACTCACAAAGCTTCAACAATACAGGTTTCAACAAAAGCAAAAATTCAAAGAACTTTATGAAGAAGGCTTTGGTGTATTTAACACAATATGTTGAAATGAAGCAAAGCTTATTTATTAATATTTTCGATAAGCCACAAATATGTACATATACATGAGTCAAAATAAACAAACAAAAGGGAGCCTTCACAAAGGTTGCTTAGGGGAAGTCTCAGCAGTCGGTAGAGCCCCAGAAAGAGAAAGCACCGGAGGGTGGTTATCCGGAGCCTCAGTACTTGACAAAACCCCAGAAGGAGGAGGCATTGGAGGTTCATCATTTGAAGCTTCATTACCAGGTACAGCCCCAGAGGACGAAGGCAATAAATGCCTTTGGAACAAACCCACAAACCGCTGATGATCAAGTAAAACCTTACCATCAGATTCCTTCATCTGGTCAAGCTTCCTCTTCATGTTTGTAGCATAGTCATGGGCGAGCCGGTGCAACTGCTTATTCTCATGCTTGAGCCCTCTAATCTCCTGTTTGAGACTCATCACTTCAGCAGCCAATGATTCAACTTGGCGGGTTCTAGCAAATAGGCGTTGGGCCATATTAGACACAGAACCTGCACACTGAACACTAAGAGCCAAAGAGTCCTTAACAGCCAACTCATCAGACCGTTTGGAAAGTAGTCTGTTATCTTTGGGAGTGAGAAGGTTCCTGGCCACCACTGCAGCGGTCATATCATTCTTCATCACAGAATCCCCAACGGTAAGAGGACCGGTAGGGGATATGAAGGATGGGCGCCATATGTTGTCTGGAGAAGGCGTGGCTGTCTCTTCTCCAAGGTTCAAGTCAAAACGACGGTCGGAGGGTCCAGACATTTTCAAATGTGTTGAAGAGGGAAGAGGTCAGACAAATCAAGATCTTAGAAGTGCAAGAAATGAGCTTCTACTGGTAGAGATTCAAGTGTGCTGTGGAACTTAATGTCAGCCTCTATAAAAATCTGCACTCGACGGAGCTTCAGAAATCGAAGAGGCATTTGCTTTCTCAAAAGCTGGGCTGCTCAGAGACCACGAGGGCCGATCTCAGAAATCGAAGAGGCGTTTGCTTTCTCAAAAGCTGGGCTGCTCAGAGACCACGAGGGCCGATCTCAGAAATCGAAGAAGCACCTGCTTTTTCAGCCTCGTCAGCACCTGTCACATGCACAATCAGCTTTGCGGAAATTACGGGCACTCTGTCGAAGATTTCTGGTGAAGTAGAAAGCACGTGAATCTTACTGTTCAATCACCGCTCTCCATATGCACCATCAACTCCTCGGGTACCACATATAACTTTGTCAAAGATCTCTGACAAAGTTTAGGCACGAGAATTTCGAAGTTCCAGCTACCCTACTATTACCCATAAGGGTAAAGGAACAGCACCACTGCTTGACAACTGGAAAGTCCCTATGTGTGTCGACCTCCGTGTTTTGCGGCAAGACAGGTTGGCAAGAACGTCCAACCTTTACTCACATTCGAGAAAAGACTCCCAACATAATTACTTTCTAAAAAACCGGAGTAGCACCGCTTTCCGAATCTCGAGAGTCAGATCCTCGACGGGATTGCTTGTTCGAAAACCGAAGAGGCACAACTCTCAGAACTTCGAGAGCCAGATTTCCTTAGATAAAGCTTGTCTGTAATCTTCACACGTAACATCAGCTTTCCAGATACCACATACCACTTTTTCAAAGTGCTCTGACAAAATTAAAACACGTGAAGCTGGCAGCTCCCACTACATTGCTGTGACCAAGAAGGGTAAAGGAATAGCATTACTACTTGTTATTGGGAAATCCCTATATACATTGACCTCCCTCCTCAACGGACAGGCAAACCTGCAAAAATGCTCAACCCTTTCTCACATTCGAAAAGGCACCCTCAACATAACCTCTCGAAATACTCAGCTTTATTTCCCCCCGATAATGCCTCAGCAAATAAGCCACACCAAGAACAAGAGTATCTCATATCATCAGGGTCGAAAGCAAGAGTATCCCATATCATGCTTTCTCCCTGTCTTTGTCTTTGTCCTTGTCCACACCTGCAGGACAAGGAGAAAGAGAGCAGTCAGTCGGAACCTGAAATCAAACCTCCAATTTGGAACTGACTGCCTGGAGCCTTTGCCTGGTTGCTTACTTAGCATTGCTCTCGAGTACTCATCCTCAACTGCTGTCAAGGTCACGAATTCCACCGGCAAATACCTCATGACAGTTGATCAGATATTGGCTCTTTACACTGAAGCTGCCAAGCGTGAATGAGTCACTATGAAGGAATGTTCTGAAGGACCATTTAAATGCAAAGGTTGCACACCACTTCTGCCATGCAAAAGATTGAAGCAGAAGGTTCAACGGTGGGCTGAAACAGATCACTACAGCACGACACCTTTCCATACCACATTCATTATTCCGTCAACAGCAATAGTATCCCATATCATCAAGGTCGAACGTACTCTAGATTTGATGGACTTGTTTTGACCCTCAAATTTTTGAGTCGGCCTTATACTCTGAAGGGCATCAGAAAACCCTCCAGCACAGTTCAAGAATAAGCCTGTGGAAAGTTACTTCTTCAAAAGCAAAAGTATCTCATATCATCTCTTATCCATTTGCTTCTCCTTATCCTGGCAGTTGAATGAGAGACAAGGAGAATGAGAACAATCAACCGGAAGCCGAAGTCAAACCTCTGCTCCTGGGTTGCTTACTTGGAAGTTTGACTGCTTACCTTGTCTGTCACCTCTTTCGGCAGATCTCCTAGCTCGGCGACTTGGGGGACTCCTACTATAGGGTTTGTATCACACTTGACTAAGCCCGAAACTACAACTAAGCTTCAAGTGAAATTGATACATTACCTTGTGCGTCAACATCAGCTAAATACACCAGTCCCGGATGGAGGAAAGGTACTTCCAGAGAAGGGCAGATGAAGATCAGACCACACTTCGGTACTTAGAAGTTTCGTGATTACTCAAGGGATTGGATCTTGCAAGTCCCCAACCGAGGAGTTTCCCTCACTCGGGAACTTAGGGGAGCACTGTTTGTACCATACTTGACCAATCCCGAAACTACCGAGCACCGGCCAACGCTATACTGTCAAGGACCCAGAAGAGTTCCCCTCCGACCAGGAGGCCAATCACTACTCGACACGTGTCAAGATTAGAAGCCAATCAGAGCGCAGCACGTGTCGACATCAAGAACCAATCATAATATGACACATGTCAATGTGACAAAGCTACAAGTTTTTCTATAAATAGGGGTCATTCCCCCACAATATTGCCTAATGCCATTTTGTGTTAAATCATTCACAAGAACTCACTAAATTGAGAGCTTGATCCTTTGTACTTGTGTAAGCCCTTCACTACTAATAAGAACTCCTCTACTCCGTGGACGTAGCCAATCTGGGTGAACCACGTACATCATGTGTTTGCTTCTCTGTCTCTATTCATTTACGTACTTATCCTCACTAGTGACTGAAGCAACCAAGCAACCAAGCGAAGGTCACAAAACCTGACACTTTCTGTTGTACCAAAGTCTTCGCTGATTTTGTGCATCAACAACGTTCTCCAAAGGAAAATCAATTGGCATAGAATCCAAAGGAAATTCAAGCCAACACAACCATCTTAATCCTGTAGGGAAATCTGCATAACATCCATCCAGTCGTACATGACTAAGATGGAGTAGTTGTAAATTGGACATCCTTGCAAATGCATTGGTTTCCAAGACTATCTCATTTGTGTTTATTGGATTGTTTGCAGGATGGTTACGCATATCCAGGACAAGACCTTGGATTTTTTTTGTACCCTAAAGGAAAAAAAAAGAGACATTAATATGCATAATTTTCACAAGATGAAATACATATATAGACATAAAAGGCATGTTTCTTACATTCTTTTTCTTCAATACTTGGAAAGAATCCTTATCGCGCCATAATCTACTACGTTTCTCAGGCTCTTCTGATTCTTGACGAACAATTTCTCTTCCCATAGCACGAATCATGTCATGCATTTTCACCTTGTCGTGTTCATCAAGTGTCACCAAGCATCTATCAATGAGATTTTGAATGCCAATGATTGTATAGAAATCACATCCATCCAATATTCTAACAATGTAGCTTTTGTTCCTTCCTATTAGGAAACAAGCAATGTGGAGGAATAATTTCCGATCATGGTCATCTTTTAAACTTTCATAGCTTATTCTTAGTTTATTCATGATTTCACCATCAGGAATAACTTTTAGCTTCTCCAATGCACTTTCCCATACACCTATACTTTCCCCTGATAAAGAAGAACCCAAAACTTTTAGAGCTAATGGAAGTCCGCCGCTATGTTGCACTAACTGTTTTGAGTGCTCCGTGTATTCTTCTATGGGATGGTCCTGGCCAAAAGCATGCCAACTAAAAAGCTTTAATGATTCATTGTAATCCAAAGTTTGAACATTGTGCACCTCTGTAACTTGATCTGCCTTTAGCAACCTTTCACGCCTAGTTGTTATTAGTATCTTACTTCCTGGATAAAACTGATCTTTCATCCTTAGGATTGCATCCAATTGGTCCATTTGGTCGACATCATCAAGAACAAGTAGAACTCTTCTAGAGCTTACGGCCCTTTCAATCTTAATTATTCCCTGACTAACACAGTGTATTTTCACTTCTTTGCCGTTCAAAATATCACAAAGAAGTTGCATTTGTATTTGAACTAAGCCATTTGGTCGATCTGCTGTTTCTTTGATATTTTCAATGAAACTACTTCCTTGAAAGCTTCTAAAGTTTGAATTGTAAACATGTTTTGCAATGGTTGTCTTCCCTATTCCAGACATGCCATACACAACAAATATACCAACATCACTTGATCCATCTTGTAACCATAAATTGATGCGTTCGGCTTGAGATTGAATTCCGATCAATTTTGGTTCAACACTCAATGGTGTGCGACTTAACTTGTCTCCTATCACTTTAACAATTTTTTTGATAAACTTTGACTCGTACCTAAGAATTTGCAAACAAAATGAAAAATGAAAAATGAATTGGGGAAATTAGATAATTAAAACATATGTTGATTGCCTTTGTTTAAATAAGAAAAAAAATAGGACTGCTGACAAAATTAATTTGAAAAAAAAAAGGAATACAACGCATAATTTATACGAACTATAGACAAATACATTACAGATCACATCCTAACTTTTTTCCACACCAGCTTTCAAAAAAAATTAAGCAACTGGAAACCAGTAGATTAACATGGAAAATGACTAATCCTTAAGTTGAGTTGAGTGTGATTTCTTTAAGTTGACCTAAATTGGAATTATTATTCACTACTGAGAGTGAATTAATAAATATATAAAAATCTATGTCACTACGGATCATACATCAAATTGACCCAAGAAAGAGAAGAGAAATGGAGATAATGAAAGTTACCCATATGCTTGATTTTGTAAGACCATGCCTGCTAGGTCTGCAATCTCTGCAAGTGCCGTCCTCCATCCCTCCACCTTTTCCAGCGACTGATGTTTCTGGCTTCTAGCAAATGCTTTTCCAACACTTCCTGTCTGCTTCCTCACGTGGGATGGATCGACATCGTAGAAGACTGGTAAAATTACATGGTCCGAGGTGGTCCTCTTGCGTTCAAGGATCAGCACAAGCTCATCAAGACACCACCTGGATGACGCGTAATCTTTCGAAAACACGACAATAGAAGTTCGTGACTGCTGGATCGCTTTCTGCAGTCCTGGCTTTATATCTTCTCCTCTCTCAAGTTCATCGTCGTCTCGGAACGTAAGAAATCCTGCGTTGTTCAAAGCTGTGTAGAGGTGGTCGGTAAAAGTCTTGCGAGTTTCTTCGCCTCTGAAGCTCAAGAACACGTCGTAGCGATAACTCCGAAAAGTGTTGGAATTAGAGGAGATTCTTGGAGATGTTCTCACAAGAGCCATTGATGAGGGGATCGATGTTCAAACAAAAAACTGGTGTTTGCTAGGTGCAATGCAAATGTCTGTGAGCAGGGGAAATATGTAATTGGGTCCTTTCCATCTACTTCCAGAAAAATTTACAAACAATTATAAAACGGGTCGTTCCCATCCATTGACCCAAAAAACATTTCTTTAAGTCACATATAGCCGGTGGGCAGACAAACAAATATTAAACAAATGTGGTTAAAACCGGTCCACGTGGTTTGTGACACAACAAACAAAAAACTTTATACATTCTTAAATTTTTTTAAGGACTTGGATTGTCTGCCCTTCTAGTTGTGGTGCCCTTCTATACGCTCCTATTTTGTGCGGTCACGGTTAAGCTACGTTAATATTTTATATTAATTTTTTAATGAGATAATAAGACAAAAAATAATTAAAATATAAAATATTGACTTGATTTAACCGTGACCGCACAAAATAGAAGGGCATCACAACTAGGAGGGCAGACAATCCAAATCCTTTTTTTAAACCCATGTGTAAATGGTGGGAGGACAAAAAAATTATTAAAAAATGATTAAAACCTGGCCACATGGTTTGTGGCACAACAAAAAATAAAAATTTTATACTTTTTTAATTTTTTAAACCCATGTGTAGACGGTGGGAAGACCAAAAAAATATTGAAAAATGTGATCTCTTGTTAAATTTAGGTATCCGCACTCTATTTTACTTATCACATCTTTAATAATTTTTGTTAGTTGATCTTTTTTAATTCATCCGATCTGATGGTCGAAAATTAAGAAGGTGTATGAGAAGTAAAATGGGGTGTGTGGATATCACACCCCTAAATTTAACAAGAGATTTTTCAGTGTGATCGTCACACGGGATGGTACACCACGTGTCGCTATGTAAATATTTAGAAATGTGCTATCGATGCACCCTATTTTACTTCTCACACACCCTTAATATTTTTTGTTTGCTAATCTTTTTCAATTCATCCGATCCGACGGCCGAAAATTACAAAGGTGTGTGAGAAGTAAAATAAGATGTGTAGATATCACATCCCTAAATTTAACAAGAGATTTTTCAGTATGATCGTTACACGGAATATTACACCACGTGTAACTATATACATAATAAGATATGTGTATTATAAAGTTTATAACTTAAAAAATAATATTTTCTACTACTCCCGTAAAAACACAAAGATTCGTGTTTTCGTACTCATTTCTGCTTTTCTATTATTCCGTTTCCAACCTCTTCTTAGAGCAACTCCACCCATCGGGGGACAGTGGAGAAGAAGGGGCCGGAGGCCCGATGGAGAGAGGTCCAGCCGTGTGGAGGCCGAGCGATGGTGGGAACCCGAGCGAAGGGGGTAGGGAGTCGACGGGCCTGTGGCCCGAGGGCTTTGCAATTTTTTATTTTTTTTGTGTTATAGAGAGAGAGAGAGGGGTTTTTTTTTTTATTATTTAAACAAACAAAAAAAATTATTATTTTAATTGCTTATTGCTAGGGAGATGGTTCCAACGGTGGAGATGTAAATGACAATTACCGTTCATTAATGGTAATTACTATTCATTTAAGTTCATTTAAGGCAGTTACTGTTTAATATGGCGGATCGAATAGTGCTCTTAGCTTTTTCTTTCGAGTAAACTGTCGATTTACCCCCTGAACTTTCACCTCACTTTCGATTTCCCCCCTGAACTTTTCCATTGGAAAATTAAGGACTCAAACTAATTTTTTTAGCCAATTTGCCCCCTACCGTTAGTTTTTCATATATTCCATCCATATTTCCGTTAAGTGAGACCATGTGCACAACATGTGAGGGTAGTTAAGTTATTTCACTCTTAAAAATGATTAAAAAACTGAAAATAATAAAAAAAGCAAAACTTTCCCTCTATTTTTTCCCGCTAATTCCTATCCTCGATTTTATTTTTCCCTCTCATTCCTATGCATGAGAAATGACATATGGTGTTATTGTCTACCATTTTTATTTTCTCTAACAAATTAATAATTTGACAAATGCTAATGGTGCTATTGTCTCCAAAGCAGTGCATTAATATAAGAAACCCTAGTCTTTTTTTATGGACATGTTTCTTATATTAATGCACTGCTTTGGAGACAATAACACCATGAGCATTTGTCAAATTATTAATTTGTTAGAGAAAATAAAAATGGTAGTACATGCTTCAAAAAAAAGATTAACTTAGCTACTTATGAAGACAATAACACCATATGTTATTTCTCATGCATAGGAATGAGAGGGAAAATTAAAATTGAGGATAGGAATTAGCAGGAAAAAATAGAGGGAAAATTATTATTATTATTTATTTTCAGTTTTTAATCATTTTTAAATTGAAATGACTTAACTATCCTCACATGTTATGCATATGGTCTCACTTAACGGAAATATGGATGGAATATATGAAAAACTAACGGTAGGGGGCAAATTGGCTAAAAAAATTAGTTTGAGTCCTTAATTTTCCAATAGAAAAGTTCAGGGGGAAATCGAAAGTGAGGTGAAAGTTCAGGTAAACCGACAGTTTACCCTTTTCTTTCCGCTGGCTTCTCTCTTTCTCCATTCTCACCTTCTGCTTATTTTCGAACCTAGTTTTTTTTCTCTTCCACGCCAGTGTTGTTCCAGTGAGTTTTGCGTTTTTTCCAGTGTATCTGATTTAATTTTTTTCGGTGGTTTTCGATTTGCAGATGGATTTTGTCTTTAAATTTTCTATTTTTTCATTTTGGGGGTTTGATATGTGCGCTTATTTGGTTTCAGGAAACGCTCATGTCCCAATTTTGGGGCTCTCAATGCAACTTTGCAAGCCCTTTGTGTTCAAGGTGTGTATATAAAATCTACCTTTTCTTTTGGGCTTTTTGTCGAACAAAATTTAATTTTTTTTGGGGTGGTCTTCCGTTTGCAGATGTGTGTTGCATTTAAATTTTGTTTTCATAACTTTGGGGATTTTATTTCTGTGTTCGGATTCTCGGTTTGGCTCTATGATTTGCTTTTCTTTTCATTTTCAGGAAACGGTGGTCTTTGTTTTTTGGAAATTTTGTATATGCGTTTGCAAACCATTTGTGCTTCAGGTATATAATTTCAAGTTTTCCTTTTGGTTTTCTAATGATGAGAGTTTTGATTTTTTGTGTGTTGTTAAAGTTAAATGTGTGTTTGGATTTTAAGCAGGAGTCGCTCACCAAGGCATTGCAGGGCACGAGGGTACAATTCGGACTCAGGATATGCAGGTATATATTGATTTGATTTATGTTGTATTGGTTGAAGCTTTGTTAACAGTACTAGAGTTGTTAAATTTGTCCACCATATATATTCACCAAATTATGTCTCAATGTTGTTGTTGCTGTTACTCGGTCATGGGGTTTCTTAAGGTAGATTGTTGTCAAGTTCGAATTTTCTAATTTTCTTTCTGCAAATTACTTTTTAATTATTTTTTGTTTTAGGAACTGCAATTGTATAATTGGATAAGAAAACTAGGAAATATGTTCGATTAGAACAAATAATTTTAATCATATCTTTAATTTATTTTTGGATTCTATCTTGGTATCATGTTGAGTGTTAGTCTTATCTTTAAACTTTATGCTGCTGAGTTTGTTTAAACTTTAATTGTAATTGTAGATTGATTTGGACCTAGGGATAACAACATTACCACTGGCAAGATATATCAGGTGCTTCTAACTCGATTTTGACGTCCTTTGCGGTGTGTATCATTTCCTACTTCGAACTTGATCTTACTTATAGTTTTTAGTTTTTGAAAAAGATGTAAATGTAATAACTGAGGTTTGTAATACGGAGGGAGACACCGTCAGTTGGTGGAATCATTAACCCTGGTTCTGAGGGATTTCAGAAGCTATTTTTCGGTCAAAAGGAAATCGCCATACCAATGCACTCAAAGTAAGTTGCCATTCTCTCATCCTCTTCCTAGATTTCGTCTTTCGTTGCTGCAAGCCACCTTTTGTATAATTATGTATATGCATGTATGCTTGGTTAATCTTAATTTTCCATATCTAATATATTCAAATCATGTTATTAGTCAGATTACCATTCTTGATCTGTTGTTTCGAGATTGTCTGACCTTTGGGTTGATAACTATTGCAACATTGAAGCATCACGCACTGCACAGCCTACTGCTGATGTCTTAATCAACTTTGCTTCGTACAGAAGGTCAGTGATTATTCTATGAGTAGTGTTTTGGAGTGCGAAACTTCTATGGTTGTACCTAACGATGAATGTATGTTGATATATCTGCAGTGCTGCCGCTTCTTCCATGGCTGCTCTCAAGCAACCAACCATTAGAGTTGTGGCGGTCATTGCTGAAGGTGTACCTGAGTCAGACACTAAGCAATTGATCGCATATGCATGGGCAAACAACAAGGTTACACGATTGATGCAAAGTCATCTTAATTTCACTAACCTGGGAAAATGAACTGGCGATATTAACTTTAATTATCGTATCTTTTGCAGGTTGTCATTGGCCCAGCTACTGTTGGAGGAATTCAAGCTGGAGTTTTTAAGATTGGTGACACTGCTGGAACAATTGATAACATTATTCACCGCAAGCTATACTGGCCTGGATTTGTTGGTTTTGTCTCCAAATCTGTATGTAGCTATCCAATATCTTGAACTTCAGATAATTTGGTTATTCATAAGACTGTCATGACGTATATACCTTTAACGGTTAGCGTATTGGAATTGAGTTCATTCATTTCTGTCCTCTGCCCTTACGTTGGCAAGACTGTCCAGGTGATGGTACAAAATCACAATGTTCATATGTCCTACCTTTTCTTTTTTGCTTCACTTGCTTGAACGCTGATGATTGCCTTTCTTCAGTGATTTGAGTCGATTTAGGTGGTTCAACACATAACTGATGTAATTAAGACATGGGTTGAATCTGTTTCAGTCATTTCCATCGATGGAAAAGAAGGCCTTGCAAATGTTTATGCAGATCATTGGGAGCTTAATTTATTAGTATTTATGTAGAAATAGAAATAATTATAAATGAAACCTTCTTATCAGGCATGACCTTTGTTTTGATGTTTGTTTGATTTTCTTTTGTTGGTTGTGTTTTGCAACTCATCAAGAACAGTAAACAAGTGAAAGGTATAAGCTCTCCATAATAGGGTAGGCTTTTATTCATTTAAAAATCATCCGTATGGTAGTTGGTAGATTTTTTCTATTTGAGATTCCTTATTGTTGTGGTAGAGTTATGTTGAGATTTCTTTTGCTATTTGATATTTTGCTACACATTCTTTACATACAATTTAATTTGTCCATTTATGCTCTCGAAAATTGATAAAATATATATTTGGGAGCAGCCTCTCCATAAATGGGGGTAAGGCTAGCCGACATTCACCTCTCCCAGACCCTGCGTAAAGCGGGAGCCTTGTGCACTGGGTACGACCTTTTTTTTTTTTATCTTTGTAACAAAATGGACAGCCTCCCGTGATTTGCAAGCTTTTAAACCACCAAAAAAGATAAGGGTCTCTGTGTGTAAAGTGTGGAGAAGTTAAGGCAGGTGAATTTCAAACTCATGTTTGTACAAGCTGTTATAATTTGAACAAGTAACAACTATATTTTAAATTTTATGCAAATACTTGGTACGTGTTTTATAAATTCTACACACAATTCTTGCAACATATTTGTTCCCTTATGTAACATTTATATACAATACTTACAATATATTTGACATTCCCGCAGCAACGATCGGGCAAACTTTCTAGTGTACTTCTAATTGCACAAACATCTTTTGTGATAAAATACAACACATTTTGATCGTTGCTCAATACTCATTTCTCGTCCTTGAATTGTTGGAACAATTTCTACCAATCAACCCACCAACTAGTGTTTCCAATATCACCATATCGAAGGTTTATATATTCAACTGCAATATTGATTGTCCTAAAGATGATGTGGTTATGAGACAAAAATTAAAACTTGATAGAACCGCATAATAATATGGCACTTGTAATGTTCAGTTAATTTCATAAGGAAAGTTTGGAAAAACTTGAATCTTGGTACATTTATGATTGAGCTTAAGGTGGTTGATCGAATTGTTGTGCAGTTATATGTTTGCTGTATAGTAACGAGATTCGGCAAGTTGTGTCTATATCCTCGGGGTAGGAATACTGGTTTCTCATTATACGAAATATAATTTACAATGCGGTTGCTCCTTTCCGTTAGTAGGCATAATGATGAAGGCGACTTTCCTTTTTTATTTTTTATTTTTATGCATTTCCCTCTTTTTCTCTACCCTCCTAAGCTTCCTTCCTATTTTTCCTTCTTATCCCTTCTCCTTTTTTCTATTCTCCGAAATTTCATGTCATTTTCCTCCTTCCCCTTCAACTTTTCCCTTTTTCTCATTTTCCTTCCCTGTACCCCCCAGAGTTTCCTTCTCATTTGACGTCATTATATTTGGGTTGAGATGTGGACCTGTTATTGATGGACGGACAGCCAAGTCAATTCTTATTTTGGTCAAGCAATTCGAAAGATCTCTTTTGCTCAAGGAAGTGATGGCCACTAGTGGTAAGTGACGAGAGGGGGACCGTGCAATGTTTTTCTTGATTATTCATTATTTTTAAGTAGATGAATAATGTTATAGTCCAATGATATTTCTCTTCATTTGTAAGTGAGAAACTTTAGATTTGATTCTCGCCAAATGCGAATTTGAACTATATTATTACTAGCCCATTGTAAGGCTTAACGAACTCATTCTCCTTAATGTAGACAATATCGTTTATTCAAAAAAATAAAATACAAGTGACGACTAATATCAACTTGATCTCCTTTCATATTTCATTTCAACGTTGAAAAAGGTTCAACTTGGTGTACTGCTACTTTTGTTGATTATTCGTTACTTTATTGGGTAAAGTATAAAAAACTACCTCAACTATTGGTGTCACGACACTTTCATACCTCATCTTTTAAAATTGACAATGTCATACCTTATCTTACGAATTTGTGTCAATGTCGCACCTCCGTCAGTTTTTCTGTTAATTTCTCTGTTAAATACTGACGTGGCCCGACACGTGTTCCACTCACTAATCCAATCCAATTGGATTAAAAAATAATAAAATACATTTTTAATAATTAAATATTCAAAAATTAAAAAAATATATATTAAATCTCTCTCTCCTCTCTTTTTTATTTTTATATTAAATCCCTCTCTCTCTCCTCTCTCTCTCTCCCCTTCTCTCTCGCCTTTCTCTCTTCTCTGCATCCCAGAACCCATTCTCATCTCCCCCCCCCCCACCCCGACCCCTTCCCGTTCCCCCTCCGTGCAACCCCCCACCCTTCCCCACCCATGCCAACATCTCCCTCTCTCTCAGCTCACTCACTCTTTCTCCCCCTCTCTCGCACAGACTATACCCCTCTCCCAGATCTACACTCACGCACCCATTTACACACCCACACCCACCGACGACGGTACCAAAACCATCATTGGCGTCAACCCTTTCTCTTTTCGTCTCCGTGAA
Source organism: Malus domestica (assembly GCF_042453785.1). Lineage (NCBI taxonomy): Eukaryota > Viridiplantae > Streptophyta > Magnoliopsida > Rosales > Rosaceae > Malus > Malus domestica. Next base: position 1,391,535 of record NC_091668.1, on the reverse strand, counting down.
GCTCCGAGGCACCCAGAGGACACCCAACCCAGGTCCGGCGAGCCATGGGTGTGTGAGCCCAAGTCTTGGGTGGGGACGAACTGGGTTTTGATTTTTAGTTTTTTTTTTTTTTTTTCGTTTCGTTTCTGGGCAGCAGGGGAAGAAGATGGGGGAGGAGATAGAGGGGGTGGGGTGGGGTGGGGACGAATTGGGTTTTGATTTTTTTTTTTTTTTTTTTTTTTGTTCGTTTCGTTTCTGGGCAGAGCAGGGGAAGAAGATGAGGGAGGAGAGATAGGGGGTGGGGTTTTTAATATTTTCTTAATTTTTTAATAGAAAGTGGGGTTTGGATCAAGCCACGTCAGTATTTAACTGACAAATTAACGGTCAGGATGGTATAAAATTGACCAAATTCTAAAGATGAGGTATGATATTGTCAATTTTAAAAGATGAAGTATGACAATGTCATGAGACTAATATTTGAGGTAATTTTTTGTACTTTACCCTACTTTATTTTATGAGAGATTCTTTCAAATAATTCAATTTTATTTTTAGAGGCGTCATTACTCATTCAATATTTGCCACGTTTTTCAAAACGTACGTTACCTTTCTAATGGAGGATTGCCACATTATGGGTTTGTGAGATAAAGACATGGAAAGATGAATTTGTAGCTTTTTTTAATGGCCCAAATGTGACTTGATGAATTTGTTCCTTTTATTGTTATAAGAAAAGACCATGCAACCTGTGTGCGAGGGCTATGAGTGTTTCAATACTCTTCATGCGCCATTAGCTTTATTTAAAATTTTGATTTGTTTGCCAATTGGATGTACAGCTTGTGAGGTCTCCTTTAATTATCTCTTTGATGTGTTATAAAATTTTTATTTTTATTTGCACAAATTGAGTAATTTTATTCCTTCAGTCTGATAGGAGACACAAGCTGATGCTGATGCATAAGCTTATGCTGACCCCAAACTTTTGGATAACTTTGAGTTTTACCAACAATTACCGAAATAATTTTTTGAGACAATTGATCCAGCATCTTCTGGTAAAACAATTAGGGCATCTCATACTTCATCTTCATGAATAATTGCATTTGAATGTGATACACTATACGGTCTACCCAATGTATAAGATTTCTTGTAGTTCAAAACACATGCATTCAATGCTGGATGTATTTTATGCTATATTTGATGGAGTTGAACACATTTGAACTTCGGTATCTAGTTACAAAGGGCATTTATATCTCAAGCGGTTAAGAATGCTTAGCTCTGAACCTGAAGTTTTGAAGGTAGAAAACATCTTGAGAGCAAGGAATGCAAAGATATATCCATATCAAGTCAAATTACAAACTCATGGTGGGCTTGTGGACGACTGTCGCTTCTTTTTTCGGGAGTGGGAGGACCAACTTACTAGAGCAAGCGCGAAAAAGAAGCCGACAGCCGTGAGGTGCACCTTCCAGCCTCTCAAACTGCAGTTATTGCTAGCAGCCCTCGTTTTTGCAATTGTGTAATCAGATTCATCCTCTTGCCCTTCTTCGTCTGAAAAACATATAAATAACATAAAATTTATTGAAACGTTTTTGAAATGAATACAGACACACCTGGAAGTGTTTCGATGGAGTATAATTCAATGCAATACAACAACACAACATACTTGTGTCTTCTTCATCAGAGTCCATGGTGAGGATATCAATGTCGTCAGTATCTGTACTTGTCCGACCACCAAGGAAGTATATTCCCGGTCTGCACTTCCACGTCTCCAAATCTCCACCGATAACAAGTGGATAATTAGGATCTGATTTGGTGTTGTGTTGGGTACTCATCTTGTCTTGGTGCTCTGGCACAAGCTCGACACCAAACTCCTTTACCCAAAACAAGTCACATGGTCCGGTTATTACCGAAACCACCACTTCATCTCCACATTGTAATATTGTTTTATTCTCCATCTTCCAATGGCTCAACCATATCATATCTTCTCCGTCACCTGGGATACCATAGAATATTGGGCCATAGATCCACTTCAGACCCTTACTCTTGTTTCTCACTTTGATCATTATTGGAGCAATGCCAGGTCTAGTAAAATAATTATTTGAATTTTCCTTTGCATAGGTAGCAAAGATGTTCAAGCCTCGAATTCTGTGACTAGCAAGTAGTAAAGGGACAATAAAAGATATCGAGGACTTGGTACTTTTATAGCTGAACCGGCCTGGGACCTCATTCTCAACAAAAAACGTGCTGAATATACCACATTCATAGAGTCCCTATGTATTTGCCACAGTCATCACAATATTACTCAGTCATTTCTTTCCCATTATATATTTAAGACTTATGAGAGAGAGAAAGAAAGGCGCACCTGGACGGGGACCTCTTTTGGATCGCTGTCTGAGTCTGGATAATGCATTTGAACAGCTGGCATGGATTCCAAGTTGCACAAGCCCAAAAGTTTGATCATTTCCACATCAACTCTATCAATAGGCTCTAATTTGTAATAGCACCCCCACTCAACAAGATTCCAGTTGTCACCCACATATATTGGATACAATTGCTTAGGGGAATGAAAAGTTATTTTTTTTAATGATATGCATCCGACTATACTCATCCTTTGGTGTACTTCCGGCAACCCCACAAGGGATTCGAGCCTATCACAACCCTTGAAAGAGAGTTCATCGATCCTCCTCAAACCTTTGATGAAAACTGGCAGACTGCAAATTGGATTCTCATCCAAATGTAGTCTTCTCAAGTAGGATAGATTACTTAAATCCGTAAGAAAGACATCATCAGAAAGATTGCACCCCTTCAGACTTAACTCTACTAAAGAGCATGGAAAAGAACTCAAACATCTTTCTGGCGACAATTCACCTATTGCAATTCCATCTGTCTGAAGAACTTTCAGAGACTCCATCTTCTTCATCATCTCCACTGGAAACTCATCAAGATTTGAGCAACCAGATAAAATGAGTGTTTCAAGTGATTTAAGCATGCACATGTTCTTCGGAAGCATCCTAAGATTCTTGCAATCCTTCATATTCAAGTACACGAGTCTCTCCAGGTTTCCAATGGATTCATGAACATTCTTCAGGCTTGTGCAATCTACAAGAATCAGTTCCTCTAGATTGGGGAAAAGTGAGAAGTCAATGGTTTCACTAAGGCATTGAGAATGGCTGATGTCAAGGATCTTCAACGATGGAAGAAACTGTGGAAATAGAGGAAAAAAAAAGAAAAGAAAAAAGAACAATGAAATAAGTATCTAACATAAAAAATTAGTCATCGAATTAAAGAAAACATAGTAATTCATTTTAACACATGGAGTTACTCAACAAATAAAAAACTAACAAAATAAGTAAAATGAATTGAAATGTATAGAGTAACATACTTTTGTTCCTTTGCATACTTGTCTCAAGCTACTGTATTGCATTTCAAGAACAATTACGTTCTCCAAAGGAAAATCAATTGGTATAGAATCCAAAGGAAATTCAAGCCAACACAACCATCTTAATCCTGTAGGGAAATCTGCATAACATCCATCCAGTCGTACATGACTAAGATGGAGTAGTTGTAAATTACGCATCTTTGCAAATGCATTGGTTTCCAAGACTATCTCATTTGTGTTTATTGGACTGTTTGCAGGATGATTACGCATATCCAGGACAAGACCTTGGATTTTTTTTGTACCCTAAAGGAAAAAAAAAGACATTATTATGCATAATTTTCACAAGAAGAAATACATATATAGACATAAAAGGCATGTTTCTTACATTCTTTTTCCTCAATACTTGGAAAGAATCCTTATGGCGCCATAATCTACTACGTTTCTCAGGCTCTTCTGATTCTTGGCGAACAATTTCTCTTCCCATAGCACGAATCATGTCATGCATTTTCACCTTGCCGTATTCATCAAGTGTCACCAAGCATCTATCAATGAGATTTTGCATGCCAATGATTGTATAGAAATCACATCCATCGAATATTCTAACAATGTAGCTTTTGTTCCTTCCTATTAGGAAACAAGCAATGTGGAGGAATAATTTCCGGTCATGGTCATCTTTTAAACTTTCATAGCTTATTCTTAGTTTAGTCATGATTTCACCATCAGGAATAACTTTTAGCTTCTCCAATGCACTTTCCCATACACCTATACTTCCTCCTGATAAAGAAGAACCCAAAACTTTTAGAGCTAATGGAAGTCCGCCGCTATGTTGCACTAGCTGTTTTGAGTGCTCCATGTATTCTTCTATGGGATGGTCCTGGCCAAAAGCATGCCAACTGAAAAGCTTTAATGATTCATTGTCATCCAAAGTTTGAACTCTGTGCACCTTTGTAACTTGATCTGCCTTTAACAACCTTTCACACCTAGTTGTTATTAGTATCTTACTTCCAGGATAAAACTGATCTTTCATCCTTAGGATTGCATCTAATTGGTCCATATGGTCAACATCATCAAGAACAAGTAGAACTCTTTTAGAGCTTATGGCCCTTTCAATCTTAATTATTCCCTCACTAACACTGTGTATTTTCACTTCTCTGCCATTCAAAATATCACAAAGAAGTTGCATTTGTATTTGAACTAAGCCATTTGGTCGATCTGCTGTTTCTTTGATATTTTCAATGAAACTACTTCCTTGAAAGCTTCCAAAGTTTGAATTGTAAACATGTTTTGCAATGGTTGTCTTCCCTATTCCAGACATGCCATACACAACAAATATACCAACATCACTTGATCCATCTTGGAACCACAAATTGATGCGCTCGGCTTGAGATTGAATTCCAATCAATTTTGGTTCAACACTCAATGGCATGCGACTTAACTTGTCTCCTATCACTTTAACAATTTTTTTGATAAACTTTGACTCGTACCTAAGAATTTGCAAACAAAATGAAAAATGAATTGGGGAAATTAGATAACTAAAACATATGTTGATTGCCTTTGTTTAAATAAGAAAAAAAAAAGAGGACTGCTGACAAAATTAAATTGAAAAAAAAAGAGAAAGGAATACAGCGCATAATTTATACGAACTATAGACAAATAAATCACATATCAAGTTACAGAGAAAGGAATACAGCGCATAATTTATCCAAACTTTTTTCCACACCAGCTTTCAAAAAAATTTAAGCAACTGGAAACCAGTAGATTAACATTGAAGATGACTAATCCTTCAGTTGAGTTGAGTGTGATTTCTATAAGTTGACCTAAATTGAGATTATTATTCACTACTGAGATTGAATTAATAAATACATACAAATCTAGGTCCCTACGGATCATACATCAAATTGACCCAAGAAAGAAATGAGAAATGGAGATAATGAAAGTTACCCATCAGCTTGATTTTGTAAGACCATGCCTGCTAGGTCTGCAATCTCTGTAAGTGCCTTCCTCCATCCCTCCACCTTTTCTGACGACTGATTTTTCTGGCTTCTAGCAAATGCTTTTCCAACACTTCCTGTCTGCTTCCTCACGTGGGACGGATCGACATCGTAGAAGACTGGTAAAACTACATGGTCCGAGGTGGTCCTCTTGCGTTCAAGGATCAGCACAAGCTCATCAAGACACCACCTGGATGACGCGTAATCTTTCGAAAACACAACAACAGAAGTTCGCGACTGCTGGATCGCTTTCTGCAGTCCTGGCTTTATATATTCTCCTCTCTCAAGTTCATCGTCGTCTCGGAACGTAAGAAATCCTGCGTTGTTCAAGGCTGTGTAGAGGTGGTCGGTAAAAGTCTTGCGAGTTTCTTCGCCTCTGAAGCTCAAGAACACGTCGTAGCGATAACTCCGAAAAGTGTTGGAATCAGAGGAGGTTCCTGGAGATGTTCTCACAAGAGCCATTGATGTGGATCGACGTTCAAACAAAAAAACTGGTGTTTGCTAGGTGCCATGCAAATGTCTGTGAGGAGGGGAAATATGTAATTGGGTCATTTCCATCAACTTCCAGAAAAATTATATAGATCGTTGCTCATCTTTTTATGATAAAATAATAAAAAACAAACTCGATAAAGCTTCGACTAACTCTTATGCATTAATGAAGCATGGAACGTTCAATCATATACCACTTTCGCTTGAAGTTTTCCGAAAATGTAAAAATTAAGCATCCAATTAAATCCAAAAATGGATAAGTAATTAGCAACACCTAGCTCAAAATTTCAGAAATTCGGCAACACTGCACTCCAACACAGCCCCAAACAGCTCAGAAATAGTGAAATTCTATTCGAATTCGAATCGATCCAATTCAACTTGAACAATTATATAAATATTATTTCATTAAGCAATCTCAGTATCTCGCAATCAACGCAGATTATGTTCATATAAAATTCCATTGAGAAATACAAATTCGGAATCAAACAAGAGAGAGAGTACCTGCTGTTGCTTGGCGACCTGATCTCTGAGCTTCCTGATTGCCTCCATCAGCGGTTGGTCGGAGCTCAGATGTAGGTAGTCTCGATTTTTCAGAGTTGTGCTTCAAGACTTGATCTGGAGGCTGATTTGTCTGTTATTTTCCGTTAAATGACCGCCACGTCGCCGCCGTCGTGTTGCGATTACCTTTCTTTATCTTGAATTAAACGTTGATGTGGATCGATGTTCAAACAAAAAAACTGGTGTTTGGTAGGTGCAATGCAAATGTCTGTGAGCAGGGGAAATATGTACTTCGGTCATTTCCATCCACTTCCAGAAAAATTTACAAACAATATTATAAAATGGGTCGTTCCCATCCATTGACCCAAAAAGCGGTTCTTTAAGTCATGGTCGGCCGATAGTGGCAGAGATGAAAAGAAAAAGAAAATATTACTTCTTATTTTATGTGTGATTTTATAAATAACAATTATATTGATCGTTGCTATCTTTTTGTGATAAAATGCACTTCTAATTGCACAAATATCTTTTATGATAAAATACAACACATTTTGATCATTCCTCAATACTCATTTCTCGTCTTTGAATTGTTGGAACCATTTCTACCAATCAACCCGCCAACTAGTGTTTCAAATATCACCATGTCCAAGGTTTTTATATTCAACCGCAAAATTATTGTCCTAAAGATGATGTGGTTATAAGACAAAAATTAAAACTTGATAGAACCGCATAATAATGTGGCACTTGTAATGTTCAGTTAGTTTCATAAGAAAAGTTTGGAAAAACTTGAATCTTAGTACATGTATGGTTGAACTTAAGGTGATTAATCAAATTGTTGTACAATTATAAGCTTATTGTATAGTAACGAGATTCAGCAAGTTGTGTCTATATCCTCAGGTAGAAATACTAATTTCTCATTATACGAAATATAATTTACAATGTGATTGTTCATTTCCGCTAGTAGACATAATGATGAAGTCGACTTTCCTTTTTTATTTTTTATTTTTATGCATTTCCCTCTTTTCGTCTATCTATCCTCCTAAGCTTCCTTCCCCTTATCCCTTCTTTTCTCCTTTTCTACTTTTCCCTTCTCCTTTTCTATATTCTCCGAAATTTCCTCTCATTGTCCTCCATCCCTTTCTACTTTTCCCTTCTCCGTTTTGTCCTTTTGTCCCTTTCTCCTTTTCCTTCCCTCTACCCTCCAGAGTTTCCTTCTCATTTTCCCCTCTCCTTTGATGTCATTATATTTGGGTTGAGATGTGGACCTGTTATTGATGGATGAACTCAATGCTTGTTTTGGTCAAGCAATTGGAAATGGAGATGGATTGTCTGCCCTCATCTCCCCATACCCTCCCCCATCCCTTCTTGTTTTGTACGGTCATGGTTAAGCCACGTCAACATTTGTTTTTTGTCTTATTATTTTTATAAAAAAATTAATATAAAATATTAACGTGGCTTAACCGTGACCGCACAAAACAAGATGGCATGGAAAGGATATTGGAAAATAAGGGCAGACAATCCATCTCCATTGGAAATATCTCTTTTGCTCAGGGAAGTGATGGCACTAGTGGTAAGTGACGAGAGGGGACCGTGTGCAATGTTTTTCTTGATTGTTTATTATTTAAAAGTGGATGAATAATGTTTCGGTCTAATGATATTTCTTTTCATTTAGTTTGATTCTCGTCAAATGTGAATTTGAACCATATTATTGTTAGTCCATTATGAGGCTTAACCAACTACATTTTCTTAGTATAGACAATATCGTTTATTCAAAGAAGAAAAAAAAAGTAGATGAATAATATCAACTTGATCTACTTTCATATTTCATTTCAACGTTGAAAAAAGTTCAACTTGGTGTACTGCTACTTTTGTTGATTATTCGTTACTTTATTTTATGAAAGATTCTTTCAAATAACTAAATTTTATTTTTAGAGGTGTCATTACTCATTCAATATTTGCCACGATTTTCAAAACGTACATTACCTTTCTAATGGACGATTGCCACATTATGGGTTTGTGAGATAAAGACAATCTATCCCCATCCAGTTGATAAGAATGGTGGAAATAAGAGTAATGTTATTCGTATCATGTTTTTGTACCACATTTTCATATTATGTTTTTATACCACATTTTCATACCATCTTATGTGGCATTTGATGTGAACTGACACATCATTTGAATTAATCAGATTTTTAAATTTAGTTCATTATTTAATAAACTAATAATTAAGAAAAACTAGTTAATTAATGATGATTGTGGTATACAAGGAGTCTTTCTCCTTACTTTCCTTGGGTTTTGCAAATTTTTCAAATGATGTGACTGTTCACATCAGATGCCACCTAAGGTGCTTTATAAATGTAGTATAAAAACATGATACGAATATCATTACTCTGGAAATAAAGGATATGGCCGTACATGACATCCAAACTGTTGAAAGACACTTCCATTTTTTTAATGTCTTGTACAGATTATATTTTATAATTAGGATAAATGGGCGCTTTACAAATTAATCAATGCACTGAATAATATGGTAGCAAAGTCCTCTGTCGTAAACTCTATATGTTGATGAATGTCTAAGATAGAGTTCACTACAAGAAAATAAGTGAAAGATTATCCTACACATTTGCAATTAAAAAGACAAATAACATGTGTACACATGATGTAGGATTTAACAAGTTAAAACTCACCACTGAGAAAATCCTCAAACTCTTAAGCCAGGACAAACAATAAGAGAAATGAGTATAGAAAGACTTACAAAACTCATTAACTAGACCCACATACAAGTAGGCAATTTTTTTCATTGAGCTTTGCTACTCGATCTCTCTTCAGCCTTCAAGTGAAAGTGGCACGACACTAACGCGGCCGTCAATCACTGTGTCCTCGAACTTTGCAACATACTAACGCGATCATGCAGAATGTATGAAATGTAATGATTTTTTGAAATCAACCAATTACGAAAATCACAAGGCACATTCTCATAATTGATTTCTAATTGAAGCACAATGAAAAATCAGTGATTAAAAACTAAAATATTTTCTTTGAAAACACATGGACACAAAACTGATTTTTCTCAAATAAAAACTCTGATGCCGACTCACTTTAAAAGCCAGAACATGCAACATATAAGTTTTGAATAAACAGTGAAGAAAATATAACTTTCTCTTTCTAAATGCAGTGCTGCCGACTACATGTGCCGTGTATGAAAGCTGCTGTATTAATTCTGCTCACAATATAACTCTCAGCAACTACAGAAAGCCCACTCATGCTCAGCGGCAGCAATAACCAAAACCACACAAACTACTTTAATGCATGCAGCACCCAAAACTGAAATCCATATTCTAATGCACTCGGTGGCGTGCTAATGCATATGCATTGACGAACATACCTGAGTGGACGTCTCTGAACATGAAAATTTAACCTCAATACGAAAGAAATAATTCCGAACATGAATATAAGACGAAGGCATGCAAGCAGGAAAGACGACAGAACCTTCCGGACGACAACGTAATCCCCGAATGACAAACTTAACTCCACATCAGTTACAGCGTGGAAGGTTTACATAACCTGCGGTAGGCGAAAAGAAACAGTTACTAGAAACTAAAGAGTCTAACAGACTAAAACTTGGATACAACAACATTAGCATAAAGATACCTCTCCTAAAAATAGTCCCTCAACTCTGTCAATTCATCATAGGTTTCAGAAGCAAAGCTACGGCTGGGATCCTCATACGATGGTGGTGGAGGCATAGTGTCCTCTGTAGGCGGACAATGCGATGCTTCAATTCGCTGCTTTTCTGACAAAATCTGTCCCAACAAATAGTGTCAATGATCTCTACTTTTAGTAGCAAGACACTAGAATAATATACAGCCAAATGAATTGGGAAAAGAAATTGTCATGCTGAAAGGAAGACTTTAGGATATTTCACACCTTCAAGCTGATCAAGTATCTGAAGAACGTTCTGAATTCTGATGATAGTTGCGCTCTGCTTCAAGCTTGAATGGGGACGAAAATTGACAAATTTACAAAATTAATTTCCTTTTCAGTCTTGTAACTAGAACAGGCCAAGGTCTTAATACTTAAACATAAAGGGGAGGCAATCCTTTACCATCGCAAGAAGCCGCTGAAGAGTCAATCTTTGTTGTTGACCTTCAACAGCAGCCATAGCTGCACTAGCTTCTTTTCCCAATAATCCAACGCTAGACTGCAGCTCATGAAGCTTGGCTTCAGCAGCTTCTAGTTTCATGATCATATCAGCATTACCTGCAGAATCCCGTGCTTTGGTCTGGCGTCTGGAAACATCTATAGCCTATCCCGATGCAAGTTAGTATATCTAGACAAATCTGAAGGAGTAATAAAAAAACCAAAAACCAAAAACCAAATTACAACAAAGCTTCAAGTAATGAAGCAATCTCAACAAGTTACATTAAACATCTTAAGATTTTGCGTTCTCTATGAATACCAATGCATGATTGTCTCAAAATGAACAAACACTTTTCAAAGAAAACAAAAAAAGTTAACCAAGAAATGTATGATCACCATGTAACATGTAAAATCACTGTAGTATAAAATTGGTAGGAAACAGAAGAAACTGCATATACCTGAGCTTCAGCTTCTTGCCGCATTCTAGCATATCGTTGAGCAAGATGTCGAGCATCCTTTAAGGGCGCTCCCACTATCATTGCTCTTAAAGGCTCTGCAACCTACACAGGCAAATTGATAAGCACAGAAAGAGTTATTATGCAAACCTATAGAAAGAAATGGTGAACCAGTTTGTCATATGATGCATAATAACACAAAAAGTAGTCCAGTTCTTGAACCACACGGGAAAATGGAAACAATTTTTACTGTAAATTTCTTTCGAAATTATCAAATGCACATGAAAATTAGTCAGTTGAAATTCCATTTGTATGAAGCCGGCCCTGGCAATATTTGATTTTTACTTAATGAGCCATTGTTAGTAATAATTTGACTTAAACCTGTGTGCCAAGGGCTTTAAGTAGAACTCCGCACTCTTTTACCATTTGGGCCCGAGCTCTTCCAAAACTCAGTGCAGCTCTCGACAATGTGTTACCACTGGTGCAAGTCTTTTCAGAACCATATTTCCTGCTATCTTCTGATAGCTTGGTACCTGTTGAAAAAGTATTATGTATACCAACTGATAAAACCAACATGAATTCATATACAAACTCCCAAGAAAAGACAACGCATTTCAAGCAACATACCTATCTCAACGTGCTTTGAGCCGGCCACAATGTAACCTTCCACTCCGCGGACAATTTCCTTTTGGTAATGCTGTTAAAGAAGAAGCAAAAAACGATAGGTAACACAACTAACGTGATGCTCGTTTAAAGCACAGACAAAAATAAGCGTAGCAACCTTGGCAGCACGAGTTGATATGTACAGCTTCTCGAGTTTCTGATGCTGTTGAAATTCATTTTCATCCGAGGCAACATTATCCGATCCCCCATATATGCCACCAGAAAATTGTTTGAACACAGACTGACGGTGTTCACAAAATAATCAAAAGCAAACTCGATAAAGCTTCGACTAACTCATATGCATTAATGAAGCATGGAACGTTGAATTATATGCCATTTTCGCTTCAAGTTTTCCGAAAATGTAAAAATTAAGCATCCAATTACATCAAAAATCGATAAGTAATTAGCAACACCTAGCTCAAAATTTCAGAAATTCATCAACATTGCACTCCAACACATCCCCAAACAGCTCAGAAATAGTGAAATTCTATTTGAATTCGAATCGATCCAATTCAACTCGAACAATTATATAAATATTATTTCATTAAGCAATCTCAGTATCTCGCAATCAACGCAGATTATGTTCATATCAAAATCCATACAGAAATACAAATTCGGAATCAAACGAGAGGGAGTACCTGCTGTTGCTTGGCGACCTGATCTCTGAGCTTCCTGATTGCATCCATCAACGGTTGGTCGGAGCTCAGCTGTAGGTAGTCTCGATTTTTCAGAGTTGTGCTTCAAGACTTGATCTGGAGGCTGATTTGTCTGTTATTTTCCGTTAAATGACCGCCACGTCGCCGCCGTCGTGGTGCGATCACCTTTCTTTCTTTATCTTGAATTAAACGTTAGTCTCCCACTCTTCTTCATTTCATCCCTTTTTGTATTTATTTTATGTACAGCTTTTCATTGCTTTCTTTCTTTTTTTCTTAAAATACAAAATAAAATAAGTGAGCCTATCAGGATTACGGTTTATTGGTATTTTTCTTTATTTGTAAGTAAGAAGTTTTAGGTTCGATTCTTGCGAAAAGTAAATTTGAACTACATTATTGTTATCCCACTGTAAAATTAAGTTCATATAAATAATATTGTTTGTTAAAAAAAATAAAAAATATTTATATAGATCCATTGGGCCTTGTAACGTTAATAAGCCCTGCTTTGAATTCAGTAATTCAGCCCAGTCTTTTTTCAATTTTGTTTAGAGCCCATTTCGATTGCACTTTTTAATTTTAAGCCTATAGTTTAGGGTTTTCAGTTTTTACTTTTTTGAAAATTTAAAACTGAAAAAAAAAAAAATTTGTAACTATTTTAAGTTTTCAGTTGTTTAAAAAAAAATTGAAAACCAAAAGCGAAAATTCTAGGCCAAATATTGAACTCCATTTAGTTTTTTATATTTTTTAACCTGAAAACGAAATGATTATCAAACAGTCTCTTAATTTACGAAAAATAAAATTGAAACTTGTGTGTAAAGAGAAGAGCAGTATACTCTAACACCCCCAAAACCACATGGCAAGTAGGTGTAAACATGTGAACAGAAAAATCAGTAAACATAATCAAATCGAATAAGTCAATTTTGGCCTAGATTGACTTATTCGATTTGATTATGTTCACTGATTTTTCTGTTCACATGTTTACCCCTACTTGCCATGTATTCACATTGCATTTAAAGCTTTTGAATTTGTTAATGATTGTATCCTCCCAACCTGGTATCCTAGTTAGTTTGTTGCTTTGGATGTGTAGAGTGGATGAATATAATTTTCAATAGTGGGCTTGGAACTTGATTATTCGCAGAGACAAGCCTTTTATTCTTTTAAAAGTTGCATGCTTAGAAGAGGAAGATTGTTGACAGAAGAGCCTTTAAGAGTTGCAAGATAAGGTATCCATAGATTCTTCGGTTCCCTATGTGAAATTGCTGTGACTTTGTTTTGGAATATCTTGGAGCATTTGTTGAGCAAACTAGGTCAGATTGTTGAATGCTTATTGCATTATGCTTTTGCAGGTACAATGTTCATGAGAAGATGCAGAAACCAGAGACTATGGCCGTTCCTCCTATACTTCCTGACCTCAATAATTTGTTCAGGTTGAAGATGCAGAAACCAGCTTCTGTAGTGTAGTCGCGATTCAAGGCTGAACCAGCTGTAAAGTCCTTGGATCTCAGGCTAGGAAATTGCCTATCGTTAATTTATTTGATATATATTATTCTATCTAATATCTGTTGTATTGTATTGATATTTATGCCATTTACACAATTTCAATGGGGAGCCGAGTCTTTAAGAATGATTTTGTTGTAAACGACAATTAAGATTTGTAACTTTGTCATTTATAAGCAGAATGGATGTTTTTGCTTTCCCCGGTGCCGAAATAATCCCCGCCCCCACCCCCCCTCCAAAAAAAAAATCTTGTTTTACTTATTTACCGCTACTCTGCTAGTATAGCTAATGCTGGATGTATTTTATGCTATATTTGATGGCGTTGAACACATTTGAACTTCGGTATCTAGTTGCAAGGGGCTTTAATATCTCAAGCAGTTAAGAGTGCTTAGCTTTGAAGCTGAAGTTTTGAAGCTGAAGTTTTGAAGGTAGAAAACATCTTGAGAGCAAGGAATGAAAAGATATATCTATATCAAGTCAAATTACAAACTCATGGTGGGCTTGTGGACTAATGTCGATTCCTTTTTTGGGAGATGGAGGACCAACCTACTAGAGCAAGCGCAAAAAAGAAGCCGACAACTGTGAGGAGCACCTTCCAGCCTCTCAGGCAGCAGTTATTGCTAGCAGCCCTCGTCTTTGCATATGTGTAATCAGGTTCATTCTCTTGCCTTTCTTTGTCTGAAAAAACATACAAATAACATAAAATTTATTGGAAACATTTTTGAAATGAATACGGACCACACATGGAAGTGTTTGGATGGAGTATAATTCAATGCAATACAACAACACAACGTACTTGTGTCTTCTTCATCAGAGTCCATGGTGAGGATATCAATGTCATCACTATCTGCTATCAAAATATTGCCAAGGAAGTATATTCCCGGTCTGCGCTCAAACGTCTTCAAATCTCCATCAATAACAAATGGATAATTAGGATCAGATTTGGTGTTGTGTTGGGTACTCATCTTGTCTTGGTGCTCTTGCACAAGCTCGACACCAAACTCCTTGACCCAAAACATGTCACGTGGTACAGTTATTACCGAAACCACCACTTCATCTCCACATTGTAATATTGTTTTATTCTCCATCTTCCAATGGCTCAACCATATCATTTCCTCTCCGTCACCTGGAATTCCATAGATCTCTGGGCTATAGATCCACTTCAAACCCTTACTCTTGTTTCTCACTTTGATCATTATTGGAGCAATACCAGGTCTAGTAAAATAATTATTTGAATAATTTTTTGAATAGGTAGCAAAGATGTTCAAGCCTCGAATTCTGTGACTAGCAAGTAGTAAAGGGACAATAAAAGATATCGAGGACTTGGTACTTTTATAGCTGAACAGGCCTGGAACCTCATTCCCAACAAAAAAGGTGCTGAATATACCATGTTGATACAGTCCCTATGTATTTGCCACAGTCATCACAACATTACTCAGTCATTTCTTTCCCATTATATATTTAAGACTTATGAGAGAGAGAGAAAAAGAGGCGCACCTGGACGGGGACCTCTTTTGGATCCCTGTTTGTGAATGGAATGAATGGATAACGCATTCGAACAGCTGGCATGGATTCCAAGTTGCACAAGCCCAAAAGTTTGATCATTTCCACATCAACTCTATCAATAGGCTCTAACTTGTAATAGCACTCCAACTCAAAAAGATTCCGGTCGTCATCGCAAGATAACCGTGCTAGATGATGTAGCCCAGGGGAATGAAAGGTTATTTTTTTTAATGATATGCATTCTTCTATACTTAGCCATTGGTGTACTTTCGGCAACCCCACAAGCGATTCGAGCCTATCACAACCATTGAAAGAGAGTTCATCGATCCTCCTCAAACCTTTGATGAAAACTGGCAGACCGCAAATTGGATTCTCATCCAAATGTAGTCTTCGCAAGTAGGATAGAGCACTTAAATCCGTAGAAAAGACATCATCAGAAAGATTGCACCCCTTCAGACTTAACTCTACCAAAGAGCACGGAAAAGAACTCAAGATAGTTGAACTTCTTTCTGGCCACAATTCACCTATTGGAATTCCATCTATCTCAAGAACTTTCAGAGACTCCATCTTTTTCATCATCTCCACTGGAACCTCATCAAGATTTGAGCAACCAGATAAAATGAGTGTTTCAAGTGATTTAAGCTTGCACATGTTCTTCGGAAGCATCCTAAGATTCTTGCAATCCTTCATATTCAAGTACACGAGTCGCTCTAGGTTTCCAATGGATTCATGAACATTCTTCAGGCTTGTGCAATCTACAAGAATCAGTTCCTCTAGATTGGGGAAAAGTGAGAAGTCAATGGTTTCACTAAGGCCATGAGAGTGGCTGACGTCAAGAACTTTCAAAGACTCCATCTTCTTCATCATCTCCACTCGAAACTCATCAAGATTTGAGCAACCAGATAAAATGAGTGTTTCAAGTGATTTAAGCATGCACATGTTCTTCGGAAGCTTCCTAAGATTCTTGCAATCCTTCATATTCAAGTACACGAGTCGCTCCAGGTTTCCAATGGATTCATGAACATTCTTCATGCTTGTGCAATCTACAAGAATCAGTTCCTCTAGATTGGGGAAATGTGAGAAGTCAGTGGTTTCACTAAGGCCATGAGAATGGCTGACGTCAAGGATCTTCAACGATGGAAGAAACTGTGGAAACAGAGGAAAAAAAAAAGAACAATGAGATAAGTATCTAACATAAAAAATTAGTCATCGAATTAAAGAAGACATAGTAGTTCATTTTAACACACGGAGTTGGTCAACAAATAAAAAACTAACAAAATAAGGAAAATGAATTGAAATGCATAGAGTAACGTACTTTTGTTCCTTTGCATACTTGTCTCAAGTTACTGTATTGCATTTCAAGCACAATTACGTTCTCCAAAGGAAAGTCAATTGGTATAGAATCCAAAGGAAATTCAAGCCAACACAACCATCTTAATCCTGTAGGGAAATCTGCATAACATCCATCCAGTCGTACATGACTAAGATGAAGTAGTTGTAAATTGCGCATCCTTGCAAATGCATTGGTTTCCAAGAATATCTCATTTGTGTTTATTGGACTATTTGCAGGATGGTTACGCATATCCAGGACAAGACCTTGGATTTTTTTTGTACCCTAAAGGAAAAAAAAGAGACATTAATATGCATAATTTTCACAAGAAGAAATACATATATAGACATAAAAGGCATGTTTCTTACATTCTTTTTACTCAATACTTGGAAAGCATCCTTATGGTGCCATAATCTACTACGTTTCTCAGGCTCTTCTGATTCTTGGCGAACAATTTCTCTTCCCATAGCACGAATCATGTCATGCATTTCCACCTTGCCGTATTCATCAAGTGTCACCAAGCATCTATCAATGAGATTTTGAATGCCAATGATTGTATAGAAATCACATCCATCAAATATTCTAACAATGTAGCTTTTGTTCCTTCCTATTAGGAAACAAGCAATGTGGAGGAATAATTTCCGGTCATGGTCATCTTTTAAACTTTCATAGCTTATTCTTAGTTTACTCATGATTTCACCATCAGGAACAACTTTTAGCTTCTCCAATGCACTTTCCCATACACCTATACTTTCCCCTGATAAAGAAGAACCCAAAACTTTTAGAGCTAATGGAAGTCCGCCGCTATGTTCCACTAGCTGTTTTGAGTGCTCCATGTATTCTTCTATGGGATGGTCCTGGCCAAAAGCATGCCAGCTGAAAAGCTTTAATGATTCAGTGTCATCCAAAGTTTGAACTCTGTGCACCACTGTAACTTGATCTGCCTTTAGCAACCTTTCACGCCTAGTTGTTATTAGTATCTTACTTCCAGGATAAAACTGATCTTTCATCCTTAGGATTGCATCTAATTGGTCCTTATGGTCAACATCATCAAGAACAAGTAGAACTCTTTTAGAGCTTATGGCCCTTTCAATCTTAATTATTCCCTCACTAACACTGTGTATTTTCACTTCTCTGCCGTTCAAAATATCACAAAGAAGTTGCATTTGTATTTGAACTAAGCCATTTGGTCGATCTGCTGTTTCTTTGATATTTTCAATGAAACTACTTCCTTGAAAGCTTCCAAAGTTTGAATTGTAAACATGTTTTGCAATGGTTGTCTTCCCTATTCCAGACATGCCATACACAACAAATATACCAACATCACTTGATCCATCTTGTAACCACAAATTGATGCGTTCGGCTTGAGATTGAATTCCAATCAATTTTGGTTCAACACTCAATGGTGTGCGACTTAACTTGTCTCCTATCACTTTAACAATGTTTTTGATAAACGTTGACTCGTACCTACGAATTTGCAAACAAAATGAAACATGAATTGGGAAAATTAGATAATTAAAACATATGTTGATTGCCTTTGTTTAAATAAGAAAAAAAAAGGACCGCTGACAAAATTAAATTGAAAAAAAAAAAAAGAACTTTAACAAAAAACATCCGGTATTGTTCACAACTTGTCTCCTATCACCTTAACAATGTTTTTTATAAACGTTGACTCGTACCTACGAATTTGCAAACAAAATGAAAAATGAATTGGGAAAATTAGATAATTAAAACATATATTGATTGCCTATGTTTAAATAAGAAAAAAAGAAGGACCGCTGACAAAATTAAATTGAAAAAAAAGGAGGAACTTTAACGAAAAGCACCGGTATTGTTCAATTTAACGAAAAAAACCACATTTTTACTCTAAAAAGTCAATCTTAATACTATCCAATTTACCCTTTATTTTGTCCTTTATCGTTATAGCTCAAAATTTTCTAGTCTTTTTCATTAATTTTCCTAAAAAAATGAATAGAACGCATAATTTATACGAACCATAGACAAATACATTACAGATCACATCCTAACTTTTTTCCACACCAGCTTTCAAAAATATTTAAGCAACTGGAAACCAGTAGATTAACATGGAAAATGACTAATCCTTAAGTTGAGTTGAGTATGATTTCTTTAAGTTGACCTGAATTGGGATTATTATTCACTGCTGAGATTGAATTAATAAATATATAAAAATCTAGGTCACTACGGATCATACATCAAATTGACCAAAGAAAGAGAGGAGAAATGGAGATAATGAAAGTTACCCATCAGCTTGATTTTGTAAGACCATGCCTGCTAGGTCTGCAATCTCTGCAAGTGCCTTCCTCCATCCCTCCACCTTTTCCGACGACTGATTTTTCTGGCTTCTAGCAAATGCTTTTCCAACACTTCCTGTCTGCTTCCTCACGTGGGACGGATCGACATCGTAGAAGACTGGTAAAACTACATGGTCCGAGGTGGTCCTCTTGCGTTCAAGGATCAGCACAAGCTCATCAAGACACCACCTGGATGAAGCGTAATCTTTCGAAAACACGACAACAGAAGTTCGTGACTGCTGGATCGCTTTCTGCAGTCCTGGCTTTATATCTTCTCCTCTCTCAAGTTCATCGTCGTCTCGGAACGTAAGAAATCCTGCGTTGTTCAAGGCTGTGTAGAGGTGATCGGTAAAAGTCTTTTCGAGTATCTTCGCCTCTGAAGCTCAAGAACACATCGTAGCGATAACTCCGAAAAGTGTTGGAATCAGAGGAGGTTCCTGGAGATGTTCTCACAAGAGCCATTGATGTGGATCGATTTTCTAACAAAAAACTGGTTTTCTTGGTGCAATGAAAATGTCTGCGAGCAGGGGAAATATGTAAGGGGTTTTTGAATTAAAATTTAAAAAAAAACTTGGTGTTAGATTAAATATTGATTTTAGTCCCTAATGTGTTCTTAATTCAAAATAATTAATGTACATTTTATTTAATGTCTCCCATTAAATATTTAAATTTATTAATACACAAATTTTAATTTATTTTTTGACCAAAAAAGAGTTTTTTAATTTATTAATTTTATTTAACATTCTTCAAATTTGAAAGACTCAATTAATGTACTTAAATGTTAGTACTGAAATGTATGTACCTAAATATATGCACCGAAATGTATTAATATTAAATTAATGTACCTAAATGTGTGTACCGAAATGTTAGTACCGAAAATGTATTATATTGAATTAATGTACCTAAATATTGTATCGAAATATATGTACCGAAATGTGTGTACCTAAATGTATGCACCGAAATGTGTTATAATGAATTTAATATACCTAAATGAAGAAGATAAAGTACATCAAAATATATTGTATAACAAAAATTAATTTATTGATCGGATCATATTTATATATATTTTTACTTCGAATTCACTCGTCTTTTCTTAGTTATTTCTTTATATTTTGAGCTATTTACGTTATTTTTGTGTTTATAGAATTTGTTATGCAAAGAAAATAAAAATAGTACAAATAAGTTTTAAATAATAAACAGAAAAGAAAAACAAAAACAGGATGTAAAAAATAGACTGGCAGACAAAGAAGACAAAAGGGAATAATAGCATAGACAAAGGAATAAAAATAGGAGGAATAGCTGCCTTTGGCAGCTCAAAGAAAAGAGAAAAGCAACGGACGAAAAGCAGAAAAGTGAGATTAGGCAGACAAAGAAAGCTGCTTTGCAGCTGGGAAACGAAAAAATAATAGAATAGAGGGAATAAAGGAAAAGAGGATAATCAGAAAAGCAGGTCAGTGCGAGGAAAGGAGCAGGAGCGTGACAGAAGGGGAGACGGGCAGAGAGAGAGAGACAGCGCGGCAGGAAGAGCACGGGGGGGGGGAAGAATAAAAAAAGAAAAAGGCTGCCAAAGGCAGCCAAGCGAGAGAGGACGGCGTAAAAGAAAAAAATATAGGGAAAAAATAAGAAGAAGGGGAGCGGGAGATTAAGGAGAAATAAGGGGAGAGAGGGCTGCCTTGGGCAGCTGGAGAAGGTGACGCGGGACAGAGAGCAAGCAGACGCTGCCTTTGGCTGCTGGGGTGTCAGCGCGAGAATAGAAGAATAAAATAAAAAAACAGGAGACGGGAGGAAGGAGGGCAAGTCACTTGCTAGGCTCAGAAATAAGCACAGGGATGAAGAGGAGCACAGAGGCAGAGGGGACTTTTGATTGTATCTCTATTGTGCTTTTCACAAAGTTTAATGATCTTTGATTGTATCTCTATTGTATTTTTCACGTAGGGGACTTTTGAAGAATGTTTTGAATTGTTGTATGCGTTTTCCCGTCCAATTCAATAACTTAAGGAAAACTTGAAGATTAAAAAAGTGATGTTCACGGTTAATCTGAAGTATTGAAATTCACAATTTATTGAAAGAACAACTGAAAATCAATTTAGGTTGCATATATGTCATGTGTGGAGAAGAACCCTCTAGCTAGTCCGTCATTTATCATTTCATCTTAATTTTATGTTTTTGTCAATTCTGTAATTTATTTAAGTTTAATTTACTTCTTGTCAAAACCAAACACTCATCCATTATTAAATTATATTATTTAGTTAGTTTTCATTATTGTTAGTCTTTTAATTCAATTTCCATCCATTTCAGTTCCTAGTGTTTAATTTGATTGTTTTCATTATTTTGAGTTATTCTAAGTGTGTTTCGAGTTATTAGAGTTTTTAACCTAGTTTTGTGTCATTGAGTCTTGTTTAATATTTTTAAATTAATTTAGAATAGATTAGCAATCCCTTCTAATCCCCGGCCTAGAACGATACCCTACTTACATCTATATTACAATTGTCAAAAAGAGGGTTTAATTTGTGTGTCAAGTAATTTTCACATCAAATTTTGGCGCCGTTGCCGGGGATTAGCAACTTTGCTAATCCCTTTATTTTTGTTTTTGTTTAGGTTTATATTGGTGTTTGTGTATTTTACTTTTGATATTTGATTTATTTTTCTTTCTTTGATTTTAGGTACAAATGGAGCCGAGGGAAATTTAAAGGAAAGATTCGTCCGGCTAAAAACGTTAAATCAAGCGCTTCTTGGGAGGCAACCCAAGCATTCAACGAATGGAGACTTTGGAATCGCTAACCCAATCAGATTTGCATTCTTACACCCTTATCTTTACTGCTTTCATTTTGTTTTGTTTAGTTAGTTGTGTTATTTGGTTGATTTCTGTGAGTTTGTGTTATTTAGTTTAAGTGTGGGGGAAGGTTAACCAAAGTTTTTTTACATTAACTTACATAAAAATAAAAATAAAAAAAATTATAAAATTAAAAATAAAAAAAATTGATAAAATTAAAAATTAAAAATAAAAAAACACTTTAAAAAAAAATAATACATAAAATAAATACATAAAATAAAATTTAAAAAAAAATAATAATACATATAAAAAAAAACATAAAAGTACAAATATTTTACAATGATGTAAACTAATTGCATTCATTGGTCAGGTGGTGCTTCAGTAGTCGAAGGGGCTTCAGCAGTCGGCGGGGCCACAGAAGGAGGAGGCAGCAGAGGTTGATCAGTTGGAGCTTCACTACGCAGTGCCGCTCCAGAAGACGAAGGCAGATGCTGTTGGAACAAACCCACAAACCTCCGATGATCAAGTAAAATTTGACCATCAGTGTCCTGCATCTGGTCAATCTTCCTCTTCATGCTGGTGGCATAGCTGTGTGCGAGCTTGTGCAATTCTTTATTCTCATGCTTAAGCCCTTTAATCTCTTGCTTGAGACTCTGTATTTCAGCCACCAACGATTCAACGTGACGGGTCCGGGCAAATAGGCGTTGGGCCATGTTGGATACGGAACCTGCACACTGCACACTGAGAGCCAGAGACTCCTTGACAGCCAATTCATCAGACCGCCTTGAAAGCAGTCTGTTATCTTTAGGAATGACAATGTTCCGGGCCACCACCGCAGCTGTCATATCGTTCTTCATCACCGAAGCCCCAACGGTAAGGGGACCAGTAGGGGATATGAAAGATGGGCGCCATATGTTGTCTGGTGAAGGCGGAGCTGCCTCTTCACCAATGTTCAAGTCAAAATGTCGATCGGAAGGGCCAGCCATTTTCTGAAAGTGTTGAGAAAGAAGAGATCAGACAGATTAAGATTTCGGAAGTGCAAGAAGGGAGTGTTTACAGGAGGGAGCTCAAGTGTGTTGTGGAACAAGATTAACGCCTCTATAAAAAGGAAGAAATCAAAGAGGCGCTCCTCAGAAATTGAAGAGGCGTCCTCTCGCAAATCGAAGAGTCGGGGCTCTTTTCTCAAAAGCCGGATTCTTTTCTCAAAAGAGGCGTTTAATTTCTTAAAAGTTGGGCTTGCTCAGAAACCACGAGCCGAATCCGGATTTCGAAAGATCACTTTGTCCAGACGTGTCGTCACTCGTCACATGCAACCGGTAGCTTTGCGGAAATTACGGGCAGCTTTGTCAGAAAGTGCGTAATTTGTACTATTCATCCATCCACCGGCTACCGACAATGAGTGAGAGAATAATTCCAGTTGTGAAGAAAAGTCCTATAAGTTTATACCTTCGCCTTCCACAGCAAAGGCACACCCTCTCAGCACTTCTCTCTCAGCACTTCTCTCTCAGCACTTCTTCATCTCTGAAAATGCATTCCCAAAGAATCCTCCTAAGTTACTCTGTGTTCCTCATTCCTTGGGATACTCCTGCGAACAACCCATTCAAAGCAAAAGTATTTCATATCATAAAGGTTGAAAGCAAGAGTATCTCATATCATGCTTTCTCCTTCCTTCTCCTTGTCCAGATTGCTTACCTAGCCTTGCTCTCGAGTACTCATCTTCAACATCTTATGTTTCCGCTTCGTCTCACATCTGTCTGGGGAGCAAGTAAGGGAAGTGAAGATGATACCTCGAAGCATGTGGAGACAATTTGCCAATTCATCCTCAGCTAGGGACAAGGAGAAAGAAAGCAAGAGGTGGGCACTTGGAAAGATTGAAGAAAGAATCAGACCAAAACAGCTACCTTGTGCCTGCCCGCCATGCAGAGGAAACAAGCAGAGAAGAATGCAGCTCGTACAATCAACCCAACATTTGGAGGGCACCTTCGCCAAAGAGCAAAGCCTCGCCGTACAATAGCATAAAATCATCACTTGCAAGTAAAAAGCTAAGTGTCACCCTGTTCGAGATCAAAGCTGTGGAAAGTCTACAAGCACGACCAATGATCACTTATTAGTTCTATTCATTGTCTTTTATCGTGATTTTCAATTTTTCGTTTGCAATTTTTTTTTAATTTTCTTGCGTTACTTAACTAAATTATTTCTTTTCTTTGCAGGAACGTTTGGTTATTTCCACCTTTGAAGTTGATTGCAGAATTTTAGCTTGGGGGGTCATCGCTTGGTTTTACTGCAAACTAGGGAAGTTTTCAGTCCAATTGCTTTATTTTGTTTCTTATTATTTATTTATTTTATTTTATTTTTATTTGCATTATAGTGTTTTCTGACATTGGGGACAATGTCAAGTTTAAGTGTGGGGGTAGACATCTCTAGAATTTCATTTGTTTCTGTGTTGTTGCTTTTTGTTTTCTTAATTAGTTTTGTTTTCTTTAAAAAAGAAAAAAAATATATATATATATATAATATAAAAAAAATTATTTAAAAAAATCGGAAAATTTAAAAATCCAAAAATATTGTCTTGTTTCCCTTATTGTTTTGAATTAGATTTTTGTTAGTTTCCCGACCCAATGATATAATTAGATCAAATTTGAACCATGATCATCAAGAACTTAGTTAACATGTGTTTTGTGAAATTCCTAATTCTCTTGTTAGTTTTGTACATGTTTGACCATCTTTGAAAAACCAAATGCACATAGCCCTGTTAATGTGAAACTAAAGTATGACTTAAAGCTTCATATGTGAATTTAGTGACCATATACATCCTATGTGAGTTTTTGAGCCGATTGAAAGTGTGTGCATTTTTCATACACTCCTATTTTTTCATGTGTGATGAACTTATGTGAGATGCATCTCTAGAACTTGCGTAACGATCTTTCGAAATGTTTGTCATTGATTGCATGAACTTGGAAATGATAGAGGCATTAGGTTTACCACTATGGCCCAAATAACCATGTTTCCCAAATAAAAAATGATATCATTAGATTGCCAATTTGAGCCGTGTATGTTGAGCCTTTTATTTTTTATCACCAGATATGTCTACCCTTATACTTGAAACATTTTTCCTTACCCTTTCCAAGCGAGCAATGCAAGATTGTCTTATGAGAAACGTTTGTGAAGTACTTTGAAGGTGTTTGGCAAAAGAATAAGTGTGGGGGTATTTCATGTTTGTATTAAAAAAAAAAAAGGAGAAAAGAGAAGAAAAGAAAAAGAAAAAGAAAGATTATACACAAAGAAAATAAAAAGTTATTCAATTTTCAGTTTAAGGGTGTGGTTGGAGGTGCTAAAAGAATCGTTGGAAATATTGAGTTCTTATAAATCTAAACAAAAGAATTGCTCGCAATGTAGCTTGGAACTTGTGTTTACCTATTCTTTCATTTCAATAACCCTCTCCCTAAACCTCATTACGTCCAATAAAAGTCCTCTTGATTTAAGTTTTGCAATTATGATTGTGGAGATGAGATCTTTATGCAAGCTTATTGTAGAAATTTCACATTTGATTCTTTGAGCGAAACACATTAAAACTAAACACATGTGTGATTGAGTGCATATCCCGTGAGAATGTCGCTAGTTTGCATATGATGATTTTAAAAATAAAAACTTGAAATTGCATTAGCATGGCTATCTCACACACTACACTTCAAGGATGATTCAAAGATTACTGCTAATATTTGAATAAGGAAGATTAACTTGGATTAGTTCCTTGATACTAGCTATGGTTCTTGATGATTTGTTTTCTTGAATGAAATTCTATAAGGGTCACATAGATGGAAGCTAATGTTTTTCTTGTTACTTCTTGTTCTTGTTTTCTTTGTTTTGCTCGAGGACTAGCAAAAGCTAAGTGTGAGGGTATTTGATCGGATCATATTTATATATATTTTTACTTCGAATTCACTCGTCTTTTCTTAGTTAGTTCTTTATATTTTGAGCTATTTACGTTATTTTTGTGTTTATAGAATTTGTTATGCAAAGAAAATAAAAATAGCACAAATAAGTTTTAAATAATAAACAGAAAAGAAAAACAAAAACAAGATGTGGAAAATAGACTGGCAGACAAAGAAGACAAAAGGGAATAATAGCATAGACAAAGGAATAAAAATAGGAGGAATAGCTGCCTTTGGCAGCTCAAAGAAAGGAGAAAAGCAACGGACAGAAGGAAAAGCAGAAAAGTGAGATTAGGCAGACAAAGAAAGCTGCTTTGCAGCTGGGAAACGAAAAAATAATAGAATAGAGGGAATAAAGGAAAAGAGGATAATCAGAAAAGCAGGTCAGTGCGATGAAAGGAGCAGGAGCGTGACAGAAGGGGAGACGGGCAGAGAGAGAGAGACAGCGGGGCAGGAAGAGCACGGGGGGGGGAAGAATAAAAAAAGAAAAAGGCTGCCAAAGGCAGCCAAGCGAGAGAGGACGGCGTAAAAGAAAAAAATATAGGGAAAAAATAAGAAGAAGGGGAGCGGGAGATTAAGGAGAAATAAGGGGAGAGAGGGCTGCCTTGGGCAGCTGGAGAAGGTGACGCGGGACAGAGAGCAAGCAGACGCTGCCTTTGGCAGCTGGGATGTCAGCGCGAGAATAGAAGAATAAAATAAAAAAACAGGAGACGGGAGGAAGGAGGGCAAGTCAGGGACTTGCTAGGCGCAGAAATAAGCACAGGGAAGAAGAGGAGCACAGAGGCAGAGGGTTTCACTCCATTCTTATTGGTGTTATCTTCTCAAATTCATGTTTTACGTTTGGTTTAATTTGTTAATAATGTGTAACTAATTTATTTTGGTTAGAGGTTAATTCAAAGCCATAAGTATATTTGTAATATGAATTGATTACCTTCAGTTGTGATTTCTGAGTTGTGATTTAATTTGCTTAACTGCTTGATTGATAACTTATTTTTGTATGTCGATTAAGGATGCATACTTAATTTACATGCATGAATTTGATGCTAGAATATAAGTGAATTTCACCTAATCATTATGAACTTATATTCACAAGTAGTGAAGGTTGTTATCCACAATCGTATTAAGTGAATTCTTGGCAAGAGTATCATGCTTTTCATAGTTACGAATGCCTCGTCAATACTTATAGTTTTCACAAAGTTTAATGATCTTTGATTGTATCTCTATTGTGCTTTTTACGTAGGGGACTTTTGAAGAATGTTTTGGATTGTTGTAAGCGTTTTCCCGTCCAATTCAATAACTTAAGGAAAACTTGAAGATTAAAAAAGTGTTGTTCACGGTTAATCATTGAAATTCACAATTTATTGAAAGAACAACTGAAAATCAATTTAGGTTGCATATATGCCATGTGTGGAGAAGAACCCTCTAGCTAGTCCGTCATTTATCCTTTCATCTTAATTTCATGTTTTTGTTAATTCTGTAATTTATTTAAGTTTAATTTACTTCTTGTCAAAACCAAACACCCATCTATTATTAAATTATATTATTTAGTTAGTTTTCATTATTGTTAGTCTTTTAATTCAATTTCCATCCATTTCAGTTCCTAGTATTTAATTTGATTGTTTTCATTATTTTGAGTCATTCTAAGTGTGTTTCGAGTTATTAGAGTTTTTAGCCTAGTTTTGTGTCCTTGAGTCTTGTTTAATATTTTTAAATTAATTTAGAATAGATTAGCAATCCCTCTTAATCCCCGGCCTAGAACGATACCCTACTTACATCTATACTATAATTGTCAAAAAGAGGGTTTAATTTGTGTGTCATTTATCTAAATGTTCACAACAAAATATATTACGATGAATGAAATGAAAATAAAAATTATAATGAAATAAAATTAATACATTAAAAATTAGAAAGAAAAAGATAAATAATTAAAAAATCAAAATATAATTAATAAATGAGGTTATTAATGTATCAAGGGACTAAAATTAGAGTTTGATCTTACTTATGGTTTTAATCAAAAAATCATCTTTGCCAAGGATTAAAATGAAGTTTTCTAAATATGTAATTGGGTCATTTCCATCTACTTCCAGAAAAATTTACAAACAATATTAAAAAGGGGATTTGAACGAAATAGATACTGTTTATTTTTTAAAAAAATTATATTTTTATTTAAAAAAATCAATCATATACTATTCACTTACAATATTTTTTTATTATTTTTATTAAAATTTAAAATTTTAATTTTTTTTCATTAATTTTCTTTATTATAAAATGGGTCGTTGTCATCCATTGAACCAAAAAGCGTTTCTTTTAAGTCATGGTCGGCTGGTAGTGGCAGAGATGAAAAAGAAAAAGAAAAGATTCCTTCTTGTGTTTTGTGTGATTTTATAAATAACAATTATATTGATTGTTGCTCACCTTTTTATGATAAAATGCACTTTTAATTGCACAACCATGTAACATAAAAAATGGGTCGTTCCCATACATTGATCCACCCAAAAAGCGTTTCTTTAAGTCATGGTCGGCCGCTAGTGGCAGGGATGAAAAGAAAAAGAAAAGATTACTTCTTCTTTTACGTGTGATTTTATAAAAAAAAATTAATAAAAAAATTTAAAATTTTTGAATTTTAATAATAAAAATAAAATAAATAGTATCAGTATTGACTTTTAATATAAAAATGTAATTTTTTTTTAAAATAAATAGTACCGAAAACTTTTGTTAATGTTACCTTTTATAAATAACAATTATATTGATCGTTGCTCACCTCTTTGTGATAAAATGCACATTTAATTGCACAAACAACTTTTGTGATAAAATACAATATATTTTGTTCGTTGCTCAATGCTCATTTCTCATCCTTGAATTGTTGGAACCATTTCTACCAATCAACCCACCAACTAGCGTTTCCAATATCGCCATATCGAAGGTTTATATATTCAACTACAAGATGATTGTCCTAAAGATGATGTGGTTATGGGACAAAAATTAAAACTTGATAGAACCGCATAATAACGTGGCACATGTAATGTTCAGTTACCTTCATAAGGAAAGTTTTGGAAAAACTTGAATCTTGTTACATGTATGATTGAACTTAAAATAGTTGATCGAATTATTGTGCAATTATAAGCTTGCTGTATAGTAACGAGATTCAGCAAGTTGTGTCTATACCCTCGGGGTAGGCATACTGGTTTCTCATTATACAAAATATAATTTACAATGTGGTTGCTCCTTTCTGTTAGTAGACATAATGATAAAGGCGACTTTACTTTTTTATTTTTTTTATTTTTTTATTTTTATGCATTTCCCTCTTTGTCTCTAGCATCCTAAGCTTCCTTCCCCTTTTCCCTTCTTTTCTGCTTTTCTTCTTTTCCCTTCTCCTTTTCTCTATTCTCCGAAATTTCCTCTCATTTTCCTCCTTCCCGTTCTACTTTTCCCTTCTCCCTTTCTCCTTTTCTCCTTTTCCTTCCCTCTACCCTCCAGAGTTTCCTTCTCATTTTCCCCTCTCCTTTGACGTCATTATATTTGGGTTGAGACGTGGACCTGTTATTGATGGATGGACTAGGGCTGGGCAAACGGGTACAGGAACCGCGGGTCGGGGCGGGTAATGACGGTTCGGGGCGGGTACGGGCCGGTTCCTACTTTTAAAAAAGAGAAACGGGGCGGGCCGGGGCGGGCCTTTGTGATTTTCGGTTCGGGCCGGTTCCTGGAGTATAGGAACCGCGGGTACCCGGACCGGCCCGTTTGTAATTAAAATGAATGGACCAGATTGATGAATAAGCCCATATCTAATCTGAACCGTTGTTTTAGTTTTACCTAAGTTCTCTATCTCTCTCATCCAGATTCCCGACTCTCACTCTCACTCTCACTCTCTCAAACTCTCAGACCTCACCTCAGTCCCTCGACAGTTCCCTTCCCTCGACTCCCTCGACTCCAATCCCCTCACCAACCGTCGATTCTCCTCGGCGAATACAACGGCACCACCCATCATCCTCCTCGACAAAATCCCAGAGAACCCAGGCCATCACCCTTGTCGTCGATTCTCTCCTCTTCGACAGCAACCCCCGCCGTCGTGACCGCCGTCACCCCATCACCGTCGTCGAGGACACTGGTACCAGCCATCATCCCTCTAAAATTTAGGTAATTTTGAATTAGGGTTTTGTTATTAATTTGAATTTTGGGTGTAGGGATTTTAGGGTTTTTAAATTGGAATTTGGGATTTTAGGGTTTTCGAACTAGGTTACTATAGATGCTGAATGTATCTGGTTGTATCTATGCTGCAAATGTTTTTTTTCTTGGAGTTGTTAGATGCCTCAATACTTTCGAACCTTGCCCTTCTTCAAAGATTCACGCAGGGGAGGTTGTCGATAGACCTTTTCGCATACATTCTTGGGGTACTCCTGAATATTTGATATTGAACACATAATAAACATAACGTAGGAGAATTTAGAGAGATCGGTTAATGTTCCATTTGCATGTTGATTTGTAAGAGGCTGTGTTTAACCCTCTATTTCGGAAAACATGGTTGCATTTGTAAGAGTCCTAATCATGATTCCACTTCTACCATCAGGATCAAAGCCATGGTTAATTGACCCAACTGAATGGTCCACTAATAAATGAAGTCTTCTTGCAGCAGAGCCCTGATCTACAAAGCTATCTATTTTCGGTTGTAGTTGAGGATGTCGAGCCCTAATCTTGATTCCAGTTCCACCAACATCATCACCGCTGTGGTTATCAAGATTCTTCCAACTGGTAGATCCATCCAAACTATTGGACACATCACCGCTGTGGTTATCAAGATTCTACAAAGTTATCTATTTTCTTCCTCTTATCTAATTGTTGTAGTGCATACCAAATATAGCCCAAGATCCATGTTACTTTAAAGTCCTTAATCCAAACGTGCCATTAAAGTCACAGTTAGAGTTCCCTTTTTGAAGTGATAATTTAATAACTTTAGCATGGTTATATTTAGCCTCTTTGAAGTGGAAAATATTACATCTTGAAAGTTTCATATTTCAGCTTCAATTTCACAATTTGTCAGCTAAAAGAGATAAGGGAATAGCGTCTTGTGTAAATTTTATATTTCTCAGATGTCATTTTATATTTGATGCCTTTTGTGTAATTATTTACAATATGTCAATATGCATTTATTCAGGTATAACTGTGCCAAACAATGTAAAGTTTCTGATTTGAGAGGCATGAAGTATAACTAGGTTTAAAGTTTCTGATTTAACTCATATTTGACTAGGTTTATGTTTTAGTCTCTTGGATTTTTTAGGAAGCTCTTTCCTGTTTGAAATTTGAATTGATTAAAGTAATATTGCAGTCTCTTGGATGTTTTAGTTTCTGATTCGAGAAGCTCTTTCCTCTTTCCTATTTTGGATGTATTGAATTTGTGCAATTGCAATATGTGCAATACTGCAGTCTGTATTTTTTTTTTTCAATCTGTGCAATCTGTGCACTGCAAACTGCAATCTGTGCAATCTGTTTTGTGCAAACTGCAATATGTGTAAACTGGAATCTGTGCAATCTGTTTTGTGCAAACTGCAATATGTGAAAACTGGAATCTGTGCAATCTCTGCAATCTGTGTAACTGGAATATGTGCAGTTTTTTCAAATTGCAATTTGTGCAATATGTGCAGCAAACATTTTTAAACAGCAAAAAAAAAAAAAAAAAAAGGACCCGTGTACCCGGACCGAACCGCCCCGTTTCAACCGGGCCGGGTAAGGTCCGGTTCCTATTTTCAGAATTGTAATGCCCGGCCCGGCCCGTCCCGTCTCCTTTAATTTAGGGTCCGGTCCGGTTCCTTCAAAAATGGGCCCGGCCCGTGCCCATTTATAATGGACAGCCAAGTCAATGCTTGTTTTGGATATAAAATCACTGTAGAATAAAATTGGTAGGAAACAGAAGAAACTGCATATACCTGAGCTTCAGCTTCTTGCCGCATTCTAGCATAACGTTGAGCAAGATGTTGAGCATCCTCCATGGGCGCTCCCACTATAAAGGCTATGCAACCTACACAGGCAAATTGATAAGCACACAAAGAGTTATTATGCAAACCTATAGAAAGAAATGGTGAGCCAGTTTGTCATACGATGCATAGAAACACAAAAAGTAGTCCAATTCTTGAACCACGACGTGGAAATGAAAACAATTTTTGCTGTAAATTTCTTTCGAAATGATCAAATGCACACGAAAATTAGTCAGTTGAAATTCCATTTGTATGAAGCCGGCCCTGGCAATATTTGATTTTTACTTAATGAGCCTCTGTTAGTAATAATTTGACTTAAACCTGTGTGCCAAGGGCTTTGAGTAGAACTCCGCACTCTTTTTCCATTTGGGCCCGAGCTCTTCCAAAACTCAGTGCAGCTCTCGACAATGTGTTACCACTGGTGCAAGTCTTTTCAGAACCATATTTCCTGCTATCTTCTGATAGCTTGGTACCTGTTGAAAAAGTATTATGTATACCAACTGATAAAACCAACATGAATTCATATCCAAACTCCCAAGAAAAGACAACGCATTTCAAGCAACATACCTATTTCAACGTGCTTTGAACCGGCCACAATGTAACCTTCCACTCCGCGGACAATTTCCTTTTGGTAATGCTGTTAAAGAAGATGCAAAAAAAGATAGGTAACACAACTAACGTGATGCTCGTTTAAGGCACAGACAAAAAATAAGCGTAGCAACCTTGGCAGCACGAGTTGATATGTACAGCTTCTCGAGTTTCTGATGCTGTTGAAATTCATTTTCATCCGAGGCAACATTATCAGAAAATTGTTTGAACACGGCCTGACGGTGTTCACAAAATAATCAAAAGCAAACTCGATAAAGCTTCGACTAACTCATATGCATTAATGAAGCATGGAACGTTGAATTATATGCCATTTTCGCCTGAAGTTTTCCGAAAATGTAAAAATTAAGCATCCAATTACATAAAAAATGGATAAGTAATTAGCAACACCTAGATCAAAATTTCAGAAATTCATCAACATTGCACTCCAACACATCCCCAAACAGCTCAGAAATAGTGAAATTCTATTTGAATTCGAATCGATCCAATTCAAATAGAACAATTATATAAATATTATTTCATTAACCAATCTCAGTATCTCGCAATCAACGCAGATTATGTTCATATCAAAATCCATACAGAAATACAAATTCGGAATCAAACGAGAGGGAGTACCTGCTGTTGCTTGGCGACCTGATCTCTGAGCTTCCTGATTGCATCCATCAACGGTTGGTCGGAGCTCAGCTGTAGGTAGTCTCGATTTTTCAGAGTTGTGTTTCAAGACTTGATCTGGAGGCTGATTTGTCTGTTATTTTCCGTTAATGACCGCCACGTCGCCGCCGTCGTCGTGCGATTACCTTTCTTTCTTTATCTTGAATTAAACGTTAGTCTCCCACTCTTCTTCATTTCATTCCTTTTTGTATTTAGTTTACGTACAGCCATTTTTTTTTTTTTTTTTTTTTTTTGGTACCCTCCACCACCCACACAAACACAAACACAAACACACACACCAGGTTTCGAACCTGGGACCTAGAACTACCCCACCCCTTACCCACACCCTCACCACTAGGCTATTCCTAGTAGGGGTGGGCGCAGTGCGGTTTGGTGCGGTTTCGAGTGAAACCACAACCGAAACCGAAACATTTTGCGGTGCGGTGCGGTGCGGTTTGGAAGCCAAAACCGAAATGAAACCAAACCGTTCGGTTCGGTGCGGTGCGGTTTTAAACGGTTTCGGTTTGGTTTTTGAGAAAAAAAATGTACAATTTAAAATATACACCTATTTATGCATAAGACGGTCTTATTTTCTTCGTATATTAATTAATGAATATGCAGTAAAATTGCAGCAAAAAAGAGTCAAAACTGCAAAAAAAAAAAAAAAAGCAGCAAAACTGCATAAAAACAGCACCAAAACAGTACTAAAAACTGCATCAAAACTGCATAAAAAACAACAGCAAAACTGCACAAAAAACTGCACAAAATTGCACCAAAAAATAATGCAGTAAAACTGCATAAAAAAACAGCACCAAAACAGCACCAAAAAAATGCACAAAACAGAAACAAAAATCTGCACCAAAAGTGTAGCTAACTTGTACCAAAACTGCAACAAATGACAACTACTAAAATTGAGACAACATCCAATGCATCAAAGGGTTTAAACTTTAAATCCTTATGCATCACATCTACTAAAATTGAACTTGATCACCATTCACAATACTTTACAACCCAATTGAAAGGTTAAGTTTGCCATAATACAAACCTATAAGTTATAACCTAGTTGAAAAGTTTAAAATATAAGTTATATAACATTTATTTATTATATGGTGCGGTTTCGGTTTCGGTGCGGTTTTGAAAACTCAAAACCGAAACCAAACCGTTTTGTGTGCCGCGGTTCAATTTTGAAACCGAAACCGTTTCAAAACCGCAAAACCAAACCGTTTGGTGCGGTTTGATTCGATTCGTGTTTCGGTTTCGGTTTTCGGTTCCAAGTGCCCACCCCTAATTCCTAGTGGCAGTTTATGTACAGCTTTTCATTGCTTTTTTTTTTTTCTTAAAATATAAAATAAAATAACGATCCACTCAATATTACGGTTTAGTGGTATTTCTCTTCATTTGGAGTGAGAAGTTTTAAGGTTAGAGTCTCGTCAAAAGCGAATTTGAACCACTTTATTGTTAACCCATTGTAAGGTTAAATCCATATAGATAATATCGTTTGTTAAAAAAAAAAACGAAAAATATTTATATGGATCCATTGGGCCTTGTAGCGGTAATAAGCCCTGCTTTGAATTCAGTAATTCAGCCCAGTCTTTTTTCAATTTTGTTGAGAGCCCATTTCGATTTCACTTTTTAATTTTTAGTCTATAGTTTAGAGTTTTCAGTTTTTACTTTTTTTTGTAAATTAAAAACTGAAAAATTCTTTTTGTAACTATTTTTAGTTTTCAATTGTTTTAAAAAAAATTAAAATTGAAAACCAAAAGCGAAAATTCTAGGTCAAATTTTGAAAACTTCATTTAGTATTTTATATTTTTTAAATTGAAAATGAAATGATTATCAAACGGTCTCTTAATTTACGAAGAATAAAATTGAAACTGGTGTGTAAAGAGAAGAGCACTATGCGCTAACACCCCAAAACTATATGGCAAGTAGGGGTAAACATGTGAACAGAAAAATCAGTGAACATAATCAAATCGAATAAGTCAATTTTGGCCTAGATTGGTTTTGTTTATTCTGTTGCAGAGATATTTTAAAGAATCTGAATCGTCACAAGGACGAAGATCTTCTTAAAAGTCAAGCAGCGAAGAACCAAGAGGTGTGTTTTTCAAAATAATGGCTCTTGTAAGGGAGATTTTATTTAAACTCATATAACCTCTTTTTACACCCAACTTAAATTTTAAATGTTAATTGTTTATTTTACCCTATTGCATAATTACTATTAAGTACAAAATGAAATTAATAATAAAACTCAACTTTATCAATAAACTCAAACACTATAATTAAACCCTACAATCACTCTTTGTTTATCCTCCTTTCATTCTGGCGATCCGTAAAAAGGGTGAATCGCATGATGTGCTGCTTCTGTCATTAGCCGACCAGGTGAACTGCTTTTGTAATTACCCAAAATGAAAACCGGTTGACTTGAAGGAACTCGAAAGATTTGGTAGTCTGCGAGCTGCGATAATGCCGCCAGCAAGGGCAGCGAAGGAGGCCAAAACAAAGGCAGGTATATTTCCTCCCCCAAATAAAGCATCCAAAGGCAGGTAATCTGCAACACAGAACATACTCAGTTCTTTGCATACTTTGGGGCAGCTATTGTAGTATATAGACATTTAATACAGGCACACTAATACTCACAGCAAGTGGGAAGCCAAGAAGAGCAAAAACAATCAGGGAAGCAATCCTGATATTTTCATTCCCCCCAATTACATGTTCAATCCCTTTAGAATACTCTGTAACAGATATTAAACTTATGATAGCGGTGCCTGCCATGCAGGTGAACTGCTTTTGTACGGAAACAGAGAAGTCACCAAATCTTGCTGGCGGCATTATCGCAGCTCGCAGACTACCAAATCTTTCGAGTTCCTTCAAGTCAACCGGTTTTCATTTTGGGTAATTACAAAAGCAGTTCACCTGGTCGGCTAATGACAGAAGCAGCACATCATGCGATTGCAGTTGTAGCAGCACATAATTACTATTCTAATTGAATATATAGTCTTCTCCCTTCTTCTTACTCAAGCTCTTCAAGCCATGGTCACAGATGTAAGTAAACATTCTGCCTGAAGGACTTATAATTCTTTCGAATTTTGAAATGTGTATTTGTTTGTTAATTGGGTTTATGGCTGTAAAAATAAATCCATATATTGAATTGGGTTTATGGGGTATATTAGGTAGTAAATTAGGGTTTAAAGAGATATTAATAGTTTAGTCAAAAATCAAATGGCTGTAAAGAGTAAGTTGGGTGTAGAAATAGGTTGTATGGGTTTAAATAAAATTTCCCCTCTTGTAATATCCATGAAATAGGTTTTATTTTTCAATATGAAATTATTGCTACTTGTTTAAAGCTTCTTTTTAAGCCACACTTTAAAGTTGAAAAAACGATTTATACAGTGAATTATTGTCTAATCGATGTTTATTCTTACCCATATTCTATGTTGTTTTTTTCATTTTTCTGAAGTCTCTCTGGCACAAAGCTCTTGAGTTCAGATTCTTGCTTCAGAAAGCATTTCCATGCCGGTTACTGGGTCTAACTAAGACCTGTCATGCTGTATCTTGTAGAATAGCCACTTTCAGAAACAAATCGATAGACAAATGGCAGAGGAAGACAAAGGTAACCACATGTTTTATTTCCTTCATAAACAAATCGAAACACAAAGCATTTCCTTGTTTTTTTCATTTCAATCAAGGCCAAAATTGACTTATTGGATTTGATTATGTTCACTGATTTTTCTGTTCACATGTTTACCCCTACTTGCCATGTATTCAGATTGCATTTAAAGCTTTTGAATTGTTAATGATTGTATCCTCCCAACCTGGTATCCTAGTTAGTTTGCTGCTTTGGATGTGTAGAGTGGACGAACATGATTCTTCGGTTCCCTATGTGAAATTGCTGTGACTTTGTTTTGGAATATCTTGGAGCAACTGTTGAGCAAACTAGGTCAGATTGTACAATGTTCATGAGAAGATAGTAAATTTCATGGCTCCAGAGACCATGGCCGTTCCTCCTATACTTCCTGACCTCAATAATTTGTTCAGGTTGAAGAAGCAGAAACCAGCTTCTGTAGTGTAATAACGATGCAAGGCTGAACCAGCTGTAAAGTCCTTGGATCTCATGCTAAGAAATTGTCTGTCGTTAATTCACCTCTCCCAGACCCTGCGTAAAGCGGGAGCCTTGTGCACTGGGTACGACCTTTTTTTATTTTATATTATTCTATCTAATATATGTTGTATTGATATTTATGCAATTTACACAATTTCAATGGGGCGCTGAGTCTTTAAGATGATTTTGTTGTAAACGACAATTAAGATTTGTAACTTTGTCATTTATAAGCAGATAAGATGTTTTTGTTTTCATCTGTGCCGAAATAATCCCCTCCCCCCAAAAAAAAATATTGCCCGTTATTGCTAAAGATACCTACGTCAAAGTCCTTCCCTTACCATGTGTAGAAGCATTTTTTTGTTTTACTTATTTACTGGTACTCTGCTAGTATCGCTAATGCTGGATGTATTTTATGCTATATTTGATTGCGAAACACATTTGAACTTCGGTATCTAGTTGCACGGGGCTTTTATATCTCAAGCGGTTTACAGTGCTTCGCTCTGAACCTGAAGTTTTGAAGGTAGAAAACATCTTGAGAGCAAGGAATGCAAAGATATATCTATATCAAGTCAAATTACAGACTCATGGTGGGCTTGTCGATGAGTGTCGCTTCTTTTTTTTGAGAGATGGAGGGCCAACCTACTAGAGCAAGCGCGAAAAAGAAGCCGACAGCTGTGAGGCGCACCTTCCAGCCTCTCACGCTGCAGTTATTGCTAGCAGCACTCGTCTTTGCAATTGTGTAATCAGGTTCATCCTTTTGCCCTTCTTTGTCTGAAAAACATACAAATAACATAAAATTTAGTGGAAACGTTTTTGAAATGAATACGGACACACCTGGAAGTGTTTGGATGGAGTATAATTCAATGCAATACAAGAACACAACATACTTGTGTCTTCTTCATCAGAGTCCATGGTGAGGATATCAATGTTGTCAGTATCTTCTCTTGTCCAACTGCCAAGGACGTATATTCCCGGTCTGCACTTCCACGTCTCCAAATCTCCACCGATAACAAGGGGATAATTAGGATCTGATTTGGTGTTGTGTTGGGTACTCATCTTGTCTTGGTGCTCTTGCACAAGCTTGACACCAAACTCCTTTACCCAAAACAAGTCACATGGTCCGGTTATTACCGAAACCACCACTTCATCTCCACATTGTAATATTGTTTTATTCTCCATCTTCCAATGGCTCAACCATATCATATCTTCTCCGTCACCTGGGATACCATAGAATACTGGGCCATAGATCCACTTCAGACCCTTACTCTTGTTTCTCAC
Source organism: Malus domestica (assembly GCF_042453785.1). Lineage (NCBI taxonomy): Eukaryota > Viridiplantae > Streptophyta > Magnoliopsida > Rosales > Rosaceae > Malus > Malus domestica. The sequence goes on along the minus strand of NC_091668.1, from coordinate 1,353,356 downwards.
TTTGATCATTATTGGAGCAATTCTAGGTATAGTAAAATAATTATTTGAATTTTCCTTTGCATAGGTAGCAAAGATGTTCAAGCCTCGAATTCTGTGACTAGCAAGTAGTAAAGGGACAATAAAAGATATCGAGGACTTGGTACTTTTATAGCTGAACCGGCCTGGGACCTCATTCCCAACAAAAAAAGTGCTGAATATACCACATTCATACAGTCCCTATGTATTTGCCACAGTCATCACAACATTACTCAGTCATTTCTTTCCCATTATATATTTAAGACTTATGAGAGAGAGAAAGAAAGGCGCACCTGGACGGGGACCTCTTTTGGATCGCTGTCTGAGTATGGATAATGAATTTGAACAGCTGGCATGGATTCCAAGTTGCACAAGCCCAAAAGTTTGATCATTTCCACATCAACTCTATCAATAGGCTCTAACTTGTAATAGCACCCCCACTCAACAAGATTCCAGTTGGCACGCACAGATATTGGATACAATTGCCTAGGGGAATGAAAAGTTATTTTTTTTAATGATATGCATCCGGCTATACTCATCCTTTGGTGTACTTCCGGCAACCCCACAAGCGATTCGAGCCTATCACAACCCTTGAAAGAGAGTTCATCGATCCTCCTCAAACCTTTGATGAAAACTGGCAGACTGCAAATTGGATTCTCATCCAAATGTAGTCTTCTCAAGTAGGATAGATTACTTAAATCCGTAAGAAAGACATCATCAGAAAGATTGCACCCCTTCAGACTTAACTCTACTAAAGAGCATGGAAAAGAACTCAAACATCTTTTTGGCGACAATTCACCTATTGCAATTCCATCTGTCTCAAGAACTTTCAGAGACTCCATCTTCTTCATCATCTCCACAGGAAACTCATCAAGATTTGAGCAACCAGATAAAATGAGCGTTTCAAGTGATTTAAGCATGCACATGTTCTTCGGAAGCATCCTAAGATTCTTGCAATCCTTCAAATTCAAGTACACGAGTCTCTCCAGGTTTCCAATGGATTCATGAACATTCTTTAGGCTTGTGCAATCTACAAGAATCAGTTCCTCTAGATTGGGGAAAAGTGAGAAGTCAATGGTTTCACTAAGGCATTGAGAATGGCTGATGTCAAGGATCTTCAACGATGGAAGAAACTGTGGAAATAGAGGGAAAAAAAAAAGAAAAGAAAAAAGAACAATGAAATAAGTATCTAACATAAGAAATTAGTCATCGAATTAAAGAAAACATAGTAGTTCATTTTAACACATGGAGTTAGTCAACAAATAAAAAACTAACAAAATAAGTAAAATGAATTGAAATGTATAGAGTAACATACTTTTGTTCCTTTGCATACTTGTCTCAAGCTACTGTATTGCATTTCAAGAACAATTACGTTCTCCATAGGAAAATCAATTGGTATAGAATCCAAAGGAAATTCAAGCCAACACAACCATCTTAATCCTGTAGGGAAATCTGCATAACATCCATCCAGTCGTACATGACTAAGATGGAGTAGTTGTAAATTGTGCATTCTTGCAAATGCATTGGTTTCCAAGACTATCTCATTTGTGTTTATTGGACTGTTTGCAGGATGGTTACGCATACCCAGGACAAGACCTTGGATTTTTTTTGTACCCTAAAGGAAAAAAAAAAGACATTAATATGCATAATTTTCACAAGAAGAAATACATATATAGACATAAAAGGCATGTTTCTTACATTCTTTTTTCTCAATACTTGGTAAGAATCCTTATGGCGCCATAATCTACTACGTTTCTCAAGCTCTTCTGATTCTTGGCGAACAATTTCTCTTCCCATAGCACGAATCATGTCATGCATTTTCACCTTGCCGTATTCATCAAGTGTCACCAAGCATCTATCAATGAGATTTTGAATGCCAATGATTGTATAGAAATCACATCCATCAAAAATTCTAACAATGTAGTTTTTGTTCCTTTCTATTAGGAAACAAGCAATGTGGAGGAATAATTTCCGGTCATGGTCATCTTTTAAACTTTCATAGCTTATTCTTAGTTTATTCATGATTTCACCATCAGGAATAACTTTTAGCTTCTCCAATGCACTTTCCCATACACCTATACTTTCCCCTGATAAAGAAGAACCCAAAACTTTTAGAGCTAATGGAAGTCCGCTGCTATGTTGCACTAGCTGTTTTGAGTGCTCCATGTATTCTTCCATGGGATGGTCTTGGCCAAAAGCATGCCAACTGAAAAGCTTTAATGATTCATTGTCATCCAAAGTTTTAACTCTGTGCACCTCTGTAACTTGATCTACCTTTAGCAACCTTTCACGCCTAGTTGTTATTAGTATCTTACTTCCCGGATAAAATTGATCTTTCATCCTTAGGATTGCATCTAATTGGTCCATTTGGTCAACATCATCAAGAACAAGTAGAACTCTTCTAGAGCTTATGGCCCTTTCAATCTTAATTATTCCCTCACTAACACTCTGTATTTTCACTTCTCTGCCATTCAAAATATCACAAAGAAGTTGCATTTGTATTTGAACTAAGCCATTTGGTCGATCTGCTGTTTCTTTGATATTTTCAATGAAACTACTTCCTTGAAAGCTTCTAAAGTTTGAATTGTAAACATGTTTTGCAATGGTTGTCTTCCCTATTCCAGACATGCCATACACAACAAATATACCAACATCACTTGATCCATCTTGTAACCACAAATTGATGCGTTCGGCTTGAGATTGAATTCCAATCAATTTTGGTTCAACACTCAACGATGTGCGACTTAACTTGTCTCCTATCACTTCAACAATTTTTTTGATAAACTTTGACTCGTACCTAAGAATTTGCAAACAAAATGAAAAATGAATTGGGGAAATTAGATAATTAAAACATATGTTGATTGCCTTTGTTTAAATAAGAAAAAAAAAGAGGACTGCTGACAAAATTGAATTGAAAAAAAAGAAAGGAATACAGCGCATAATTTATAGGAACTATAGACAAATACATCACAGATCACATCCTAACTTTTTAACACACCAGCTTTCAAAAAAATTTAAGCAACTGGAAACCAGTAGATTAACATGGTAAATGACTAATCCTTAAGTTGAGTTGAGTGTGATTTCTTTAAGTTGACCAAAATTAAATTGAATTAATCTAGGTCACTACGGATCATACATCAAATTGACCCAGGGAAGAGAAGAGAAATGGAGATAATGAAAGTTACCCATCAGCTTGATTTTGTAAGACCATGCCTGCTAGGTCTGCAATCTCTACAAGTGCCTTCCTCCATCCCTCCACCTTTTCCGACGACTGATTTTTCTGGCTTCTAGCAAATGCTTTTCCAACACTTCCTGTCTGCTTCCTCACGTGGGACGGATCGACATCGTAGAAGACTGGTAAAACTACATGGTCCGAGGTGGTCCTCTTGCGTTCAAGGATCAGCACAAGCTCATCAAGACACCACCTGGATGACGCGTAATCTTTCGAAAACACGACAACAGAAGTTCGTGACTGCTGGATCGCTTTCTGCAGTCCTGGCTTTATATCTTCTCCTCTCTCAAGTTCATCGTCGTCTCGGAACGTAAGAAATCCTGCGTTGTTCAAGGCTGTGTAGAGGTGGTCGGTAAAAGTCTTGCGAGTTTCTTCGCCTCTGAAGCTCAAGAACACGTCGTAGCGATAACTCCGAAAAGTGTTGGAATCAGAGGAGGTTCCTGGAGATGTTCTCACAAGAGCCATTGATGTGGATCGATGTTCAAACAAAAAAACTGGTGTTTGCTAGGTGCTATGCAAATGTCTGTGAGCAGGGGAAATATGTAATTGGGTCATTTCCATCTACTTCCAGAAAAATTTACAAACAATTATAAAATGGGTTGTTCCCATCCATTGACCCAAAAAACATTTCTTGAAGTCATGGTCGGCCGCTAGTGGCGGAGATGAAAAGAAAACGAAAAGATTCCTTCTTGTTTTATGTGTGATTTTATAAATAACAATTATATTGATCGTTGCTCATCTTTTTGTGATAAAATGCACTTTTAATTGCACAAACATCTTTTGTGATAAAATACAACATATTTTGATCGTTGCTCAATACTCATTTCTCATCCTTGAAGTGTTGGAACCATTTCTACCAATCAACCCACCAACTAGTGTTTCCAATATCACCATATCGAATGTTTATATATTCAACTGGAAGATTGATTGTCCTAAAGATGATGTGGTTCTAAGACAATAATTAAAACTTGATAGAACCGTATAATAATGTGGCACTTGTAATGTTCAGTTAGTTTCATAAGGAAAATTTGGAAAAACTTTGTTTGTACCATACTTGACCAATCCCGAAACTACCGAGCACCGGCCAACGCTATACTGTCAAGGACCCAGAAGAGTTCCCCTCCGACCAGGAGGCCAATCACTACTCGACACGTGTCAAGATTAGAAGCCAATCAGAGCGCAGCACGTGTCGACATCAAGAACCAATCACAACATGACACATGTCAATGTGACAAAGCTACAAGTTTTTCTATAAATAGGGGTCATTCCCCCACAATATTGCCTAATGCCATTTTGTGTTAAATCATTCACAAGAACTCACTAAATTGAGAGCTTGATCCTTTGTACTTGTGTAAGCCCTTCACTACTAATAAGAACTCCTCTACTCCGTGGACGTAGCCAATCTGGGTGAACCACGTACATCCTGTGTTTGCTTCTCTGTCTCTATTCATTTACGTACTTATCCTCACTAGTGACCGAAGCAACCAAGCGAAGGTCACAAAACCTGACACTTTCTGTTGTACCAAAGTCTTCGCTGATTTTGTGCATCAACATTTGGCGCCGTCTGTGGGAAACGACACTTATTCCTACTCTCTTCAGCTGTGTCAAGCTGGTTTCTATCATTCGTACACTTTCTTTTGACCAGGCATCCCTCTCCAACATGGGAAGCGAAGGAAGCCACAGCACACAGAATGACACCCCCCTTGCACATAGTGCGAAACAACGAAAGAAGGAAGGAAAACGAGTTCTTCTTCAAGCTAAAGTCGATGAGTTGGAAGCTCAGAACAACAAGATAGCAATGAAGAATGAGGTCCTCCAGGAGCAATATGAGAAGCTCTTCGAGACACTCCACGAAGCTAGGCAAGCTCAGACACGCGAGCTTGTTGCCCCCGTGGAAGTCAACCATCAACTGGGTGCCCTCCAACATGGAGGGTCACATGCATTCGACATAGATATCCCTGATAGGGAACAGATTACCCCTCGACTTGATAATCAACATGAGGCTTCTCTTAACCCAGTTGCTTCGACCCGAACCATGAGAAGTGGAGGGAGACACCTCTTTGCTGAAGGGGCAGAAGGATCGAAAGCCGTCTTTCGCGATTGTCGGGATTTCCTGAAGCAACGTCGAGAGAATTCCATCCATATAAGCTCAAAGATCAATGACCCAAGGATTTCTGAGAGACTCGGTCCCCTGCCACGGCCCGAGCCGGCCACCAATTTGGGGAAGGGGCAACAAGTCCTAGAGAGACATGAGGGTACAGGGGACTCAGAGGTGTTCCGACAGACATACCCTGGAAGCCAGTACAACGAGTCCAGGGAAAAATCACATGCCCTTGATCAAACCTTCCTAATTCCAAGAGGAGATGGAGATTTACGAAAGAAAGCTCCAATGGCACATAACTCCGCTCAGGACCCCCTTGTCCTACAACTTATTGAGGAAGTAAACAAGTTGAAGGCTGAACGTCAGGCTGAAATACCTGACTGGAACCAACCCAGGCCTGGCCCTCTTACAAGGAGGATCCTCAACACCCCCCTTCAAGCAAAGACAAAGCAAAAGCTTGGCTTGCAACTTTATACTGGAAAAGAGGACCCGATTGAGCACCTTAACCTCTTTGAGTCCACCATGGCATACCGGATGCACACCGACGAAGAGCGATGTCTTCTCTTCCCCTCCACCCTCTCTGGCGGAGCTCTAAATTGGTATTGTCGTCTTACACCTGAGACGGTAGACTCATTTGAGGAATTGAGGAAACTATTTGTTTCCCAACACATTTTCCAAACCGATCGCTTGCACTCTGCAGATGACCTGTACACTATCCGCCAGAAGCCAGACGAGTCATTACGTATGTATGCTGGCCGCTTCAGCCATGAATACTCCCGGTGTGCCGAGGCAGACGACAAGACTGCCCTCAAAGCCTTCACGGCAGGCCTACGTGATTGTTTCTTTAAATACATGATCAATGCCAATACTTGGAAGACTTACTCTGAGGTGATGGCGCAGGCTTATAACCATGCCTCCGCCGAGGCAAAGACATATCAGGAGAAACCCCCTACAACCATCCTTTATCAACAAGTGGGAGGTGGAAGCCAGACTCACCTAAATGAGAAGACCTCGACTTTCCAAACAGCAGTGGCACCTCCCCATGCCTTGCATAATGCTTCGCCGAATCAACAGACATATCAATTTCAAGGCAAGAGGAAGGATTTCCATCCTCACCACTCTCATTTCAGTAAAAAGAGTAAGGGACACTATCCCGATAACCAAGGGTATCGCCACAATAACGCTCGCCCCCAGGCAGTCAATGCAGTGGGTCAAACCCGCGTCAAGATACCCCCTACCCCAAGGTATGAGACATACACGCCCTTGAATGCCACATGCGCGGCCATTTACCCCAGCATAGCTCACCTGATACCAAAGCCAAAGCCGAGGCACCCAGATTACACGCCCCCGAATAACGCGGGCATGTTTTGTTGCTACCATGAGCATAACGGCCATGATAGCGAGAAATGTATCATCCTCCGTGATCGTATTGAAGCTTTGGCACGAGAAGGAAAAATTGATCAATTCCTCCTTCACCCTCAAAGGGATAACCGTAACCAATGCCAGGTGAATGTCATATATTCCATAAGCGGCGGCACACCCATATCTGAATCTTCCAATAGGGCCATGAAAAACAGTGAACGAATTCTGAGGCCTGGTCACCAAGTGTTTCACGTGGAAGACATCAGGGGAGGGAAGTATCAAAAGCCTAACTGGGATCCGATATGTTTCTACCCTGAGGAAGAAAGAGGCATCATCTACCCTCATAACGACCCATTGATCGTGGAGGCTCACATAGCCAACTTTGATGTTCGACGAATCCTCGTAGACACAGGGGCTTCGGTCAATATCATGTTTGCCGAAGCTTTCAGGGCACTCAGTGTAGCTGAACACTTGCTCGATCGCTCGATTTCTCCTCTGATAAGCTTCTCCGGTGATATCGTGCAACCCTTAGGGAGCATACATTTACCCTTTACTATTGGTACAGGCCCTTACACGGCTACCATTACCACTAACTTCCTAGTGGTTGACTGCCCAACGGCATACAATGTCATCTTTGGGCGCACAGGCATCAATGATCTCAAGGCTATGGTATCCACGCATATGCTGTTGATGAAATTTCCAACCCCCCATGGCAACGGCTACATCAGAGGAGATCAGCTTAGTGCACGATCATGTTACAACACTTCAGTTAAGCAACAACACTTGCCCGGACCCAAGGAAACCCTGTCTGTACATGACCAAGTCACAAAGACCAGCTTAGATGAAGCGAACTTGGATCTTCCTGATAGCAACAATCAACCCGATGATCCTCGAGATGACTCTTTCACCCAGCAAGCCCAACCTGCTGAAGAGTTGGAGAAGGTACCTATCTCAAGAGATTATCCAGATCGCATGGTGAAGATTGGCACCACATTGTCACCACCCCTTCGGTTAGCATTGATATCTTTTTTGAAAGAGAACACTGAAGTCTTCGCCTGGTCATACGAGGACATGCCAGGCATCTCTCCCGATGTCATCTGTCATCGTTTGAGTATTGACCCCAAGATCAAGCCGGTGAGACAGAAGCGAAGATCTTATGACGCTGAACGATACGAGGCAATGAAAGCAGAAGTTGAAAAACTCAAAGGCATAGGCTTTGTCCGCGAAGTCAATTACCCGACATGGGTAGCAAATGTGGTCCTTGTTAAGAAAAATCCGACCAAAGAAAGTCTTTTGCTTCAAAAGGTCTTGTGGAGAATGTGTGTTGACTACACCGACCTAAACAAAGGGTGTCCGAAAGATAGCTTCCCTCTTCCTCTTATTGACAGACTTATAGACTCTACGGCCGGGTGTGAACTCCTGAGCTTCATGGATGCTTACTCAGGATACAACCAAATCCTCATGAACCCTTCGGATCAAGAACACACAGCCTTCACTACCGACAGAGGACTATACTGCTACAAAGTCATGCCTTTCGGCCTAAAGAATGCAGGAGCGACTTATCAGAGACTAGTCAACTCAATGTTCGCCGAGCAGATTGGGAAGAGCATGGAAGTTTACGTTGATGATATGTTAGTCAAGAGCAAACATGCTGACCAACACATCACCAACCTATATGAAACTTTCACTATTTTGAAGAGGTATCGAATGAGGTTAAACCCCAACAAATGTGCCTTCGGCGTAGGCTCTGGCAAATTCTTAGGTTTCATGATTAGCCAACGAGGCATTGAAGCTAATCCCGAGAAGATCAAAGCAATCCTCGACATGAAGGAACCGGTAACTTCAAAGGACATCCAGAGCCTTACTGGCAAGGTGGCAGCCTTAACCAGGTTCATTTCTAAGGCCACAGACAAATGTGCTCCCTTTTTTAAAGCACTTAAGGGAAGTAGGAAGTACATTACATGGACTGATGAATGTGCCGAGGCATTCAAAAACCTCAAGGAGTACATGAGTAAAGCCCCTCTACTCTCCAAGCCCGAGGTAGGAGACATTCTCATTATCTACCTATCGGTATCAGCTTCAGCCGTAAGTTCCGTTCTCATTCGAAAGGATGGGAATATTGAGCGACCTGTCTACTACGCTAGCAAAGCCTTACAAGATGCGGAGACACGATACTCTAACATTGAGAAATTGGCTCTGGCATTGGTCATGTCTGCTCGAAAACTCCGCCCTTACTTCCAAGCGCACTCCATCATCGTGCTTACCAATTATCCTCTTCGACAGATACTCCAAAGTCCTGACACTTCAGGGCGAATGATCAAATGGGCAATAGCGTTGGGTGAGTTTGACATCTCCTACCAACCAAAGCCAGCTGAGAAGGGCCAAGCAGTGGCAGACTTCATTGCCGACTTCACATATCCGGTTGACATTGCTTCTACACCTGAAGCAGTGGCTTCATTACCCCCGGAAGCTCAGAAGATAGAACCAACAACCCCAGCATGGAGTCTGTATGTTGATGGCTCATCCAACCAACAGGGCTGTGGAGCGGGACTAGTCTTGACTACGCCCGACAAAGTAGCAATGGAGTATGCTCTTCGTTTCAAATTCAAGGCATCAAACAATGAGGCCGAGTATGAAGCCCTTCTAGCAGGATTACGTTTGGCCAAACACCTCGGGGTTAAACAAATTGATATTTTCAGTGACTCCCAATTAGTGGTCAACCAGGTTACCAACAACTTTGATGCTAAGGACAGCTCCATGGCAGCATATCTTGCGCAAACACAACTTTTGCTCAAGCACTTCCACTACCAGATCACCCAAGTTCCTCGAGCGGCAAACAGTCATGCAGACGCCCTGGCTCGCCTCGCCTCAGCTGTGGAAGACAAGATTGGAAGAAAAATTCATGTCGAACTGTTGGCAACACCAAGCACCATGGCCGCAGAAGTATGCAACTTACAACAGGGGGATAGTTGGATTACCCCGATCTATAATTTCCTTGCTCATGGCACCCTCCCAAATGATAAAGTCCAGGCTAAGCAAATTCGATACAAGTCTACCCGCTACCTGATCATCAATGATCAACTCTATAAGCGAGGTTTTAGCCTGCCATACTTAAGGTGTCTTACGCCTGCCGAGGCGGAAATCGTCCTTCGGGAAATACATGAGGGAGTCTGTGGAGATCATGCTGGATCTCGGTCCCTAGCACACAAGACTTTTCGCCAAGGATATTACTGGCCAACACTCCACCAGGATGCCATCAAAGTATCCCGCTCATGTGACAAATGTCAACGATATGCAACTATTCCTCATTCCCCTCCAGAGCCTCTTACTCCTATGATCAGCCCTTGGCCCTTCGCCCAGTGGGGACTTGATTTGATCGGCCCAATGCCGGCAGGGAAGGGCAAAGTCTGTTACGCAGTCGTTGCAGTGGACTACTTCACAAAGTGGGCCGAAGTAGAACCCTTGGCAACCATTACTGAGGCAAAGATAGAAGACTTCGTGTGGAAGAACATCCTTTGTAGATTCGGCATTCCCAATGCGATAGTCACTGACAATGGGCGACAGTTTGACAACAAGAAGTTCAGGTTGTTCTGCTCTAAGTTCAACATCAACTTATGCTTTGCCTCTCCAGCTCATCCCCAGTCTAATGGACAAGTTGAGGCCATCAACAAAATAATCAAGCGCACTTTGAAAACCAGCTTGGACAAAGCTAAAGGCTGTTGGCCAGAATTTGTACCCCAAGTTCTTTGGTCATATCGCACTTCATATCGGACTTCAACAGGAGAAACTCCATTCTCACTTGCCTTTGGCACAGAGGCGGTTGTCCCTGTTGAGCTCGAGCAAGCAACATTCCGAGTCCAGAACTACATTCAAAGTGAAAATGACAAACAACTCACCCTCAACTTGGATTTAGTCGAGGAACACAGAAACCAAGCTCACTTGAGGAATGTCGCCTACAAGCAGCGCATCTCCAACTATTATGACTCTAGGGTCAAGCTTCGTTCTTTCAAAATAGGAGACTGGGTCTTAAAGAAAAGATTACTCTGCGACAGAGTCCCGAGTGAAGGCACACTTAGTCCAAACTGGGATGGACCGTATGAAGTCATTGGCATCAGTCGCCCTGGCTCTTACACACTTAGAAGCTCCGATGGCAAGACCCTTGGCCATCCATGGAACGCTGATCACTTGAAGTACTACTACAAATAGACTCACGATGTACAAGTGTTGAGCTATAGCCGTTCGGCATCCTATGTAATGAAGGCCATTTGGCAATGAATTCAATAAAGAGTCACTACAAAACAAGCAAATGAAGACCGTGTCAAGCGCCAAAAAAAAAAAAAAAAAAAAAAAAAAAAAAAAAAAAAAAAAAAAACAACTTCATCCAAAAAGCTTCACCCGAAAAGCTTCACCTCCAAAGCTTCACCCACAAAGCTTCACCTAAAAAGCTTCACCCAAAAAGCTTCACCATCAAAGCTTCACCTAAAAAGCTTCACCCGAAAAGCTTCACCTAAAAAGCTTCACCTAAAAAGCTTCACCCAACAAGCTTCACCCGAAAAGCTTCACCTCCAAAGCTTCACCCACAAAGCTTCACCTAAAAAGCTTCACCCAAAAAGCTTCACCATCAAAGCTTCACCTAAAAAGCTTCACCTAAAAAGCTTCACCCAAAAAGCTTCACCATCAAAGCTTCACCTAAAAAAGCTTCACCCAAACAGCTTCACCCGAAAAGCTTCACCTAAAAAGCTTCACCCAAAAAGCTTCACCCGAAAAGCTTCACCTAAAAAGCTTCACCCACAAAGCTTCACCTAAAAAGCTTCACCCAACAAGCTTCACCCGAAAAGCTTCACCTCCAAAGCTTCAACACAAAACCTTGCTCCAAATAAACAAATTTTGTTCACAAAACCCAAGATGCCCTTGAACTTGTACAAAAACACTTGGGTAAACATAAACATTTTTTGTTTTACACCCACAAGGGCCCAAAATTTTCCTTCTTATTTATTCACTTATATATGTTCCCAAACATATTATAATAGATCCAACAACAAGCCAAAGTCCCAAATTTCATAATGGACAAAAGTACAAGCAATTCATCAATAATGAAGGTGCTACAAAAATTGGAATCTGCTCCAAAATAGAAATCCAACCCAAGAGACTTTTTCTCTCTCTCCCTCTTCCGCCTCCTTTCATCTATCAAATTTCTGCAACCTCTGCTCTTCTCCAATGGAGCTGAATTTTGGACACCCTATAGTTCTTGAGCATATGAACAACTTTCAAGAAGGAACCATTTCTGTTTGAGCGACGGAAATTAAAGTGTTGAAGCTCCAAACATGATAGTCGGCTTCTTGCAGATTTCGAAGCTGTTGTGATGTTTCGAAGATCTGGAAATATTTAACCGTTAGTTCATCCTGAATTTTTGATATGTTATGAAAGAGTCGATGAGGAACAACTTCAATGAAGAAAGCATACCGATCTGAACAAGAGAAAATGGAGTTTCGAAGCTCACAACAAATCTGACGGGTTGACAGACAAATAATAACCAGTCATTCATCATACCTGAATTTCTTGAGTTATACAGCTCCGAGGGATCTCAAATTTGGATATGTTGTAGTTCACAAGCTGAGGAACAACTTCAATGAAGAAAGCATACCGATCTGAACAAGAGAAAATGGAGTTTCGAAGCCCACAACAAATCTGACGGGTTGACAGAAAAATAATAACCAGTCATTCATCATACCTGAGTTTCTTGAGTTATACAGCTCCGAGGGATCTCAAATTTGGATATGTTGTAGTTCACAAGCTGAGGAACAACTTCAATGAAGAAAGCATACCGATCTGAACAAGAGAAAATGGAGTTTCGAAGCTCATAACAAATCTGACGGGTTGACAGAAAAATAATAACCAGTCATTCATCATACCTGAGTTTCTTGAGTTATACAGCTCCGAGGGATCTCAAATTTGGATATGTTGTAGTTCACAAGCTGAGGAACAACTTCAATGAAGAAAGCATGCTGATCTGAGCAAGAGAAAATAGAGTTTCAAAGCTCACAACTAATCTGACGGGTTGACAGACAAATGATAAACAGTCACTCATCATACCTGGATTTCTGGAGTTGTACTGCTCCGATGGCTCTCCAATTTGGATATGTTGTAGTTAAGGAATTAACGAACAACTTTCATGAAGACAACTTTGTGATTCGACCTACAGATGATGGTGTTATGTTGAAAAACAATTCCGGTTGTTAGGGGAAATGAAAAACAATTCCACCAAAGAAACATCATTATGATGTTTCATCATTATGGTGTTTTCATCATTATGATGCTTTCATCATTGTGATGCTTCCATCATTGTGATGCTTCCATTATGATGTTAATGCACCAACGGTTACACCTTCTGCAATTCCACTTATTCGGGCCTAGCAACCTTCATAAACAAAATCTATGAAGAAAAAGTCCGGGGCTACCACTTAGAAAACAAAAGAATGAAGTTTTGGTACTTACGACATGGACTATTAGCAAGACACCTCATTCGTCAACTCCCTCGACTAGAGACTTGGGGGACTCCCACCATATGCTACTACGCCTTGGTACTCAAAAGTTCGTGACTACTCAGTGACTTGGATTTTTCAAGTCTCCAACCGAGAAGTTTTCCTCACTCGGGAAATTAAGGGAACACTACCTCAAACTACATGCTTCACTCACAAAGCTTCAACAATACAGGTTTCAACAAAAGCAAAAATTCAAAGAGCTTTATGAAGAAGATTTTGGTGTATTTAACACAATATGTTGAAATGAAGCAAAGCTTATTTATTAATATTTTCGATAAGCCACAAATATGTACATATACATGAGTCAAAATAAACAAACAAAAGGGAGCCTTCACAAAGGTTGCTTAGGGGAAGTCTCAGCAGTCGGTAGAGCCCCAGAAAGAGAAAGCACCGGAGGGTGGTTATCCGGAGCCTCAGTACTTGACAAAACCCCAGAAGGAGGAGGCATTGGAGGTTCATCATTTGAAGCTTCATTACCAGGTACAGCCCCAGAGGACGAAGGCAATAAATGCCTTTGGAACAAACCCACAAACCGCTGATGATCAAGTAAAACCTTACCATCAGATTCCTTCATCTGGTCAAGCTTCCTCTTCATGTTTGTAGCATAGTCATGGGCGAGCCGGTGCAACTGCTTATTCTCATGCTTGAGCCCTCTAATCTCCTGTTTGAGACTCATCACTTCAGCAGCCAATGATTCAACTTGGCGGGTTCTAGCAAATAGGCGTTGGGCCATATTAGACACAGAACCTGCACACTGAACACTAAGAGCCAGAGAGTCCTTAACAGCCAACTCATCAGACCGTTTGGAAAGTAGTCTATTATCTTTGGGAGTGAGAAGGTTCCTGGCCACCACTGCAGCGGTCATATCATTCTTCATCACAGAATCCCCAACGGTAAGAGAACCAGTAGGGGATATGAAGGATGGGCGCCATATGTTGTCTGGAGAAGGCGTGGCTGTCTCTTCTCCAAGGTTCAAGTCAAAACGACGGTCGGAGGGTCCAGACATTTTCAAATGTGTTGAAGAAGGAAGAGGTCAGACAAATCAAGATCTTAGAAGTGCAAGAAATGAGCTTCTACTGGTAGAGATTCAAGTGTGCTGTGGAACTTAATGCCAGCCTCTATAAAAATCTGCACTCGACGGAGCTTCAGAAATCGAAGAGGCGTTTGCTTTCTCAAAAGCTGGGCTGCTCAGAGACCACGAGGGCCGATCTCAGAAATCGAAGAGGCGTTTGCTTTCTCAAAAGCTGGGCTGCTCAGAGACCACGAGGGCCGATCTCAGAAATCGAAGAGGCGTTTGCTTTCTCAAAAGCTGGGCTGCTCAGAGACCACGAGGGCCGATCTCAGAAATCGAAGAAGCACCTGCTTTTTCAGCCTCGTCAGCACCTGTCACATGCACACTCAGCTTTGCGGAAATTACGGACAATCTGTCGAAGATTTCTGGTGAAGTAGAAAGCACGTGAATCTTACTGTTCAATCACCGCTCTCCATATGCACCATCAACTCCTCGGGTACCACATATAACTTTGTCAAAGATCTCTGACAAAGTTTAGGCACGAGAATTTCGAAGTTCCAGCTACCCTACTATTACCCATAAGGGTAAAGGAACAGCACCACTGCTTGACAACTGGAAAGTCCCTATGTGTGTCGACCTCCGGGTTTTGCGGCAAGACAGGTTGGCAAGAACGTCCAACCTTTACTCACATTCGAGAAAAGACTCCCAACATAATTACTTTCTAAAAAACCGGAGTAGCACCGCTTTCCGAATCTCGAGAGTCAGATCCTCGACGGGATTGCTTGTTCGAAAACCGAAGAGGCACAACTCTCAGAACTTCGAGAGCCAGATTTCCTTAGATAAAGCTTGTCTGTAATCTTCACACGTAACATCAGCTTTCCAGATACCACATACCACTTTTTCAAAGTGCTCTGACAAAATTAAAACACGTGAAGCTGGCAGCTCCCACTACATTGCTGTGACCAAGAAGGGTAAAGGAATAGCATTACTACTTGTTATTGGGAAATCCCTATATACATTGACCTCCCTCCTCAACGGACAGGCAAACCTGCAAAAATGCTCAACCCTTTCTCGCATTCGAAAAGGCACCCTCAACATAACCTCTCGAAATACTCAGCTTTATTTCCCCCCGATAATACCTCAGCAAATAAGCCACACCAAGAACAAGAGTATCTCATATCATCAGGGTCGAAAGCAAGAGTATCCCATATCATGCTTTCTCCCTATCTTTGTCTTTGTCCTTGTCCACACCTGCAGGACAAGGAGAAAGAGAGCAGTCAGTCGGAACCTGAAATCAAACCTCCAATTTGGAACTGACTGCCTGGAGCCTTTGCCTGGTTGCTTACTTAGCATTGCTCTCGAGTACTCATCCTCAACTGCTGTCAAGGTCACGAATTCCACCGGCAAATACCTCATGACAGTTGATCAGATATTGGCTCTTTACACTGAAGCTGCCAAGCGTGGATGAGTCACTATGAAGGAATGTTCTGAAGGACCATTTAAATGCAAAGGTTGCACACCACTTCTGCCATGCAAAAGATTGAAGCAGAAGGTTCAACGGTGAGCTGAAACAGATCACTACAGCACGACACCTTTCCATACCACATTCATTATTCCGTCAACAGCAAAAGTATCCCATATCATCAAGGTCGAACGTACTCTAGATTTGATGGACTTGTTTTGACCCTCAAATTTTTGAGTCGGCCTTATACTCTGAAGGGCACCAGAAAACCCTCCAGCACAGTTCAAGAATAAGCCTGTGGAAAGTTACTTCTTCAAAAGCAAAAGTATCTCATATCATCTCTTATCCATTTGCTTCTCCTTATCCTGGCAGTTGAATGAGAGACAAGGAGAATGAGAACAATCAACCGGAAGCCGACGTCAAACCTCTGATCCTGGGTTGCTTACTTGGAAGTTTGACTGCTTACCTTGTCTGTCACCTCTTTCGGCAGATCTCCTAGCTCGGCGACTTGGGGGACTCCTACTATAGGGTTTGTATCACACTTGACTAAGCCCGAAACTACAACTAAGCTTCAAGTGAAATTGATACATTACCTTGTGCGTCAACATCAGCTAAGTACACCATTCCCGGATGGAGGAAAGGTACTTCCAGAGAAGGGCAGATGAAGATCAGACCACACTTCGGTACTTAGAAGTTTCGTGATTACTCAAGGGATTGGATCTTGCAAGTCCCCAACCGAGGAGTTTCCCTCACTCGGGAACTTAGGGGAGCACTGTTTGTACCATACTTGACCAATCCCGAAACTACCGAGCACCGGCCAACGCTATACTGTCAAGGACCCAGAAGAGTTCCCCTCCGACCAGGAGGCCAATCACTACTCGACACGTGTCAAGATTAGAAGCCAATCAGAGCGCAGCACGTGTCGACATCAAGAACCAATCACAACATGACACATGTCAATGTGACAAAGCTACAAGTTTTTCTATAAATAGGGGTCATTCCCCCACAATATTGCCTAATGCCATTTTGTGTTAAATCATTCACAAGAACTCACTAAATTGAGAGCTTGATCCTTTGTACTTGTGTAAGCCCTTCACTACTAATAAGAACTCCTCTACTCCGTGGACGTAGCCAATCTGGGTGAACCACGTACATCCTGTGTTTGCTTCTCTGTCTCTATTCATTTACGTACTTATCCTCACTAGTGACCGAAGCAACCAAGCGAAGGTCACAAAACCTGACACTTTCTGTTGTACCAAAGTCTTCGCTGATTTTGTGCATCAACAAACTTGAATCTTGGTACATGTGTGGTTGAACTTAAGGTGGTTGATCGAATTGTTGTGCAGTTATAAGCTTGATGTATAGTAACGAGATTCGGCAAGTTGTGTGTCTATATCCTCGGGTAAGAATATTGGTTTCTCATTATACGAAATATAATTTACAATGTGGTTGTTCATTTCAATTGGTAAACATATTGATGAAGGCGACTTTCCTTTTTTATTTTTTTATTTTTTTGCATTTCCTTCTTTTCCTCTACCCTCCTAAGCTTCCTTCCCCTTTTCCCTTCTTTTCTGCTTTTCTTCTTTTCCCTTCTCATTTTCTCTGTTCTCTGAAATTTCCTCTCATTTTCCCCTCTCCTTTTCTCCTTTTATCCCTTTCTCCTTTTGCCTTCTCCCTTTCTCCTTTTCTCCTTTTCTCCTTTTCTCCTTTTCCTTCCCTCTACCCTCCAGAGTTTCCTTCTCATTTTCCCCTCCTTTGACGTCATTATATTTTGGGTTGAGATGTGGACCTGTTATTGATGGATGGACAGCCAAGTCAATGTTTGTTTTGGTCAAGCAATTGGAAAGATCTCTTTTGCTCAGGGAAGTGATGGCCACTAGTGGTAAGTGACGAGAGAGGGACCCCGTGAAATGTTTTTCTTGATTATTCATTATTTAAAAGTTGATGAATAATGTTACTGTATAATGATATTTCTCTTCATTTGTAAGAAATAAGTCTTAGACTTAATTCTTGCTAATGCGAATTTGAACTATATTATTGCTAGTCTATTGTGCGGTTTAGCCAACTCCCTTTCTTTAGTGTAAACAATATCGTATATTTATATATATAAAAAATATTAATGAATAATATCAACTTAGATCTACTTTCATATTCATTTCAACGTTGATAAAAGTCCAACTTGATGTACTGCTACTTTTGTTGATTATTCGTTACTTTATTTTGTGAGAGATTCTTTCAAATAACTAAATTTTATTTTTAAAGGCGTCATTACTCGTTCAATGTTTGCCACGATTTTCAAAACGTACATTACCTTTCTAATGGACAATTGCCACGTTATGGGTTTGCGAGATAAAAGACAATCTATCCCCATCTAGTTGATAAGAATGGTGGAAATAATAGTAATACTATTCATACCATGTCATGTATCACATTTTCATATTATTTTAGATGGTATTTTATGTGAACAGTTACATCATTTGAATTAATCAAAAATTTAAATTTAGTTCATTATTTAATAAACTAATAATTAAGAAAAATCAGTTAATTAAATGATGATTGTGGTATACGATGAGTCATTCTCATTTATTTCCTTGGTTTTTGCAAATTTTTCAAATGATGTGGTTGTCTACATCAGATGCCACCTAAGGTGGTATAAAAACATAATATGAATAACATTACTCTGGAAATAGGATATGGCCTTACATGACATCCAAACTGTTGAAAGACACTTCCATTTTTTTAATGTCTTGTACATATTATATTTTATAATTAGGATAAACGAGCGCTTTACAAATTAATCAATGCACTGAATAATATGGTAGCAAAGTCCTCTGTCGTAAACCCTTTATGTTGATGAATGTCTAAGATAGAGTTCACTGCAAGAAAATAAACGAAAGATTATCCTACACATTTGCAATTAAAAAGATAAATAACTTGTGTACTCAAGATGTAGGATTTAACAAGGTAAAACTCACCATTGAGAAAATCCTCAGACTCTTAAGCTAGGACAAACAATACTCTTAAGCTAGGACAAACAATAAGAGAAATGAGTATAGAAAGACTTACAAAACTCATCAACTAGACCCACATACTAGTAGTCAATTTTTTCATTGCGATTTGCTACTCGATCTCTCTTCAACCTTCAAGTGGAAGTGGCACGACACTAACGCGGTCATCAATCACTATCTCCTCTAACTTTGCAAGATACTAACGCGATCATGCAGAATGCATGAAATGTAATGATTTTTTGAAATCAACCAATTACAAAAATCATTCTCATAATTAATTTCTAATTGAAACACAATGAAAAATCAGTGATTAAAAACTAAAATATTTTCTTTGAAAACACATGGACATAAAACTAATTTTTCTCAAATAAAAACTCTGATGCCGACTCACTTTAGAACCCAGAACATGCAACATATAAGTTTTGAATAAACAGTTGGCCTGATCCTGAACAAGCAAAGCCTCGAGTCCAACTTTCTCACTCTTCAACTGCTCATTCTCCTCGAGCAGACCAACATGGACGCGCTGCAGCCCATCCACTTCCTTCTTCAGACTTTCGTTCATCTTCAGCACACCTTGGAGTTCCAACACTTGGGGTTCAAGCTTATCGGCTATCTTCTGGAATTGGATTACTTGATTATAAGCAGCAATCAACTATTCATCCTTTGCGTAGGCAACGGAACGAAGCCTCAAAACGGCACACTCAAGATCTTGAATCTGATGTATGTAATGACCAATCTCTTTCTCTGCACTTTCATACTTAACTTAGATCGTGTTAAGCCTTGCCTTCAAGTCAACAATCTTAACTTAGATCGTGTTAAGCCTTGCTTCAAGTCAACGATCTCCTGGCGAGAGGTCTCAAGCTGCAGAGAAATGGGGGCAGAGATATCAAACCCCTTCAAAGCGACGAGCTCAGACTCCAACTTTTTTATTTTCTCGACAGAAGAATAAGCCTTAACTGCCATAGTCATTCTCATCTCCTTGGCAGCCTTGGTATTCTCTTGGTCAAGAAGCATAGACTTGGTTGCCAAAATTGCCATTTTCTACATCATGGCAAGCAGAGCAGACCTTCTATACTGGGTCGTGTGCTTTGCAAAGGAACTTGGGTGAACAACCTCTCTGACGCTATCAACAAGTTTAGCACACATGTACATGTCTTCAAGCAGGTTGGGCTTCAAAAATGCACAAATCTTAACAGAATCTCCAAAAATAGGCTTGGTGGATTTCTCATAACTACGCGAGTAGTCTCTTCTTCTCAACAGGCGAACCAGTCTCAGCAACAAGATGAATATGCCTTGGTGCCACTTTAAAAGCATAGTCCACTTTATCGCTCTTTATAATAGCAAGCCTCTCCAAAGATGAACCAGACTTAGTTCCTAACGGACATCTTAGTATAGACATCGGCACTAGGGACATGAAGGAACCTCTGCGCTGAGCAATCCTATCAGTAATCGTACTAGCCATCTTCGACATGGCAGGTATCACATGCTCAGATTTAGCAGCCTCATGTTTCTTCCCCTTGGGATAAGTCAAGTCAATCACAAGTTTCTCAACAGCAGGCTGACCCTCGCAAGCAGCAGAAGAAGTCTTCAGTTTTTACTAAACCAGCATCTCTTGAGCAGACGGGGAATGTCTCTTCTTTCCACCTTCATTCATAACAGGCTCCACGACAGTGATCGAACAAGCCAATGCCTCAGCCTTGATCTATTTTATCTTTTCTTTTGGGGTGGCCCATCTTTTTCTTGGCGAATAGGACTAAGCAGCCAATAACATTCACGGTACTCAACGGGGATACCTAAAGCAATGTGCACTTTCTTCATATCTGGAGAAGTTTTGGGAGTCGAGCCAAATTTTGAATCTACATAGACAGAGGAGGATAATGAATAAATCAAATAGCAGCTCAGCAAAAGCACAAAGTAGCCTAAAGACTAAGCAGTTTACTTACCAATGATGAACATCGTCGGAACGTGCAGCTCAAAGGAAGAATCAGACTCCCACTCTCCACTTATCTCCAAAGTCTTCTTGGCCCAATCATGATCTCCCTTACTCGAATGATCGAAAAACCTATAGTGGGATCACATCTGCTCAACTCCATCAATACGACCTATGTCAAAGAAGTACCAGAATTCGTTAACAGTCAGATCCAAGTCAAAGAATTGGCTCAATTGAGGAATCTCATCATCCCGCGGACTGTATTTGGAGAACATTGAGTGGGGACACACTTCATGGAACAAAGTACTTCTTGGAAGAAACGCGACATGGGAAAAGTAAATACCAATACGAAGTAGTAAGGGTGAAACTTGATAGCTCTTCGAGCCCTACTACATAGCTCATGACTGCTACCCTCCTTAACACGCTTCACACGCACCTCAGACGGAATGGCATGCCAGTAGGCCTCAAGGAATTTCAGCAACAGCTAAAAGAGAAGAACCAGCATTGCCTTGCTCGTGATGAGTACTATTCGCCGTACCATTTTCCAACTTACCGCCGGCAGCTTCCGAACCAACAATCGCCGTCAAAATAAACAAGAGGATCCATAACTTTCTCATCACAACTCCACCCATATGCATGTATATTGATTTTAGGACGGTAGAATTAAAATCAATGCGCATATGTTGTGGTACTTCGTACTTATATAGACATAAATTTAACGATCATAAACTGATTACGTAGTTTAGACGTTAATGTATATCATAGACGGAATTCGCGACTCGTGTTCAACAGAAAGTGTGCCTTGTATCTTACTTTTATCCCCACCTAGTTTTCTGTAACTTTTTACGGTACAGGCTGGAAATAATTAGGTTAAATGGCAGTTGCGCAACATGCATGCTTCACTTCACAGCCTGCTCCAAGGCGCCCCACTCTCGCCCACTTATGGGAGAAATTTATTATTGTGACGGAAATACGGATGGTATACCAAATATTTTTATATAAGTTGTGAGAAATTTTATTTTTTGAGTTATTAACTTTTTGACATACAAATCCCACTATTTGTATAATAACACATGATATATCACCTCGTATGCTGATCACATTGAAAAACCTCTTCACTTATGACATGCTGGCCTAACCAGGCTAGCTCTCTTCTCGATTAGTAAACCCTACTGGTATTTCTATCTTAGCTTATCCATAGGATCACAATTAAATAGTTTTTTAATATTTGATGAGAAATAATAATCAAACACATCATTTTTTTTTATACAAACCACTGTTTAATCGTATTTTTTGTCCGTTTGATCATTCAATTAAAGAATCAACAAATAAAGACTTGTATAAAAAGAAAAATGGCGTGTAATTATCATTTCCATCTTCGAATCCATCGTTTTTTGGGTTATTTTGCAATATAATAGCAAGGAGTTGATTAAATTAGGTTATATAGACAACAATACATACACACACATATATATATATATATATATATATATATATATATATATATATAAAATAGCATGCAGTGGATCACACTGTTGCCAGAATTGTATGATTTTCAGGTCCACCTGCAATGTGATCAGTACAATACTTATTCAGTTTTGCTTGGCCTTTAAGCCTGGAATTTGGACAAGCTAGGTCTGTAACACGAGAGAGGATCCCGCTCCCAGAGATCCTTCAATCACATTCGTTCATCGTACATCGTGTGATCAATTTTTGTCAGGTACTGTTTATATTTAATTTTAAATAAAAAAATTTACAATGATTTTTTACCGCACGATATACGATGAATGAATGTGATTGAACAAAGAGAATCCGGCGAGCATCCTCAACCTTGTAACACTACTGGCTAGCAAGCGTAGAGGTTACACTTCACAGTGTTAAATTTAACATCATATGTACATACAGCAATATACTTACTTGCCATCATGCTTCCAACTCCTCCATGTTAACTAATTATAAGACAACAAAAGTATAACTCTCATCAAATACACCAAATGAATTAATTACAATAGAGTAAATATTTTTGTAACGTCTAATCATAAAACAAATTTCTACAAAAGCAATCATAAAAAAAAAATTCACAGAACTTTTCATCGCCCATAATTAAGCTTCTTAAAATTCATAGAGGACATCTCAAAGATGCTATGATCAACGTAATTCTATTATGACTATGTTCTGCTCCGCTAGTAGTTTGATTGATTATTTTAGTTTTCAAACTTGAAAATTCAGTAAAATCTACATTTCCTAGGAAGAATGATCAGAAAATTCACAAATATTTGATGGAGCTATTTTCTTCTTGGGGTTTGGTTTAGGTGGAAATGAGATTTTATAGTTTTCACAAGATCTTTCGTGTGCACGATAGAGAAAATATTATAGATCACGTAAAAACGAATTTACTGTTTAGTGAGTCGTAAAAGCAATTTCTAGTGAAATTTTAAGCCTGAAAGCTTAAATAATCAATCAAAATACAAGCAGGATCAGAACATAATTAGAATAGAGTTTTGTTGATCATAACATCTTTCAAGAGTTCAACTTCAATTAATGTTATTTTTCATAACTTTTAAATATTTACTCTTCAAGCTCAATTATTCATTTCCGTATCATCCAATGTTCCGTAACATTGGATAATTTTCCAAAAAGACTGCATGAAAATATGGCTTTTGATGAATTTTGTAGAAATGAGCGAAATTGATTAAAACCCGTTTAAATTTTGGGCCGGTCTAAACACCCGACCCAAATAGACAATGGTTTAGAATTTTGGGCCATTTGGGTCGACCCTTAAGTTTAATACAAATCTTTGAGCCGGTCTAAACACCAGACCCAAATAGATAATGGTTTGGAGTTTTGGGCCATTTGGGTCGACCCAAGACGTTAAGGGTTTAATACAGAAGATATTGATAGGGTTTTATCCAAAGACTTCACCGTCTCCCCTCTCTCTCTCTCAACCATTTCCAGTTCGGCGAAAAATGGGGAAGAAGAAATTCATCGACAAGAAAAAATCGGCGACCTTCCAATTAGTCGCCCGCGACTCGTCCGATCCCAACTACGACGATTCACCGGGCAACGACCGAGTTTTTGTACGAGTCGACAACAGCAGCTACTCCGTCGACAGCTTGTTCCCGGAGGATAACCCTGACCACGGCTTCGGTGCCGACGGATACAACGATGATCCTAATTCGATATACGCCGATGCGCCTGAGGATGGCGGCGGCGGCGGGGACTATGGCCATGGTTACGGGAGCTCGGCGGCGTCATCGGCAGCTCAGCCTTTGCCTGACAACGTAAGGAAGGAGATTCTGGAGCTAGGGTTTCCAGACGACGGTTACAATTACTTGCTGCATATGAGGGAGATCAGGAATACTGGCGGCGGTTCTGCGTTTTATCAGAATTCTAAGGCTAAGCTGGGTGAGCTCCTGCGCGATGAAAAGGTTGGTTGGCTAACTTAGCTTTCGGTTGCTTAAATTCTGTTTGGCTTCTGAGAAAATTGAGGAAAAAGAAAGAGTAGAGTGGAAAGTTTCTGTCTTTTGCATTTTTGAGCTGTCAAAACTTAGGTAAAGGAAATTTCTTTTTGTACCTAAAAATACTTGTGGATTTTTAGGCGTATGATGCTTCAAGGTTGCGCATTTCGGAAACTGAGGCTCCGAACGAGAAGGTTATTTACAGTGTGGCTTCTAAGACAGTTAATGTAAGGGTTCAAAAAGTGGTTGATCCAGAAGTGTCTAAATTGCTTGATGATAGTGATGTTTCGCGGTTTGGTTCTGATGTTGAGGACTTGGAAGAAGATTTCGTGATTCAGGCTAACCAACCCGAAGAAGCGGAAGAAGAGGAGGAGGAGGATGGGGTTATAGATAAAACGGCAAGTTTTGTCGAGCAACCTGAGAATAAAAATGTGAGCAATGAAGCAAATGAAGCACAAACATTTAGCATGGCTGAAGCAAAGGATCACTCTGTGGTTGAAAAGCCACGAGTTCATCGCCTTTTGGATGAGCAATTTGAATTGGTGAGTTAGTTTTTTGGCAGGTTTAGTTATGTTATTTAAACTCTGTAGTTTGAGTCTCATGATATCATATTTGTTGCCACCATTTTTAGTTTGTATCTGTTTTAGCTTACATTTTTGTTGTTTATAAAAAAAACCAGCTTGTAGGTCAGGAGTATGGCAGTTATGACAATGATGATGATGATGATTACGGTTATATACCTGAAGAAGATGAGTCCCTTGCAGAGAAGCTCAAACATGCCACCCTTAATGAGCATGTGATGGATGACTTAGAGCTGGATAGAAATTACAAGGCTCCTGCAGATTTGTTGCGGGATAACGAGACAGTAAAAACGAAAGAGCTAGTGGACTCTGCTAATGACCTTATTCGGCGCTGTGCGGAATATGCTGAGAAATATGAGAACGAAGATCAAGATGGAGACGTGGTCATTGTAGAAGAGTCTAGCGATGAATCAGAAGTGTGGGACTGCGAGACCATTGTTACTACATATTCAAATCTTGATAACCACCCTGGAAAAATTGAAGCTCCAGGAGCAACTAGAAGGAAGAAGCTTTCTGAAACGGTTTCTGGAGCCTTGGGTTCCACCGATCGTGTGATAACTCTTCGAGGAAAACAGAAGTTGCCCATGGACTTCCTGCCTCATGGTAAAAAAGCTACTTCTGAGAAGGTGAAAGACACGGGTGCCTTGAAAAATCAGCCGCTGAAAAGGAAGCAGCATGGTCAGGAGTCAAAGGAGGAGAAGAAAGAGCGAAAGGTATCCATTCGCTATTCTGCTATCCATATTTGCTTATCTTGAGCATGCCATTACATCCAGCTTACCGTACTTTTATAAACTCTAGAATGTTACAATTTGAGGGCAAAAGCTACACTTTTTGGCGCCCGATAATTTGTGCAATTGTGCATTGTATTTTGTTTATGTTGTTTCGTTGTTAAGTGCTGTTGGTTCTTTGATTATGACTCGGAGATTTATGCATGCAGGCTGCTGTTAAGGAGGAAAAGCGTGAAGCACGCCGCACAAAAAAAGAAATAAAGGAACTCTACAAGGGTGAAGCACAGCATGCCCAGAGAGTAGTTGCTATTTCGGGCCCTTCTTCTATTCATCTAATGTGATTGTGCCAATCATTAAGTTATTTCTCTAGGTAATTGAAATTGCATCATTTTTTCCTTAAATCCTTCTGTTTATGGAAGTACAGTTTATATTAATTGATTCGTTTAATTGTGTTCTTCTAGGTTAGACTTAAGAGAGCACAGGATAATTGTCAAGAAGGCGGTATCCCATGAGCTTCCACATTTCACAACACCAAGAAGACACATACAGATAATCTACGATCAACCATGTTAAACGAGGCACTGTATGTTTCATCCTCATTGCCTTGATTTTGATTAGCATAGAATTCAAGTGACGTTAGGGTCGAGTATAATTTATGTTCGGAAAGCTTGGTTTCTGATGTTTTTGGCCGGTCATAAGACATGCCTCGAGTTCTTTTTATGCATATGTAATGTAGGAAGAGATGAAAGATCCGTTACAAAGCATGGATGATAAACTTCATTCTTCCCATAATTTTCTAATGTATTTCTTTGATTTGTCATTTTTTTGCCCCCCTACAATTCAGTGTATACTGTTGCTTTGCTAAAGTCTAAAGAAACTTCAAAGAACATAATTCTCAATGGGGAATTGGAGCCATACCACCTCTACCAAAATAAGGTGTGGGACTCCAAATGCCGTAGTCCCTATGAGTTATTTCCGAGGCTTGCGCCTCATATCGGCATTCATCTCCTCCTCCTCCTCCCTGGCGAGCCTGATTTTTCAGTTGCTCGGAAGGAAGAAATGCTGGTAACAGGGCTGGGGCCGCGGCTGGTGATATCAGTGATGATGGCGGCGATGTCGTTGCCCTTGCAGGAGTAATCATCATAACAGACATGATCATCATGGATATCATGTGCTTCGCGGACGATGCTGAGGTCACTGGTACTGCTTCCATGATGGTTCTTCTTGGCTAGCTGCAATGCAGGTTAGGGTTTTCGAATTTCGAGCTCGAAGCTGCATTTCGCAACCGTCAGCAAAAAAATGCTGATATAAATGCAGCAGTATTGTTCGAGAAAAATTCGTTTCCTTTCTTTCTCACACCAGATGAATGTCTTAACCACGCTTCTTGCATGCTAACAGAATGGAAACCCTAACCACTGCTCCTCTTACATATATTCACTGTTCTAAAAGTCTCCACCTGAGCGCTAGGCGGTTGGTTACCGCCCTTCTAGCCCGTCTAAACCTGCCTAGATCTCATCTCTCATTTAGACAGAAAATCAATTTTTTCAATAAAATGTTAGACTTGTTGAATACTTGAATGAACACGCATTATATGTTTGTTTCCCATATTTTTAATACGTTATAATACTTTATAATTTATGTCATTTTATTTTGCAATTTATGTATCTCAATATAATTATGTATGTTTTTTAAGTATAAATAGATATTTATACAATATGTAATATGTAAGACATATATGTGCATATGTATGTCCCAATATCACCAATCATAAGTTAGCCAATTGAATTATCAGAAACCAAGAACAAAATATATAGATCAAGCATGCTTATGAGAATTAAACATGGAAACTTGCATAACAACTGACCTGCAGAACCTGAGATCAAAGACGACGCCATTGCAGCTCTACGAATATGTTTAATCTTCTCCTCTTTCTCAAAGCACAAGTACTCCCCGAACAATAGGTATTCGGAACAAATATCAAAATGAGCCGTTCTTTGCAAGAGCAGTGACTAAACATATATATAGCAGTGTTCCAAGTATTCTCCTATTAGAATTTGTATGGAACTCAAACAGCTAAGCCATATCACAATATGAATCAATTAGACTCCTGATACTGAGTCATATCCCATATAGAATTGGTATACCACACTCTCTCATAATTCTATAACAAATAGGATTTACCAAAAGCTTATTAACAGAACTTTTCCAAACAAAGATTTATACAATCCGGCTCTAAATTGTTAGTCTCATACTCATACTCTTACATTCTCCCACTTGAGTATGAAATATGACTAACAGCCTTATAAATCATGGAAGTGATCACTAAGTCCAAGTTAATAAAACGCTCATTATCACATACAACCTTACCTAAGCATTTTAAAGCATGGAACTGATGAGTTTCTTCTGTCCATTACAGAATTAACCCAGCAATCACAACATACCCAATCTGCAATTTGTAAACATGTGAACTAAAATTTGCAGTAATGTCAAAACACATTACTCCCACTCATATAAGCCAATCTTGACACAATCAGGCCATGAGCACAGTTGATAACTAAAATTTATCAATACCAACAGTATAATCAATAGTCCCGAAAGTATGCTTCAACAAAATCACAAAATGATTTTCTAGCAAACCAAACTATCTCATATATAAAATTTGTTTTCTAGTACAAGTTAATCCCATATGGAAAAACTAAAAAACCCTTTATTGAAAATAGCTAACAATAATAGCTAACAATAAACTACCTGAAAAGATTAAACTCAACCAAAATAAAACTAACTCAGCTTGCAGAACCGCAACTTCAATATCAATGCAGAGCAACGAAATATCAAACAACAACCTTTATGATTCACTCCCACTTGTCAAAAGACTCTAACACCCCCATTCGAACAACATGTCCCTTAAAAACATTATTAGGGAGTGCTTTAGTCAGGGGATCCGCAATCATTAAGTTGGTTGACAAAAACTGAATTTCGATTTCCCCCTTCTTTACCATTTCTCTTACTTTAAGAAACTTCACATCCATCAATCTTGAAGCTGAAGTTCTTTTGTTGTTCTTTGAGAAAAACACTGCTGCAGAATTGTCACAGAACATTCTTAAAGGCCTTTTCACAGAATCAACAATCTTCATTTCAGCAACAAAATTTCTCAGCCAAACTGCTTGTTTCATTCCCTCAAAACATGCTACGAACTCAGCTTCCATTGTAGAAGTTGATACGATTGTCTGTTTGGCACTTTTCCATGAAACAGCACCCCCTTTCATCATGAAAATATAACCTCCAGTTGACTTCCTTTCATCCAAATCTCCAGCAAGATCAGAATCAGTATAGCCAACGATCTCTAAACAATCCTCTCTACCATACATCAGCATGAATTCTTTTGTTCTCTGCAAATATCTCAGAACTTTCTTTGCAGCTATCCAATGAGATTCACCTGGATTTGATTGAAATCTTCCCAGCAAACCCACTATGAATGCCAAGTCAGGCCTAGTACATATGTTTGCATACATAAGACTTCCAACCAATGAAGCATATGGCCTCATTCTCATCACTTCAATCTCATGCTCAGATTTAGGACATTGATTTCGAGAGAACTTATCACCTTTGTTTACTGGGACATCAGCCTTATTACAGTTTTCCATATTAAACCTACTAAGGACCCTTTCAATGTAACCCTTCTGAGACAAGCCAAGCAATTTCTTTTGTCTATCCCTCACTATTTCGATTCCAAGCACATAATGAGCTTCTCCCAAATCTTTCATCTCAAAATTTGTGCTCAAAAGTTTCTTGGTTTCCACAAGTAACTGCAAATCTGAGCTTGCAAGCAAAATGTCATCAACATATAGAATTAGAAAGATAAAGTTCGATCCTTTAAACTTAAGATAGATGCAATCATCCATCTTATTTTCAGTAAATCCATGAGATGTGATTACTTGATCAAACTTAAGAAACCATTGTCTTGAAGCCTGCTTAAGTCCATAGATTGACTTATTAAGCTTGCAGACCATCTTTTCTTTCCCCCTTTCAACAAATCCAAGAGGTTGAATCATGTGAATATCTTCTTGCAAGTCTCCATTCAGGAAAGCAGTTTTTACATCCATCTGGTGTAATTCCAGATCAAAATGTGATGTCAAAGCCATAATTACCCTCATTGAGTCTTTGGAAGAAACTGGTGAGAATGTGTCATTATAGTCTACACCCTCCCTTTGATTGAACCCCTTTGCTACTAAACGTGCCTTATATCTTTCAACTCTGCCAGCAGCATCTCTCTTTGTCTTGTATACCCATTTACACCCAATAGGCTTGATATTGGATGAGGGATTCACCAGTGTCCACACATTATTCTTGGCCATTGATTCTAACTCCTCTTCCATAGCTTTCTGCCATAGGGTGACTTGAGAACTTTGGACAGCTTGTTGATAAGTCACAGGATCATCAATATCCCCAATATCAAATTCAGAGTCTTGGAGATAGACAAAATCTGCAGAAATAGCCGGTTTTAAAATTCTGGTAGATTTCCTTAAGGGTTGTTGACCAGCCAATTGATCTGTGCTTTGAACAATTGATGAGTCTACCAATGTTGGAGAAATATGTATAGATGGATCCAAAAGTTGATCTTGAGCAGCAACTTCGGCAGTTTCAGTTCCATGCATTTCTGTATCTAAATCAGTGATTGATGCAGAAGGTCTTGGTAACACAGAGACATAATTATAATCCATGGAAAATGAGTTATCAACCTGTTGTCCCAATTCTTCAAACTCGAAATTGTCTAGAACCAAATCTGATACATCTTCATCTTCTAGAAAAATTGCATTGTGAGTCTCTTGTATTCTGGTATGTGATTGAGGGCAATAAAATTTAAACCCTTTTGATTTCTCAGGGTAACCAATAAAATAGCATGAACTGGTTCTTGGATCGAGTTTTCTTTCATGAGGGTTGTAGAACCTTGCTTCTGCTTTACACCCCCACACATGAAAATGATTAAAGGTTGGTGTTCTACCAGTCCACAACTCAAATGGTGTCTTTGAAACTGACTTTGTAGGTACCCTGTTTAAGATGTAATTGGCAGTCTTTAAAGCTTCTCCCCAGAGAAAACCAGGTAGCTTGGATCTTGAAATTAAACTTCTAACCATGCCCATCAATGTCCTGTTTCTTCTCTCTGCAACCCCATTCTGTTGAGGTGTTCCTGGAGTGGTATACTGAGCCACAATCCCTTGTTGCTCAAGATAGTAAGCAAAAGGGCCCTTCTGTTGCCCAGCTTCTGTATACCTGCCAAAATATTCCCCTCCCCTATCTGATCTAACAATTTTAATTACTAAGTTCAACTGTTTTTCCACTTCATTTTTAAAGATTTTGAAACATTCAAGGACTGCAGACTTTTCTTTTATCAGGAAGATGTGACTGTGTCTGGAAAAGTCATCAATAAAGCTCACAAAATATGAATTCCCGCAAATAGTTTTAACTGAAAAAGGTCCACAAACATCTGTATGTATGAGTTCAAGTAAAGCTTGGCTTCTCTTAGCATCTAACTTTCTTACATTGGTTGTTTTACCCTTCATGCAATCAATACAATCAGATGCAGTTTTGAAATCAATGACTGGTATAAAATTCAACTTTGAAAGCTGCAAAACTCTTTCTTTTGAAATATGTCCTAACCTTTTATGCCACAACATGTAAGTGTCATCAATATGCATTCTTTTGGTCGTGGTGTTCAAAACATGCAAACTGTTATTAACTATTGAACACTGCAATTTCCACAAATTGTCATGCAAAAAAGCTTTTCCAACCAAGGACCCCCTTTTAAAAAATTTTGTGCATTCAACATCCCCAATGAAAACGATGCCTTGCTGGACTAATTTTGATGCAGAAAGTAAGCTTCTCCTCATTAGAGGAACATAAAGGACATTTTCTAATTGTAACACAAAACCAGTCTCAAACTTGAGTTGAACAATGCCAACAGCTTCAACTAACACTTTGGTTCCTTCACCAACAAAGACATTATAAGAATTTGATTGTTTTTGTTGTTTAAAACCTTGTAACGAGTTAGTTATGTGAACGGACGCACCGGTATCAAACCACCAAGAGTTTGCAGGAATTTCAATGAGATTTGACTCTTCACAGACATAAATATCAATTCTACCTTTTGCCCTAAGCCATTCCTTGAATATTTCACAATCTTTTCTATAGTGGCCTTTTGTTTTACAGTGATGACATCTGATTTTCTCAATATTCTTAGCTTTCTTTTTAAAATTGTTAGATTTAGAGGAATTGGATATTTTAGCAGATAAAGCAGATTTATCAGAGTAATTGGATTTAGAAGTTTTACCAGCATTCGCACTCCCAAAATTGGCATTGAACTCCTTATTCCTTTTGGATGTTTGTACAAAGTTGACGATATCCACTTCCTTTCCTTTGTCATGCTTCTGTCTATTTTCTTCTTGCACACACTGTGCAATCAATTCATCCACTGTCCAGGTTTTGTCTTGAGTGTTATAAGAAACCTTTAGTTGACTGAACTTCAAAGGCAAGGCTTGCAGAATCATGAAAACTAGTTGCTTTTCACATATATTCATGTCTAAAGAATTCAACTTCTCAGCTGCATCAGTCATCTTCATGATATGGTCTCTAATTGAGCCTCCTCCCTCAAACTTGTAGGTTGTTAGAAGTGTCATATACTGAGCGATTTCAGCCTTCTGAGACTCTTTAAATTTGTTCTCAATAGCAGTGAGATAGTCTTTTGCCAGATCACACTTCTTTATGCCTCCTCGCACAGTGTCCGTCATACCACTTTCCAATATGGACAGTGCAACTTTATTTGCTCTTGTCCATCTTTCAAATTCCACCTTTTCAGATTTAGTACTCTTATCATTAAGAGCTGCAGGTTGTGGCATGTCAAGTGCTATGTCATACTCATTTAGTGTCAGGAGCAATTCAATTTCTCTTCTCCACTTCCTATAATTGCTTCCACCAGTGAGTATGGGCACAGCAGCCAAATTTATGGTTTTGAGTGAAGCTGCAGAATGACAACAATGAAATCAACACATTGAATCCAATAAGATTCCTGATTTCCATCAATCACTTCACCTTAATCCAAATATGAATCAATTTAATCATATATATATTCATAATCTCCCAAGAGAGAACATATATAGAATAAACAATTCACAGTGAATTTCAACACATATTCATGTTCAAGAGAGTGAATCTTAAATATCACTCTTCACATGGATTTAGCAATTTCAATGTTGGTAAAACAACTGCAGTTATTAATTTCTATAGCAACGGAAGCAATTTAAGCATACTGCAATTTCAGTTTATGGAATTACCAACAACAAGATGAGAAATTATATCATCTATATTCAAACATATTCAATTCTTCAGTAAGAATCATAGACGAGAAGGATATTAATCATTCATACCTTTCAAGATTCATATATGAATGCACGAATGAACAAAATCAAGATAGCAAAGATGAAAAGGAAAGATAACAGTACTCCTTTGTCATCGCAATCCTTTGAAGGAAAGAACAAGATAACCGAGAACCCAGAAAACCCAGAAAAGATAACCGAGAAAAATTTCCAAAAACCCAGGAAACATTACTGCTTTGTTAAAGAGGAATAATAATTCCTTTTTTTTTTTTTTTTTTTTTTTTTTTTTTTTTTATGGAAAACGTCGTCGTTTAAGTATCCCCTTAAAAAAAACTTAGTTCGAAAAGAAAAACAAACTTTAAGAATATAGCAGATTAATCTTTTGTTCTTTAACCAAGATTTCTTAATTCAATGGTCAAAATTCTTTGGCTCTGATACCACATGTAAGACATATATGTGCATATGTATGTCCCAATATCACCAATCATAAGTTAGCCAATTGAATTATCAGAAACCAAGAACAAAATATATAGATCAAGCATGCTTATGAGAATTAAACATGGAAACTTGCATAACAACTGACCTGCAGAACCTGAGATCAAAGACGACGCCATTGCAGCTCTACGAATATGTTTAATCTTCTCCTCTTTCTCAAAGCACAAGTACTCCCCGAACAATAGGTATTCGGAACAAATATCAAAATGAGCCGTTCTTTGCAAGAGCAGTGACTAAACATATATATAGCAGTGTTCCAAGTATTCTCCTATTAGAATTTGTATGGAACTCAAACAGCTAAGCCATATCACAATATGAATCAATTAGACTCCTGATACTGAGTCATATCCCATATAGAATTGGTATACCACACTCTCTCATAATTCTATAACAAATAGGATTTACCAAAAGCTTATTAACAGAACTTTTCCAAACAAAGATTTATACAATCCGGCTCTAAATTGTTAGTCTCATACTCATACTCTTACATAATAAACTTACTTAAATCCGCCTAGCCAAGCGTTAGGTCTCAGCTCGCTGCCCGACTAGTGTCTTTTAGAACCTTGCATCTAATTTACTTTTTACTCCGAGATTTATCTATGAATCAGAGTAAAAACATCGTCGAACGAAATATTGCAACTCCAGAAACAGAAACTCATCAAACTACAAGAACAAATCGGGATCAAGCAAAGCAAGGAGCTTCCGAACAAAAGAAAGAACGAATACAAGAAACCGAAGCACGTTATACAGGTTTTGATACGGCGGAGAGGCATCCGAAACACCGGTGGAAGAAACAAATTTATTATACAACGGCATAACGCCGACCGAATACATTCGTGATCTACGTATTTCACACTGAACAACTACATTACGACGAAGGAAATATACAAGCTATGGGGCCTTGTCGGATTGCAATGTAAAGCACTTGCATTTGTGTTTCATGGCTTCGGCCTCGCTTCCGTATTCTCTGAATTTGTACTCTTCCTGCTTCGCGGTAGGAGGCACCTTTCCCTCGCTATAGCATTGATTACACAAACTGAAATGAGTTTTGACCTCCTTAAATCGGGACCCAATAATCGGGTAGCGGCAGACGGAGCAAACATGGTTACCGTGGCGGTTTCTGTCCCCGGTTTCAAGCTTCAACAGCGTGGACATGATACCGAAACCCCAATCTGGGTCGTCAAACGTGACAAGAAACTCTGTGAAAGACATTGTGGAAAGATCCGTTTCTCCATGGAGTTCCAGCATCTCGCTAATCCCGTGGGAAGGGACATATATGGCTCTCAACAGTTTGATATAGTAAGTGGCATCGGCTTTTCTTATCTGAGAACCACCACCCTCGTTTACAGGACGCCACAAGAGCGCATCAAATGCAACTCGTTTGCGCTTTTCTGGCGAGCCACTGCAAATAGGGGCTAAAACAGCAAAAAACATTCCCAAATCCACTCTTCCTGAGCCTGTATCATCCATGACAGAGAGTATCCTCTCGTTTATGGCTTTAACAGCTCCTTGGAAAGTCTCTGGCTTTAGAAAATCAAGCAACCTGCGGAGGATTACTTCTAAATTAGGCTTGCGTATGGATCTCTGAGGAACACCAGTACCTGAATACGAAAGAGGTACTTCACCATCATTCATTTCCTTCTTAAGAAGCTCCACATCACATCGACTCAACCTGGTAATCCTCTGAAAGGCCCTAATCTCAAGTGCATTGGCCAATTCTTGCCTCAAAGTAGTCTTCTCCCCAACTGTCTTGAATTTCGAGGGTTCCACAGTGACAAAAGAACCCTCTCCATTGGTTGCCTTCACCTTCTTCTTCTGCAGCTGCTTCAAATGCGCAATGGCATCATGCAATTCAACCCTGTTGGTCATTTTCAATGCTTCCTTCAGAGCCTTCTTAGCCTCCTCAGTTTCCCGAGCTCCCAACAAAGACACGGCCTTGTTAAGCTGCGCACGCCAATGGTTCGGCCACACAGCTAAAACCCTAGTATACATCTCAGAAGCTCTCGGAAACCTACCCGAATCCATATACAGCCCACCCAAATTATACAAGGCATCCACATGACCAGGCTTCAAATCAATAGCCTTCTGGTATGTGGCAATTGCCCTCTCATCCTCCCCCATGGCATGCAAAGCCGAAGCCAAATCACAATGCGCATCGGCATAATCGGGTTTCATAAAAATGGCCTCATCCAAGGCCTTGACAGCCGCCCTATATTCCCCAACCCCGAAAAGAGCACTACCCAAAAGTTTCAAAGCTCTAAAATGTGTTGGACATAGAATTGCAGCTTCTCTGTAATACTCACAAGCACTCATAACCATACCTTCACCTTCAAGAGCAATCCCGAGATTCACATAAATCTGTGGAAGCAGATAAGCCCACTGGTTGCCGCCTGCCTCCGCCGCCTCCAACGCCAGCAAAAACTCGTCTTTGGCTTCCTTATACCTGCCAAGAACATACAAGCAATTCCCAGCTCGGAAATGCGGCCGCACATCCACCGGCTGCAACTCACAGGCCCTCTTGAAGCTCACCAACGCCTCCTTAAACAGCTGATGCTCGTACAGCAACCTCCCAATCGCCATGTGCCCGTCGAAGGCCTGCTCACGTGACCTCGCTCCGTCGGCCCGGCTCCTCAGCACCCCCAATTCTTTGACGAACAGAGCGTAATCATGCCCATTCTCCTCCCAAAATACCCTTTTCTCAGAAATCTCCGACGACGGCCCCAATTCCCTCGACCAACCGGCGTCGGAGAAGGCGTCGATGTTGTCCGCCTTCAATTTCCCGTCTTTGCTCTGCTTAGCCTTTAACCGCTTCACCAGAATCTCCAAATCGTCCACAATCTTCCACGTGTCGTCGAACACGATCCCGTGGTTCGGCGACACCGCCCACGCCGCCGTCCTCTGCTTCTTCTGCGACTCCACCACCCGCTCGTCGACAATCGACGACGACGAAGCCTCGGACGCCATGGACGCCTTCGTCTCGTCCAGCGTAAGCTCCAACCCGAGTGCGTCGAAGTCACGGTCCACATCCCCGGCTCCGTCGTCGTACGTCCGCAAAAGCCCCTCGTACGTCAGTCCCTTCTCGCCGTCGATGAAGTCGCCGTAGGTCCGGAACACCTCGTCCAAAATGGCATTGATCTGCTCGTTGGAAAATTTGACCCTAGGGTTTACGGCGACGACGAGCGCCGCCATCTCGTCGCGTTTAAGGCCGCCGTCGTGGTTGTCATCGAACTGGTGGAAAATCCGCTTCACCTTCTCCGATCTGCTCCCTCTCGTCGTCATTAAAACTCCGCTTTAATTTCGGAATTTAATTTTTCCGGAGGGTTTTCCAAGTTTTTGGCAATAAATGGGAGAGTGACTGAGGGGGACCAAAAATATACGGTGCGGCGGGGGTACGCACCTAAATTAATCAATCTGGTTCCGGGGTTTTAATCCGTGATTGGACTAATAATTCTGTTATTAATGAGGTTTAATCTCTCATTTGGCTGTACCGACTGTTTTCTCTGAGCCAGAAAAAGAAGAGAGAGAGAGAGAAGACGACTCTTGTTTTCTCTTTCTTTCTCTCTCTTATTTAAGTTTTTATTTTTGTTTTTTAATTTTTATTAAAAAAACTAATGAAAAAGATATGAAAATTTTGACTTTTAATTATAAAAATAAAATATAAAATAAAATAAATAATACTAAGATTGACTTTTTAGTATAAAAATATAACTTTTCGTTCAATATACCGGTAACTTTTTGTTAAAATTCTGCTTTTATTATCTGATTCTCATTTTTGTGAAAATGATTGATGACGATGGGTGAGTGGGCCATGGTTGGGCCTAGTGGGCCTGTTAATTTTTTTTTTAAAAGTATTTATGTTTTTTCACGGTATTTTCTGTATTGGTATTGGTTGGCACGATTAAGGTACGCCAGCTTTACATAAGCATGTTGTCCAGTTGGCTAAGCTCTTACGTTGATCACTGTGCGTACATGTGGCAATTTGTGTTAGCTCGATCATAGAGTTAATAAGTCGGATATAAAAGTGGCGGTATCTTAAATCTGTCACGGTGTTATATATCACTTTATTAAACGGTGTTCGTGTGGTTTTATTTTGTGTTTAGACTGTTTCTCTTTGTATATGTGTGATGTGTCCAACATTACTCAACTTTAATAAGTTTCGTTAAACATTTTGGTTTGATATTAATGCATGTGAGTTTCGATGTGTATCAATGAACAGAAACAAAAATTAATTGTAACGTTTTCTATTATGTTTGCGTATCAACACTAAAGCGTATCAACACTAACTCATTTTGTTTATTATTTTACATGCATAACTAGAATTAAGATCTATTTGACATATATAATTATATGTAGCCTTTAAGGAAAGAGATTCTTATTTTTTCCACAAATGGAGATTAGTTATGAGGCACACACCACATCGAACTTCAACGATCTGAACAATTTACTTTTTCAAATTGCACCTCATAGGTCATCCTTGAATATTAGCTATATTGGAAATATTTAACGCATCTAATTAAGTACAAAAAAATTGATGAACACGATAATTTAAAAAATATTGAAATTTCATCGTGATAATTAAATGAGCAAATGGTTACGAATTGAATCAAATTATTGCAAGAATGATCTATAAATCGAGACTTACAAAACAAACAGTTCAAATCGTTGAGTTAAATGTGGAGTGAATCTGTATAAAGATAAATTACACGATTATAACAGTATATGAGAATTAAAATAGTTGATCAAGATAGTGGGAAGCAGATCCTCTCTATAGCTATAATTCGGGAGCCTAGGGATTAAATAATCCTGGCCTTTCGAATTCATCCCAAGGCCTGTAGCTTTCGAAGTTTTTGTACCTTTCAAATTGTCTCAGCAACAAGATTACATCGCCGCTGGAGATGGCTGCCGGAATGTAGAATGTACTGGCGGAGAGGGAGGAGACGGGGAGTAGAGAAGCCGATGCCGAAGTGTTTCAGGGTCTCCATTTGGTGAGTGTGATGCGTCTTCTTAAACCCTCTCAAGCTTTCTCCTTTGGGAGATTTTTATTTCCATTTTTTGTTGTTGAAAAACATGGTAAAAAGCAACAGCCAAACATAACTACTCAATTAAAAAAAAAAAAAACCTACTTGATAATATATTTGGACCGGAACACCTAATTCGATATTCACGAATAAAACTAACTGAACAAAAAGGAGGATTATCAAAATAAATTCCTTTTATCTTGAGACATCTCGAAATTTGCAATACCAAGATCTTGAAAGCAATTCTAGTGAGCCAAAACAAGGGGACCTAAAGAATAATTATTGTTAATAGCTTGCAACACCAAATGAACTGTGATTGCAAATCTTAATTCCACTGGTAATTTATCAATCTGTAATCTCCATATCATTGGAAGCTCAAGTAAAGACTCTGTAACTGAGAATCTCACATGTGCCCAAATTAGCGCAAAACCCATAAATCCATTTACCATCATAATCTCTTAAAACACCACCTGCTCCAATAGAACTATTACTTTCGTTCTTACAACCATCAGCTTTAAGCTTAAACTAATCTAAAGGAGGAACTTCATAATGGAGCAAAGATTCAATCCTATATGGTTTATCAATCTTGTGAGTATTAGCTTTCAACCATTCATGAAGATAAGTACAAATAGCAATTGCAAACTCATATGTCATCGTAAAATTCTGCTAAAAAATAAATTTATTTTACCAATACCAAATAAACTAATAAGCAACAGAAAAAACTAACCTCCACTCTATACCTCCAATATGAGAGATTTTTATTTCTGGCATCAATTAATTTGAATATATTTCATTGTTTATTGACACAATATCAAATCCGTTGTAGTCTAGTTGGTCAGGATATTCGGCTCTCACCCGAAAGACCCGGGTTCAAGTCCCGGCAACGGAATTTGCTTTTATCTTTTTTGAGTTTTTTGTCTTCATATGGGCTTCAGTTAAAGGCTCATTCGCTTCTCTCATTACTCTTAGCCCAAAAAATGCTGTGGATATAGACCCAACTAAAACATTGCGAGTTTTAACGAAACACTTTTGATATTGTTCATTTTTAACGAAAAATATATTTTTACTCTAAAAGTCACTTTTGGTACTATTCACTTACAACACCTTTTTTTCCTTTTGATTAAAACTCAAAGTTTTCAAATAATTTTCATTAGTTTTCCTTTTGACTGTTGTATGAAAGAGAGATTCAGATTTTGGAGAGGTTTTTTTATCGAGGCCCAGATCGAAAATATACACTGTCTAGTGTGCTGTATTTTTCGTTTGGTAGTTCTGTTGTTAGTAAGGTGTTGATGGTAGTGCATCTTTGTATTTTATACCCCGTGATGGTAATCAAGTTGCATTTTTTCATAAAGACGCAACTATAGTTCTTGATATTCACGTTTGGGTTTGCATAATTTGTGCTATCCTATGTAAATTTTTACATGTATCTGGGTAAAAAAAGTGGTGTCTCACGTGTTATAATATAAAAAGACGATATGGTTAATATGCCCCATTTTAAGATATATTTTTCAATGACACGAGTGTTTTTAGTTCTCAAATGTAGTCATTAAC
Source organism: Malus domestica (assembly GCF_042453785.1). NCBI lineage: Eukaryota > Viridiplantae > Streptophyta > Magnoliopsida > Rosales > Rosaceae > Malus > Malus domestica. Next base: position 1,313,491 of record NC_091668.1, on the reverse strand, counting down.
GTTTTAGGTTGTCTCAAAAACACCTAATTTTCATAAATTGTCTCAAAGAGACACATAACAGGAATAAATTACTAATGGTTCGGAGCTCTATGATAGTAACACTAAGAAACCTCGCTTGATGACAAGAAAAAATGTCGTGTTGTAATACGAGTAAATAGGTACCGTTTGGTACATGGGATGGGACGGGACGGAACGGGATAAGTCGTTCCGTCCCACGTTTGGTGCCCCTAAAAACTGTGGAACGGGTTGTCCCATGAGACAAAATTTGGCTGATTTTTCGTTCCACATTCGTGGAACACAAATTTATAACATTTTATGACAAAATTTCTCCTTATCTTTTTCAATATTTACATCATCTATTCCGTCCCACCTGCGTACCAAACGGTACCTACATGTGATGATGTGATCATAAAAGATATTCTAAGGAATGCTAATGCCTGTTTGTGGACTACCCCAGTCCTCTCGTATTTGGTTACTACTACCCGGTCTTGCAGGGGCTCCATTTTATGTGGGAGAGTGCCGGCCCACGGACGGCCGTATGCAAGAACCTCGCCGGAAAGAGACTTTCCGGGTCATTTTCACAAATAAAAAAGGTTTAATGGGTCAAATATTAAAAAAAAGGTTTTTTTTTTAGATTATAGCTTTTGGGGAATCGGGGAAAAACCAAAAGTGAAAATCCACAACCCCTTTCTTTCCCGAAATAATCATCTCCGGATTCCTTCCATTTAATATTTCTTATCAAACAAACCAAGCTTTTGAAATTTTAACGGCTAAAAATACGAGCTCATTTTAAAAATTATAATAACTTTAACCCGTTTGATCAAATTTCAAATATTCAGATTGTTTAATGAGAAGAATTAGGTGAAACGGATCCATCCATTTCCTTTCTTTCCCTTCCATTTCTTCAGACGCTCCTCCCATCCCACTACAAACCCAGCACTCATCCCACTGCTACGAAAAATAAAATTATATACCCAGCACATTCTGCAATACAGTACTCTCTCTGACCTCACCGTGTACCCAGCAGTACCCATGGCAACGGCTAATTTCTCCTTCCTCTTCGTCGTAGCATTTGCGGTTCCTGTTTGCTTCGCCGCCGCCTTAACGGCCGCTCAAAGGCAAACATCACTCTCCGAGATACAAGCGTTAACGGCGTTTAAGCGCAACCTCCACGACCCGCTTGGCGCGCTCGACAGCTGGGATGCGTCCACGCCGTCAGCCCCGTGTGACTGGCGTGGCGTCGGCTGTCACGATAACCGAGTTCGGGAGCTCCGCCTGCCTCGTCTCCACCTCGGCGGCCGAATTACTGACCAGCTCGCCGACCTCCGCGAACTCCAAAAGCTCAGCCTTCACAGCAACAACCTCAACGGCTCCATACCTTCCTCTCTCTCCCAGTGCGCTTTGTTACGCGCTCTTTACTTGCATGGCAACTCGCTCTCCGGGACTCTCCCGCCGGCGATTCTCAACCTCAGCAACCTCCAAATCCTCAACGTCGCTCAAAATTTCCTCTCCGGAACAATCTCCGGCAACATTCCGGTAAGCCTTCGGTACCTCGACCTTTCGTCGAACAAATTCTACGGGGAGATTCCGATGAACTTCTCCGCCGACTCTAGCCTCCAGCTCATCAATCTCTCGTTCAATCGGTTCTCCGGCGTGGTTCCGGCGACCATCGGCGATCTCAAGAATCTTGAATATCTGTGGCTGGACTCGAACCAGCTGTACGGCACTCTGCCATCGGCGATTTCTAACTGCTCCTTGCTCGTGCATTTGAGCGCGGACGACAACGCGCTGAGAGGTCTGGTTCCGACGACGATCGGAGCGATGCCGAAGCTTCAGGTGGTGTCGCTGTCACGGAACGAACTGTCAGGGTCGGTCCCCACGTCGTTGTTGTGCAATACTGTTAACAACGACTCGTCGTTGAGGATTGTGGAGCTCGGATTCAATGCGCTCACGAGCATGGCTGAGCCGCCAGATATCTCACAATGTTCGAGTGCATTGGGGGTTTTGGACTTAAATTCCAATCAGATAAGTGGCCCCTTCCCATCTTGGTTGACAAACGTGACAACAATTATGAGAGTTCTAAATCTTTCTGGAAACTTGTTTTCGGGTCAATTGCCGCCGGAGATTGGCAATCTTCTCCGGTTGGAGGAGTTTCGGGTGGCGAATAATTCGCTGTCCGGTGAAATTCCTGGTGAGATTGTGAAATGTAGCTTGTTGCAGGTCCTTGATGTTGAAGGAAACAGGTTTTCGGGTCAAGTTCCATTGTTTTTGGGAGGAATGAGTGGCTTGAAGGTGTTGTCTTTGGGTAGGAATTTATTCTCCGGTGACATTCCGACGAGTTTAGGAGCGCTTTCGCAGCTCGAATTGTTGAATTTGAGCAACAATAATCTGACTGGGAAAGTTCCTGATGAGCTATTGATGCAGCTAAGCAACTTGACTAGTTTGAATCTGAGTAATAACAAGTTTTCTGGTGAAATTATTAATATTGGAGAGTTGAAGAGCTTGCAGGTTTTGAATTTGAGCAATTGTGGGTTTTCGGGGAGTATTCCTTCGAGCATTGGGGGTTTGATGAAGCTTGAAACTCTTGATTTGAGTAAACAGAAGCTTTCGGGGGAGTTCCCGGTTCAGATTTTCGGGTTGCCAAACTTACAAGTGGTTGCTGTGCAGGAAAATCACATATCAGGAGATGTCCCTCAAGGTTTTAGTAGTTTGATTAGTTTGGTCTATCTTAATCTATCTTACAATGCTTTTACTGGTGACATTCCTACAACTTACGGATTTCTCAACTCATTAGTTGTTCTATCACTGTCTGGAAATCGCATTTCTGGTACAATCCCACAAGAGCTTGGAGATAGTTTGAATCTTGGAGTGCTCGAGCTTCGTTCTAATCAGTTAGGTGGCGAAATTCCAGGCAGTATCTCTCGCCTATCCAGTTTGAAAGAGCTCAATGCAGGTCATAATAAATTGACAGGTCAAATCCCAAAGGAGATTTCCAATTGCTCTTCTTTGACTTCTCTGTTGTTAGATGGGAATCAACTTTCAGGTCAAATACCAGACTCATTGCCTAAGTTATTAAACCTTGCGGTGTTAGATCTTTCCTCTAACAAGCTGAGTGGAGCAATCCCTGAAAGTCTTTCGCTCCTTGTCCCTCACTTGAAATACCTGAATTTGTCAAACAACAACCTTGCTGGAGAGATTCCGAAGACGCTGGGTTCTCAGTTCAATGATTCTTCTGTGTTTGCAATGAATAGAGATTTATGCGGGAAGCCATTGGGTAGAGAATGTGCAGACGTGAGAAGGAGAAAAAGGAATAGGTTGATTTTATTAATTGGGGTGGCCGTGGGAGGAGCTTTGCTTCTGGCATTGTGTTGTTGTGGCTACATTTACAGCCTCTTCCGATGGCGAAAAAAGCTTAGGGCAATGGTAACCGGGCCCCAGAAGAAGCGAACAAGCCCTCGAGCAAGCTCAGGAGATAGGAGCCGGGGAAGTGGAGAAAATGGAGGGCCAAAACTTGTGATGTTCACTAACAAGATCACGTATGCAGAGGCATTGGAGGCAACAAGACAATTCGATGAGGAAAATGTGTTGAGCAGGGGAAGATATGGGCTTGTATTCAAGGCTACATTCCAGGATGGAATGGTGCTCTCAATCCGACGCCTTCCCGATGGAATCCTCGATGAGGGCGGTTTTCGCAAAGAAGCTGAAGCTCTCGACAAGGTGAAACATCGAAACCTAACAGTCCTCCGAGGCTATTACGCAGGTCCTCCGGACGTGAGGCTCCTCGTGTACGATTACATGCCAAATGGAAACCTAGGGACTCTTCTCCAAGAGGCTTCTCACCAAGACGGGCACGTACTTAATTGGCCGATGCGGCACCTCATTGCGCTCGGCGTTGCCCGCGGATTAGCATTCCTGCACTCTGTCCCAATAGTACACGGCGATGTGAAGCCGCAGAACGTGCTTTTCGATGCTGATTTCGAAGCACATTTGTCCGAATTTGGACTAGACCGGCTAACCATAGCCACACTGGCAGAAGCAACCTCGTCTACTACTCCGATCGGGTCCTTAGGCTACGTGTCCCCTGAAGCGGCATTGTCGGGGCAAGCGACGAAAGAAGCCGACGTGTATAGCTTCGGGATTGTACTGTTGGAGATACTGACGGGGAGGAAGCCGGTGATGTTTACGGAAGAAGAAGACATTGTGAAATGGGTGAAGAATCAGCTGCAGACGGGTCAAGTTACCGAGCTGCTCGAACCCGGGATGCTCGAGATTGACCCCGAATCGTCGGAGTGGGAAGAGTTCCTGCTCGGAGTGAAAGTGGGGCTTCTTTGTACGGCTCCTGATCCGCTTGATCGTCCTTTGATTGCCGACGTTGTGTTCATGCTTGAAGGTTGCAGGGTCGGACAGGATATCCCGTCCTCAGCTGATCCAACCTCTCTGCCTTCGCCGGTCTAATTTTTTATTCAATTTTTTATTTAAAAAAAATCATTACCTCAATCATCATCGTCTTCCTTCTTGCAATTGTATGTACTTATTAGGGTTTATAATATTCAGGAAAATAAAAAAGGCGCATTAACTTTTGATCAATTCATTTCCTACTGTTGGTTGGCCTTTTATTCCATTTATTCGTGCTTTTGCTCAAGTTCATAACCTGGACCTGACGTCGCTGAAGGACCACTCCATAGGGCTAGACTTAAACTATGTTCTCCTGAATCATAGACGTTATGGTGACGGTGTTCATAACTATTATGTGGCGTTACGTGTTCAATTTTGTGCACTGTTCTAAAAATTTATGCCTGGCGCAGCCTAGACGTTAAGCGGTTGGGCACCGTCCTGATTAATCCCTAAGTGTTTGAAAATTAAAAAAGACCGCCTAGACGTGTTTAGGTGCCTATCCAGACTGCCTAAGCGCCCACCTAACCCTTCCAGACCCGCCTAGGCATCCGTTTAGATCGCGACTCTACTTAGGCAGAAAATTGATCACTTTCATTTTTGTATTATATTTTTTTCAATAAATTATAAGAGATTTGTAAAATACTAGATGGACATACATTATGTGTTCGTTCCTCTTATTTTCATTATGTTCTAATACTTTATAATCTATAGTCATTTAATATTACGGTCTAGTGATATTTCTCTTCATTGGTAAGTGAGAGGTCTTAAGTTCCATTCTCACAAAAGACGAATTTTGAACCAGATTATTGCTAACTCATTGTAAGGTTTAGCCCACTCTCCCACCTCTTAGTGTAGATAACATAGTGTGTTAACAAAAAAAACCTTATAATCTATATATCATTATATTTTGCAATTAATGTATCTCAATGCAATTATTTTAAGTATAAGTAGTACTTATTTATAGGATATATAATAAATTTATTTAAATCCACCTAAATTTCCGTGTAAGTGCTAAGCTCCGGACTAAGCCTAGCGTATTTTAAAACCTTAACTTTGCATCGCATGATTCATTTAATATGTTGTCACTTTAATATGTCTACTTTTTTTTTTTCCTTAAAACAATGTCATTCATAAACATTAATTCTTCCTAACCACTTTGAAAATACTAAGCAGAATATCATCATTCATAGTGGCTTGGTGTAGGTAAAGGCTTTTAATGCTTTTGTTTAGGTATTCTAATTCCCGCCAAATAACTTGCACTCAATTGGGATAACCCACGTGTCGAGCCCTGAAGACAGAGGAAAGTAGCCGTTAAGATACGACGTCTCCCGCCAGGGCATAGGCGTCTGTATCGGAGAAAGAGATGCAGAGGCGTTAGGACCCACGGAAGTGTCGGACCCCGACGCTTAATCAGATTCTTTTGGGCATTCCACGTCGGATTTTAGTTCATAAAGTGAGAGGATCTCTTCCTCCAAAACCATCAAATCAAGTGATTCGGACTATTGAAATTTGATCAAACGGCTAAAAATTATTATAACTTTTAAAAGTTTTTACTAACTTATCTGTTTTTTGTTGTTGGATCAAATTTCAAGGGTCTGGATTACTTGATTTGGTGGCTTTGGAGAAAGAGATCATCTCCAAATCTCTTTCTCATAAAGTGTTGACCATCACGTAGTCCCTGTCCGGTCCAAAGAGCCTTCGATGTGGAGAAAGGATCATCGTCGGGTCCTCTTCGTGAGGATCCCGAGAATCCTCCAAACACATCCGTTCATCGTACATCATGCGGTTAATTTTTGTCAGAGACTGTTTATATTCAATTTTAAATAAAGAATTTACAATGATTTCTGACTGCACGAGGTACAGATGCGATTGGAGGATCCCCATAATCCTCACAAAAAGGATCAGGTGAGGATCCTCTCGATTTGATATGAACCAACATTGAAAATTTCCTTCAATTTTTTATTTTATTTCTTAAATTTTTTGTCACTTTATTTAGAATGAATTCACTGTCATCGTGGTATTCTCCGCTCGAGAAATGTAAGGAAATTCTCTTAAAAATGAGACTCTCCATGATCTATCTGTCCTATCATGTTTTTGTTACAATGTTTTATAATGTTAGCACGAAAATTGACGTTAAACTATGACGTAGCAAATAATTCATGAAAAGTCTCACTTTGAGGGAGAGTCCTTGCAACATTTCTCTTCTCCGCTATCATACCATTTCAACATAATAATATATTGTCATTTGAAAAAAAAATTACGCAATAGTAATTCATAATTAATTGAAATGAAACACTACACGGTGAGCTAAGTGAGAAGTATTCTCGTCTCTAATTCACCTTGTGTTAAGCTTGCTCTGAATACGAAATAAACATCTAATGGGCTTATAGCGCCGCCTATATTATCTTAGCAGACGACGCCACTAATGATATGTATCTTGTTTGCAAGAGAGAATTTCTCGTGAGTGCAAAGCAATAATAGGACTGGCACACTGGAAGTTGCATGGTTGTTCTGGATCCCACAAACTGCATCAGACTGAGACATCACTTACGGTTATGGGTAATAAGAACAAGAGCAGAGATGATAAAAGAAAGGTTGCAGAGTACATGAAAAAGTTAAAAATGAATAGTGAAAAAGATTAGGGTGCTAAAACTCACGATGATTTGTTTTAGTGATGGCAACCCTCTCCGGATCTCACACTTTAGAACTCCCGATCGAGCAATTAAAATCTTGCCATCTTTCTTGGTATTTTTACTAGCTCATCTCACACATAATTTTTTTCTTCCAAGGATCAGATATCACTCTTTTAAGCAATTCGAATTATTTGGTCCGCCAACTGTGGAGTGTGAGGTTCGAAAAGGATCTAACCTCTTTTGAGGATGGGCCTGCACGCTAACAAATATCAAATGAGAGTCGACAACACATTTAATCCGGCCATGAAAATGAACAGACTATCGATAAACGAACAAACTGTTCATTGTATTCAATTGCATGACATGTCGTTCTCACTTCCCTTGTCATTGCATGTATTTCATAACTCGCTCGGGCCACATACAGAGGCCACCAATACGACCCTTCACTACGAGAGAAACTTTCATGCATTGCTTGTTGTATACTCTTTTTTCTATATCTGCAGTTCTTTATACAAACAGATAAACCACAGAAGAAACTTGAATTAATATTTGTTTACCCAAGAAATGTTAAGGGGATTATTTCAAAGTAGGACTCTCTGCCATCTCACAATTTAACGTCAATTTTCGTGCCAATATTATAAAATATTATACAAAAAATATAAGTTGACAAAGAGTTTATGAAGAATCTCATTTGGTTGTGCTTTGAAAATTGTACATATTGAGAGTCGAAAGGTGACAAATAGAGTTGTACTCAGTTGGTTGTGAGATTGCATGATCATCCCTACTCAAGTTTGTCTGCTCATTCACACAGAAAATCTCATGATTCCCAATACACAATACAAAGTCAGTTCTTACTATATCAAGCAAAACATGTGCAATGTTTGTATTGAAAACGAACAGACTATCAATAAACAAGCAAACTATTCATTGTATTCAATTGCATGACATGTCGTTCTCACTTCCTTTGTCATTGCATGCATTTGATAACTCGCTCGGGCCATACAGAGGCCACCAATACGACCCTCTACTACGAGAGAAACTTCCATGCATCGATTGTTGTATACTCTTTTTTCTATATATGTCGTTATTTATACAAACAGATAAACCACGAAAGAAATTTGAATTAATATTTGTTTACCCAAGAAATGTTAGGGGGACTATTTCAAAGTAGGACTCTCTGCCACTTCATAGTTTAACATCAATTTTCGTGCCAACATTATAAAATATTATGCGAAAAACATAAGTTGACAGAGTTTATGAAGAATCTCATTTGGTTGTGCTTTGAAAATTTTACATATTGAGAGTCGAAAGGTGCCAAAATAGAGTTGTACTCATTTGGTTGTGAGATTGCATGACCATCCCTACTCAAATTTCTCTGCTCATTCACACAGAAAATATCATGATTCCCAATACACAATACAAAGTAGTGCCTACTAAATCAAGCAAAACATGTGCAATGTTTGTATTGACAAAACATGTGCAATGTTTGTATTGACAAAACATGGAGGTAAAGTAAATCAGCCCTAATTTTTTTCTATAGGAATATATGCATACAATGTAAGAAAGATACACTTCAAATTTTAAAAATTTGGGGCTCGTTTGAAAATACTTTCAAAATGACTGAAAGCGTTGGAAGAAGCACTAAAGTGTTTTTTCAGGATCCACTTGAATTTTACTAAGGATTGGTTTAAAAAAAATTCACTAAAAGCACTTCCAAATGAGCTCTTGATCTGTCAGACGGTGGATTTAACACATTTGTATTTATATTTTATTGTTGCCATCAATAATCCGTTGTAGTCTAGTTGGTCAGGATATTCGGCTCTCACCCGAAAGACCCGGGTTCAAGTCCCGGCAACGGAACTCTGTTTTTTTCCATTATTTTTGCTTTTGAGGTTTTTAATTTCACATGGGCTTATGCCAAAGGCCCAAATTCCTACACCACCAATCCCTTACTTCTTTGGTTTCGTTTTTCCAGGTTATTACTTGTTCCTTCCTGCTTTCTCTACTCGGGGGAGGGGAGGGATCCTTGATAATATTTGTCAGAATTTGTAGAATTATGAGAGACGGGTCATACAATCCGTCAGGTGTGGAATTTTATCATAAAAGGTCTCAGTATTAGTTAGAGTGAGATTATGATACTTAAACTATTATTTTATCATTGATACGGCCGATGTGGGATATTTCAACATGCCCCCTCACGCGGGACCCAATTAGTGGGTCACACGTGACGTGGGAGATCCACACATCGACAACCACAATCACGTAAAGCAAAGGGGACTCACCCTACACGCGGGGCCAAGGGACCCAACATCATCGCGCGGGGCCAAGGGGACCCATCCATCACGTGGCAGTATAGTATAGTATGGGCCCGCTCCCTTACTTTGATGCCATGTAGAATTATCAGAGAGACGGGCCATACGGCCCACTTTCAACAACACCGATATTGTCCTCAACTTAGTAATTACCACCTGCACAATCCGTCAGGTGTGAGGTTTTATCACAAAATGCCTCGGTATTAGTTGGAGTGAGATTATGACATTTAAACTATTATTTTATCATTAATACGGCTGTGGGACATTTCAACAGAATTCAGAAGCAATTTCCAGATTCTAGTGCCACTGCATGCAGCTGTTGCATTTGAACAAGTCGTCTGTGGAGATCGAACTAAAGTTATCGGCGTTTAAAACGTTCATAGATCTTGCTGGTAACGAGCTCACGTCCGACGACTTCGAAATTGTCCTTTCCCTGCTGTTCTTCAGCTGTTCTTTTGGTCATGATCCTGGGATATGGGTTACCACTGCAATTCCAAGGTTGTTGGGTATGCGAACAACTACATTGTCGATGGGTGTTTGAGTGACTCCTCGACCTCGAGTACATGGCTTGTGAGCATCTTATTGAAGGTTGCTCAAAAAAACAATCTGGACGTTAACGTTGATCGGGCATTGATCGTGTATGTATTCTAGGGTTGATACCATCGATTATCTTGTGGAAGATTACATTCCAAAGGTTTCGAGCGTCCTCTGATCATGGCTGCCATGATTCTCTGTAAGCAATTTTCGGAATGGTTTGTTAAAAGGAGCTGCCTGGACTTGGACCTCCGGGCAACTCTCGGAATTGCAACTTCTTGCGGCCAAGTTGATTTTGCTGCCTATCTCTTTCCTCATATCCCTCGTCATCCCCTTACAAAGCAAGGAACTCGAATTCTCAGGGCTGCTGGTGTAACCTTCCACTCTATCGGGGAGTGTGTCAATGCAGCGAGCGGCTATTTGGTGTCGCAAAGGCTGAGAGGGGCAGCTCTTGTATATTTTGACAAAAACTTCTAACAACATATATATCAACAGTGCCTGTTTTGATGATAACTGCAACTGAGCAGGTAGCTTATTATTTCTTGTGTGAATTCCTTCCCGTTCCCCTACTATATGCCTCCCATCGTCAGTCTAAGGAAAATGATCTCCGCATACCTGTTTTCTCTTCGATGCACTTTTAATTCATTCAAAGGTTATGATATCCACACCCTTTTAATTTTTAGCCGTCGGATTGGATGAAGTAAAAAAGATCAACGAACATAAATTAACAAAGGGTATGCGAGAAGTAAAATGAGATGTGTGGATAGCAGACCCCTTTATTCAATTTCAATTTAAAAACTAGAAAAAAAGAAGAAGACTGTAGAGTATAAAAGATTGCGGACATCATTTTCCCGTTTTGTGAGTGAATTAGAAGCAAAGAAGGGTAAAGGCCATGGCCTTTAGAAAGTGAGACACGAAGCGTGAGCGTTCCGGCCCTATCTATGCTTTCATTTCATGGTCCTGCCAAATGGAGAAATTTTTAATTGTGATGGGAACATAGATGATACATCATGTGTTTTTACGTAAGACATGAAAAATTTTATTTTTGATGTTATTAACTTTTTGACACACACATCTCACTATTTATATAATGACACGTGATGTACTATCATGTGTGACAATCACACTGAAAAATCTCTATGTCCGATGAACCTAGCAGGCAGCTACCTGGCTAATAGAAATAAGGGAATTTTAACGAAAAAATTATTAACAAAAAACTACACTTTTACACTAAAAAGTCAATCATAATACTATTTATTTTACTCTTTATTTTATCTTTATCGTTAAAATTCAAGATTTTCAAATTTTTTACATTAGTTTTCTTAAAAATAAAGGGATCACATCTGGTGCCAACATAAAAAATAGAAACCACGTGCTGGTCAACAATTTCCTAATAAAATCTGACGTGCAAGCAAAGGCCCAGAGAATCTGATTAGGGGACCACGTGCCTGGCGAACGTTCAATCTTAACGGCTACTTTCCTGTCTCTACAGTTGTCGCCACGTGCTTCACCCCAATTGAGCATTAGTTATTTGGCGGGAACATCCGGGGAGCAACATACGCCTGATGATATGTCGCTTCGGTGAGTCCCCTCGCCTGCCAATATCATTCCATACCAATAATACACGGCAGGTGTATTACTAACATCACGTCACGTCACGATAACAGTATTATCTGTGCTATGTAAATCATTCTCGTATTTGAAATAAATTTTTTATCCCCGTTTGGAATCCAATGAATTTAGATTTTAAATTTATAAATTTTAGCTTATCTAACGGTGATAAATGAAATTGTGAATAAAAATATTTCATTTTAAATTTATTTATTTAAAAATTGAAATCTCACTATCTGGATCTAACCTCAACAACAACAACAACAACAAAGCCTTTTCCCACTAAGTGGGGTCGGCTATATGAATCCTAGAACGCCATTGCGCTCGGTTTTGTGTCATGTCCTCCGTTAGAACCAAGTACTTCTTTGCGGAAGCTGCCTTCATCAAGAAAACCATCGGGAAGGCGTCGAATTGCGAGCACCATTCCATCTTGAAAGGTGGCCTTGAATACCAGTCCATATCTTCCCCTGCTTAACACATTTTCCTCATCGAATTGTCTTGTTGCTTCCAATGCCTCTGCATACGTGATCTTGCTATTGAACATCACAAGTTTTGGCCCTCCATCGCCACTTCCCCGGCTGCTTTTATCCCCCGAGCTTGTTCGAGGGCTAGTTCGCTTCTTCTGCCCCCCGATTACCGTTTCTCTAAGTTTTGTCCGCCATTGATACACTGAATCGTGTTTCCAGCACACTGTTTGTTACATCCCACATCACTCAGGGGAAGTGGATCCTGTAAGCCGTCTTATTGGCTTCGAGTTCCATCGGAGCTCCAAAGTTAAGCAATTTCGTGCGAAAACAATCCCATGATGGGGAACCCACTGAGAGGTTCTCGTGTGAGTTCCCACAAACAAAACCGTAAAGACGTGATCGGGATCCAAAGCAGACAACATCGTACTACAATGAAGTCAAGTCTGGAATGTGATGGGGCCGGGCCAGGATGTGACACTGGTCAAAGTTAATTGAGCAAAAGTAGGAAAAAACCAGGAATAAAAACAATAGTAGAAAATGAATCAATCAGAAACCTAAAACTGCTGCAATGAAGATAATGCAGTCTTTTTTTTTTCTTTTTCATTTTTTTTTGGTTAAAAGCTGAAATTGAAAATTAGGCTGGCGAAGGCAGAGAGGTCGGATCAGCTGAGGACGGGATGTCGGGTCCGACTCTGCAACCTTCAAGCATGAACACAATGTCGGCAATAGATGGTCGATCAAGCGGATCAGGAGCCGTGCAAAGAAGCCCTACTTTCACTCCCAGCAAGAACTCTTCCCAGTCTGACGATTCCGGGTCAAGTTCGAGCAGCCCGGGCTCGAGCAGCTCGGAAACTTGACCGTTCTGAAGTTGCTTCTTCACCCACTTCACAATGTCTTCGTCTTGAGTAAACGTCACCGGATTCCTCCCGGTCAGTATCTCCATCAATACAATCCCAAAACTATACACATCGGCTTCTTTCGTTGCTTGCCCTGTTAATGCAGCTTCGGGGGACACGTAGCCTAAGGAGCCGATCGTGGTTGAAGACGAGGAAGCTTTTGCTGGTGTGGCTATGGTTACCCGGTCTAGACCAAATTCGGATAAATGGGCTTCGAAATCAGCATCAAAAAGAACGTTCTGCGGCTTCACATCGCCGTGTACCATTGAGGCAGAGTGCAGGTAGGCTAATCCACGAGCAATGCCGAGTGCTATGAGGTGCCTCATTGGCCAATTTAGTACATGCCCGTCTTGGTGAGAGGCCTCTTGTAGAAGAGCGCTTAAGTTTCCATTGGGCATGTAATCGTACACAAGGAGCCTCACGTCAGGAGGACCGGCATAATAGCCTCGTAAAACTGTTAGGTTTCGATGCTTCACCTTGCCAAGATCTTCAGCTTCTTTGCGGAAGCTGCCTTCATCAAGAAAACCATCGGGAAGCCGTCGAATGGCGAGCACCATTCCATCTTGAAATGTGGCCTTGAAAACCAGTCCATATCTTCCCCTGCTTAACACATTTTCCTCATCGAATTGTCTCGTTGCTTCCAATGCCTCTGCATACGTGATCTTGCTATTGAACATCACAAGTTTTGGCCCTCCATCGCCACTTCCCCGGCTGCTTTTATCCCCTGAGCTTGTTCGAGGGCTAGTTCGCTTCTTCTGCCCCCCGATTACCGTTTCTCTAAGTTTTGTCCGCCATCGCAGTAGGCTGTAAATATAGCCACAACAACACAACGCCAGAAGAAAAGCTCCTCCCACAGCCACCGCAATCAGTAAAGTCAACCTGTTTCTTTTTCTCCTTCTCACATCTGCACATTCTCTATCCAATGGCTTCCCACATAAATCTCCATTCCTTGCAAACACAGAAGGATCGTTGAACTGAGAACCCAGTGGCTTCGGAATCTCTCCAGCAAGGTTGTTGTTTGATAAGTTCAGGTATTTCAAGTGAGGGATGATGAGCGAAAGATCTTCCGGGATGGTGCCACTCAAATTGTTAGAGGAAAGATCCAACACTGTGAGGTTCAATAACTTAGGCAATGAGTGTGGTATTTGACCTGAAAGTCGATTCCCACCTAACAACAGAGAAGTCAAAGAAGAGCAATTGGAAATCTCCTTTGGGATTTCACCCGTCAACTTATTATGACCTAGATTGAGCTCTTTCAAATTGGATAGGCGAGAGATATCGCCTGGAATTTTGCCACCTAACTGATTAGAACGAAGCTCGAGCACTCCAAGATTCAAACTATCTCCAAGCTCTTGTGGGATTGTACCCGAAATGCGATTTCCAGACAATGATAGAACAACTAATGAGTTGAGAAATCCATAAGTTGTAGGAATATCACCAGTAAAAGCATTGTAAGATAGGTTAAGATAGTTCAAACTAATCAAACTACTAAAACCTTGAGGGACATCTCCTGATAAGTGATTTTCCTGCACAGCAACCAGTTGTAAATTTGGCAACCCGAAAATCTGAACCGGCAACTCCCCTGAAAGCTTCTGTATACTCAAATCAAGTGTTTCAAGCTTCATCAAACCGCCAATGCTCGCAGGAACACTCCCCGAAAACCCACAATTGCTCAAGTTCAAAACCTGCAAGCTCTTCAACTCTCCAACATTAATAAGTTCACCAGAAAACTTGTTATTACTCAGATTCAAACTAGTCAAGTTGCTTAGCTGCATCATTAGCTCATCAGGAACTTTCCCGGTCAGATTATTGTTGCTCAAATCCAAAGATTCGAGCTGCGAAAGCGCTCCTAAACTCACCGGAATGGGACCGGAGAATAAATTCCCACCCAAAGACAACACCTTCAAGCTCCTCATTCCTGCTAAAAAAAGTGGAACTTGACCTGCAAACCTATTTCCTTCAACATCAAGGACCTGCAACAAGCTACATTTCACGATCTCACCAGGAATTTCACCGGACAGCGAGTTATTTGCCACCCGAAACTCCTCCAACCGGAGAAGATTGCCAATCTCCGGCGGCAATTGACCCGAAAACAAGTTTCCAGAAAGATCTAGAACTTTCATAATTGTCGTCACGTTTGTCAACCAATATGGGAAGGAGCCACTTATCTGATTGGATTTTAAGCCCAAAACCCCCAATGCACTCGAACATTTTGAGATATCTGGCGGCTCAGCGATGCTCGTGAGCGCATTGAATCCGAGCTCCACAATCCTCAACGACGAGTCGTTGTTTGCAGTACTGCACAACAACGACGTGGGGACCGCCCCTGACAGCTCGTTCCGCGACAGCGACACCACCTGAAGCTTCGGCATCGCTCCTATCGTCGTTGGAATCAGACCTCTCAGCGCATTGTCGTCGGCGCTCAAATGTACGAGTGAGGAGCAGTTGGAAATCGCCGAAGGCAGGGTACCGTGCAGCTGGTTCGAGTCCAACCACAGATACTCAAGATTCTTGAGACGTCCGATAGTCACCGGGACACTGCCAGAGAACCGATTGAACGAGAGATTGATAAGCTGGAGGCTTGAATCGGCGGAGAAGTTCGTCGGAATCTCACCAGAGAATGTGTTCGACGAGAGGTCGAGGTAACGGAGCCTCACCGGAATGTCGCCGGAGATTTTTCCAGAGAGGAAATTGTGAGCGACGTTGAGGATTTGGAGGTTGGTGAGGTTGAAAATCGCCGGCGGAAGAGTTCCGGTGAGCGAGTTGCCGTGCAGGTAAACAGCCCGTAAGAGAGCGCATTGGGAGAGAGAAGGAGGTATGGCGCCATTGAAGTTGTTGCTGTAGAGGCTGAGCTTGCGGAGTTCGCGGAGGCTGGCGAGGTGGTCAGTAATTCGGCCGCCAAGGTGGAGACGAGGCAGGCGGAGCTCCCGCACCCGGTTGTTGTAACAGACGACGCCGCGCCAGTCACACGGGGCCGACGGCGTGGACGTATCCCAGCCGTCGAGAGCGCCAAGAGGGTCGTGGAGGTTACGCTTAAACGCCGTTAACGCTTGGATCTCAGAGAGTACCGTTTCCGCACTCGGCCGTTGAGCCACTGTTAAGGTGGTGGGGAAATAAATAGTTGGAATAGCAATTGTTATGAGGAAGAGGAAAGCGAGCGTCGCCATGAGAGAGGCCAGAGGGAGGACTGGAACGCAGAATGTGCTGGGTTTATAGATTAGTTACGCTGCTGGGTTTGTGGTGGTGGAGGGAGGAGGTGGATCGAGAGGCCGCCATTGTTGCAGATAAGAAGGAGAAGAAGATCTGCTCAGAGGAAAGAGAAGGCGGAGAGAAAGAGGGAGAGAGTTAGGGTTCCAAGTGAGCAGCTGATGAGTGATACTTACTGAGGACTGAAGTGGCAGTGGTGGTGTTTTACTGTGCGGGCAGATGTATGGTAAGTTCACAACCAGTCAATGGGCAGATGCCACGTGTAAAAGGTATGTACTTGGCTCGCTATTGGAGTCAAAGATCGGATCTCTTCGGGTGAAAGTCTTTCGTACTTGTGGACGACAATTTTGCCAAAAAAAGGGGAAAAGCAAGTCTCAGAGCTCCCTTTTTACTTAGTTGGAGTTTAACGAAAAATTCTTATTACCGTCTACTTTAACGAAAAATTATATTTTTATATTAAAAAGTCAATTATGTTACTATTTATTTTACCTTTTATTTTATCTTTATGTTAAAACTCAAAATTTTCAAGTTTTTTTCATTAGTTTTTCATTTATTTATTTGTTTATTTATTTTCAATTTTTAGTTGAAAAATAAATAAATAAATGAAATAAGGTGGAGAAAGAAGAGAGAGGCTTCTCGCAGGATTCTTATTGTAAGGATATTGAGAATTTTCTAATTACATTCGTTTAATATGTATTGTGTTGTCAATTTTCTTCAATTACTATTTATATTCAATTTTAAATAAAAAAAATTATAATGATTACTGATCACACTATATACGATAAATATATATAATTTAAAGATTCCTGAAATCCTTACAAAGAGAATCCGGCGAATATCCTCGATAAAGAAAATGAGAGTAATAATTGGAGCGGTCCCCCTCAAAAGGTCAATGATGTTGTCCATGGCGACTGTTGTAAAAAGGCGGGGAAGATGCGCGGGAGAAAAGGTCGAAAGCGTTACTTTCTTAAGCAAATAATTTCAAACATACACTCAACCGAAAGGTCGTTGTGACAGCGTCCCAACTCAATCCAACAGTGCCTTGTGTGTTAACTTACGACAAGATATAAAATATCGATGATATCGGAAATATCGGTAGTTTAAAAATACGGAAATTTAAATGAAAATATCGAGATATTATCGATATCGATAAAAATTGAATAAAAACTACGGAAATTGTACAAAAAACTTGAAAATTTTTATTGAAACTTTGCAGGATGTTTATTTAGTCAATTATCTATTAGTTTATCACAAAAAATTGAAATGAAATGCATTGCATGATGGATTTAAGTTGATTATATAGCGAGCTGGCAAACATTGTGAGGGTAGAGAATATGTAGTAATTAATTAAATAAATTTAAACACACCATAATCATTTATATATAATGAATTAGTACAATATTTTACACTTTATACATTGCATGGTAAGATACATGAGTGACTTAGTACCACATAGAGTTCCTATGAGATTCAAAATTTTCACTATCTTCATCATCTTTATGTGTAGAGTAAGTATATTTTAGCATATTTTCACAAAAACATAAGTGATATGGTGGTCAAGGTGTTGAAGGAATAAAATGGGAGGGGTTCGAATCCCCTTGATGTTTTAAAGACAAAATTATATTAGTTTCCAATAAAAAAAACACAATTATATTAGTATTTTATTGCTTTCTCAAAGACTTATGCCGACATCCACACTCATCTTCTCTCTTTCCTAAACGCACCCATACCACACAAATTTCTATCATCCACCTGTGTCTCTCTCTCTCTCTTGCCCACATCACTCTCTTTCTCAGCCAAACAAAATCATATGTTCATCTATCCCTACCTCTCTCTCACTCCTCTCAGATCTTAGCTTTACCTTCGTTTTTTTCTTTGAAACAAAAACAGCGAGGGATGGAGCCGGGGTGGAGATGGGAACAGCAGCGGTGGCGGCGCAGGAACGGGAGGAAACAGCGGGGGATGGAGCCGGGGCGGAGATGGGAACTTCGACGACTCGTCTTCGTCGTCGTCGGTTTCGAGATTCGGAGTTCTGGGTATGTTTCTTAATGGGTGGAGATCCCGAATCGCCACCGATCCGTAGTTCCCTTTCAAGGTTCTAATGAAGGAGGTGGTATGAGTCAGCTCCGACCGTTTCGCGGCAAACGGAAGTTATAAACACATTCCTCTCCTCTTGTATTTCATTTTGATACCTAGATCGGAATAGGGTGCTCTTTTACAGTCGGCCGGAGTTGTAGAAGCTTTGACGTTCTTCTCTGATTCGCATCACCCTAAAATATCGCGATATTATCAGTAATATCGCGATATTATCGATAATATCGCGATATTTTGACGAAAATGCAGTGGATAAGTATTAAAATATCGCTCTTTCACAAAACCGATATTATCAGTGAAATATCGCTGATAATATCGGCATTTCAGACCATGCTTACGACATAGTAGTTTTTAAAGAAAACAAACGAAAAGTTCAAAAAAAACTTTAGTTTTAATGAAAAATGGTAAATAAATGTGTAATGAATAATACTAGAGAAAAGTAAAAATATGATTTTTCGTCACAAGTGAACAATATCATGAATATTTCATTAAAACTTCCTAGTTTTTAAGGGTAATAATTTATGTTCCCTCTTTGTAGTTTGTACTAACTTAGCATATTCCTGGTATGTGTTGCTTTTTTAATCAAAAGATTAGAAAGCACCCCTTCTCCAGAAGTTACGGGGCCATTTTGCCGAATTCTTTCAACATGGTTCTCTCAAGCGTCATAGTATACTCTACTTGTTCTCTCAAGCGTCCTAGTATACTCTACTTGTTCACTGCTATTGGTTTGGGGCACGGTCAGTTCACCGGGAGAATCGCCTTCCCAATTCGAAGTTTTTTCCTGGAAGTTTCAGCCTTGTTGACTATGACAACAGTCGTGACTATAAACAGACTCAAGACTATGATGGGGCAGTACGCTCTGCTCTCTCGCGACCCAGTCAACTAAGAAACAAGAGAGACAAACAGGGCCTTGCGAAAATCATTTTTCGCTCTTAAATTGGTTTGGAATACCGGAACAGTTGCTTTCCGGTTAGAGGTAAGTTGGAACACGTCCACAGGTGCTTATGGCCTTTAACTCGCTCAAACCTGCACTGTATCGGGCAGTGACCGAGGTGGTTATTAGAACTCACTTAAATATATGTCCACTGTAATGAGAGCAGCAGAACAACAACAACAATAACAAAGCCTTCTTCAAGTGAGGTCTGCATAAATCTTAAAACGTCATTGCGCTCGGTTTCATGCCGAGAGCAGCAGAATACAGGTTTAAAAAATGGTGGTAAAAGTAATTCTGCCCTCGTTTTTCCTTTATTAATGTACAGACCGTACACTAGAAGTAGGAATTTTATGCATACAGAGAGTATCAAAGATACATGAATTTGAAGATTCATCCGTGAAAGTAATGACTAGTAAGACTGTACATAAAAAATGAAATAAAACAAAAAATAAAAAAAGGAGACGACTAAATACACTTTTCAGTTTTCAGGCAGGTGTCAAACCTTCAGGAAAGGATTCAACGGCAGGGTCCGGCGAAAGAAATCTACGGCAAGCATAAAAAACAGCTGAATGGAAACGATCGGGTTGGTCTATGAATACAAAGTGCCCAGCCTGCAAATTTTTATCAGGAAGAACTTTATTCATCGAGATCAAATTCAACTAAGGACAATAACTTCATGGATAAATAGAAGGGAGAGAAACAACATACATCTGGAATCCTAATGATCTCGCACGGGACCTTCATCTTTTTGCCAGCTTCTTGAGCCCCTTGGTAGTTCATCCAGTCTTGATAACCATAAATAAAAGTAGTCGGCACTTTCCACTCTGATGCACTGTACATAAAAGAGGAGGACTACATGTAAATGATTTGCTCAAAGCAAGTTTATTACAATGAACTTCCAACTCTTCTGTGATATTGAATAAAGAGATTAGTAGCATCGGACCTGTGTATAAGGGGACTCCTAGCAAACGCACCGAAAGAAAATATATACTTTAAGCACAGCTCCCCGCTAGCTTTGGCTGCTAAAGTATGGTACACATAATCTGCAATTGAAGAAAAGAAACCATCAAGATCTTAAAAGGTAGGATATGTGTGTTCTGTGCACAAACAAATTGATCTTAAATTACCTGTTAGAAGTCGGGATTCCTCTCCAGTTAGCGTGGTCCCTGTTGAATAAGAACCAAACCTCGCAGTTGTGTAACTTCGAACAAGATTTGGACCCAAAGGCCCTAGCCCTCTGCAAAAATAAGGTAAACATGTACAAACATAAGATCTAAGGAAAGCATAATATGAACCACCTGTTTCTCTCTTTCATCTCTAATCCACCACTAATTTTTGGAAGGAATGGATTTCAATGTGCCACAATGGCTCCAAATGTGCGTGGTATGAATGAGAAAAAAGTACTTTGTGTCCAAACTGACAATTTGAACAAAAGCAACACACGACTTGAAAAATGATTTAGAAAACAAAGAAATATGTGGCATGCCTCCGTGCTTCTTTTGGGCCATTCCTCTTAGGAAAAGGGTGAGAGAGAAGGGAAAGCATGGGAAATCAGTATGGGTGGAGGTGGGAAGCTGAAGTTGTTTCAAATAAATGCAAAAGGATCATATTTCCAATGACTTAGTTTTAGAGGTTCATAGCAAACGTGTAATAGTTGTAACCTGCATCTGTAAAGTGTACAACTACCAGATCAGAAACCTAAATAAATGATTGAAATGGATATACGTACCATGCACGATATGATTTTGCAAATTGTATCAACATTTGTATAGGGAAGAAAAAAAAAAGAGTTATCTACCTGACTAGCTTCTGAGGAGTAAAATTAGACTCCCACAAATGGTTAAAAATTGCTCCTTTCCACGTTGCTTTGAATTGGTTAAGCCTCTCGTACGATGTATCCGTCTCCGATGAAAACCCAGCAGATCCCACTAAAATCAAATGCTTAACGTGCTCTGGATGCTATCATAAAAATAAAGATTACGATCATGAATACAGAAACTGCCACCCTTATTCCTATATTCAACTAAACATATGGGATATCAAATACCTTCAGAGCGTACTTCGATGCAACATACCCACCAAATGAATGCCCAAGTAATATAAAGTTGCTGAGGTTTTTGGCTTTTCGCCATTCCTCAAAGGAATCAATGAACCATGCCTCAGTTTCTGCATTACCAGTTGCAAGTTAATTACTCTGGAAAAATTACGTTGCGCATACTTACAGATTAATAGTGAAACAAACTTTTCACCACCGTCAAAGTTAAAACGTGCGGAACAAAGAAAATTACCTTCAGTGCTTTTGCATGTAAAATCAGGCCTGCTTGATCCGCCCCAACTGTAAATAAGATTAAACCAAGGATTTGAGCACAAAATGTCTAACAGAAATACACCCCAAAAAGCACCATCTAACATGGAAGTACAAAAGGTTAAAAATGACTGGCATCAAACATGAAAGGAAGTTGTGTGTATTTCTAACGTTTTCGAAATCAGATGGAAAAGAAACCAAAGTGCGCAGTAGAGCTACTATGGAGAGCACCAAAATAAAAGCCTTCAAACTCAGAGCTAGAAAAATTTGTATCTCAACAAAGCCCATAGTAGATATCTACGAAATAATTTGAGTTCCGGAGCACCAGACACCAAAAATAGAAAAGAAAGGGGTTCTTTTTTTCCTTGAGATAACCAAGACTAAACATCTGGTACAAAAACCAACTACTTAAACATCAATTAGACTACTTAGCATTGCAACATTTATCTTCCCTCATTGCATTGGCATATATATAAAAGTTTTAACGTCACAATTGGAAACGAATGCGTATCATATTATCTTCAACGTAGTTTAGGTCGGTTGCACGCCATGGAATAACTTGAAGTATGTCAAAGTTTATACCTTTCAAAAGCGGTTAAAAAGAAAGCAAACAAAGAAGAAATCCAATGATCAATGTTAAGAGTCTGCTCACCCTATTTGATCAATGGCAATGACCCTGAACCGACTGGCAAGGGCATCGAAATTTCTAAAGAAGAAACCTTGAGAAGCACCGTATCCGTGAATCATAACAATCGTAGGAGAATTCTCTTTGCTGTCAAATGTAACCGTGTTGATTTGCCTTTCTTCATTGCTTTCGGATCGAAACCACCTGACTTTGGAGCCCGGCGGTCCAGAGCCTATATTCACCCGTTCTTGAACATAAGGAGTCCTGCAAAATTCAAGCAATTCCCATAATTTTGTCAGAATTCAACCCTTTCCACCGTTCAGTAAATTGAAGAAATTGAAAAGTTAGGGTTTGATCGCACGAAATTGACAAGAAATTGAGAAATCAGCCAACTTCAACTCCAAATTAAGGTTCTTATTACGATTGAAATTCAGAAAAAAAAAACCCAAAAAATGTGAACCTTCACGACGGCAATCAAACAAACTGAAGAGAGAGAGAGAGAGAGAGGTGGATTACTTGACAAGAGAAAGGAGGCGCTTCTCGGCGGCGATGATCTTATCGGTGGAGGTGGGGATCCAACGGAGGACAGAGGGCCACAAGGATCTGGATTTGGGGTTAGCCGCAGCAGCAACAGCAACGGATTCGTAGGCTGCAGCAACGGTGGCAGGGGAGGTTCCTAGGTCGCCGGACCTGCTGATTTCGTCGGCCATTCTCGACGAAATTCTACGCAGGTTCATACGCTTTCAACACAAAAATGGAAGCTTTGATTTTTGGCTGCGATTAGTAACCGACGATTATTTATATATACGCCGATTCCCTGCCAATGTTTCGCGCTTTTTTGGCTCCGACGGAAGGCGACTACTAGGGACACGTGTTAAATAAATTCCCGATCAGTCGTCAGCTTTGACGGTGATTCGAGTAAATACGTTGGCGATTACGTAAATTTCGGCCTTGTGGGGCCCACGCGAAACAGGAACTTAATCAACAAGCAACTTCCTCGCCAAGCGACCATTCAAGCTTTCCAAGTTCAAACACGATATCTTGTTTTTATTGTAGAGGCACATCAGCACATTAGTCGAAATATAACGGAATGACGATATTAAAGTGCGGCACTCATATTTAGATATTATATTGATTAGTTTTTAATTTTAGAGAAAAACTTGACGTGGGAAGTTAATTTCGATGACTGTTTGAGACAAAAACTGAATTTTAAATGAAAATATTATTCTTACTCAAGAAATATCAGAAGACTTTATTTAAAATCTTTTATTAAACATGAGCGTTCAGTGATTTGTTTTTTGAAAAAATACGATAGTATATTTTATTTCATAAAAAAAAAATAATACATCGTACAATTTATGAATCAACGCCATACACGTTCTTCTACAAGCAAAGTCAATAATAACGCTTGGAGGAGAACCATTCCATTCACAACCTTGAGACAAAGACATGCCAATCCGTGCTAGTGCTAGACAATAAGCAATAGAGTTTGCATTGCGGCGAGTATGGGTAACAGTAGCTTCAGTGATTGAATGGAGTAGTGCTTTGATGTCCTCCACAATTTGCCCAACTGTTGACAAATTGAGAGTGGAATTTCCCCAAAGGCTCTACAATCTGAAGTGAATTAGTCTCAAGAAATAAATTTAGAAAACCCCTATTGATAGCCAAATAACGATATTGATGGCCAAATAACCATTCAAAGCCAAATGTATAATTCTAGGTGTATGTGAAAGCAAAGGTGGAAATTTATCCACGAAAAGAATTAGATATGAAAGATACTTATCCATTATAATCCTTTGCAATTTGCCGGTATTACAAAGTGTAAGTTTATACGATGAGTAAAACCGTAAGCATATTGAATTATCCAATCCAATCCAGTTTAGAGAAACAAAGGACTTGTTTAGCCTCTATCATCGAACAGAAGTTAAATTACTCACTAAAATAATAGGATTGTTATGGAAATGTTTCCATATACCTAATCATTTCTAATCGGCTTTTTATTCAAAATAGTGCTCATAATTGGCACAACTCTCACTTTCACCCTTCATAATGAAATTCGATAGAAATGATCTCTGAATCTATTCATTGTAGATCAATTTGGTCAATTCGTAAAAAATCTTTTAATATCTTCGTTAAATTGTCATGTGAAAGACCATGTGATCACATTTTTAAAAGTATTTTTGTCAAACCAACCCCTCACCTTAACAAGAATATTGACAATTTTTTTCCGCAATGATAAAATGATTTTCGACGGACAATCTCTATAAGCACTTCTATCAATTTTCATTGTGAAATCAAAATGATGAATTATATCCATCTCAAGGACCATTTTGATGGAAAAGCCTTTCTAATCACCCCAAAATGAAAATCATTTACCTCTACTTTCACTATTCTTTGACTATAATAAATCAAACGCCCAAACGAGCCCTAAGGTCAACCAAAACACTTGTGTTGGATTCCTCAAATTATTTCACCTTCATAAACCAAACTCAAAATACTTAACGGACCGTTCCAGTAACTCGGTATTGCAACACATAACTGCCGGCCAACACATCCACAACTAAAATAAGAACGAACGTACTAAACACAATGATACATGCTATATAAATCTTGAACAAATCGACCTGGTAGAACACATCAATCACACCATACAAGAATCCGCACTGCACCACCGAAACAAAACTTACAAGTTTAACCAACAGTAAAGTAGTTCTCGATGAATAGCAGCAACCGCAAACGCCGCCAAGCACACCTTCTAGTCAGCTCTTGACTGCCCCGATCGGGAAGAGAGAATGATACCAACAATCAGACCGTACAGAGCAAGCGCTTCAGCAAAAATGAGAATGAGGATCATCCCAACGAAAAGCTTTGGCTGTTGTGCATTGGCTCTGCATAACACCAAAATGAAATCAGAGAAAACTCTCAATCAAACGGCAACACGACACCAAATACGAGTAACCACACACTGGCCTACAACTAGAATGAAGAGCATTATATTTTTAGATCATTAGGGAAATAAAAACACCGACGATTATAGGTTCTATGCAATAACACTTAAAGAGCTCTAACTGATTCTTAGCTGCAATATTCCTTTGATGGCCGTCTTCCATAGGAAAGTCAGCACAGTATTCTTTAAAAGTATTGGGTTTGAGCCATTCAGGACTACGGTCTGGTGGTATTCCTCTTCACTTGGAAGTGAGAGGTTTTAGGGTCAAATCTCATGGACGGTGAATTCGATACCAAATTAGGTTGCCCATTGTGTGACTTAGCCTAACCCCCTCACCTTAGTGTAAAAATATCGATGTATTCAAAAAAATAAATATAGGGTTTGAATTTTTTTCTCAAATGCAATGTTAAGAATCCCTTATATGTCAAAGCCCATAATAAATCAAGGACAAGACGCCGCAGAAAACTCGGTTCTCAAACAATCAAATCGATGTTCACTCTCTATCTAGTTAGAAACAATAATTACGCCAAGAAAACTTGATTCTTAAACAATCCAATCGATGTGGTATTGCAATTTATACAATCAGTTTCAGATTAAAATCGCAAAATGATAACAAAAAAATCTTAAATCAAATTGAAGCAGTGTAAAACCGAGACTGAAAATGCGAAAACTCCGAAAGCAAAACGAGAGATATTACCTAACACCGGCATCACCGACAATGCCGATAGCCATACCGGCAGAGAGACCAGCAAGGCCACAAGCTAGACCAGAGGAAAGATGAGCATAGCCATCGAAAAGGTAATAGGGTTTGGCCTTGGGATTGATACCGGTACTGATGATAACGGCGATGATAAGTCCGTAAATACCCAACACTCCCGCCATAACCACCGGCACGATCGACTTCATCACCAGCTCCGGCCTCATCACACCCATCGACGCCACTCCTACTCCGCTCTTCGCCGTCCCGTACGCAGCTCCCATGCCTGAAAAACACACAAAACCCGATCAAAATCCCTACATCCGCACCGACCAAACCCTAGGCGGTTAGATCTGGATCGAATCGGAACGTACAGGAGAAGACGAGGGCCGCGGCGGCGCCGAGGAACCCGAAGAACGGTGCCGTTTCATCGCCGCTGAAGGTTGTAGAAGACATTCTGCTCGATCAACGGACAGATATTCTTTGATCGGATCTGGCTTCTGATGGATTTGGTTTCCTTCTCTTCTCCTTGAATGCCTTTAAGCGTGCGTGTTTCGACTTTCGATCTCAGCCTCAATCGGTATGAGTATGTTATTACGTTTATACCCCGGGATTTAGAGGAGTCACGAGTTGACAAGATGTGCGTGTACAATACTTTGGGCCTTCTGTTATTCCCGTAATTAGAGTAATTTAAAATAAAACGTCTTTTACATGACGACATGAATTTAAACTTCGTTGATGACTAATTTAACGATTAATCTATCAAAATTTATTTGAGAACTTTAACAAAAAGCATCCGGTACTGTTCACTTTAACGAAAAACCACATTTTTACACTAAAAAATCAATCCTGATACTATTCACTTTACCCTTTATTTTGTCCTTATCATTAAAACTCAATGTTTTCAAGCCTTTTTCATTAGTTTTCCTAATTTATTTTGATTCACTCAAAAATAGAATATCGTCTTATAAAGAAAAACAAACTGTACCTTCGAAAATGGCTTATGCATACCCTTTTTCATCTTCTGCATTTGCAAAACCTCTCTTACTTATGATCCTTGACTCTCTCTCTGATTTGTTTAATCCAATTATTAGAAGGAAAAAAAAAGGAGCTTTTTAGTCAAAACAGTCCCTAAAATTGTGTAACTCCTTCCTTTAGCGTTGGAGATTTAAAATCGATAGGAATCGTCGCTGAGATTATTCACTATTAATCATTTTGGTCATTCCGTGAAAAATCTGATAAATTGAGGGTACTTTTGTCAAATCAACCCCTCCACTTGAAATGGTAATTTCTTCAATTTGACGATAATTTTTCACAGAAAAACCAAAATGATCGACGGTGGACAATCTCATAAACCACTTCTGATGATTTTAAATCTCAAAAATCAAAATGAGGAATTATGGCAAGCTTAAGAGATTATTTTGGCTAAAAAGCCAAAAGGAAAAACGTGAGGAAGAAAAACGGTGCATAAATCATTTGTCCTTTCACAAGGGTGGAACCAGCATAAGAAACTAAAAAACTTGCATGCAAACGGTCCGTTAAACTCCTCTGGAGGGAGAAAATTCCCTGCAACATAACAGCAAGTACCAAGTACATTGGAATTTTGGCCATTTCTTTAGTTTGCCAAATGTTCTGCAGTTGCATATTTTTGCCTAACAGTATTAAAACATCACATAAGCAATTAAAAGACAGTAACAAAGAATTCATCTCGAAATCATTGGACACGGACAGTGCATATGGAAAATTTCAAATGTTCGGCATCATTTGAACCCTCATCCCAGTAATTTAGGAAAAGAGAATGGTTAAATCTGATATCTTCCACTACTTGGTAATGCTAATCACTCAAATGGAATGGATACCATTACCAACTTTCGAATAAACTAGGGTTGATGTCATTCAAGAAAAAGTTCATGCCAATTGTCAAAGCTGTATAAAACACAAACGTATGGAGGCGGTACTGCCCTATAAGATATTAGGAATCACAACTACGCAAAACTCAATCCAAATGTCGGGCAAAAGAACATGTAATATGTTAAAACAAACACATGTATTAGCCTAATCCATCTCATGTCATGGAATCTGCCAACAGTTTGGCATATTGAACATCAATCAGGTAAGGGTTGATCAATCTTCAAAACATATTAGAATCAACAAATGCGGAGATATAGAGGCTAGAGTGCATACCTCTCGCTTCTTCTGAGCAGCCAAAGATATCTGTCCCGGCCTAGCAACAATCAAATAGAGGTGTAATGTAATCAGAGACTAAAAACAGTAGAAGTGAAAGCAAAGGCAATTTCAACATGATGGATCAAACCTGGCATTTCATCACGCAATCCAACCATAATTGAAGCTAAAACTGAATACAACTTCTGTATGCATAGTTTTAGATGTATAACAGAACATCTATTACAAAATATACCTGCGCTTATTTTCTGGATTTCAATGTAATACCGCTATTACAAATTTACACGTATGCTTTGACATGAATCACTAATTTGGAAGCTGGAACAAGAAGTTGAAATTATTAGAACACATCATACATGAAAAAGCCTCCCCACACAAGGCACAATCAAAGAGGTAAAAAAGTTCAGAAAGCACATATTTCATCCCTTTGTCTGCCAATAGAGAAATATGCAACTCCGTTCAATTTAATGGAGAGGAAATATGAAGTTAGTGGTTTCTGTATAACCAAAAGAGTAACCATATCAGATTAAAGTACTTTGGCCACCATGGAAAAATGTTCTGTATTCTTGTTGACTAACACAATCCTACTCTGTACACATAGGAAATAATGATAAAAGAAAAAAGTCAGGAATTAGTTTCTCCTCGTTGAGGATCCCTGAATGAAAAATAGGATATGACAAGCCAACTTCTTCGTGCAATCTGCTATCATCTCCATACCAAGTTGATGCATGTAATTGAAACGGACAAAGCAACCTGCTTTGAGAGAATTCATTATACTTCCATTTGCATCCAAAATGGTTGTCCCTGTTGCACTGACCAAACATAATTGCATTTCACGATGCCCGGTTCAACAGGCAACAAACGTGCCCTTTCTACCATTGCTCCTTCTAAATCACTGAAGTGCTTGTTGGCAGTTCCATTAAGAAGATCCGATTTGATTCTATCTGTGAGCCACCACTTCCAAGCTTACTCTGTAAATTCATCCAGGAACTACAGAAGTCCATGCACAAACACAGGCCAATCAACCCAAGGGACCATCAAGATTTCATTGTGGGCTTTGCTGCCATGTGCCTCTCAATCAATGTATCCACAAATGCACGGATCTGCAGTTTTTAAAGCATTGAAGAGAAACTTGGTAAGAAGAAACTAATGTCACTCCATCATATATTAAAGAAAAAACTTCTGTTCATTACCGGGCAAAAATTTTGTACATGCTATCCTGTACTTAATGAAAAAACTTCTGTTCATTCCTTGGTGAAATTGATGTACAGTAACAAAAAGTTCAAGAGAGCATGCACACAAATTCCAAGTTGCCAACAATATTTTATTTTTGCTCGTTCAGGTGAAGAAAGCCAATCTTTGTTGGAAAATAGTTCAAATGTCAGCCAGGAAATCACTTTTGACAGCTTAAAAAAACTCATTAAAGTAAGCATGGAAAGACATATATGACACTTTATAACAAACACAAAATGGAAGAATACCTTGTTCCTGCGCTTGAAATCAAGAAACTCAGAAACAGCCATTGCTTTTTCTGAGTCTGTGGCCAGCTCCATGACCTGAAAATTGAATTCCCCAAAAATTTAAGACTAAAGAAAAACAAAGGAATGGGAATAGTTGCAAAACTGAGTTCAACAAAATCGAAACAGTTTTTTACTGGAAAGCATGGTATATTTTCTGTTTAGTATGACAGGAAGGATAAATGAAAAATTACTAACCTTGGTAGCACTTTTCTTCATGATTGACTTGTATCCCTCTCTATCTATTTTTTTAGCTTTATAAAGGGGCATAAGCAATGAAGCCACATAATCGACAACAGCCTGCTTAATATTATCTGCTCCTCGATGATGACTTTTTAACGACTCCTTGTTCATGGTAACTTGGGAAACAGAGCTCTCATTTACAGGTCCTTCATTCTTCCAGCTGTGTTTTCTCGAAGTCGTATTTGAATCTTCCTCGTCATTTATATATGGTGCTGAATGGAAAAAATCAGGGTCTGCTGCAGCTGCTTGAGATTGCCACATCTCAATGGCATGATAATCCTTTATCCCGGCACTACCAGCTGTATCAACCCATGCTCTTGTATAAATACTGCTGTCGACAGCAGCACTCTCTCCTGAGTGCTCTCTGAAATTCGTTTGACTAGCAGTCTCATTTGGATTGCTCCGCTGCGAGAGGTTATCGACTGACATTCTTGAACTATCAATATTGACGCAAGCAGCAGAGAAATCAACTGACCAGTCCCTAACTTTGCAGTTCCTGGAGTCTATTTCTGATACACAATCTTGTCTACCCAAAACACCACCAGACCACTTCCTCCTCAAATCATACTCATCCATTTGAGGGTACTGCTCCCGTCGAGCAAACTTATGAAATGAGGGAATCTTGGGAAGCTGAAGCAGTGTACTGCTCTTGGCTTCTGAAGATGCATATGCCTGCAATGGACAACAATAACTAAATTCTTGTGGAACAAAATGGCACAAATAGGAAGGGGAGCGGCATTACTATTCACACTAAATTGAGTAGAGTAACGAGAGAAACAAACCTCGGCAGCTGCAAGTGCTGCTGCACGGGCTGCTTCAGCAGCAGCAATGGCAGCTCGTTCTGCTTCTGTCACAGCAACGTCAATCTCCTTTAGCTCAGAATGTGGCCTGCCTGTTGAACCACGAAACCTTGATGAATTGATCTCTGATTTTGAGGAATTTGCTGTTTCACCCTTAATGGATTTGCCATTCACTTTCTTACCATTTGCATTCAAAGGCAAATGGCTTGCGGTGGATGCTGAATCCTGTAAGCTTCCTTTGTGCTCCAAACCACAATGAAATGTGTGTAGAGGTGGCTTACTAGAAGATGGATCTCTAATTGTTTTTCTCTTCCATGCATCTGCAGCAGTTGCTTGCCTTGACAACTTCAATGCACCATTGGAAGCTTTTTCCTTGCGAAAAACTTCAAGCCACACATTAACCAGCTGACTTGCTATGGCACGTATATCACGGCTCGTATGTACACAAACTTTTTCTCTTACAGTCTTCCCAATGCCTACACCAGAAAACAGAGAGATCAACTAATTTTAAAGAAACACATTCTAATGATACACATTAATGCACATAGGAATGCCAGTAGATAAAGATCGAGAAATAAGAAGACAATACCAGACAAGCGCACAGCCAGTAGGTCTGTTGAAACAAGCACAAGGAGCCGAACACAATGCCGCAAGAGTTGAGTCCCAGCCTTCCCCATCGAGTCCTGTTGTACAGAAAAAAAAAAAATTCTAAGAAAGCAAACATTGGATGCTATCAACAACAACAACAAAGCCTTTTCCCACTAAGTGGGGTCGGCTAATTGGATGCTATCAACAAAAAAAAAAAAATATGTGTGTGTGTGTGTGAACATATTGTGAATTCATATTGATTGAATGATTGATAAATATAATGCAGGGTTACCAGTATCCACAAGTTGAGAATAGTCAGCCCTTCTTTGGTGCCAGCAAAGGACTTCAACGTTTCAGCGGGAAGACTTAATAACTCTTTGGCCAGATGCAACCTTCCTTTAGTGGTCTTTGCATTAAAGAACATGTCCTGGAGTAGGGCCTCCTTGTTCTTGTAAAGGACATTTGAAAGTTCAACTGCATCAAGTCTCCTTGTCATGTCTCTAACTTCATCCCTTTCAGAATCTGATTGTCTCTGAATACCCGCAATTGCCTCTGCTTCTGCTGTGTAATCATTTCCAGTAGTAAGTATGTCAATTATACGCACTGCCTCCCGAAGGCCACTCATCATCGCACCACCAACAGTGTCAGGATGCTCCTTGCAGGTAGCTTCACCAGCAAAAAATAGGCAGTTCTCAACAGGTCTCCCTAGTATATCATAATCTTCCCCCGAAGCTCCAACAGCAACATATGAGTAGGCACCATAGCTGAAAGGATCCCTACCCCAATCTGTCACAACTGATGCAACAGGATCAGGTACTGAAGCCTCTCCAAACAATTTACGAAGTACCGCTAAAGCATGGTTAACATGTTCAGAAGGGCTCATCTTTTGCCCATCTATAGCTGCCTTACCAACCACTAAAGCTATAAGAACAGGAGCCCCAACGGTTTTCTTGACATTCCAGAACATAAAGCACTGGCCCCTCAGGTCTGTTTCCTCAGCAGTTGCTCCAAAGTAATCCACAGAGTCATCCCAAAAGACATCCGGAAATTCCAAAACTACTTTATTAAGAACTCCAAACCCAAGTCGCAGGATGGAAGAATGTTTCCAGTGGGGTAACGGTGGGGAAAATTTGATAGTTTCTGCTTTTAAGCAACCAAGAGGTACTGTTACCAAGACTGCATCTCCCGAAAAATCGTTGCCATTAGATGTGGAAACCTTGACTTTGTTACACGGGTTAGTATTCAATCCAGCATCCTTGGTGCCATATGAAACATCAGTTACTACATGATTCAAGCGAATTTGAAGTCCTTCTCCAAGAGACTCAATAACAGTGCTATAACCCCCTTTAATCATGCAGTGAGCTCCTCCAAAGCCACCATAAACATCATCCTGGTTCCAGTTGGGGAGAGATACCTCCTTCAGCAGAGTAGCACAACCATATTCCAAATTGGCAAAATGCCAATCCATGACCCTCCTCTCAAGAGGGCTCAAAAGCTCTTGCTTTTGACAACTTTCTTCAGCTCTATCAATACTTTTTTTGGCATCAATGAAACCATCCATTAAACCATTCAGTTCTTTCGCTTCAATACTAGTCCCTGTTTTTGCCATACGACGCCTCTTGAGGGCATATTCCAAACCTTCCTCGAGGGACATTCTTGTCTGTTCTCCCTCCTTTGCAACAAGCAATACCATGTCATCGAGAAGGCTGTTGAACTCTGCTTCCAATGCTTCATCCAGATCTGCAGGAACCTTTTCACCTGTTGCAATGTCATAAAGAGGGCAATCACTGTTTAAGACAGTCAACTCAAGGCCCAGCTGAGCACAAACCAAAGAGGAGGGGTCTGGTCGTCTTTCAGTTGCCCAATCAGCCTCAACACCAGTTATAATGCTAGCACCAAGATCCACAGGAACTGATAGAGATGACCTGTCTGTATAAACACGGCCCCCTATCCTACTCCTAGCTTCCAATATAGTGACTGAAAAGCCCTGACGTTGTAAGTGGCGTGCAGCAGTTAATCCAGCAGGACCAGCACCTATGACAATGATTTTCTTTTTGACTTCCAGACCGCATTGCAGATTATTATTTCTCACTGCATGATCTTGCGATGCACACTGAGTACTATGTGATACATTCTTTAACTCTGGAGTTACAAGAGGGATGCCTCCATCACCCAATGTCTCACCAATTGGAACACTACTTGAAACATCCATATTGTCCAATTTACTTTGTAACCTTGCATCAACACTTGTGTTTTCCAGGTGATCTGCCTTGCACTCAGCATGGTTTGTTGCATTGGATAATTCCAATGCCACTGTAGTAACAAGCTCATTGTCTCTTGAGACTCCCTGCGTCGAGTTGTTGCTTTTGATTATGACACCACTCTTCGCATCAATTTTAGTTTTAGAACTCTTAACCTGGCCTATGATAAAGGAAACTCCATCCTCTGAATCAGCAACTGAAACCCCAGAAATTTCCTCGAAATTTTTTTCTCTCAAAATTTTATAGTCATGCTTGGAACCAGGTTCTGCTTTATCCTTCTCACGAGCAATTCCAATATTTATATAGCCCTGTCCAAGTTTTGATACATAGGAACAAAATGAGACAAGCTCATACTGCAACCTTCCTAAGGAAATGCAAGAATGAAAAGACACTAGGCAAAGAGGAAGAAGACTGATCAATATTGGACTGGCACATATAAAAATCCCTAAATGCTTTATAAACTTACACTGAGATCAAGGAATGCATAAATATCCTTAATTAGGGAAGCACGAGGTGAATCATCCGCACAAGAAGTATCTGTTACCCCACAATCAGTAAGAGGCAAAATTCGACTAACATCTTTATTCCACAGAGCAAGGATCTGATTCCTGTATTGCAATACCATCAAACATTGGACAAAACCACTTAAAGAAGAAAAAAAATCTAAACCAAATGCCAATAATACAAACATAAATATACCATCAATTTTATTAATGTCAACATAAGTAAATTTAAAAAGAAAACTCAACCCATTAAGGTCAAACAGAACTTAGCGTTAGTAGGATAAAACAGAAAACCAAACATTTGAATAATTAGAAAGAATTGTTGAGTAAAATTGTAAAAAGGATAAAAAAAAAACAGCTACAATTAGTATCAAGTACAAAATGCTGAAAGATGCAATTCGTACAAGAAACCCCTATTATTTTACGTGCAGGTTTCAGATTAATAACTAACCTGCATTCCAAATAGTCCTGAACCCCACCTCTGCGCTTCAAAATCTCTTTGAATTTGATCTTCTCAACAGGACCGACTGCATTGGCTTTAAGACCAGCAGACACTGCTGCAGCCTCACCACTTTCAGACTCTGTACCAATACTTGAAGAGGAATCAAACTTCACTCTCATTCTAAATGAATTGTCACCATCTGAACCTTGATCATTTATCAATACGTCCCAATCAGCATCCCCCTCATAAGCCATGTCTCCATGCCTACGCTTTCTAACATTGCGCCCCACACGCTGGATAGCTGATAGCTTAGTGCTTTTGTTTTCAACATCTGGTAGAGATACTGTGTCTTCTGGGCAACTCTCATTTTCATCAGCCTCTTCACAAGTGATAAGATGATCATGAATTGGAACATCATTTTTCTCCTGTAAAGGACCAGAAGCAAGCCCAGGATTCTTAGTGTAAGTAATTAGACCATTACAATTACTGTGAGTGTCTTCCATCCCCACAGTGTTTGAGGCAAAGTTCAACAACTGATGTTGAGTATGCTGGGAAAAGTTTGGACATCTGTCAGAATCAAGCTCATCCTCAACCTTCACATGGCATGTCAAGGAGTTCTGTTGTAGATGTAAGGAGGACACCAAATGTTTGTCCTCCAACGTATTTTCACATGACTTATCCAGAAGATCATCATTACAATGAGGCCGCATAATTCCTTTCCCAGCTGGAGAAGAGGTTTCACAGTCTGCAGCTGAGGTGCATCTACCCAAAACATCCTTGGACTGAATGGAACCTCCTATAGAGCAGTGCTTCAATCCATCCTCAAAAGTTCGCATTTGCCGTGTCAAATGTTTGCTGTCTCCATCATTAACTTCATCTGAGCTGCATGGTCCCTCTTGAAAATTTGAACCAGAAGGAGCCACTATGGCTTCATTGTTAATCAATTTGGAATCAAATCCTGAATGTGAGTAGACAGGAGCTCGATCTTCTGCAACGATTTTGTAAGGCCTTTTATGATTTTTATCATTGAATGTCTCTTGATTCTCCCTGTGGAGGTTAGAGGCTTGACATAATCTGTAATCAAAACTTTGACTTTCATCTGCCTTACAATGATCAGAGGCTGAATCCAATGAATTTGAATCAGATAACGGCGTGTTTTGTGCAACACCATCCACACTAGGTTTCAACCCTTCCTCCAAAACCTTAGAACCACTCTTCTCCTTTGGACTTGAAGAGGCACGAGAATTCATTACCAAACCAGATTGTGACTTCCGGGAAAATGCTGGTAACGAATCTCTCAGATGATGATCCAAAGAGCTATTAGAACCTTCCCCAAATCTCATAGACCTAGAAATCTTGGGTCTCTTTCCCCTTACATTTCCATTAAGCTTGTTTTCTACCCCTATATCGATAGTCACATCAGATCCATCATCACCCATGACAGGGCCTTTCTCTAAAACTCTTGACACCGATTTTGCATCTAATCCCCCGTCATCCACATGCCCATTAGAGGACCGATCCAAAGACTGTACACCATCCAAATCAAAACTCCTCCCCCTCATAGTTCCAGTCCCAGAATCTTTCTTAGGACCCTTCAACTTCTTCCTCAAACTTGCCAAGGTATCATCCAGCCCCCCCAAATACTCTTCTTCGTCCTCAATCTTCTGGCCCCTTTCGCCGCCACCCTCTGACCGCGGCTTAACCTTCTTAGGGTTTCTCTGCCTCTTTAACTTCAACAGTGACCCAATTGGCTCATCATCATCAGAATCAACCATATTCGCCTCAAGAAATTTTGATCTTTTCTTAAAGCCGGACTTCTTGTCCTCCCCATCCATTTTGTCAACCATATCTTTTTACAAAAACACAGTCTTTCGTAACCCTAATCCAGCTTCAGTGCCCAAATCAGGGAAACCAATCATCACTTTCCACTTCTCTATTGTCAAAAAATTAAAGCTCATGATTCACATGCACCTCGCCTTAAAGCAATTCAGCCACAATTATCAAAAATTGAAGCCACGCCTAGAAATCCCAACACCCATCAAATCGCAGACAATCACAAACTTTAACAATTCAAAATTTCGCAAAATTCAAATCCTCGATAAGCTTCTGCCAAGGATTAAGCTCCTCTATACCTTCTGCCAATGGCCTCCCTCTACTCTAAGTCCTCAATCGATAAAATCTACCATTGCAAAATACAGAGAGAAAAAAAAAGGAATTATAAAATATAAAATCTACCTACGGTTTTTCAACCAGTTACTAAGCCCTAATGAGAGGAAAAGAGAGGGGTGGGCGGAGGTCAGACCTGTGTGCGGCGGAGCTCCACCGCGATGGCGTTAATGGATTCGTCAGAGGGAGTGAAGTGCGCACGTTAGCGTCGCGTTGGAAAATATTGGGAAGTTCGGCTGTATAAAATAAAGTGCGCCGCGGGAGAAATTAAACGGGGTGAAATAAAAAGAAAAGGAAAAATTAAAAGAGGAACTTATTGAGGTGGGATTTTTGGCCCCACACGATTTGTAGAGACAGTGCGGGAGTGAAAATAAAAAGTACACACCGATGGAGAATGCTAACATTCAGTACTACGATTTGATGATATTTTTTTTATTTATAAGTGAAAAGTTTTATGTTCGAATTTCGTAGATGACGAATTCGATACCAAATTAGATTGTCCATTGTATGATTTAGCCGAACTCCCCACTTAATATAAAAATATTTATATACTAAAAAAAATATTCTTTTGAATTGGGGATCGGTTGCCACGGAAGTTTTTTTTTTTTTTTTTTTGAGAGAGCCTGAAAGACATAGGCAGTCTCTCTTTAGTTATGTGATACACATGCATCATAGGTTGAACATAATACATGTTGTACAAAATACTAATATTCATTTCCGATCATTGAATCACTCGTTGTGGTTAGAGAAAATGCCTTTGGCACCACTTAATTATGATTTTAGAAAAAATTCCACCAAACAAAAAAAAAGTACGTAAATTTTCAAAGTTTTTGAAAAATATTAAAATGGCCCTTATGTTTAGTAAATTGTCATTTTGGAATGGGAAAAAAACACATTATACAACATTAACATCAGTTGTTTATACAATAGTGCTATATGTTAAACGTTGTGAGATATTTTTGTGACGTGAGAGCATGTTGGATTATTAGGCCTACTACATGAGTAAATCTGATAGAATTGTTGGATTCACTACATAAATAACCCATCTCTGATATAAGATCAGAATGTGAGCGTCTAACTATAAATCAATTATTGATGGATGAAGAGACACATAATATTTCAATCGATTATGTTGGACTCCATGTTTTGATACAAGATATTATCTACAGACAAAATATTTCATCTATCTTAACATACCTTTTTATGTCACTTAGTACTACGGTCTAGTAGTATTTATCTTCACTTGTAAATCATAGATCTTAGGTTCGATTTTCGTCACTTACTAATATCAAGTTAAGTTTGGCAGTATAATTTTTTTTTTTAACAAACGATATTATCTACACTAAAGGTAAGAGAGTGGGGCCTTACTATCCAAGAAACCGCCTTTTTGAAGATCGTATTATACCTTGACAATTTGGAAAAAAAATGATTCTATACCTTCACAAGTCAATGACTCAATGCACATTTTGGAACATGATCTTGATTCGAAAGTGATTACATAGCTATCTAAATACCATTAAAAGATAATTGATGATGTCAATACCACCCAAACTATTGATTTCCCAAATTTCTTAAGTCTTAATCCATCATTAAAATGGCACCACAATAGGTCGGTAAATATTGACTTGAAACTAACTCATATGGGTTCTTAAGAGTTCATTTGTTTGATTGTACCACTTATTGTGAAGACTTAAATAGTTATGGATATATAACAGCAATTACTCTCTACGAATACGTTCACTTACCCTGCTAAATATAGATGCACTGTGAAATTTGGGAAAGCTTCTCATTAATTAATTCCATACTTTCAAGTGTTTTTTCTCCAATTTACTTTGCGTTATTAAATTTATAAACTGGTTTGTATTGAAATGACAAAAAAAAGAAGGAAAATGAGGTAAATATACATGGAAATGTTATCTTTTTTATAAATCATGTCCCATTGGGACATCCGATAAAATTGGAATGATATAAAAACGATTAGCATAGCTCTTGCGCAAAATAACACGTATCAATCGAGAAATGATCTATTGTTGTACTTTAAAAAATGTTCATAACCAGTCCTTTTCTTATTGGGCCAGAATTCAGTTCATGGGCTCTTTTTATATCGATCTTGGGCATCTCTTTCTATTGGGCCTGAATCCAATTAGTCAAAATTTAATGGGCCTAAATTTAAACGGTCCATTTTTACTGGTTCGGCTGCAGAGGAGAGACAGCCACTGTGCTTACGTTTTCACTCCTCACTCCTCAGCAGTCAGCTTCTCCACCGAGTGAGGTGGCTACTGCGCCAAGTTGCTGACTTGGGAAAGCAATTCCGATGAGCAGCCAGCAGAGACGTCCGCCGGACCCAGTGGCGGTGCTGAGAGGCCACCGCGCCTCCGTCATGGACCTTTCTTTTCATCCTTACCTACCTCTCCTGTTCACCGGGTACGATTCAACACTTATGCAAGCTACCCTTTTGTTAATTTTCCTCAAAGATTATAAATTTTGATCAAACTCGCTTCTTTTTTTCTTTTTTTTTTCGTTCTAGTTCATCAGACGGCGAGTTGCGGATTTGGGATACTATCCAGCATCGGACTGTATCCTCAGCAGGGTAGTTCAAATACCAATTTTCCATTTTTTATGATCAGAAAGTTGATATCTTTTTTGTTTTGGAATGAAAAGGACAAATTTTATTTGCAATTTTCAGGGTGCATAATGCAGCACATGGTATTGCTTCTGTTGCTTGTACTGCCAAAAGAGTTATCAGGTGGTTTTCTTTTCATTTTTTCTACTCTTATTTGCTTGTCAGATACACACACACACACACACACACACACACACACACACATATATATATATATATATATATATTGTAGTGCTAGAATTGGAATTTGAAAATGTTTGTGTAGCCAGGGTAAGGATGGAACGGTTAAGTGTTGGGATATTGAAGATGGAGGTCTGTCCAGGTTCTCAGCTAGTTCTCATGAATGTAGCCTGTAGTTATTCGGTTTCCGTTGTACACTGCTTCATTTGTTATTTTTGATCATGGCTTGTGCCTCATTACTTTTGAACCTCGATATCGCCTTGGCAGGGTTCCATCTGTTACAATCAAGACAAATTCTTACCACTTTTGTAAACTTTCCTTGGTGAAGAGGCCTCAATCTTGTTCTACACGGATGGACGGGGTTAGGTTTTGTGACGGAGAGGAGAGAAGGGTGAAGGGGACTACCGATGAAGATACTTTGGACGACAGTAGAGACAACGGTGAAGGGGATCTGCCTGAGCAGCCCAGCGCCTTTGAAGGTTTGTTGAAATTTGGAACTGTATTCTGGTCAGGAATATTGTCTCTGCACTTTAGCTACTTTCTCTTAGGAGATGAAGGCTTAGACTTTAGATTTATCTATTAATTGGATTTTGAATAGTGGTCTCTTCTATATTTGAAATTTGTTTTGCTCTTTATTGCTCTGTGAAAGTTCAGAAACAAGAATGTTGATAGACAGTTTTTGAAAACAGAAAATACTCAAGATGAAGGATCTAAATATGTCGCTGTAGCAGGGGAGCAGACTTCTGAGGTCTGTATCTAACCTTGATTATGTCTAGTTAGACGTTCATTTTTGGAGTCTCGATTACTCACTACCGTCATGTGGTTGGTTTGCAAAGGTTGAGATTTGGGATCTTAGTACTGCAGAAAGGTTTGCACGGTTGCCTCAAAGCTGCTCTGGTGGCTCCTTGGGTATTCCTTCCAAGGAGAGCGGTCCCTTTCTAATTCATTCAACCTTTGGCTTACTAGTTTCTGGATTGGATTGTGTTTCAGTTTATAGCCGACGTTTTTGGGCCATCACTTTTCTGTCCATACTTTCTTATCGTTTTCATCTAGTTTATGTCAAATGGCATTAATTATTGTCAGGAATGTGCATGGCAATTCAAGCATTCTCACCGTCTGAATCACCGGGATTCTTAAATGTCTTGGTCGGGTATATTCTTTTTCACTTCTCATTATGTATGTTTTATGAAAATGAGTACATGATTAAAATTTTGATGAAAATGTAGATCAACCGTGTGTGTCTGCGACTCTGTGGTTTTAATGATGTTTGGCTTCTTAGTCTTCAGCTACTCGTAGTAGAATCTCTTTTGTTTGTTCTGTTTGTCTGTTGTCAGACTCTGTTAAAAAACTGCTCAAATTTGTTTTTCATCATTTTCTTTTGAACCAATGTTCTTAGGAAAGGTTGTTCAGAAGTCATATGTCATGAGTTTCTTGACTAGTTATCTGTAGCAATCTTAGATCTCTTCAGGGTGTATGTGGTGCATTCACTAAATTGAGCAAATATTTTGGGGTCAGAAGAATTTGATAACCTGGTTTGTGAGTTGTTGACACGCAATGTGAGAATGAGATGTATGTGTCATACATGAGTTATCCTACCCTTTCTAACTTTGGGGATGCCGGATTAAGATGTGTGTATAACAGATCTTAAAATTTGTTTATACAGTGTGAGCATGCACCCATTTTCATACATGTTATAATCACTGAAGAAGGATCATTCTGCATTTGGTTTCTGGAATTGAAACGTGAGGTCAAAATTTGTTATTTTCGTCATTTTTATATGTCTATTCTGATTTTGTTTCTTTGTTCTACATTGTACAGTTATGAGGATGGTTCCATGCTTTGGTGGGATATTAGAAATCCGGGGGTTCCAATGACCACTGTCAAGTTTCATTCAGAGCCAGGTGAGAGACCTAGAATCCGAAGAACCCCCGTGCGTTTTTATTACCCATTCTCATTTTTCCTTTTGAAACAAGCCATGTTTTTTCATGTACCTTGTCTGTAGTTCTAAGTCTATGCGTTGATGGGTCATGCAATGGTGGTATCTCAGGAGCCGCTGATGAGAAAGTTTTGCTGTATAGTTTGGATCCTTCAATGGTAATAGTCATGTTTGTAAGTTTGTAGTACTACTCTAAGCAAAATTTAAGCGATATTTTATATCTCTTTTGCCGTAATGTTGTGCTGTCCAACCTAGGGTACGTGCGTGATCAAGAAAGAAATTGTTTTGGAACGACCTGGAATTTCAAGCACTTCCATTCGACCTGACGGTAAAATTTTTGCAACAGCTGGTTGGGACCACAGGTTTGGAACATAACTTTCATTTTGATATTTGAAGTGTACTGCATTCTTATGTATTTTTGCCCTTTTTTTGTTTCACCTCTTGATGGCAGAGTGAGGGTGTATAACTATCGTAAAGGAAATATTCTTAGTTTTCCTTAAAGTGAACAGTACCATGAGCTTTTTGTTATAACTATCGTTGCGTTCTTATGTCTTTTTGCCCTTTTTTCATCTAGCATATAAGCCGATCTGCATTCTTATGTCTTTTTGCCCTTTTTTCATTTCGCCTCTTGATGGCAGAGTGAGGGTGTATAACTATCGTAAAGGAAATGCTTTGGCGACATTGAGGTATCACCATGCAACGGTATGATCCTGTTTTCAAACAACAACGCTTTCTTGCTTTTGATGCTATACTCACTACCGAGGGCCTGATTCTACGTATTTGCTTGTTTTTGCAGTGTAATGCGGTTTCTTATTCCGGTGATTGTAAGCTAATGGCATCTGCATCAGAAGATACGACGGTGGCGCTATGGGAACTCTACCCTCCTCAAACTTAAAACGAAACGATCTATTTGTAATGAGGTCGTGAGTTCAAATTCTCCTCTTAATGATTAGTGTAGATTAGTGTAAAATATCGTTTCTACTGAAAAAGTTATATGGTCTATTGGCGCACCATGTAAGCACACTAATTGAAAAACAAACAGAATTATAGCATGAAGGATTAAGTTACATTGAAGATGCTATTATAAAAAATCACTTGTAACGTCGAGTTTTCGTCAATGCCTTGTATATATTTGGTTGTTTTGCACTTCAAGCAAGTGTTACTGTGACAAAATTTGAGCAAGACTTGTTTATATTTTAATTGTGATTAAATTGAAGAAGATCTAATGTAGATAATGAATTAAACTCTAATGAGATATAAAACTGACGCTCAAAGGCGGATGTACATTGGTACCAAGGTGGTCCTAGGACCATCCCGAGTTCGGGAAACATTACATGTGAAGGTCTTATGAGAATCCTTCGAATGTTCGGTATGAGTTCAATTTGTGCTCATCAAGTGTTTGATGTAATGTGCTAGGCATATATGGGTAGGTTGCGTTGAGAGCACTTAACAAATTTTCTCAAATGCATTTATCAAATTGCTTCGGCATATATGGATATTTGTTGATATATGCACAACATAGTTCAGTTGATCACAACAAATCCACTAAGTGTTCGACGAAATGCCTCAATAATAAACTGAATTTTTTTCCCGCTTCATGCAATCAGTTTCTAGTAAAAACTTAGACATTTAACACTATGACTCCCTAAGGAAAAGGATCCTCCTTTTCCTGGGGATCTCGAGAATCCCGTGATCGTGATTGTTCATCATGCATTGTGCGGTCAGTAATAATGTATTTAAATTACATTATTACTTGATTATACAATTGAATTGTGAAAGTTTGACTCTCATCCTTTCTTTCCCTCAAAAGAAAAATGTTTCTTCACAATAAGTTGGCACTTGGTCGTTGTTTCCAAGTATTTGAGTTCACATTCGTTATATAATAGGCCTCTTAGAAACAGCCACTCTGAGAAATATCACATGAACACGTCGTCGTGATCATTGTAGAAGCAGCAAAGGATAAGACGTTTGGAATCTGTTTCCCTTATCTGATAATCAACAGAGTGCCGACCTTCCTAACTACGGTTCTATTAATTAATTTAACAAACCTTATAATCCCTCTTCTTAATTAAGCAACAATATTCAAGGCGAAACCAAAGTGGAACCAAACAGAAGAGGAAAACTAAACAATAAGAATTAATGAACCACCAAAAGATGGCACAACGGTTGGAGATGAATACCAAACCTGTATTTTACACGGTATGTCCTGACTTTGATTTTTGATGCTGGTGAATCGCACGATAGGGGCCAGGAGATGCTAAAATGCCTCTGGAAGTCTTCTTGCCTCCCAAAGGGTGGATGCCAAAACAATAAGAATTAATGTTGACTTTTATTTTTATAATCATGAAATTTATTAAAAATTTAAACAATATGTAATATATATAGTGAAAATACTGAAGCTGAGCTGTGCGAAGGTTGGATGTCCATGGTCATGGTTACCAAGCAAAAAATATATAAGTTGCAAACGTTTTAGGGTATTTTCTGGACCTCCATCTCTTACCAGAAAAATATGTGTAATTATATATTTTTGGTCCCTCCAACGGCAATGGTTTGGTTTTGTCTCCTGCTGGTAAAGCAAAATGCATGGGTGATTATGGCCTCTGATGCTTACTATAGGTTCATGAATATATGAAAGATTTGACTCGCACAGTTTGGTGGTTAGCTTGGCAGGCAGCACGCATGGCTGCTAAACATTCTTTTTGCAGGTTCATGGAATAAGAGCTTAATTTAATTTGTATGGATAATTTCACACGAGTTCAAACTTTCTGCATTTATTTTGTGTGTGACTTAGTTTCTATCGTTGATTGACATGTGTTTATAAACTTAACCCTCTTTAACTATGTTGTTATAAACTTAATACGTGTCAATAAGTGATAAAATTCACAGAGAGGCTACATACAAAATGAACGTTGAAGATTTAAACTCATATAATATTGTTTACATGGAAATTAATTAAGGGTTAAGCACTTATATTATGATTCATAAACACTTTAAAGCTTTTTTGTCAAACGTAAATATCATAATCATAATCATTAGCAGTTGTCAAAAAGCATTTTTAGCTCCTTTGTAAGCAACTCCATCCAAAATAAATTTTTAGTCCTTTCGAATACTACGAACACAAACAAGAAAATATGATTGGCAAACAATAAAAATAAACAAATGTTGACCACAAGAACGAGTATATATATGTGAGGAAACTTTCACTAATAATATTCTTGGACCAA
Organism: Malus domestica; assembly: GCF_042453785.1. Taxonomy (NCBI): domain Eukaryota; kingdom Viridiplantae; phylum Streptophyta; class Magnoliopsida; order Rosales; family Rosaceae; genus Malus; species Malus domestica. The sequence continues at coordinate 1,269,167 of NC_091668.1, read as the reverse complement.
AACATAAAAATATATAGAACTAATTAAGGAATATCGCATGTCAACAATATATATAAAATACATATACGAATACGCATGGTGTAAATTGTTGAGTAAGACGTGCTGTATTTTTTCTATTTTCCACGGCCCGACAATTTGAGTTGATCAATTTACCAATCATTGCAAGAACAAGATCAGAAATACATTATAAATTTAGTTGAAGAATGTATCTGTCTAAACCAACCGTATCAAAGACATTCTGAATGAGCCCCATCAACCGTATACATAATTATCCAAGTACACTAAGGAATATCTCACTTAATAACAAATATAGAATTAAAAGATGCTTTTTTAATAAGCACCCTACATAATGTTGAATGCACACTAGGTTAAAATTTAATATTAAATGGCTTTTGCACACTGCTATGCAATGATAATTTTGACCTTATTAGATTTTAAATAAAAAACGAAATTTCCAAAATACACGCAAAATCACTTTTAAAGTATTATTTATTTTCTTCAGCAATCAAAACCTCATCACCCTCCATTGTTGGAAAAAAAATCTTACCCAACAAAACTACAAACATATTGATTGAGAAATTTTTTTTTACGAATGAAATACGAAATTGATGTTTCAGAAGCTTCACATTCAAACTTCACATTAAAACTTCACATAAAATAATTATTCAAGCCTGCTTTTACTGTGTGTCGACAACCCTGCTGAACTGAGCCTTGAGCCTTCTCTTTCTTTTCCTGAATGTTGCCTCTTCATTATCTAACACACCCCCACCTCCGAAACCTTCACTTCACTTTCGTATATGCCCATCCCTCCTTACCCAATCCTTTTCCCTTTTACTGTATCATTAAACTTTATAAAAGTATTAAAATTATCAGTTTGCTTGACATTTAATGATTTTGAGGTGTATGATTTTGCCAATATTGCTACTAATCAACAATTTTAAATAATTTTGATCTTTTCACTACTGCTACTAATCAACATTTCAAATAATTTTGATTTTGGAGTGTATAATTATCCCTTTCGCTTCCTGAATCTTGGAACTACCGGTACTAATCAACAATTTTAAATAATTTTGATCTTGAGGTATGTATCATTCTTATCAAATAATATTCATCAGTTTGCAAGACATTTTATGCTCTTAGATGTTTAGTGATGTAAAGCGTTAAGTTTTGGTGCCACTGCCACAATATCCCGATGGTTATAAGGCATAACTGTAGATGAACTTTCTCAGCATGACCGTGTATACGTGGGATGTATAGAGAATGTGGGGTGTATAGAGTATGAGGTTGTATGTAGAAAATGTAAGTAGTATGTTGAGAATATGGGATGTGAGAGTATTATAGGGGAGTATGTGAGGTGTACTAAGATAATTTTTAATTGAAAAAACAAATGCGGGTGTATTAAGGATGTAGAGTTTATTCGACAATATGTGGGGTGTCAATATAATAAACCTTAAAAGATCATGACTTCATTTGTTGCAAACAAGGTTTTAAAATACGATAGATGATAATTGAGCTGCTAACTGGGACCTAGGTTCAATCTATTCATACGTATCGAACAAATTAATTAATGGTTGTAATATTAACAAGTAGTACCCTCATAATCTACCTTCAATTTATCAGATCACGTCATAGTGTTTTGAGGAATAATTCATGCCATATTGTTGAGAATCCCTGATCGATAATTTGAGAAGCCAAATTACAACTTATAATGTATGGTACAATACCTAATTACACTGAAACATCTAGGAAAATACCTCAATGATTCAGGGTTGGGGAGCAAGGTATGACCAGAACAGGGCGCTATATTAATGGAATGTAAGATGTCATTATCAATCATGTTCTGTTAACTACCTCAACCATAGAGGAATTGGAACCTCGCAAGATTTTACAATTAATATTAGACCAAATGTCAAGAGACTTAAGAGAATACTGTAATATCAACAATTAATGGGCAAAGCTATAATTTAGCATCAAACTCGTTATTATACCACGAGAGTCGAATTTAAAAAATCTTAACTTACTCTTGAATAAAATACTGGATTAGATATATACCAAGTTTCATTCATCTTACTTATCCATCATCGAAAATAATACAACTCAATATAGTGCTAATTAATGACATATACTTGTTGATTAGAGGAGCACTCCCTCACTTATTAATTAGTTTATTGCACGATCAAGAGGCCCTTCCGATTTATATCAATTTTCATGATAGGAACCTAATGTCGTTCTGGTATATATATATATATATATTATATAGTGTGTGTTCTGGTATATATATATATATATATATATATATATATATATATATATAGTGTGTGTGTGTGTGTGTATTCATTTAGTTAATTAATTAGGACGAAATTAACATGTGGGTAGCTCGAAAACTCTAGTATTTAAGGAGGGCCAGGTCGAGGCTTGAGACAGACAGAACCACAGAGCTATAGCTTATTAATCACAGCTATAGCACAATTTAAGTAAGCAAAATCCAAGAAATAAAGAATGAAGCCATTTACTAGTCTCATTCCTTCATTTCTGTTGTTAATAATATTTCATGGGTTCTCTCGGACGGCCCACGCTGCCGGTGGCAATTGGCAAGTGTTGGCAACCATTGGCGTTTCTGCCATGCACATGCAGCTCTTAAAAAATGACCGCATCGTCCTGTTCGACCGCACAGACTTCGGCACATCCAACTTGTCCTTGCCAAACGGTAATTGCGTCAACAATGACTGCACCGCCCACTCTGCCGAGTTCGTCGTCCAGACCAAAGCCTTCCGGCCCCTTACAGTCTTATCCGACGTCTGGTGCTCCTCCGGCTCCATGGCCCCCAACGGAAACTTAATCCAAACCGGTGGCTTCAATAGTGGAGAACGCCGCGTTAGAGTTTTCCAACCCTGCACGGGTTGTGATTGGACGGAGGTTGTGGACGGCTTGGCGGTTCGCCGTTGGTACGCCACCAATCATGTTCTGCCCGATGGACGCGAGATTATCATCGGCGGCCGGGGACAATTCAACTATGAATTTTATCCGAAGACCGACTCTACAAGCAATGTCTACAGCTTACCGTTCCTTTCGCAGACCAATGACGCCGGCCAAGAAAACAATCTATACCCTTTTGTTTTTCTCAACCCTGATGGCAACTTATTTATTTTCGCCAACAATCGAGCTATTTTGTTGGATTACCTGAAGAACGTCATCGTTAAAACCTACCCGCAAATACCCGGCGGCGACCCGAGGTGTTACCCTAGCTCGGGTTCAGCCGTGTTGCTGCCGTTAAAAAACTTGACGGCTCCGTCTGTTGAGGCTGAGGTTTTGGTTTGTGGTGGAGCTCCAAAAGGATCTTTTGTCCAGGCTAATAAGGGTACTTTTGTGGATGCTCTAAACACATGTGCTCGGATCAAAATAACCGACCCTAATCCACAGTGGATTGTTGAAACTATGCCTCAAGCTAGAGTCATGGGTGACATGTTATTGCTCCCAGACAGCACTGTTTTACTCATCAACGGTGCATCGTCTGGGGTTGCAGGTTGGGAAATTGGTCGTAACCCCGTTCTCAACCCAGTTGTGTACCGACCAGATAATGCATTTGGGTCAAGGTTCGAACAACAAAACCCCACCACCATACCGCGGATGTACCATTCCTCAGCATTATTGGTACGCGATGGTAGAGTGATCGTTGGAGGTAGTAACCCCCACGATAAGTACCAATTTGGCAGCAACGTGCTTTTTCCAACAGAATTTAGATTGGAGGCATTTAGTCCTGAGTATCTCGACGCCAAGTATGCGGATTTGCGTCCTACAATCATCAATCCCCTAAACCAAGCCAAAATCCATTACGGAAGAAAATTGACCGTTCAGTTCTCGCTTACGGGGACACTAGCAATGAATTCAGTGTTGGTGACGATGGTGGCGCCGCCTTTTAGCACACATTCGTTCTCCATGAATCAAAGGTTGTTGGTTCTTGGTGCAGAGAACGTACAAAAGGTAGGGCCAACAACGTATCAAGCTCAAGTGACGACACCGCCTTCAGTAAATCTTGCGCCTTCCGGATATTACATTTTGTATGTGGTTCATCAGCAAATACCAAGCGAGGGCATCTTTGTTCATATTTACTGAGAACCTTGAAGTCACATTTCATTTCCAAAATGAAGAAAACATTTCATTTCCAAAATGAAGAAACATAAATGGTTATCAGTTGAAAAAGAAAATGTTCATATACACAGATCAAGCTAGCTAAGAGTGCACAACTTGTCAGATGTAATTTCGATCACAATTTGCAAGTTGTACTTTCAATTTCTTTTGTAGTTTGTTTCTTTTTTACCGAAATTGTAAAGCTTGTGTTTAAACTGATGAATAAAGTTATATTTAAGTTATGTTGAACTTTTGCCTACTTACAAAATAGATCAATCAAACGCTACTAAGTACTGACAAGGGCACAAAATCAAAAGTAGTAAAGCAAGGGCAAATACAAGATTGATCTCATAGAAATTGCCTTAAAAGCCGAGTAAACAAGATTAATTTAAAAACGAACGATGGATTGACGGTGATTAAAAGGTAAACTAAACGAAATGAATCAAAAGGTAAACGATGGATGTGTTATTTAAAACTAAAATTGGAAATCGAAAGAGAGACAAAGTAGGAAGAATAGATCATCATATTAGGGTTTCACCATGCCCTAGCAAAAGTGCTTAGTTACAACAAGAGATAAAAATAAAAGGAAGATATAACTCAAAATCCATGGTGATGCACATCTCAAGCTCTTCTTCTCCGTCAAACAAAAATTGTATGTGTATGGAGGCAATGTAAAGAGGGCATAAGGCACCTTATTTATATTAAAACAACACAATTCTAACTCTAAAAAGTACAATAAAAACTCCTAAAATGAAACAAAGACCTAAACAAAAAGAACACAAACTAGGAAAGAATCATATTCTTAGCTTGGGAAACACGTAATCTGACTTGCAGGCTTGATTTGGGATCCTTCCATCTTCTAGAAAATTTCAACAAAAATAGGTAACTAGTAACTCTTTTTGTTAGCTTTCCAGGTATGGAACATTAACTAGGAAAAATTGGGAAAGTTTTCAAATCTTCATTCACGCAAGTACACAATCCTGAAGGCAATCAATCTGTTGGTATATGGTCCAGCCCATGATCAATGTTCTAGATTATTCTAGTAAGCAAGTGAGGTGGCTGGAGCATGCTAGACAATTCTAGCATGTTATTAAGTTGATGGAAGAAGCTAGAGAGTACTAACTTCCTTGGTTGCAAATGGAAAGATCTAGAAGCTACAATTTTGTGGCTAGTCTAGAATTATCTATGGTAGAGGTTTGAAGAATACACTAGAAACTAGTAGAATGCCAAACTCTCACCTATAAATACGGGTGTGATGTTGTAATGAAGTAACCAATTAAGAACCAAGTGTGAGTAGCAAAGGATCAAGTCCAAAGCTAGAGTTCCACTCCAAGAGTGAGAGTGGGAGTGTTCCACTACACATTGTGAGTGAAGTTTAGAGTGATAGAAAGTGTGTGTCATACTTTCTTGTATCCATCAAGCCTTGTCTTTGGCTTGTACCGACATTCCTAACACAATCAACTTCCGCGAGATTGTCTTAGTAAACTAGAACATTTGGCTTCGTATGAAATTATGAAATTTGAGCACAATGATTCTCAATCTCTTAGTTCTCTCTTCTAGTTGGCCTTGCATAAAAATTCCTCCGAAAAGTCGATTTATCTTCAAAACCCTCCTAAGTGTGCATATTGGCTGAAATTGGGAAAATAGAAGTAATGAGGCTCTTTTAAAACCAATTCCTTAACAAAACTTAGGAATAATAATTGACATCAAGAAATAAAACTTATCAGGCACTATTGGATAATATATTACTTGCAAATTTTTTGGTATTTGCAAGTTGCACCTTCAATTTTCTTTTGTATTTTGTTTCTTTTTGCTGTATAGTTTGGATCATTACATGGTAACTTAGACAAAATTTTGTAAGTTTGTATTACTAGATGTTTTACAACTCCAGCCTCAGAACATTAGAGGTGTTTCTCGGATGTTGAAGTTGAACTAACAGGTTTCGATTTTGTCGCTGCAATATTTCAGAGAGGAAGTGTTTATAAACAACAATTTATTACCTAATTAGCGATTACTACTAACGTGTGCGACACGACTCAGTCGTCTCGAATTAGATGGCTGCATTATTTCTGAGCTTGTGAAATTTGAAATCATGCGCCATCGTTTCTTTTTGGTACATAAACTATGTGAATTTTAGAACTCAAATAACGAAACAAGCAAGGCTTTGAGATCTCTGTTAAGTCCTCCTTCCACAAGGCACCCGAAAACTTTAAAATTCGGGTTGGATTTCTTCCACTCGAAAACACGACCTAGTGTTTAATGATGCATCAGGTTGCCCCATTAGTTAAGATCCAGTCTAGCTAGCTCGGTTTGTTAACTTGTAACATCCTAGATGAACAGATGGTTTGCCTGGAAAAAACTTGTCCCACTTTTTATTAGAGTTTGTGTTTTATTTGTATTTCAATGGAGTTCTCTGTGTTAGAGTTTGAAGAACAAAACAGCAATGGTGTTTAGAGAGAAGATGATTGAATATGTCTCTTGGATTTCACTCAATTAGACCAAATACATTTTTGTAACCGTTATGTATGTAGAGGAAGGGAGATCATTCACTCACCAATACACAACACAATCTCAACCATTCATTGCTATCATCCTATGAGATGATGCCACTTGTCTTATTCTATCACTTAGATCCTATGCTAGAGAAGAGACCACTTGGACTATGATCCAATGGCTCAGATTACATCAGAAAGATAAATCACATAAAAGGAAAATCAAAATTTGTAACTTTAGCTCCAAGATATTAGCTCAAGGGTTACACATCAACACTCCCTTCTAACCCTTTAGCTGATTTCACACCAAGTAGATCTCTTAGGTAAACAAATCGATCCTTTGACAGAGCCTTGGTTAGTATATCTGCAATCTGGTCTTCTGTTTTGCAGTAGACGAGTTCAATCTCCTTTGTTTGGATAGCTTCCCTGATAAAATGAAATTTCCTACTGATGTGCCTAGTTCTCTGGTGAAGAACTAGATTCTTTGCCATTGCTATGGCTGAAGTGTTATCACACAGAATTGGTGTGCCTTCCACTTGCTCCTCTCCAAAATCTTCAAGCACAAACCTTAGCCATTTAGCATGTGATGTTGCTTCTGCAGCACTGACATATTCTGCTTCTGCAGTGGACAGTGCCACTGTGTTTTGTTTGATTGATGCCCATGAAAACATACCGGATCCAAGTGTAAATGCATATCCTGAGGTGCTTCTCATGTCATCCTCAATTCCTGCCCAGTCACTATCACAATACCCTATTAGAGTAGTTGTCTTCCCTTTTACAAATTCAATTCCAAAATCAAGAGTGCCCTGAATATATCTCAACACCCTTTTGGATGTTCCCATGTGTTTCTTTGTGGGGTTATGCATGAATCTAGCAAGTAAACTAGAAGCAAACATTATATCCGGCCTTGTAGCAGTCAAGTATAACAAGCTACCTACAACTTGTCTATATTCACTTTCATTTGCTGCTTCACTACCATCTGTCTTGCATAACTTCTCATTCACAACCAGTGGTGTTGCCACTGATTTGCAATCTTTCATCCCAAATTTCTCAATAAGCTTCATTGCATATTTCCTCTAGTGGATAAAAATGTTTTTATCTGTTTGTACTACTCCCATGCCAAGAAAATGTTGAAGTAACCCCAGATCAGTCATCTCATAATGCTGCATCATGTCATTTTTGAACTCTTCAAGTAGTTTTGGACAACTTCCAGTATATACAATATCATCCACACAGAGTGAAACAATAATGATACATGTAGCTTCACTAGTTTTGACATAAAGTGTTGCTTCACTAGAGCTCTTCTTGAAACCTGCCTTGCTAAAATAGGAATCTATCTCATCATACCAAGCTCTTGGAGCTTGCTTCAACCCATACAGAGCCTTGTTCAACTTATACACCTTGGTTTCTTCACTCTCCTTCACGAAACCTTGTGGTTGCTCAACATAAACCTCCTCCTTCAAAGTTCCATTCAGAAAAGCAGATTTTACATCCAACTGATATAGGTTCCATTCCTTCTGTGCAACAAGTGCTATCAAGGTCCTAATAGTATCTAATCTTGCAACCGGAGCGAATGTTTCATTGTAGTCTATCCCAGGCTTTTGGGAATAACCTTTTGCCACCAGTCTGGCCTTGTTCTTCTGCACGGATCCATCAAGGTTCAACTTGGTTTTATAGACCCACTTAACACCAATGATTGGCTTGCCAAATGGTCTATCAACTAGCTCCCATGTGTTGTTCTTCTCAATCATTTCAAGCTCAGATTTCATTGCATTTTCCCATGACTCATCTAGAATAGCTTCTTCATAGTTTTCAGGTTCTACAATGCACATGTTACACTGAGCCATGATCTCATTGACACTTCTCCATTTCTGTGGTGTGTGATCAGTTGTTTGAGAGCTTTCGAAAACATTCTCACTTAGTGATGTAATAACATCCTCCACTTGAGTTGATGTATCCAAGAATTGACTTGGTTCACATACTTCCACTTGCTTCTGTCCTTCACTACAATCTGCCATTTGATTCTCAGCAATCATGGGGACTTGTATTTCACTCTTATCAGTGTTCTCCCACTCCCATGAAGCATTCTCATCAAAGTGTACATCTCTAGACAGGATGATCTTACTGGAACTCGGATCAAACACTATGTACCCTTTTTCACAGATTCCATAGCCTACAAAAATACACTTGCGACTATTTTCTTCAAGTTTATGCCTTAGTGTTGAGGGAATGTGCACATAGCATAGTGACCCAACAATCTTCAAGTGTGCAATACCTGGTTTTCTACCAGTGTATGCTTCAAATGGAGTTATCTTCTTGAGAGACTTTGAGGGACATCTATTAAGTATGTAGACTGCAGTGCTCACAGCCTCTGCCCAAAATGCATAAGAAAGACCCTTTTCATGCATCATAGACTTTGCCATTTCCACCACAGTCATATTCTTTCTCTCAGCTACTCCATTCTGTTGAGGAGAATATGCCATGGTAATTGCCTTTGAATTCCAAGCTCATTGCAGTAACTGTCAAATTCGGTTGATAAGAACTCTCCACCCCGATCACTCCTTAGACATTTCACCTTATATCCACACTGCAACTCTGTCATTGCTTTAAACTTCTTGAAACAATCAAATGCACTTGACTTGTTTCTGAGAAAATATACCCAAGACATCTTAGTACAATCATCAGTGAACAACAAAAAGTACTTATTTCCAGAGATAGATTCAGTTTGCATTGGTCCACATATATCTGTGTGAACCAATTCCAATGGAAGTTTAGCTCTCCAAGCTGATTTTGATGGAAAAGACTCTCTGTGTTGCTTTCCTAGCATGCAGCCTTCACACACAGCAGAGGTTTTCTCCAAATGAGGCAATCCACGAACCATTTTTTGATCTTCAAGCATTTTGATGCTTCTGTTATTTAGATGCCCCAAACGTTTATGCCATATCTGCATACAGTGTGTCACACTTGCTTTCAAGGCTATCTGATTTGCGGGCATCATTGTAAGAGGAAAACACTTGTTGTTTGTCATCTGCACTCTAACAACAAGATTATCCAGTGACCAACCATCGAAGATATTCACAATATTTCCTCCAAACAATAGATAGTACCCGTTCTCCATCATCTGTCCAACACTTAGCAGATTCTCTTCAAGTCCAGGAACAAGCATCACTTATTGAATGTGCTTTCTTCCCAATTTGGTCTTTATAACAAGAGTCTCATTTCCTGCAACCTGAACAATTTCTCCAGTTCCCATCTTCACCCTGGAAGTCAGATTCCTTTGAATGTTGATTAGTAACCTTTCATCACCTGTCATGTGGTTACTACAACCACTATCAATGTACCATGAATGATTCACCTTCACATCTGTCATAGCATTACATGCATAGAACAGGGTACCAGTTTCTTCAACCTGGTTTACATAGTTCACCTTCTGTATATTTTTGTTTCCATGGCAGTCTCTGATCACATGCCCAAGTTTCCCACAACCTGTGCATTTAGGCTTCCCTTCAAACCAACATTTGCCATAATGCAATTTATCACAGTGTCTACAAGCTGTCTTGTTTCCATCATTAGAGACATTTGGTTTGTGAACAAAATTTGGCTGATTATCCCACTTCTTTCCTTTGGATTTCCAGTTTTTCTGAAACTTTTGATTTCCAGAATAACCTACTCCCTTAGGGTTTTTACCTCCAACATTTAGACTAGTAAAAGCTCGTTAAGTAGAATTTTCAGCATGTCTATCCAATCTGAGTTCAAAACTTTTCAGAGAAGCAACTACCTCTTGAACCTCAAGAGTTTCAAGGTCCTTAGAATGTTCAATTACGGAACAAATAGGATCATATGATCTAGGCAAACTAATCAACAATTTTTGCACAACTCTCTCTCTAGATAGATCCTCACCATAACTCTTCATTTGATTCATTATATCAAACAATCTAGTAAGATATACATGTTGGAAATGTGCCCTAAAACCAATCATATGATGATACTTTACGGACATTTCAAATGTTAAACTAATCTAGTTTAACATATAAAGGGCAAAGATTATTGTTTGAGCCGTCTCATATAAATGTTATATGCTTAAACGATAAAGTCCAAGGAATATGTGATTGGGAGAATGCAATCTAATGAAGTTAGATTAATGAGACCATTCTTTCGTAGACACATCCTAAATGTTCCTGATCATAGGATTACCAATTGGGCATTGACAGTCCGTTAAGATCAGTACGTACTGTGTCTTCTCTCAGGGAGAGTGACTAGTCTCGAGTCATTGGTGTGTGTGACATCAAGACAAGTACGTAGGTGCTCAATAAGAGAATGAGTTCACTGAACGTGATCAACGAAGAGTTCTTATATTCCATGTCACATGAGAACTCATGGTTGGGATAATGCAAAGTAGTCCTTTGACCTGAGGCATCACAGTTGTCTTGTGGTTAAGTCCTTAATCTTTGATTATGTCTAATTCACCCCCTAGGGGTGTCACGGCATCGTTGGGGTTAAGCCACTTAGCTATGGAGACAAGTAAATGCGCAACAAGGGATCTCTAACCTTCAAACAGTTGAGGGAGAATACTCTATGATATGATTTGGAATCTCTGGCCAGAGTATGAATGAGATTGGGGAATGCGTTCCAAATCACATTCAAGGAAATCATATAAGCAAACGATTCACATTGGATAGTAGACATGAGTAAATAAACTATCATACCAAACAATGTGGTCAAGAGTATTAGATTAGGGAAGGACCGTATTGCATTTGTAATCCCGAACTGAATAGGTTCTCTAACCTCTTCTGATTAGCTTGGGTAACCATGACATGCTGCTAGGCGTCAACCATGGTTTGTGGAAGCCCTATACGTGTATAACCACTAAAGGGAGAATTGAAAATTGTTTCAATTCACAATCGATGTAAAATTGTTTTAATCGCCCACTGCCTCGCTAAAAGGAACCTAATGGATCGCACACCATAAAAGGTGGAGATTGAAGATTAAACGGAAATGAGTAAGAATGATTAAATGGTTTAATCATTTATTTATGGCAAGGATTAATTAATATGTTAATTAATCAAACGAATAAGTTCGTTAAAGACCTCGGGATAGTTTTGGACCTTAAGGCCCAATGGGCTTCGAACGTCAAGCCCATTAACTTAAGTTGTATGACAATTTAATGAATAAAGATTCATTAAGGCCCAAAAGCCCAAAACTCCCTAAATGGCCGGCCATATGTGTATGAATTAGGGTTTTGGTTGTTTAGGTCACTTAAAGAAGTGACTATATAAATGACTTTATAGCCAAATATTCATTAATGTGATTAAGGGTTTATTTTGGGTGAAAATGGGTGAGAATTGTCTCTCCATTTTCTCTCTAAAGAGGCCAACACCTTGGAGGGTACATCTAGCAATCCTACTACTCCAAGGTCACTCATTTCTTCTACAATCTAACCTTGGTGAAGAGACTTAGAGGTTCTCAATTTTGGGAACTTGGAGAACCTATTCTTCCATCCAAATCCATGGATCTAAGAAGCAAGGAATGAAGGCCCTATCTCTTTGGGTGATTAGCCTTTGCTTATGCAAAGAGGAATCTACAAAGGTATTAATTTCAACTCACTTTGTTTTGAGTTGATTATTGGTTCACCAAACTACTAGGCTTTGAATTTCATGGTAATGTTTTGTTTTTGAGTGCATGCAAGCATGATTCCGCCTTTAATTGTTAATTGCATGCTATATGATGTTGCTCAAATGAACATGTTTTTCAAAATAAATCCTTCAATACAGATAAGGATTCATTATCTTTCATGCGAGTATATTCAAATTCTCGACGCAAACCTTGCAATTTTACGCTCCTTACTTGCTCATCTCTTCTGAACTCTTGCTTCAGAATGTCCCAAGCACCCTTTGAAGTCTCTTCGTTCACAATTATGGGGAAAATTTGGTATGAGACAGCACCTTGGATCAACCCAAGTGCACGAGCATCCTTCATCAGGATTTCAGCTAACGTCGGCTTCTCCACTTCAGTGACCTCGATATCTTCTATCTTCTTCTTCTCCTTCTTTGGATTTGAAGCATCGAACCCATTTTCAACGAGATCCCATAACCCATGAGATTTCAGAATGGTTTTCATTCGAATACTCCAGAACTCATAATTTTCTCCATTGAAAACTGGCGTGCGAAGCTCAGCAGTGCCCAATCCTGCCATGTTAGACATCGGATTCAAGAAATCACACCACCTCGATCGTCGTATGAGCTCGATTGCAGCTCGAATCAATTCCAGTTTTCTTTTCACAGATTTACGCCCAGTTTAGATAACCGAACCCGGCTCTAAGGCCATATTAGAGTTTGTGTTTTATTTGTATTTCAATGGAGTTCTCTGTGTTAGAGTTTGAAGAACAAAACAGCAATGGTGTTTAGAGAGAAGATGATTGAATATGTCTCTTGGATTTCACTCAATTAGACCAAATACATTTTTGTAACCGTTATGTATGTAGAGGAAGGGAGATCCTTCACTCACCAATACACAACACAGTCTCAACCATTCATTGCTATCATCCTATGAGATGATGCCACTAGTCTTATTCTATCACTTAGATCCTATGCTAGAGAAGAGACCACTTGGACTATGATCCAATGGCTCAGATTACATCATAAAGCTAAATCACATAAAAGGAAAATCAAAATTTGTAACTTTAGCTCCAAGATATTAGCTCAAGGGTTACACATCAACACTTTTGGTAATCAAGTTGCAGAATTGCAATGTTGATGTTAATGTTGGCATGGAGGAGTAGCTTTCAGATCTTTGATGGAAAAATCGAATTGCCCAATAATTAAAAACCCATCAGTTAGAAAGTTCATTCAATCAGTTTCCTTCCGTATATGATAATATATCCTATAACAAAGTTCTTGTCTATTAGCTGATTCGCTCCTTAAATCGTTTTAAGGATGATTACGTTGGAGAAAATGGAGATATGTTTAAATCAAGCATAATTACAAGATAATTCATAAAGAAACCATCATGCATTCAATTACAACTACTGCCTTTAATCGAAATATATTTTCTGTTTATTTTTAGAATGTGATATTCTGAAATACTTTGACAGGAAGGAATTCAAAAGGGTTGGTAGGAAGGTGTGCACCTTGTGTTGGCCAACTGACCCTAATCTACATACGCAACTGAGTTGTGAAAGTTCGACTCTTATCCTCTATTTTGACCCTAAACTAGTGTATTTCATGGAAATGATTTCAAATTTGGAGTCAGAGGTAGGCACAAGTTTCTTTAGAACTAAAAAGAGCGAAAGAAAAGCTTATAATTTTGTTCTACGGAATCACAAGTTGTTTATGGGTCGTTTTCAAGTATTTGAGTTAACAGTAAAAAAATGCCGTTAAGATACCGTCATTCAGAGAAACTCCATATGAACAAGTCATGCATATTGGATGCAATTTCAAACACGTTTAATTGGAATCTGCTGTTCTTATCTAGTAATTAATTAATGTCAATTACTTCATCAAGTTGAACATTGTTGCTTGTGACTTGTGCATGGAAATAGAGTGCCTACCTAACTTCTAGTTAATCTCTAAAACCTTCTTATCCTTCTTCTTATTTTACTTGTGAAAACGATGCTTGCTGAGCTGAGAAGATTGGACGTCTATGGTCCTGGTTATCAAAGTGGAAAAAAATATATAAAGTACGTCTAAATTATATGTTGGAAATGTTTTATTTATTAATTAGTACAACAATATCTTTAATTATTATTATTTCTTCGGTTTGAGTGGCTGGACTAAACTCAACAAACCAAAACATTATAAACGGCAACATTCCTGGATGAAGACAGGGGAGCATTCTCAAGAGTATGAAACAAAACTTAATTATCTTCTCTCTGTAAATACAAATTCGCATTGCCAATTCTTGTCAAGAAAGTCTTTGCACGTACGTATTGATTAGGCTCAACAAGGAGTGAGAACTTCAAACACTATTGATTGGTTCATCAATATTGAAACTAGATAATTAAGGTAGGTCATTTTAAAAGCGTTTAAAATTCGGAGTCCTCATCAAATAATATTTCTTGCATTATATTTTTGTCTCTCCACCAGCAACGGTTTTGTCTCCTGGTGGTAAGAAAAAAGGTTTATTCCCTTTGCCTATGGTGCTTATAAGTTCATGAATCAAAGGTTTGACTCGTACAGTTTGGTGGTTTTGTCTCCTTGCAAGCTCGCATGGCTGCTAATCATTCTTCAGATTCATGAATTAAGAGTTTTATTCAAATTCCAGATATAATAAGTGAGGAAACTTTCACGATGCTCTCGAACTAACAATATTCTTCGACCAAAACTAGAAAATAAAGGGCACTAAGAATTTTCACACACAGAATGTTGCAAAGATGGTGTATGGTGGATATATATTGTAAAATACTGAGACGTGCCTTTTTTATTTTGCACGCCCCGACCATTTAAGAATTGAGATGATAATGTCAAAACTAGCCAGATCGATTTTCAATTATTGTGAGAATATAAGATCAGAATGAAGTACATTATAAACTTATTGGAAGAACTTATGTGCGTGACCAACCGTACATTATAAACTTATTGGAAGAATTTATACGCGTATCCATAAGACATTCTGATTGATCTTCCTCAACCGTATATATGCATATATAATCATCAGAATAAACTAATTAAGGAATATCTCATCTAATAACAGTGAAGAATTAATTAATGGATCATGATTTGACTTTCTCATGTTTTTTTTTATAATGAATTTATATAATTTTACTCAGAAACTTTGATAACCATATCCTTTTTTTGTAGAAAACGTAAATGTCATGTAAAACATTGTTTTCGTTAAGCAGAAGATGCTTTTTTTAAAGCTATAGCTAGGGACCTAAACAATGTGTAGAACATGCTCACACTATATTTATCTGTTTTGCGAAAGAGATATTTGAACTGATTCGAGCCACCGTGTAGAGCTAGCATGCAACTAGCTTTAGATATATGTATATATTTAGGGATGGTTTGGGGTTACTTAAATATTTTTAAAAGCAGTTTCTTAAAAAAGTTGGAGTCTTAATTGTGTTTGGTTCATGAAAACAAAGTGTTTTTTTTTTAAGTTCATATGTCCAAAACAGTAGAAAGCAGAAACAACCCTACACATGCTTGCACTTTTTTTTTTGTAGGAAAATGAATAGTACCAATTAATAAAACTTTCATATTGATAGTTCTACCCCTTATCATTTTTTTTTTCCTAAAAACACTTTTAGTACTATAGTTTACCAAACAATTACCATTTTTTTTTCACAGTTGATTATTTTCATAGCACAGCAAAAACAATTTTGAAAAAAAAAAAACACAGGAACTCCAAACTAGCCCTTCATTTGCTGTCACATATGCTTCTCTATAAGTATGTTCGAAAATGAATCTGAGAATTTGTCAAAGAATACCGAAACTAGATAATTATGAAGTGAAGCTAAAAAAAAGTTTGCATTTGAGTTTAAGAAATCGTTATGCACACAAATCTGTACAAAACTTGCAAGAAGAAAACTAGATAATCGGTTTCCTTTTCTTATTTAATCATATATAATTTGCTTAATAATCATAACGTGATGCTAAATATAAAATATAATATTGATGATCCATACATTCAAGGTATGTGATTGATCAAGTCAATTGGAGGTGGATTGTCTGACCTCCCATTTCCATACTATTTTCATCCCCTTCTATTTTGTGTGGTCACGGTTAAACCACGTCAACATTTTATATTCTTATTACTTTTTGTTTTATTATTTTTATAAAAAAATAATATAAAATGTTAACATGATTTAACCGTGACCATACAAACAGAAGTGGATGAGAAGAGTATGGAAATGTAAGGGCAGAAAATCCACCTCTGAGTCAGTTAGTTCAAGTTACAGCTGCATGG
The DNA here is from genome assembly GCF_042453785.1 of Malus domestica. NCBI lineage: Eukaryota > Viridiplantae > Streptophyta > Magnoliopsida > Rosales > Rosaceae > Malus > Malus domestica. The sequence goes on along the minus strand of NC_091668.1, from coordinate 1,252,644 downwards.
TTTTAAAATAAAATAAATTTACGGTACAGGACATAGGGCTCGGACTCTGCTTTAGGAACTAGTAGCTGCCGGCCCCAAGCTATATACATACAAAAAAAACCCTAGATCGGCATTGTCGGCAGCAATGATATGCCATGCATTGCCATTAACTGGTTTCATTTCTCTTGTTTAATATTTGCACCAGGTGCAGACCATATAGGAAGAGAGATTGACCCATCGATATATTAGGACAACATTTACATACACACACACACACACACACACACACACACATATATATATATTCAAGCCTAAAGCCTCTTTATTTAGATACGATTCGATTATGGCTGGCCGTTTATGCCAAAACCCTCTTTCTTTGCACGTTTATATATATTCAAGCTTTTGCTTGTATGTTGAGGGTCTTTGTTAAAGTCAAATATTAGTGAATATAGGAATGGCCTTTTCTGTCAGGGTAACCATTTAGATGATATAAGTATATATTAAAAAGTCAATGTATTTTAGGTAGGAAGTTTTTCAGAGGTAATGTTATCCTTACACTCATTTTTACTTCTTACATACCTAATTTTCGGCTGTCATATCAAATGAACTGAAGAAAATACTTGATTTTATCCCTAGATTACAAGATTCATTATTGTACAATAGAACTAGTTGTATACATTCAGAATGTATCAATAAATTACACAATTTGCCGTGAAATTCTTTTTCAACATGGTATTAGAGCGAATTTTGTTTGAACTCGAATATTGGGTTTGTATTCTTTCTAAACAGCATTGCTGGGTGTGATTTAAGTGTGTAGTATTAACGTGCTTGTCTTTACTTTCTCGATGTGGAAGTTCTCTTCACGTGTGACCCATAAATATATGATCGCACATAAGGGGGCATGGTAGAAATCCCACATCGGAGATTTGACAAAACAAATTACCATTTATATACAAATGGTTCCATTTGTAATTACACTGAGATCTTTTAGAATAAAATCTCACACACCTCTTGGGCTACAGGTTGTTAGGTTGAGAACAACATCGGTGTTGAACCATTTGGCCCGTCTCTCTGAAACTATACCAATAATATGACTCTTGAACACAAAAATTTATGCATATTTTGTATCATAATATCATGGACACTGAATGCTAGTAATGTACTTGTGCGATTGAAATATTTTCTCTTTCTGATTGGTCTAATCAAAATTAAGAGTGATGAGAATATATAAGATGACAAAGGTTTGATCGCAGGGAGGTTTGACCGAGCGTTATATTTAGTTACTGGAATATAATATATTTATTGCCGTCACCTTGTCAACTCCCTCAGCCATACACGCATTGGACAACCTTTACATTATTATTAGGATGCAAGATTGTACAATTAATACAGACCAAATGTCCAGAAAATAAAGAGAAGTGCAATGGATATCTACCAAATGGAATATTAGAACCATGCATGATCAAGAATCTAATTAATATTATTGTTCTGATCTTAGTATTAATTAACCTAACAAGAGCAGCTTTCTGCAATACACATTGATAAGTTTGCTTCCCAAAAATGAATGTATATACACAAAAATTTCTCTTTCATATACCAAAATATATAACATCATTCAACTCAAAATTAAGTTCAAAATTAAGAAGTTAATAATTAGACTTCGAAAGATAGTTTTCACTCTTGACGACTTATATCGATTTTTGACCTAAACAAGCAATCATTTCATATTTTGTCTCTAATTAATATATGTATGCATTAATCTGATCAATTTTTTTTATACGTACCTAGCATATGAACTAGAAATTAGAAAGACGAAACAAAGTTCATCAACCCAACGAAAGAATAAGTCGATAAGCTTAGTTATAACTTATACCTAAGATATGTACCAGAAAAAACGAAATAAAATTGATCAACCAACGAAAGAATAAATATTTAACAAGTATAATTATAAAATAAAAACAAGAAGAAGACCTGGCTAATAAGCTTAGTTGGCATTCCCATTGTGAATTGCTCTTCAACTACAACAGTCCTTTTCACTAACCGGACAACTTGTCGGTCCCACGCGTATATAATATAGAATGGGTAGCTCAAACCCTAGTATTTAACGAGCTCCAGGTAATGAGTTGAGACAGACCCACAAAGCTAAAAGCACCAATTAAGAGATTCAAAAGGACCACGTAAGCAAAATCCAAGAAAGAATGAAGACAATTAGTCTCATTGATCTTTCACTTCTGTTGTTAATAATCAATTTCTCTGTTCTGACGGCCCACGCTGCGGGTGGCAAATGGCAAGTGCTGAAAAACGTTGGCATTTCCGCCATGCACATGCAGCTCTTCAAAAACGACCGCATCGTCTTGTTCGACCGCACCGACTTCGGCAAATCCAACTTGTCCTTGCCCAACGGTAACTGCGTCAAAAACGACTGCACCGCCCACTCCGCCGAGTTCGTCGTCCAAACCAATGCCGTCCGCCCCCTCACGGTCTTATCCGACGTCTGGTGCTCCTCCGGCTCAATGGACGCCTACGGAAACTTAATCCAAACCGGCGGCAACAACATCGGCGAGCGCCGCGTTAGAGTTTTCACGCCCTGCACGGGTTGTGATTGGAAGGAGATTGTGGACGGCTTAGCTGCTCGCCGTTGGTACGCCACTAATCATATTCTGCCTGATGGACGCGAAATAATCATCGGCGGCAGGGGGCAATTCAACTATGAATTTTATCCAAAGACAGCGTCTACAAGCAATGTCTACAGCTTGCCATTCCTTTCGCAGACCAATGACCCCGGTCAAGAAAACAATCTATACCCTTTTGTTTTTCTCAACCCTGATGGCAACTTATTTGTTTTCGCTAACAATCGAGCTATTTTGTTGGACTACGTGAAGAACGTCGTCGTTAAAACGTACCCGCAAATACCCGGTGGCGACCCGAGGTCGTACCCCAGCACGGGTTCAGCCGTATTGCTACCATTGAAGAACTTGATGGCTCCATCTGTTGAGGCTGAAGTTTTGGTCTGCGGTGGAGCTCCAAAAGGGTCTTTTGTCCAGGCAAATAAGGGTACTTTTGTGGAAGCTCTAAACACATGTGCTCGGATCAAAATAACAGACCCTAATGCACAGTGGATTGTTGAAACTATGCCTCAAGCTAGAGTCATGGGTGACATGTTATTGCTCCCAGACAGCACTGTTTTACTCATTAACGGTGCATCGTCTGGGGTTGCAGGTTGGGAAATCGGGCGTAATCCGGTTTTCAACCCAGTTGTGTACCGACCTGATAATGCAGTCGGGTCACGGTTCGAACAACAAAACCCTACCACCATACCACGGATGTACCATTCCTCAGCATTATTGGTACGTGACGGTAGAGTGATTGTTGGAGGTAGTAACCCACACGATAAATACCAGTTTGGCAGCGATGTGCTTTTCCCAACAGAACTGAGGTTAGAAGCATTTAGTCCTGAGTATCTCGATGCTAAGTACGCGAACTTGCGTCCTACAATCATTGCACCTGGAAACCAAGCCAAAATCCATTATGGAATAAAATTAGCCGTTCAATTCTCTCTTACGGGTACGTTTACAAAGAATTCAGTATCGGTGACGATGGTGGCGCCGCCTTTTAGCACGCATTCATTCTCGATGAATCAAAGGCTGTTGGTTCTTGCTGCGGAGAACGTACAACAGGTAGGGCCAACAACCTATCAAGTTCAAGTGACAACGCCGCCTTCGAAAAATCTTGCGCCTTCCGGATACTACATTCTCTACGTGGTTCACCAGCAAATTCCAAGTGAGGGCATCTTTGTCAAAATTTACTGAGAAATTTGAAGGTACATTTTCTAGTGTGTATAATATAAGTTGAAAAAATGAAATAAAAGGTTCATGCAGGGAGAGAGATCAAGCTAGCTAAGAATGCTAACTTATCACATGTAATTTCGATCAAGTTATAATTTTCTATTTTCTTTTGTATTTTGTTTCTTTTATTTTTATTTTTTACTAAAATTGTAAAGTGTGTAACTTTGTATCTAAACTGATGATGAATGAAGTTGTATTTCGTTATTACCACGAACTTTTGGCGCCAATGTTAGACTTATTTTGAGTTATCAATTATTTTGTAAATGGAATTACTTAAAAGTCAATGACTTGGCTTCCAAGTTAATTGATTCTCATAGTGGTTTGTGGATTGTCTTACAGCGAGTGCATAATCATATATTACTTGAAAATATGTGGTTTATGAAAATCCTTAAATTAACTTGGGTCCAGATCCTTTCCACCAAGTTCATCAAGGCACACAATCCAGGCCTTTAAAATTTGATATAGCAGCTAAAATTATTATAACTTTTAAAGTGAGTTCCTGTTTGTAGCCGTTTGATCAAATTTCAAAAACCCGAATTGTGTGTCTTTGTGGACTTGGTGAAAATGATCCAGAGAGGATCCTTTCCCATTAACTTGGGTCCAGATTAATGCTAATTAAGTGTTGTCCTTCGTGGCTTTTTCGTGGATCTAATGATGATATCAATTGTACGAAGGACTGGCTGTGAAAGTACAGACTAATTAGAAATGTAGCCAAGTCAATTATATACGCATGATTGCCTCGCTGTTTTGTAGTATCTGTTTACTGTGCAACGGTATAACTATCGCAAAAGAACTGCTTTGGCGATATTGAAGGTATCACCATGCAACGTGATATTGCCACATGACATAGAACCTATTTGGTAAAGAGCTTATTTGGTCACTTTGTTGAATAAAAACATAAAATCCTACCTCGGCTATCTTACACAATAAATCATAACTTATATCAAATGATTTTATTTTTAATTAAATTGAGGTCTTTTGCATAAAAATCTCATAGTGCATGATTGATTAATGCCATTAGTGGTGAATTCGTGACTCGTCTCTCTAAAACTTTAACATTGTATCAAAACGGATTGTCAAATTTGGGCCTAAATGGATTCAGTTACAAACATGACTGATGTAGCACCACATGTGGCCCACTCCAAATGGTTCAACGTACGTAAAAATAAAATTCCCACATCGGCCATCTCACAAAATAAATCACAACTTATATCAAATAGTTTCACTTCTAATTGTATCAAGGTCTTTTGCATAAAGTCTCACACCTATTGAGTGCAAGATAATTAAGTGAAGACAACATCAGTGTTATTTGTAGTGGACCGCAGCCCGTCTCTCTAATTTAACACACTTGTTTTGTGCAAACAACACCTCTATCTAGCTCTTGGATGCTTTACAAACCATTGAGGCCCTGATTAGTTGCTTTTTATTTGTTTCTTTAATTTTTATTTTTTGCAGTGTAATGCTGTTTCTTATTCCGCTCATTGTATGCTATAGCTAATGGCCTCTGCTGCATCAGAAGACGCAGTGGTGGCACTTTGGGATCTCTATCCTCCTCGAACGTGAACCGATATCGCCTCTAGGGTACTGTACTATTGTGGTCCTAGGATGAAATGTAGCAAGACATATATGTTACTACAGCTTTCCCGACCAGTTTTCGTATAAAAAGTCAAGAAATTCCTGACTAACGAGAATAAAGATTTTAAGAAAGAAGAATAGTCTCCGCTCTCTTTGTGGACGCTGGGTTCCAACACTCCCCCGCACGTGAGACCCCATTTATGGGTCACACGTGAAAATCCACATCGGCAACCACGTAGAGCCATTGGGGACCCACCCATCACACGGGGCCATTGGGGACCCACCCAAACACGTGGCATCTTTGGCCTACGTGGACATCGCGCGGGGCCAAAGGGGACCCACCCAATCACATGGCAGTACGGGCCCGCCTCCTGGCTCTGATACCATGTGGAAATTTTCAGGTCGACGGGGCGAGGGCTCACTCTAACAACACCGATATTGTCCTCACTTAACCACCTGCACAATCCTCAGGTGTGGGGTTTTATCACAAAAGGCCTCGATGTTAGTTAGAGAGGGGTATTTCTATTTAAAGCATTTTCACTTGGGCCCTCTGGCCGATGTGGGACAACACTGGTTCCAACAGATTCAGTTGCTACGGTGCTTCAACCGACAATCGTATTAGGAGTAGCAGAGATATAATACGGGGGCTCAGTTGTGGTATGCTTAGATTTATAGCTACATGTTTGTAACTAAACAACAGAGCCAAACTCACAGTGGATGATGTGGACATGTACATGTGGTTTGGTCCTTCATCAAATGGCATCGGCGAGATATGCCACGGTGTACCCGAACAGAGGTGTCAAATTCTTGGTCCTTGGGGCAGGTTGCTGCTGCTTGGAAGCTATTAACTTCATCTTTGTGGATGATAAGAGTCCACATTCTTGATTATTTAGAGTGACCAATATCACCCTCGAAATATGTTTGAATGTTCTTGAATGGCTACGTACATCCCCTGGATTCTGAATTCTCATAAGTTGAACTTGTCTGTCATGACTTTAGGTTTCCATTATTTCGCTCGGCCCCCATTGCTTCGTTATTTCAGAGAGTAATAATTGGTGAGTACTAATAACGCGTGTGACAGTTGTTCTCTGGAATTGGATGGCCTCATAATTTTTGAGCTTGTAAAATTTGAACCATGTGTCCTATCTTCGGGTACAAAACCATGTGGTATTTGGAACTCAGATAACTAAACAAAGCAATGCTTTGAAGTCCCTATGAAGTCCTCCTTCCACAAGGCACCCGAAATCTTTAAAACCGAACCGGTTATGGGCTTCGATTTCTTCGACTCGTGCGAATGACCTAGTTTTAATGTTGCATCCCAGCAGGGGTCCCCCATTCATTAAAACCAGTCTAGCTAGGTTTTTACTTGTTAACACCCTATATGAACATATTGTTTTGCCTAAAAGGCTTGTCTCACTTTGTTTTGGCAATGAAGTTACATAACGAAATGTTGATGTTATTGTGCTAATGAACCTAATGTCATTCATTCCCATGTGCTCTCTAATATCATTCTCGGAGTAGAATTTTCTCCCTTATAAATTCCTCTCTTCTCCAGTCCCCTCCTATTTGAAAGTAAATTCCTTTCTTCTCCGGTCCTCTTTTATTTGAAAAGTTATGATTAAGATACGTCAACATCTTATGTTGACTTTTTTTTATAAATAAAAAAAGAAAAAAGAAAAGAGAAATGTGAGAGAAGAGGGGAGGAAAAGGGAAGGGATTCGGAAGGGAGAGAATCGTACTCCATCATCCGGAAGGAAGAAGTGGTTGTAGCTTTGAAGAAGATGAAGCATAAAAAAGCAATAGGCCCAGACAATATACCAATCGAAGTGTGGAAACTTTTGGGAGAGACAGGTATAACATGGCTCACTGACCTTTTCAATAGGATTTTGAAAACGAAGAAGATGCCAAATGAGTGGCGAACGAACACTTTGGTGCCTATCTACAAGAATAAGGGCGACGTACAAAATTGCATGAACTATAGGGGTATTAAGCTAATGAGTCATACAATGAAGCTCTGGGAGAGAGTCATTGAGCATAGATTGAGGCAAGAGACACGGGTTTCGGACAACCAATTCGGGTTCATGCCAGGGCGCTCAACCATGGAGGCAATCTATCTCTTACGAAGATTGATGGAAAGATATAGAGATGGGAAAAAGGATTTACACATGGTCTTTATAGATTTGGAAAAAGCGTATGATAGGGTCCCAAGAGACATTCTTTGGAGGATTTTAGAGAAGAAAGGAGTACGAGTAGCATATATCCAAGCTATAAAGGATATGTATGAAGGAGCAAAGACTGCCGTAAGAACTCATGAAGGACAAACCGAAAGCTTTCCCATAACTGTAGGATTACATCAAGGCTCATCCTTAAGTCCTTACCTTTTTGCGTTGGTAATGGATGAGTTAACAGGACATATTCAAGATGATATTCCTTGGTGTATGCTTTTCGCAGACGATATAGCGTTGATAGATGAAACTCAGGAAGGGGTAAATGCAAAGCTTAACCTTTGGAGAGAAGTGTTGGAATCTAAAGGTCTTCGCCTAAGCCGATCAAAGACAGAATATATGGAGTGCAAGTTCAGTGCAAATGGAGGCCAAAACGAGTTAGGGGTGAGGATCGGAGATCAAGAAATACCAAAGAGCGACCGTTTTCGTTACCTATGATCTATCTTGCAAAAGAACGGAGAATTAGATGGAGATCTCAACCATAGAATACAAACTGGATGGATGAAGTGGAAGAGTGCATCCGGCGTGTTGTGTGACCGCCGTATGCCACTGAAGCTCAAGGAAAAATTTTATAGGATGGCAATAAGGCCGGCGATGCTGTATGGCACAGAATGTTGGGCGGTGAAACATCAACACGTACACAAAATGGGTGTAGCGGAGATGAGGATGCTTCGTTGGATGTGTGGGCACACGAGAAAGGATAAGATTAGGAATGAGGATATCCGGGGTAAAGTAGGAGTAGCCGAAATTGAAGGAAAGATGAGAGAAAATCGGTTACGGTGGTTTGGACATGTGCAAAGAAGGCCTACTGACGCTCCGATTAGAAGATGCGACTATGGGACAGAGGTTCAGGGCCGAAGGGGTAGAAGAAGACCTAGGAAAACTTTGGAAGAGACTCTAAGAAAAGACTTAGAGTACTTGGATCTAACGAAGGACATGACACAGGATCGAGCACAATGGCGTTCTAAGATTCATATAGCCGATCCCACTCAGTGACTTGGATTTTCCAAGTCTCCAACCGAGAAGTTTTCCTCACTCGGGAAATTAAGGGAACACTACCCCAACCTACATGCTCCACTCAGAAAGCTTCAACATACAAGCTTCAACAAAAGAAAATTCAAAGAACTTAGCGAAGAAGGCTTTGGTGTATTTAACACAATACGTTGAAATGAAGGAAAGCTTATTTATTGATATCCCCGATAAGCTACAAATATGTACATATGCATGAGTCAAAATAAACACACAAGAGGGAGCCTTCACAAAGGTTGCTTAGGAGAAGTCTCAGCAGTCGGTAGAGCCCCAGAAAGAGAAGGCACCGGAGGGGGATCATTTGGAGCCTCAGTACTGGACAGAACCCTAGAAGGAGGAGGCATCAGAGGTTGATCATTCGGAGCTTCATTATGCGGTATAGCCCCAGAAGATGAAGGCAATAAATGCCTTTGGAACAAACCCACAAATCTCTGATGATCAAGTAAAACCTGACCATCAGTTTCCTTCATCTGGTCAAGCTTCCTCTTCATGTTTGTAGCATAGTCATGTGCGAGCCGGTGCAACTGTTTATTCTCATGCTTACTTCTAAGTATCGGAGTGTGGTGTCGTCTTGACTTGCCTTATCTGTCTCATAGGTAGATGTGGCATCTTCTCTGGAAGTACTCTTACTCCATCCAGGGGTGGTATCTTTAACTGGTGGAGATGCACAAGGTAATGTATCAATTTCACTTGAAGCTTACTTGTAGTTTCAGGCTTGGTCAAGCGCGATACAAACCATGTAGTAGGAGTCCCCCAAGTCGCCGAGCTAGGGGGTCTGCTGAAAGAGGTGACAGACAAGGTAAGCAATCAGAGCTCCGACTGATTGTTCACCTTCTCCCCATCTTGCAGCAGCATGAATGATAAAGAGAAGAAAAATGAGAAGAGATGATATGAGATACTTTTGCTTTTGAAGAAGTAACTTTCCACAGGCTTATTCTTGAACTGAGCTGGAGGGTTTTCTGGTTTCCTCCAGAGTATAAGGCCGACTGAAGAATTTGAGGGTCAAAACAAGTCCATCAAATCTAGAGTACGTTCCACCCTGCTGATATGGGATACTTTTGCTTTTGACAGAGTAATGGATGTATCGGCACGTGTGCTGTTACGCTTGTCTCCACATGCTTCCTTGTATCCTTTGCACTTGCCCTATCTGTTCCTCAAGCAGATGCGGAATCTTCCCTGGAAACATAACATGTTGAAGATGAGTACTCGAGAGCAATGCCAGGTAAGTAATCAGGTAAGGGGTTCCAGGCAGTCAGTTCCTGGCTGGAAGCTTGATTCCAAGTGCTGACTGATTGCTCTCTTTCTCCTTGTCTTGCAGGTAAAAACAAGGCCAAAGGAAAAGACAGGGAAAAAGCATGATATGGGATACTCTTGCTTTTAACCCTGATGATATGAGATATTCTTGCTCTAGTATAGCTTGTTTGCAGAGGTATTATCGGGGGGAAAGAAAGCTGAATATTTCGAAAGGCTTCGTTGGGAGTGCCCTCTCAGATATGATGAAGGGTTAAGCATTTTTGCAGGTCTGCCTGTCCGTTGGGGATGGAAGTTGACATATATAGGAGTCTCCCTAACAACAAGTAGTAATGCTATTCCTTTACCCTGCTTGGTCATAGCACGGTAGTGGGAGCTGCCAGTTTCACATGTTTTAACTCTGTCAGAGCACTTTGAAAAAGTGGTATGTGGTATCTGGCTCTCGAGATTCGGAAAACGATGCCTCTTCGATTTTTGAGAAAGCAATCATGCTGGGGGTCTGGCTCTCGAGATTCGGAGAGCAGTGTCTCTTCGATTTTTGAGGAAGTAATCATGTTGGGAGTCTGGCTCTTGAGATTCGGAGGGCGGTGCCTCTTCGATTTTGGAGCAAGCAATCCTGTTGGGAGTGTTGTCTCGAATGTGAGTAAAGGTTGGACATGTTTGCTAGTCTACCTTGCCACGAAGCACAAAGGTTGACACACAGGGACTTTCCAATTATCCAGCAATGGTACTGTTCCTTTACCCTCTCTTCGCTTTTGAGAAAGTAGTCATGTTGGGAGTCTGGCTCTCGAGATTCGGAGGACGGTGCCTCTTCGATTTTGGAGCAAGCAATCTTATTGGGAGTGTTTTCTCGAATGTGAGTAAAGGTTGGGCATGTTTGCTAGTCTACCTTGCCACGAAGCACAGAGGTTGACACACAGGGACTTTCCAATTATCCAGCAGTGGTACTGTTTCTTTACCCTTATGGGTAATAATATGGTAGCTAGACCTTCAAAATTTATGTGTCTAAACTTTGTTAGTGCTGTTTCTTTGCTATTCTTTTACCTTTCTTGGTCAGAGCGATGTAGTGGGAGCTGCAAGCTTCACGTGCTCAACTTTGGCAGAGAACTTTGGCAAAGTTATCTGTGGTACCCATGAGCTATTGTTGCGTGTGACAGGTGCTGACAAGGCTAGAAAAGTAGGTGCCTCTTCGATTTCTGAGATCGGCCCTCGTGGTCTCTGAGCAGCCCAGCTTTTGAGAAAGCGAGCGCCTCTTCGATTGATTCGGAGAACGATGCCTCATCGATTTTTGAGAAAGCAATCATGCTGGGGGTCTGGCTCTCGAAGATTCGAGAAGCAGTGTCTCTTCGATTTTTGAGAAAGTAATCATGTTGGGAGTCTGGCTCTCGAGATTCGGAGGGCAGTGCCTCTTCGATTTTGGAGCAAGCAATCTTGTTGGGAGTGTTTTCTCGAATGTGAGTAAAGGTTGGGCATGTTTGCTAGTCTACCTTGCCACGAAGCACAGAGGTTGACACACAGGGACTTTCCAATTATCCAGCAATGGTACTGTTCCTTTACCCTCTCTTCGATTTTTAAGAAAGTAGTCATGTTGGGAGTCTGGCTCTCGAGATTTGGAGGACGGTGCCTCTTCGATTTTGGAGCAAGCAATCTTATTGGGAGTGTTTTCTCGAATGTGAGTAAAGGTTGGGCATGTTTGCTAGTCTACCTTGCCACGAAGCACAGAGGTTGACACACAGGGACTTTCCAATTATCCAGCAGTGGTACTGTTCCTTTACCCTTGTGGGTAATAATATGGTAGCTAGACCTTCAAAATTTATGGGTCTAAACTTTGTTAGTGCTGTTTCTTTGCTATTCTTTTACCCTTCTTGGTCAGAGCGATGTAGTGGGAGTTGCAAGCTTCACGTGCTCAACTTTGGCAGAGAACTTTGGCAAAGTTATCTGTGGTACCCGTGAGCTATTGTTGCGTGTGGGAAGTGGGTGATTGAATAGTAAGATTCATGTGTTTTCTACTTCCCCAGAAGTCTTCGACAGAATGCCCATAATTTCCGCAAAGCTGAGTGTGCGTGTGACAGGTGCTGACAAGGCTGGAAAAGTAGGTGCTTCTTCGATTTCTGAGATCGGCCCTCGTGGTCTCTGAGCAGCCCATCTTTTGAGAAAGCAAACCTCTTCGATTTCTGAGATCGGCCCTCGTGGTCTCTGAGCAGCCCAGCTTTTGAGAAAGCAAACCTCTTCGATTTCTGAGATCGGCCTTCGTGGTCTTTGAGCAGCCCAACTTTTGAGAAAGCAAACGCCTCTTCGATTTCTGAGATTAACCCTCGTGATCTCTAAGCAGCCCAACTTTTGAGAAAGTAAACGCCTCTTCGATTTCTGAGCAGGCGCCTCTTCGATTTCTGAAGCTCCGTCGGGTGCAGATTTTTATAGGGGCTGGCATTAAGTTTCAAAGCACACTTGAATCACCACCAGTAGAAGCTTCCTTCTTGCACTTCTAAGATCTTGATTTGTCCGACCTCTTCTCTCTTCAACACCTTTGAAAATGTCTGGCCCCTCCGACCGTCGTTTTGACTTGAACCTTGTTGAAGAGGCAGCCCCGCCTTCTCCAGACAACATATGGCGCCCATCCTTCGTCTCCCCTACTGGTCCTCTTACCGTTGGGGATTCCGTGATGAAGAATGATATGACCGCTGCGGTGGTGGCCAGGAACCTTCTCACTCCCAAAGATAACAGACTACTTTCCAAACGGTCTGATGAGTTAGCTGTTAAGGATTCGCTGGCTCTCAGTGTTCAGTGTGCAGGTTCTGTGTCTAATATGGCCCAACGCCTATTTGCTCGAACCCGCCAAGTTGAATCATTGGCGGCTGAAGTGATGAGTCTCAAACAGGAGATTAGGGGGCTAAACTAGACTCAAAGAACTTAAAACAAAGTCAAAGGACTCAAAACAAGCTAAAAACGCTTAAATCTGCCTAAAAACACAAACTAGGCAGATTTGGACTCTAACACACTTTTGGGACACCTAAAAACACAAATCAAAATAGATTTTGACTAATAAAACACTTTAAAGTAAAGGGGGTTTTGGTTTTGACGAATTTGAAAACAAAACAAGTAAATTAAAGAACTAATGAAATCTGCACGAATTTGAGTAAATTGAATGGATGGAAGGCTAGCTAGGAGGTTCTTCTCCACACATGACATACTTGCACATAAACCAATTTTTAGTTGTTCTTTCGATCAATCATGAAACTCAACACCCCAGGTTAATTAAGTCTGCTTAAATTAACCTTCAAGTTCTCCTTAAGTTATTGAATTGGATGGGAAAGCGCATACAACAATTCAAGCATTCTTCAAAAGTTCTTTACGTGAACAGCACAATAAAGATACAATCAAAGATCATTAAGCATTATGAAAACTATAAGTATTGACGAGGCATTCGTTACTATGATGAGCATGAAACTCCTGCCAAGAATTTATTTAACGCGATCGTTTATAAGCGACCTCCACTACTTGTGAATATAAGTTTGTAACTATTAGGTGAAACTCACTTATACTCTAGCATCATATTCATGCATGCAAACTAAGTGTGCACTCTTAATAAACATACAGGAATAAGTTATCAATCAAGCAGTTAAACAAATTGAATTCACAACTTATGAAATCACAACTGAAGGTAATCAAATCATATTGCAAGCATGAACATGGTTTCGAATTCCCCCTAGCTAAGGGGGGTTTAGTTCCTCATACTCACAAAGCAAAGATAAACAAATTTAGACATTGAAAACAAAAGAATGAAAACACCTAAAAACGCTCTAACAATCCAACTTGAATGGCAAGCACGTCCAAGGGTCCTCCTTCTTCTCTTTGTTGCGGCACAAGGTGTGGTTTGATGGATGAGTGGTAAATTATGGTGGTGGATGGATATAGGTGAGTTATGGTGAAGGGTGGATGCGTGGATTGTGTTCTCTCAGCCAAGGAATGAAAGTGTAAGTGTATGGAGTTGTGAGATATGAATGTAGTGTCTTTTGATGGATCTTTTTCTCCCCCCCGTTGTTATGGTGAAGGGTGGATGTATTTATAGGCTAGGGAGAGGACCACCATCTTATTAAGATGGTAGTGGTGTATGTTGTGGTAATGAGTGGATGTAATGGGTGTAGTGGGTGAGTGTTTGGTAATGAGTGGATGTAATGGGTGTAGTGGATGGATGTTTGGAGTTGTAGGTCAACACACTTGCACACACACATGCTGATTTCTAGCCTTCAAATCTTCAAAAACGTCCATCCTCATGTCTCCATGCTTGCACTATCCAATCTTGGTCCAAAAATGCTCCAAAATGCTCCGAATAGCACTTTGTTTCTAACTTTGTTATTTGAACCTACAAACACACGAAAATAGCTTAAAATACATAATTGACTAAGAAATAACAACATAAATGCACAAGAACAAGCTAACTAAGTCGCATAAATATGCTCTTATCAAATTCTCCCACACTTAGCTTTTGCTAGTCCTCGAGCAAAACAAAACAAACGAAACAAACAAAACATAACCTAGACCTTCCAACATTTGCCTCAGGGATTTTCAATGAAACATGACATGCCAAATATCACCACTTACATAGATTTAAGCAATCCTTACCCTCGAGCATACTTAATCATAGTCACCATTCACTAACTCACATTTAATCAATTAAAACAACATTTTGAATGTAGTGACATGCCTTAGAGAATTCCCTCAATTCCTTACTAGATACTCTCTATTTTCACACACATTTTCTGACTGCACACCTTACACTAGTTATATGTGAGAAGATTGATGTAAACATGGAAGACTAGTACTCATATATGTTATAACAAAGAAAGCAATTTCTGGAGTTAATAAGCATGTTTAGATATGATCTCATGAATGGTATGCTACAACTTAGATGCGAGAACCAGTGACACCATATGCTCATACCGATTTCGAACTCCACAAATTGAAACACACAACACTCAAGATTGAAGTCAAGGGTTGTAATAGGGCTTGGGGGTAATGGCTAACAAAGAAAGGATAGGAATAACAAACGTTTCGTGATTACGAGATCATTCTCCCACAATATTTCCGAATGTCATTTGTACTAAATCATTCACTTGTACTCACTAAAGGAGAGCTTGAACCTATGTACTTGTGTAAACCCTTCACAATTAATGAGAACTCTTCTATTCCGTGGACGTAGCCAATCTGGGTGAACCACGTACATCTTGTGTTTGCTTTCCTATCTCTATCCATTTATATACTTATCCACACTAATGACCGGAGCAATCTAGCGAAGATCACAAAAAGTGACCGTTTTCGCTACCTAGGATCTATCTTGCAAGAGAACGGAGAATTAGATGGAGATCTCAACCATAGAATACGAGCTGGATGGATGAAGTGTAAGAGTGCATCCGGCGTGTTGTGTGACCGTCGTAGGCCTCTGAAGCTCAAGAGAAAATTTTATAGGACGGCAATAAGACCAGCGATGTTTTATGGCACAGAATGTTGGGCGGTGAAGCATCAACACGTACACAAAATGGGTGTAGCGGAGATGAGGATGCTTCGTGGGATGTGTGGGCACACGAGAAATGATAAGATTGGGAATGAGGATATCCGAGGTAAAGTAGGAGTAGCCGAAATTGTAGGAAAGATGAGAGAAAATCGGCTGACTGACACTCCGGTTCGAAGATGTGACTACGGGACAGAGGTTCAGGGCCGAAGGGGTAGAGGAAGACCTAGGAAAACTTTGGAAGAGACTCTAAGAAAAGACTTAGAGTACTTGGATCTAACGGAGGACATGACACAAAACCGAGCGCAATGGCGTTCTAGGATTCATATAGCCGACCCCACTTAGTGGGAAAAGGCTTTGTTGTTGTTGTTGTTGTTGTATATGGGCCAAATATTATTCAAAAGATTAGAGAAAGTTCATGAGTAATGCTATTCATACTATGTTTTTGTACCATATTTTCATATCACCTTAGGTGGCATTTGATGTGGACAGCCATATCATTTGAATGAATCAAAATTTTAAATTTAGTTCATTATTTAATAAACTAGTAATTAAGAAAAATTAGTTAATTAAATGATGATTGTGGTATACGAGGAGTCTTTCTCCTTCATTTCCTTGGGTTTTGCAAAATTTTCAAATGATGTGGTTGTCCACATCAGATGCCACCTAAGATGGTATAGAAATGTGGTATAAAAACATGGTGTGAATAGCATTACTCAAAGTTCATTTCCAATCACTTTCCTTTTGTATATCATAGTTATATGAATATGATGCTATTAGGCGACCTCAAACTAACAAGGTTTTCCGCTTTACGAGGGTTAGAAGGAACATCTATCGTACGCAGCTTTACCCTTGTTTTCCAAAGATATTGTTTTCACGACTAGAACCCGTGATTGTTTTCACGACTAAAACCCGTAACATTTTGGTCACAAAGGAGTAACCTTTCCGTTGCGCCCTCATATGATAATATTTTATATTTTATTTTTAAAAGGTCTATTGCTTGTCATTTTGAACAAGGATTTAGGGATGATTAAAGTGGAGAAGATCTAATGCATGTTAAAGTAAGACTTACAAAATAATTAAGCAAGAAATCGTCATGAATGATATGTTTATTTTTGAACTCAATAGGAACGAAGCTTCTTACGTAAGAGGTGGATTATTCGCAATTTAATTTGATCTACAACTAGATTGCAAATGTTTGTCCTCTGTCCGAAAGCCTTGGTTGTCTTTTGACCTAAATAGGTAAACAAACTTTTTGCATACAAGTGGTAAATTGCTCTGACAAATAGGTTTTCTTTATCGACTCATTGAGTTTTGTATTCAAACTCTTCTCCTCTTAGTAAACTCATTTTATAGCAAAAATTTAAGTCGTGGATTTAAAAAAATAAAATAAAATTTACACAATCACGATAAGCTGTTAGTCGTTTTCAAGTATTTGAGTTAACCAAAAACAGCCCTTGTAGAAACAGCTATATGATACTATTATGATAAGGGGCGATCTCAAACTAACAAGGTTTTCAGCTTTGCAAGGATTGGAAGGAACATCTATTGTACGCAGCTTCATCCTTATTTTCTAAAGAGATTGTTTTCACGACTAGAACCCGTAACCTTTTGGTCACAAAGAAGCAACCCTTCCGTTGGTCCAAAACTCGTCCTCATATGATAATATTTTATATTTTATTTTAAAAAGTCTATTGCTTGTTATTTTGAATAAGGATTTAGGGATGATTAAGGTGGAGAAGATCTAATGCATGTTAAAGTAAGACACACAAAATAATTCGGGAAGAAATCGTCATGAATGATATGTTTATTTTTGAACTCAATAGGAACGAAGCTTCTTTACGTAAGTAAGAGGTGGATTATTCGCAATTTAATTTGATCTACAACTAGATAGCAAATGTTTGTCCTCTGTCCGAAAGCCTTAGTTTTCTTTTGAACTAAATAGGTAAACAAACTTTTTACATGCATGTCGTAGATTGCTTTGACGGATAGGTGTTCTTCATTGACTCATTGAGTTTTGTATTCAGACTCCTTTCCTCTTAGTAAGCTCATTTTATAGCAAAAATTTAAGTCATGGATTTAAAAAATAAAATAAAATTTACACAATCAGAAGAAGTTGCTTAATCGTTTTCAAGTATTTGAGTAAACAAAAAACAGCCCTTGTAGAAACAGCCACTCGGAGAAACTCCATATGAACAAGTCATGTTTGATGCAAAATTCAAACACGAAAGAGGAATACACCAGAGTATAAGACGTTGGGAATCTGCTTTTCTTTTAGCTAGTAATTGATTAATGTTAATTACTTAATCAAGTTGAACCATGTTTCTTTGGTGCGGAAATAGAGTGCCTACCTAACTATTTTCGAGCTAATCTCTAAAACCTTCTAATCCTTCTCCTTAAGCACAAATAATCTGCAAACTGAAAGCAAAGTGAACCAAACGAAAGAGGAAAATACAATAATTTTGTTGACTTAGCAGAAATTAGTAATTTTATAATAATAAACTTCGACATCATGTAGAAAAGCATATAATATATATGAAGCTAGCTGAGCTGTGAGATGATTTGATATCTATGGTCATGGTTATCAAAGTGGAATTCGATAATATATAAAAGGAACAACCAAAGTGGGAAATATATTTTAATTATCATGTTGGAAATATTTTGTAAGATCCCACATCGTTCAGGGGAGTAGATCATGTAAGTCTTATATGTATATTTTCATCTTTACCTAGTACGAGACCTTTTGGGAGCTCACTGGCTTCAGGTTCCATAGGAACTCCGAAGTTAAGCGAGTTCGCTCGAGAGTATTTCTATGATGGATGGCCCAATAGGAAGTTCTCGTGTGAGTCCCCAAAAACAAAACTGTGAGGGTGTGGTCGGGGCCCACATCGGACAATATTGTGCTACGGCGGTGTCAAACCCAGGATGTGATGGGGGCTCAGGCCAAGATGTGACAATTTGGTATCAGAGCCAATTCCTGGCCGTAAGTGTGCCAACGAGAACCTCGGGCCCCTAAGGGGGGTGGATTGTAAGATTCCACATTGTCCAGAGAAGTGGATCATGTAAGCTTTATATGTATATTACCATCTCTATCTAGCACGAGGCATTTTGGTAGCTCACTGGCTTCGAGTTTCATCGGAATTCCGAAGTTAAGTGAGTTCGCTTGAGAGCATTTCCATGATGGGTAACCCACTGGGAAGTTCTTGTGTCCCATAAACAAAACTGTGAGGGTGTGATCGGGGCCCAAAGCGGACAATATCTTGCCACGACGGAGTCGAACCCGGAATGTGATATATTTTATTATTAATTAGTACAATATATTTTTTTTTGGAAGTAATATTAGGAAGACCAATTTTTTTAATCAAATTTGCAAACTAAATGATGTGGTTGTAGATGATTAGATTATTAATTAAGTATCGATTAACGTGCTTATTTATTATTGATAACATATCATTTGATTTGCAATTTGGTTTTAAAGAATTTAGTGTCTCTATCATTATTATTATTATTATTATTTGGTTGATGGGCGTGACTAAACAGAAGCAGTTGGGCAGATCCCAGCGTACGTAATCTGTTTTATTTAAATTAAAAAAGGGATGCAAAGGCTTAACGTACATCAATAATGAAACTAGATAGTTAAGGTTGGTCATTTAAAAGAATATAATTTTTTGAGTCCTCATCAAATCATATTTCTTGCATTATATTTTTGTCTCTGCAACAGCAATGGTTTTGTCTCCTGATGTTAAGCAAGATGGTTTATTCCCTCTGATGCTTATAAGTTCATGAATCAAAGGTTTGACTCGTAGAGCTTGGTGGTTAACAAGAAGCACGCATGGCGGCTAATCATCAGTCTAATTCATGGAGCATTTGAAGCTAATGAAATATATAGTGCAAAATCGAGCGTCCTGATGTTTTAGAATTTATACAATTGACGCCATTTAATGAGATAATGTTTAGTTGTTGTTATGGATTAAGAGCTTCAATTTCTATATGGCGTAGTGTCTTAAATCGGACTAAGAACTCTCCCACGAAGAATGGGCATATCAACAACAATAAAATACGAACAATATATATACGTGTATATGAATACATACAAATACGGATGGTATATATTCTATAATACCTTGTATAATACCGAGCCGTGCTTCTTCTTTTTTTTTCCACGACCCGACCAATTTGAGATGATAATGTTAACACTGGCCAGCTCGATTTCCAATTATTAATTGTAAGAATAAGTAAGATCATAAATACGGTTATAAATTAAGTAAGATCATAAATACGGTTATAAATTTACTGGAAGAATGTATGTGTCTGAACAACCGTATCAAAGTGATTTTATTTGACTTTTGCTCCTTTTAAAAAAAAATTTGAGTTAATATATTTGACCTAAAATCTGGTAACCATATCCTCTATTTGAATCGAATTTGTGGTCATTTGTTTCATCTTGGATTAATAGTGAGGGTCAGAAAACTACCTGTTACATATAGGACTTGCCTTTTGATTTATAACTTTAGGCTTGTGTCATCATTTATTTGTCAAATTTATAATATAATCGCAGATAACACTATACTGCAGTAATGGAAAACAATAATGCATATATATGCACTCTGGTGTGGGTATGATCACATGCCAACTGATTCTCTCTCTCCTAACATTTAACAATTTAATCTACTAGCGTTGTCGTTTGTTAAAAAAAAAAAAAAAAACATACATACATATCCAATTGTAAACTAAAGTAGTATAACCTAAAGAAAGTTACAAAACCAACAAACACAAGGATGATTATGATGTCTTAAATCAGCAAATCCACATGCCGTATATGTTTTCTTTTCTTCTATAAATATGTTTGAAAACGTGAATGAAAAGTTGTTGGAAAAGATGTTGAATAGTGTAATAGAATAATATTATCTTATGAAACTTTAAAAAAGTGTTTATAGCAAGAATAATCAAAAAGAAGAAAAATATGGTCGGTTTCGTGTTATAGTTTTCTTTAATGATATAGTTTTTTCTTTTTTTTTTTGTTGAAACGATATATTTTCTGAAGTTCCATAAATTCAATGCATGCGATTGATCAAGTCAATTAATCTATAGCTTTTAATCTTGATTTATTGTTATAAAACACAAATTACAGCTGCAGAACTTTAAAATAAAATAAAATTAGAGTACGGGACATAGGGGTCGTCGGACTTGGCTTTAAGGAACTAGCTGATGCCGGCCCCAAGCTATACAAAAAGACATCCATCGGCACTGGCGGCGGCAACTATATTGACCGATCAATATGTTAGTAGGACAACAAGTACATATAATCAGCGTATCAATTAGACAAACACAAACAACAGAAAAGAAGAACAAACAAGTAAAAGTAAATCCAAGAGAGCCGACAAATCAAGGAGTTCATTTCTAAACTGACAATAACAAAACCCTAAAGTCATCAATTAAAAAATCTGAGGTCAAATACCGGCCAACGTCTAAATTAGAGACCCCCCTGCCATTAAAACACAATATTAATGACATTATCTGTTTAAAAAACAATACATTCCATATAGTATCATTGGTTACAAGAGAGTTAATCCCCGGCTAAATAGTAGAAGAATAGAGGACAGATAGGAAATGCTCGGAAAAAAGTGCTTCAAAGACAATATATTTGAGTATGGCTTCTTTCTTTACACGTGTATGTATTCAAGCTTCTGGATGTTTCAGGTCTTTGCCTGGAGGTTTGAAATCCCAGAAAATTAAGAGAAATGCAATGAATATATCTACCAAATGGAATTTAAATAGATTTTTTTCTATTAAATATTTTATTTAGTTAGAACCATGCATGATTCAGTGGGCGCACCCAAACCATGGTCAAATTTCATGATAAGAAATTAATATTATTGTTCAGGTATTGATTTAATTGGGAAGAACAACCTAACAAAAGCAACAATCATTTAACTCTCACCCTGCACTGCACGTATTCTGCAGTAGAAATTGATATTGCTTGGTGATTGCGTATTTATTTTTTTGATTTGAAAAGAAACGAGACTTGGCGTAAAATTGAGCACAGTAATGTTCTAAAATTTATACAGCCAACTTCACTTAGTAAGATAATTGCTCAAAGGAAACGTTGGACTTATAAGAGGGAGTACAGACTAAATCTTGGAGGTGAACATCCTGCATGATATTATCAGATTTAATCTCGCTTGAAACTGCATAATTATCTACAGATATTGCAAATTAGCTAAACAAGGAGATAGCTCATGCAACAATGTGAAATTAATATGAATGAATTTCACCTCCTGCAAGCAAAAACTTAAATTTTCAATCAGACAGAAGATTCTTGCTCTTTTTCATTAAATAATTGCAGCTGCCAAATATACGATCCATCACCCTAAAAGGCGACCCCAAACTAACAAAATTTCCCACTTTGCGAGAATCAAAAGGAGGGAGAAACGTCTATGGTACACAGCTTTATCCTTGCATTTGTAAAGATGCTATTTTCACAATCCGAACCAGTGACCTTTGGGTCACAAAATAACAATATTTTCGTTGCGCCAAAGTTTACCCTGTACGATCCATCACTCTCCAACACAAAAATTTCTCATGCAAACCAAAATGACATCATCGAGCTGAAATGTTCAAAATTAAAAAGGTTGAAATTAGAGTTGAAAAAATAGTGTTCACTCTTCATTAGTAAATTAAGTTTTAGATTTTTGTCCCAAAACAAGTAATCATAAGTTTATTATTCTGTCTCTTAAAAAAGAATATTACAACAACCAAAATATACATTAAAAATGAATATTTCCCCATTTACCAAACATATGTATAATAAAAAGACGAAATAAATTCATCAACCAACAAAAGACTAAACCAGTAAAAAGAAAAAAAAAGAAAAAAAAAAGAAGGATTCAAAGCACACACCTAAACTCTAGCATGCTTATCCAGGATCCTACTGTGTAAACTCAGATTAATTAGATTGAATTGTTCTTCAACTCAACAGTTACAGTCGCTCTCACGTACCGGATACCTGGTGTCGGTCCCACGCGTTTATAATATACATATGGTACGTCTATTTAAAGAGCTGCAGGTTGAGAGTTGAGACAGACCCACAGAGCTAAAGCACGAATTATTAAGTGATTCAAAAGCAGAAAAAATGAAGTCAATTTGTCTCATTCTTTCGTTAATCCTCTTCTCAATTCATTTTTCTCTTACCCACGCCGCTGGTGGCAAATGGCAGCTCTTGCAACAAAGCGTTGGCATTTCCGCCATGCACATGCAGCTCCTGCGCAACGACCGCGTCATCATGTTCGACCGCACAGATTTCGGCAAATCTAACCTGGCCTTACCCAACGGGGAATGCGTTAGAAACGACTGCACCGCCCACTCCGCCGAGTATGATGTCAAAACTAACACAGTCCGCGCTCTCACTCTTTTATCCGACGTTTGGTGCTCTTCCGGAGCTGTAGCCCCCAATGGACGCTTAATCCAAACTGGGGGTAACGGCGCTGGAGATCGCCGCGTTAGGGTTTTCGAGCCCTGCACGGGTTGTGATTGGAAGGAGTTTGCGAATGCCTTAGGCGCTCGCCGTTGGTACGCTACCGATCATATTTTGCCCAATGGACAGCAGATCATCATCGGCGGTAGGCGGCAATTCAACTACGAGTTTTATCCAAAGACCGGGTCTTCGAGCAAAGTCTACAGCTTGCCCTTCCTTGTGCAGACCAATGACGCCGGCGAGGAAAACAATCTTTACCCTTTTGTTTTCCTCAACGTGGATGGGAATTTATTTATCTTTGCGAATAATCGAGCTATTCTATTCGATTATGCAAAGAACAAGGTCGTCAAAACCTATCCACAAATACCGGGCGGCGACCCAAGGTGTTACCCTAGCACAGGTTCAGCCGTGTTGCTGCCGTTAAAAAACTTGGCGGCTCCGTCTGTTGAGGCTGAGGTTTTGGTTTGCGGCGGAGCTCCAAAGGGGTCTTTTGTCAAGGCAAACCAGGGTACTTTTGTGGAAGCTCTAAACACATGCGCTCGGATCAAAATAAACAACCCGAAACCCCAGTGGGTTATGGAGACTATGCCTCAAGCTAGAGTCATGGGTGACATGTTATTGCTTCCAGATGGCACTGTTCTACTCATCAACGGTGCATCATCAGGAGCTGCAGGTTGGGAAATAGGGCGCAATCCGGTTCTCAACCCGGTTGTGTACCGACCTGACAACGCAATTGGATCACGGTTTGAACAACAAAACCCTACCACCATACCGCGGATGTACCATTCCACCGCGATATTGTTACGTGATGGTAGGGTACTAGTTGGAGGTAGCAACCCTCATGAAAAATACGAGTTCACCGACGTGCTTTTCCCAACTGAATTGCGATTAGAGGCATTTAGTCCTGATTATTTGGACGCTAAATACAATAACTTGCGTCCGCAAATCGTTGCGCCCATATCACAAGCTAAGATCAACTACGGAAAGAAACTATCCATTCAGTTTTCGGTGAAGGGAAACCTAGCAACACAATCAGTGTCAGTGTCGATGGTGGCGCCCTCATTTAATACACATTCGTTCTCAATGAATCAGAGGCTGCTAGTTCTTGAGGCGGAGAACGTTAAAAAGGTAGGAACAACGGCCTACCAAGTTCAGGTGACTACGCCGGCTTCCGGTAATCTTGCACCTTCAGGATATTATCTTCTGTATGTCGTTCATCAAAAAATTCCAAGTGCTGCCATCTGGGTACAAATTCTGTGATAAAATGAAGGTATTTAAATTTGTATACTATGTTTCCTCTTCCTTTTTATTTTATTTGAAAAAAAGAAGATTAATTGTGAGTTGAAAAAATAAAAATGTTCATAGACAGATCAAACTACAAAAGCAAACCGTTTGATTAATTCTGTGTGTCATTTTAAAGAATTAGGACCATGTAGCAATTTTCAATTTGTATTTGATTTTTCTTACCAAAGATTACAAGTTGTAATTAATCTAATGAATAAAGTTGTATTAATTTCCATCGAACTTTTTTTGGCGCCAGTGCGTTTTTATTTACTTGCAAAGAGTTTATTTTGCAAATTTTGCACACAAGTGGATAGGGTGTGGTTTCTACTCATGCGTTCTGAGTTTAAAACTACATTCTTCTAAATTACTGTAATAGTTTTAAATCTTCTCTCTCTTCTTAATAAGAGTTTTTAACAATTTATCATATCCGATTAATGTCAATAACTATCGTCAATGTCAATGGAACGATGCACTGTATGTGGACAGATTGGTAATTAGAAAATGGTGCAGCCGAGTAGATAATGATGATTGTTAATTTGAACGATCAGTGCATCTTTCGAATACATGGCGAGTTTTTTTATTAATAAAGATGCCTATTTTTTTTATTGAGTACAATGATACCTGTAAATTTAAGAGGTGTATTATCCACACACTTCTTTTTACTTCTCACATACCTTTTGTTAATTTATGTTCGTTGATCTTCTTGATTTCATCCAGTTCGATGGTCAAAAATTAGAAAAATGTATGACAAAAAGGTCGTACCCACAAGGCTCCCGCTTTACGCATGGTCTGAAAAAGGTGAATGTCGGCTAGCCTTACCCCAAATTTAAACATCCCAAATTTAAACATCGGTTGCATGGGATACCCTCGTTCATGGCCCTAAGTGGGACCAATGCACAAACTGTGGGATTGTAGCCTTTCAGAATCCTTACAATTTTATACGGGCCTGCAGCTTTTCGCATGGCCCTTGTTTTAAAAAACATGTGCAGAACAGCAATTATATAGCTCAGTGGCTCCAGTAGTTGCTATCACTGATCAATGTTGTTGGTGCTTGGTGGAACCCATCCGTTAAATGTGGGGAAGAACTCCAATTTTACTCAAATTTTTTCTGGTTTACCAAAACAAAAAGAATACTGAGGCATATTTTGGTTTGCACTCAGGGGGGCAAATCCATTTTCAAACAAGGTGGGTCAGCTCATTCCGCTTAGAATTCCTTACGGAAGAGCTGGGGGGTTCCCGTTCGAAAATCTAAAATGTCTTTAAAAGTTGCTCTATAATTGTTGGACGAGTTATCTCTGTGGGCATTGATAAGGATAGTTGCTAGCCCCATACCTTTGTATGTATTGATATGGGCTCTTTTGATGTGCTTACTCGACATATGTCAGTATGTGTCAGTATGCTCACTCAAACACTATTGAGTGTTGATCTCAGTCGATATGCTCGCTTATAAGCTATTGATAATTGTTGATAGGCCTGCAACATGACTTGCAAATAACCTCAAGCCTACCAAGGCTCAATGAAATGGCAATTTGCAAGTTATCATGTCAAAAAAAATATTTGCACGTGCAACGCGCTATTCTTAGTGACATCCCAATAATATTTTAAGTACTTTTGAAAATAAAAAATATTTAATTTAAAAACACTATAATTTATTTGAAATACATTTCCAAACGAGGCATAATTTCATAATACTAAGGGAGTTTTAATGAAAATCCCACGGTACTATTCATTTTAACGAAAAATCATATTTTACACTAAAAAATCAAACATGGTACTATTTACTTTACTCTTTATTCTTTCCTTATCTCAGAGTTTTCAAACCATTTTCATTAATTTTCTTTAGGGGTGTGATATTCACACACTCCATTGAAGAAGATCAATGAACATAAATTATCAAGGGGTGTGTGAAAAGTAAAATAAGATGTGTGGATAGTACACTTCTTTCTTTAATACTAATTGTATACAACCATATTCCTTGGATTTGTGAACGAGTCGTGACTAGGAAAAACTCGGCCGAGTTGTATAACTAGAAGGCAAAACGACATCGTTCCCAGTACATTCTCAAATCATCTCGACCCAGTTTACTTCTTCCTTTGAAAAATTGGAAGCTCTGGTGGTTCGATGGAGGCTAGCAAGAAGGGCTACGCGTGGGCAGTCTCAGCCGGGCTCTGCGCCGCGTCCGCCGCCGTTTCGGCGAAGCTCATCACTAATCAGGTGCCCTTCCGATGTTCAATTTCACGAATTTAAGACCGTTGAATTTACATCTCAAAAACCCTAGAATCTCTTGATTTAGTAACTCGGGTGATTAATTTTTGGGGATTTTCACAGATTGTAAAGTACTGCTTCGTGGTATTATTCAACGTGACAATGTGGGGGTGCTTTGTGCAAAGCTTAAAAATCTGTCGTCTCTGCAAGCTACAGCGACGAACTTTGCTACCAACTTCCTCACTTCTGGTCTGGCTGGATACTTTTTGTTTCAAGAACCCTTATCTGAGAAGGTAAATTCATTGCTTTTGTTCCGTTTTGTGTTAATTTTAATGAAGTTTTAGTCATTTACGCAACCTTACCCTTATTTGCAATTAGGCTGTTTCCATCACTCAAACATGTGACATTTCAGTCCCAAAGAAGCAACATTTTCGTTGCGTCGAGACTCGCCCTTTGTTTTCGTGACTTAAATGCTCAAAATTATTAATCTGCCAAGTTTCTTGTGTGATGCATTCACTGAATACAAATGTGTGGGGCAAATGAAAAGAAAAAATGAATGGATGACATTGTTGTCCCATGCAACATGTTTACTTATTTGAAAATGAGAAGTCGTTGATCATGAAAATGAAAGAAGGAATGAGTACGAGATTATGTCGTATTTGATATGATTCATGATTTTCAAGTATTAGATTATGGACTCACAATTTTCTTTTATTTCACGTTTTAGTAAATAAAAGGGAAGTTGGTAATTTGAATAATTCCAATACCCATGTTTTACTTGACGTGGGGACGAATCAGAATAACTCCAGTACTCATGCCATGTAAGTAAACAAGCCACCTAGTAGTAAGTGTTTAGGCCAGAAAAGTGGTGGGAAATGTTTGGCCTTCACTAGTAGGCCTCTAACTCTGTGGTCATCGATCAAACGATTCTGAAATTTATTTCAGTAAACGAAGAAATCGAAAACAACTGGTTCTTTTCACATAAAACATTTGAATGCGCCATGGGTTATATGGCTTCTAGTGTTTCTTATCTCTTAAAATCACAGAAATGGTGATAGAGCTTCTTCACCAAATATTTCGTTTCTCTGTTGGGAGAGGCCGTAGAATTGCGACTGCTTGTACATTGTTTTTACACCTGCATATAATTGTTCATGGTAAGAACATTGATAAAATGTGGCTTTAGCCTTGCTTGACATTTTTCATTTGCATATCTGATGGAAAGGCTTGTTGACAGTGGTTTGCAGGTGCCTTGCTCATTGTCGTTGGCGCTCTCGTTCTTAGTAAGTCAAGTATCGAGAAGAATGTTCATACGGATTAATGTTTCTGCATTCCATTTCGCGTTCTCGCATTTGGTTGAGAGATTAGATAACTGTAGATTTTGCGAGGATGTACATATAACTAAACCGTTGAACAATCTGTTTTGTTTATGTGTAATTGTGCGTTTTTATGTAATTTTATACTTTGGTGACTCATTTTGTGAATAAGATTATTCGTTCTTTTCATTTCATTGTATTTGTGTATCAAATAAACGAGTGTGCAGAAACAGAAAAACAGCGTGCGAAAATCATTTTCTGTACTTAAACCAGCTGGATTTCTATTTCCTTATTGGTCTTAATCGTGACGATTCCAATGGCTTGCTCCCTCTCTTCCTCTCGCGCTTCTTGGTCTTGCTCTCCGTCTTCGTGTCGTCCTCGGGAGATAGGTAAGGGTTTGGTCCTGTCATGGCTACTGGTTCAACAGACGATCTCTGGCAGAAATTTTAAGAAGGCGTTATGCATGGCAGTTTTGACATAAGTAGTGTTTGGTGACTTTCTTTGGTCGTTAAATCTCCAGCCAAAGGTTGCGTCGCTATAGCCTACTCGCTCGAGTCTCGACCCAGACGAGTCAAATAGGTGGGTGCGTCATCTGTTTGTGGGCCTGGCCTGGTAAAATTCAGATTTTACTTTACTTTTTGGGCTAAAGCCCAACCATTGAAAAACAACCTCAGAGCTTTGTGTACAAGAAGCTGCCATCTTCATGAATCATGTTCACATGACCCAAAATATTGTCCACCTCGGTCAAGTTCTACCAAATAATCGGACCTAGAACACCAAACCAAGATAATAAGGGGTGGTTTGAGAGTGAGGTGCTTAAAAAAAAAACATTCATGAAAAAAAGCTGTGAGGGTTTTAGGTGTTTGGTAAACTAAAAAAAAAAGGCTTATTTTGGAAGCTGCTGTGAGAATAAGCTGAAATCCAAAGGAAAAGCTAAAGCAGCTATTTGTAGCTTTGGAAAACTGGTTTTTTTTCAAAGCACACGTAACTATAGTGCTCCTTTAATGAAAATACCCACTATCAGATTGCTTTTTTTTCTTCCAAAAGCACTTTTACAAAAAAGTTTACCAAACACTCTGCTGATTTATTTCACAGCCGCTTATTCTCACAGCACAGCCGCTTATTCTCACATCAGTTTTTTTTCAAAGCACAGCAATACCAAACCAGCCCTAACTAAGGTCATCTCCAACCAAACCCAGTCAAAGGATTATAAGGCTAAAAATAGCTTGTTTTGACACAAAAATCGTCTCCAATCGAGGGCTAGGTCAAAGGGCTCGTGGTCCACACACGGCCATAAATGAGAGAACCAGCCAAAGGGCTAGCTAAGAGCAGCTAGCCCGCTAGCCCTATAACCCATCCTTCCAGCGCCAGAATGTCAAGTTTGACATTTTGCCAACCCTCCAGCGTCAAAATGTCAAGCTTGACATTTTGCCACTCTCTAGCTAAACCCATTTGAATGCCAACAGCTACATGGTGTCAGCATGACGCCAACCAGCAACGGCTAGCTGACGTTATACTGCTGTTGGGTTACCGTTGGAATTTGATTTTTTTTTTTTTTACGAATTTAAAAAAAAAATTCTAAATTTTTTTCCTATAAATACCTAAGCCATTTCTACACCATTTCTCACATACTTTTCACCATTCCATACTATCTTACCTCATTTTATTTCAATTTTTCACATTCTATTCTCTTACCTTTTCCAATAATCTTTCCTTTAATTTTTTCAATAATTTTCAAATGGCCACATTTGCAATGAAAAGAAGGGTTTGGACCCAAAAAGAAGATGAATCTCTTTGCAGGGCTTATAGATAGGTCTCATAATATAGTGTCAAAGGTAGTTCTCAAACAAGTGAAGTGTTTGGAGGTGTGTGAATTCTACCCCAATATCCAGCCAATTTATTAACATTGGAAGCTGAAGATAAGAAGTGTCACGCAAATAATAATCTTATCTAAAATTTGTACAACCAATTACATCTCGACATGTGGCACTCGAAATCATATCCAAAAAATTATTAAGATTACATAAAGATAAGAAATATGGAGAATTACTTACTTTAATGACACGTGTCACTCGAAATCTTATCCAAAAAATTATTGAGATTACATAAAGATAAGAAATCTGGAGAATTACTCACGTTAACGACACGTGTCACTCGAAATCCTATCTAAAATATTATTAAGATTATATAAAGATAAGAAATTCGGAGACTTATTCATTTGGCAACAAGTGACACTCAAAATATGTCCGAAAACTTTATTTTAATATGGTAGTTTAATTTAAGTAATCATATTAATTCAATTAAAATAATAAATTATGTTTGACCTATGGCCCTTTGGCCCCCTAGGTTGGAGATGTTTTTTGTCAAAGGGTTATGTTTGGCCTACGGTCTTTTAGCCCGCTCAGTTGGAGATGGTATAAAATATGGTCTGACATTGTTCATTAAAATATAATTTATTGCAGGGCTACAAAGCTAAAGGAAGCCTTTTGGCCCTCATTCGGTTGGAGATAGCCTAAGGACTCATTAGATAATACTTTTAAAATGACTGAAAGCATTTTTAACAAAAATATTTTTGAGTTCGAAAAGTGTTAAAGTGTTTCCTACAAGAAGAACATAACTCGTTCCTCTTGTAGGAAACACTTTAAGTGTTTTTCCAAGATTCACTTGCATTTTTGCTAAGGACTGGTTCCAAAAATATTTTTACTAAAAGTGCTTTTAGCTATTTTAAAAGCACTTACAAATAAACTCTATACTTGGTCTAATTTCTAAGGTAAGTGAAATTCAACAGTTACGCCTGTAATTTTTGTTGTTGTAAACTTGTAAAAGTAATTTTGAAAACTACTCTGATTTACATGTGGTTGATGATTAACGATGATAACGAATGATTGATATAGACGTGTGAAAAAATAAACGTTCTTAACTACTTAAAACAACGAGTCAGTTCTGTTGTTAGAACATGGTAATTAATTATTCTAATAGTAAGATGGTAAAAAACAAAAGGAGGGGAAAATACAGTAGAGAGTACAAGTCCACATCTTACATCCTGTCCTGGTCCTCTTTGTCTCTGAGAGTGTCTGGTGGGAGAGAGCATCCAAACGAAAGAAAGAAAATTCTTCTCCTTCTTCTTCCTGACTACTCCCCTTCCCTCATCTTCTTCCTCAAAAATCAGGGTTTTATTGAACTCCCCCACTCTCCTTCTCCGGTGAGCTCCGATTCCCTTCCACCTCTTCTTCCATGGCGATTGTTTTTCATTTCAGCAGATTATATTTGTGGTATTTTTCGTCCGAGTTTTGACTTGAGCTTGGTTTTAGGTGGTGTCTTCAGAGCTGCTTCGATTTAGTTTGGAATTAGTTGTTGTTTGTTTGATAATTTCGATTGCGGTTGTGTTTTTGTTCTGCAAGTGATGCTTTCTGTGTGTGATTGGATTGGAGATTTTGGGATTTCTAGGGTTTTACTTGTGAAATTAGGAACTGCTTCTTTGAGCTTTTAAGCTGTTGTTTTTATGAATTTTTGAATGTTTGATGATCTTCGCTTCGTTTAGAATTGATTGGATGTTGAAAACATAAAAAGGTCGATTTTAAGTTAGTTCTATCTTGGTTAATTTGAGAACAACAGCAATAACAAAGCTTTTCCCCCTAAGCGGGGTCGGTTGTATGAATCTTAGAACACAACTGCGCTCAGTTTTGCTCCAAGTCTTTCGTTAGCTCCAAGTACTCAGCTTCTTCTTTTTTAAAGTCTCTTTCCATGTCTTCCTAGGTCTTCCTCTACCCCTAGCCTCTGTCTCATAATCGCATTTTTTTAACCGGAGCATCTGTAGGTCTTATCGTGGTTAATTTTACTACAATCTGTAAAAATTCATGGGAATTCTGTGCATTTTTTATCGATATGCTCTGGAAATGACATAATGTTTCCGAAAATAGAGATGAAGAAATCGGTTGAGTTGCTGAATTTTATGTGTAAGGTGACTAGGGTATTTAGTCTTGCATGTCTATAATCTTGTGTAGGGTTCTCCTGGATTGTTCTGCTTTAACTTTGTTGCTTGCACTCAACTTCAGCAACCTATAAACGAAATACGGACATTTATCTTAATGGGCATCAACTGCATGATACGTAGCCTCAGTCGGAGTTTGATGTTTAACCAGTGTAGCGTTGTACTACCTGTAGAGGTGTGAAACTTGCATCAGCAGCTGTTGCTATTTACTGATCTCAAATGGATGACGGTGGCCATCGTGAAAATGGAAGACACAAAGCAGATCAGTATAAAGCAGCTCAGGGTCAGGTATGTGGAAGCAATTTTCTGAATACGGCTACCTAAATTGATTATCATGTGAATTGACATGTATAAAGTCTTTCAGGAGGTATGCGGTATATACATATTCAATGCTTATCTGACGATATTTTGTCTTGTTTTTTGTTTAGTGGTTGATGCACAATCAGCCATCAATGAAACAGGTAATGGCCATAATGAGCGAAAGAGATGCAGCTATTCAGGAAAGAAATTTGGCCTTTTCCGAGAAAAAGGCTGCCCTTGCAGAGCGAGACATGGCATTCCTGCAACGAGATGCAGCAATTGCAGAACGAAATAGTGCCATGATGGAACGAGACAGCGCCATTGCAACTCTTCACTACCGGGATAACTCCTTGAACAGTGGCAATGTATCTTCATGCCCACCAGGTTGCCAAATTTCACGCGGGGTCAAACATATGCACCACACACAGCAGCAGCAGCATGTACATCACATGCCGCACATGAATGAAGCTTCTTATGGTACGAGGGATATGCACACAAGCGATTCCATCACAATGCCACCAGAAACTTCAGCGCCTACAAAGTCACGGCAGCCCAAACGACCAAGGGAGCCCAAGACAACGCAACCAAATAAGAAACCTTCAAAATCTCCAAGGAAGATGAAGAGGGAGAGTGAAGACTTAAATAAGATGACGTTTGATAAATTACATGACTGGAAGGGTGGCCAGGATATGGGCGGTGAAGGTGATGATCTTAACAAACAGGTGGTTGTGTCAAAGTCAGATTGGAAATGTCAGGACCTGGGGTTGAACCAGGTTGCGTATGATGAGTCGACCATGCCAGCACCCATGTGCTCGTGCACCGGTCTCCTCAGGCAATGCTACAAGTGGGGGAATGGGGGTTGGCAATCCTCATGTTGCACAACTACAATGTCGATGTACCCATTGCCAGCAGTGCCCAACAAAAGACACGCCCGTGTGGGTGGGAGGAAGATGAGTGGGAGTGCCTTCAACAAGCTACTTAGCCGACTTACAGCTGAAGGCCATGATCTCTCGAACCCAGTTGATCTCAAGGACCACTGGGCCAAGCACGGAACAAACCGCTACATCACAATCAAGTAGACGAAACTTGGGTAGAGGCACGTGCAGGTAGGAGAAGGAACATAGTGATTGATCATGTATGCGTTTCAAATTTTCTTTTCAGCTCGATGGCGGAGGGGAAATAATGATTTGATAGTAGGCAGTTGGAAGTAGTAGGATTTGGGAGCGTTGCTATGTGGCTGTCTAAGGCCTTGGCTATTTCTTCCCAAATTTTTTCGACGTTAGAACTAGCTGAATGGGTTGATACTGCAGTAAGATTTTCTGGAAAACTGAGGCCGGTTGGAAATCGAGGAAGTAAGAGGGCCATTTCGACACCATCTTGGCATGAAGGATTTCAATCATCCCATGTAATTGAAGGGTTTGTAGTTAACTAATAAGAACATAATAACTGTAATTACGTTAGCTTTTCTTATCGATGTTTCCGGCCATCGTTTATTGATGTATTTCCCACACCAGTTGATTTTTCTCTTCCTAAATCTGTGCAGGATTTTCAAATTTTAATCACTTCCGACTTCAAACCAAATGTCGCGAATTTGGCACTCCATTGTTTATGTGCACATTCCGGAACCGAATCAACTGTTTATGTAACACCATTGGTTTAGCAATCTTGGCACTCCCAGTTTAGCGGAATTGGATCCGTTCCGGACCTCAATGTCCAGAGCTTAGAAATCAGTTCATCTGAGCATTGGTGTGTAAAAGAAATCAAAACCATTGGTTTTGTATGATGGGTCAGGAAAATGTGTTAATAAAGAGCGTTGGGTTTAATTTGTGCAGTCTAGATGAATTGATCCTTCAGCTCTGAACATTAAGATCCGGATCTGATCCAATTCGCAGTTTAGCGACATAAAACCAAGTCATTCTAGCTTCATAATTTGTTTTTCCTACATTTTATTCTTTCATGTTTACTTGTTCTCCAATTAGAAAATATTCCAATTAGCAGATGAGATTATGATACATGAGGCTAATGGAAGACTTAGTATTAAAACAACGACAATGCATTCTAAGATTTATAGAACCGACTTCACTCAGTGAAGTAAGGTTTTATTGTTGTTTACTTGTTTCTCCGATGTAGAACCATATGTAATTTGAAAAAAAAATTACGTAAACAGTTACGATTAAGCTACATTAACAGTTGCGATTAAGCGGAGTTAACGTAATTTGAAAAAAATGGTGGTGTTAAAAGCTGCGTCAGATAACATGTTTTCAGCATCCGTACGTCAGACAGGGATAACTGTTAATTTTGTGATCTCATCATCCACAGCAACTTAATCAAACAAAAACATACAAATTAAAAACAAAAAAACCAGAGAGCCTTCAGACCGTCCTAGTTCATGATATTTTCTATCAACACATTACGCAAGTTTTACGTTGCGATTCTGTCGATTTAACATAGTCATCACCGGCCCGACATTCGATCAGCAAAACAACATTGAAACTTGCGTTCCGAAAAATCCGAAGAAAAAAAAAACATGTTTCTTAAAAACCTTTGAAAAATCGAAAAATAACATAAATGAATTAAGAATGTATCAACATGCCCAAATCGAAATCCGAACATTCAACCATTGAAAAAGATTACATCGATTGGCCTCGCGGATTTCTCCAACTAATAGAAATTGGAAGACAAACAAGAGAGGAAAGATTAAGGAACATCGAACACCGACAGTAAGCAAGCTCGGAAAAACATAGAAAATATCGAAGAGAGAGACTTTGAGGTTGCGGACGGAGAAGCCGGCGATGGTGAGAGGCTGCTAGGGTTTCAAAGTTCGGCCGATTAAGGTTGCCTTCGACCCGTTTATAAAGGCTTTCGGAGGGGTTTTGGTTTTGTGGGGTTATTGATCGGACGGCTGAGAATTGAGGTGTCTGGAGTAGTGGGCTTTTTGATATAATGAAATGTTTTGAGGCCTAGGGCTTGAGTGAACGGCAGTTGATGATTGGGCCTCAAGATCAAGAACTGGGCCTGGAACACAGCACTCTCTGGCCCAAAAGGTGCATGCGTGACGAGTAATGTTTTCTTGCCAAGACTTATTTTGTCAAACGGTTGGAGTAAAGTTGGCTCGATACAAGTCAAGAGGACGTGAACGAATCCGTAACAAATGCATAAGTATGATTGCTTTCAGCCAAGAATTATATTGTCAAATTGTTGGAGTTTTTTATTACCCATGTGTGGATGCAAATTTCTTCCTCCTCGATCTTGGACGATTTTGCACCTACAAAACAATTAACACCTTAGGTTAAGGCCAAGAGCCTCACGCGCCCACGATGAATGGGGGGCTTTGGCCGAAGAACCTCCGATGCCAAAGTTAGAATTTAGAGAGAAAGAGTGTTTAGAGAATTTTGGGATTTTTGCCAAAGTGTTGGAATTAGCTTTTTGGTGAGAATGGGAGTATATTTATAGGGATAGGAGGTGGCTAGGGTTTTTAGGTTTAATTTATGTTTAATTAGCCAATTTATTTGGCTATTAAACATAAGATGAATGTTTTGGTGGTTTTTGAATTTATTGGGTAATAAAAAGGAAGAAATGGTGAAAAAGGTAGAAAAAAGTGATGGATTAGGTTTTGAAATGGGGATAGCCGGCCATGTGGTGTTTTAGGGTTGAATTGGATGTATTTTGTAGTTATTTGGATATAATGGATGGTTTAATTGACAATTAATGGGTTAATTAGGCAATAAACCCATTAATTAGCCAATTAACATAATTTAAAAGGAATGTGTTTGGGAATTACCTTGTAGAAAGGATTTGATGAGATGGATTTTGAATTGTTACCTATTTTGGGCACTTCTGTCTTGGTTGAAAGAGGGTTGCCCGCTGCTTGCGCGTAGGAACCTCGTTGTACTGCAAGGGTATTTTTGTCATTTTTGTCCAAAAATCCACGTGTCGCCTTGTGAATATTTTTGGCTCCACAAATGCCCCCACACCTGTTGGGCTGCTCGCATAAAAGGGCAACATGTGTAGAGATCTTCTTGCTTTAGGAAACTTAGGACTGCTTCCTATTTTGATGTAGATTCTCTCTTTAATAGGAAATTAGATCATTCTAGGAAAGGGAAATAAATTTTTCTCAAAGCCTATTTAAATCCACCTTAAGTGGATTATTAAATCAACTTTGGAGAGCGATTTATTCTACCTTACAAGAGAGAGATAGCTTAGAGGATATTTGTTCCCCCTCCTCTAGCAATCTTCTACATCTTGCCCGTGCAAAGGACCGTCTTTCGTTGATTTCTTCGTCTTCTTCGTGGATAGTGCTACCGCGGGGCAGCCGTCGGGGTGGTGCGGCACGTCGGCTGGCATGGGCCAGGAGTCGACTCGGCATGGGCTGATGAGGTATTGTGGCAGGGACCACTGCTTTAAGCTGCTCGACTTGGCTAGAACCAAGGGCAGCTTGTGTGGTTGGGACCTCGGATTGTGGCACTGGGGCGCAGTGTTAGGCAAGTCACATGGCTCATGTCTTTTTAGGCTTTTGAACATGACTCGAGCTAGGCTGGTGATTGAGAAAAATGAAGAGGTTGCGAAACTCATGAACTGCTGGAATGTTGGGTTGAACTTCCCTGCTAGGTACCACGAATGAATTTGGCTACTTTAACTCTTTTCGTCAGGAGAAACGTGGGCTGTTCCCAAAAGATGAGGGGAATAGGATCAAAGCGGATGCACTGGCTCGTCCAATCACTGTTGTGGATCCTGCTGCAAGTGAAGGTGGGAAAATGGATCTTCTCTGCTTGCTCAAGAGATGCCGGCTGAGAAAAAACCAAAGACTTCTTTCGCTGCTCATGAGGGTCCGCTTGCTACCAAGAGGTATGTGATTGACATGACTTCTTCCAATGGGAAGAAATGTAAGGCTGCTAGATCTGAGCATGTGGCGTCTTCTATGTTGAGAATGGCTAGTACAATTGTGGATAAGATTACTCAGCGTAAAGGTTTTATCATGCCCCCAGTGCCGAAGTCTGTACCAGGACGTTCTTTGGGAGCCAAGTCCGGTTTACCTTTGTAGAGACTTGCTATTATGAAGAGTGGTAAGGTGGACTCTGCTGCTAAAGTGGCGCCAAAGCCTGCTCCCTTTGCTGCTGAGATTGATTCGCCTCAGATTCAAGATCTTAAGCTTGCAATTTCTGAGCTTCGTTTCGCTACTTATGCTAAGAAGATAGTGGATGAGCTGCAGCGCGTTCGTGTTAGTCTGCTTAAGAAGAATGAGCAACTGAAGGGTAAGAAGGATGGGCTTGAGGTTTTAAGACCTTCTCTATTTCTCCGGAAGACTTGCTTGCTTTTACTTTTAAGGCTTCCATGGGTGAAGTAGTTGGAGAAGTTAGTGCCCAGACTGGGGCAGCCAAGGGTGAAGCGTCGGATGATGCCGCTGCTAAGAGCTTTATGGCTGTTGAAGGTGTGGCGACCGAGTAGTCGTGGGATGTCCAAGCTGCTGTAGTGTAGTATTTTAGGTAGCCTTTAGGATTTTCTTTGTTTTTCTTCATCTTCACTTCTTTTGTTCATGCCCTAACCTTTAGACTTGATAGACCAGTGGCAGGCATGCTACTTTTTTATAAGCAGACAAACTCGCGTAGCCTATGCAGCCGTAGGTGTTGGTGTAGAACTTTGCAAAGTTGTTAGCCATAGGGTTGGCAGCCGGATGCCTTACTTACAGAAGCAGACAAGTCCGCGTAACCACTAGGCTGTTAACCTTGACTTTCTTCAATTCCGTAGGTTGTGTAGCAAGTATCACAACACTTTAGGACTTGGTGTAGGTTGTTCCGCGCTTGGCAGAGGTGAAGCTTATCGACTACGTAGCATGTCGGCAGTGGATAAAACTTCGTATATGCGCGCTAGCTTGTTTAACCTTTCACAAGAATGTGCGATTGTATAAGTCTAGTGTGACTTCACTGCTCGAAGGGCAAGCCATAGGCAGTCTTCCGGAATCCCTAGGCTACCTTAGTGCACTCGGTAACAGCTTTAGGATTCCAGGGCAGCCGTCCATCGGATGTACTGCGTAATGTGCCATCTACGTCTCTAGGGCCCGGTTCCCCACGGATTAAGCCAAGAGACCCAAAATCCTTCAGTTAGCTAAGCCTTGAAAAAGACCATTGCGGCTACTTCTAGGAATCCCGATGCAAGCCATCGTGCATCTAGTTATACTAGGGCAGCCAGGCTCATCCATGTCTGGATATTCAGAGTGTAAAGTTTATCCTCCCGTCTTTGAGAGCTGACCCATATGGGTGTCGGAGAATTGGTTTACCCTCTCGCACTGGAGAGCATGGTTGGTCCCTCGGGGGGCGCAATTCCTACGATGAGTCCCTAAGAAGGGCACAGTCTTCTTTTGAAGTGCATGAGTGATTAGTTGTTGTAAGCATGCAGCCAAGCCAAGTTGTGATTACTTCTAAATTCCTCATTGAAAAACGAGTGAAACGAACGAGAACTTTAGCTGTAAGGTAGGAACTGCATAACAACTGGATAGTCCTCGACTTGTGAGGTGGTGCCCATCGAGCTTATTGAGTTTTCGGGTTTTGATGTAGCGGGAGGTCACACATGGTACTTCTTCAGATTGTAGGCCATCCATTTCTTTTCAATCTTTTTGCCGTTTCATGGTGGTGAGGGTGTAATTACTCTTGCCCCCTACTCTGCTGATCTTGTACGGACCTTCCCATATGGGATCCATCTTTTTGGAGCCTTCTCTGTTGGCAGTGATGAAGGCTTTTCTGCGTCGTCGACATGCAAATGCCAGAAGTCTCCATCGGGTGGAGTAGGCTTAGCTAGAGTGTGCTCGGCTACTTCTGAGGCATCGTTGGGCCGCTCTGTTGCGTCACCTAGGCTCGGCGTGAAGACGCAGTAGGGAGCTGTGGAGATGGGGCCATGTCATACGCAACAGGAGATGCTCAACTGCCGGTATTGGGCCACTCTAGAGTTGAATCATTGAGCAAGGGTCGGCTAGGGCCGTGTGATGCGCAGCAAGAAATGGTACTCAACTGCCGGTACATGTTGCTCCTATGCAGAATCTTTTAGGGTGACAAGGATAAAACTTGCTTTCCAGTGTGTCCTTCCAGTGTTGCGTTCATCAGAAAACTTTACATCCACCAGGATCTACGCCTTTATCGTCGCGCGTCTGGATTGGGCAGAATAGTACGTCATTAGGATGATTGCATGCGTTTGAAAGTAAAACTTGTGCTTCTGGGTTGAAACAACTATCGCCAAAGTTAGCTTTTGAATTTTTAATAACATCGAAGAGAGCTTTTGAACTGTAGAATACATGTAACTGTGGAATACAGGTAGTCGAGCCCCCATCTCTTCTCGCATGATGGTAGAGCTTATTGCTACTTTAGATACCGTCAAACATGTGAATAAATCCTCCGCTGCTTCTAGGGAGGTGATGTCGGGTACTTCTTCAAGTCCTTGAATGTGCATTGGCGAGCCTCATCCCAAAGTGCATACTTCTCTGCCAAAGCAAAAGAGTCTGCCAGAGTTAGATCTTCTTTCATGATCAATTTTCCGAATAGCGGGTGGTCTGCTGGAAGTCCTTTTTGGAAGGCTGCTCTAGCTATCGAGTCGTTGCATCCGACTATTTTTGCCTTCTCTACTTTGAACCTCCTCACATAGTCGCGAAGTGACTCCTTTGGGTTCTTCTTGACGTTGAACAAATGATCAGATTTCTTTTTGATCGAGCGATAGGATGAATATTCTTTGGTGAAAACCAAAGAAAGTTCGTAGAAATCCCGGATGGATTGTGGCGGCAGGGTGTAGAACCAATCTTGCGCCTCGCCTTGTAGAGTGGTGGCGAATATCTTGCACATAAGCGCATCGTTGTTTCGATAAAGGATCATTGCGCTTCGGTAGCGCTTTAAGTGTCTCTCCGGGTCTTCATCCCCTTTGAAAGATGTGAAATGTGGCATGCTGAACTCTCGTGGAGGCTCTGCCTGCTCGATCTCATCCGTGAAGGGTGACCTGCTTATGTTGGTCATGTTCCGTCGTAGTGCCTCGTCGGTGACCTCGTTGCGTTGGAAATCATGCAATCGCTTGGTCAAGAGTCTCTCTACTTCTTCCTGAATTTGCCTTTGTTGGGGTAGCGGAGCTCTCGGCTGCCCCCAGCCATGACTTGCTGGTCTAGGCTGCTCTTCCATGTGTTTGGCTCGTCTACGCCGCAGATGCAGTGCATGTGGTGTGTTCCTAGCAGGCGAACGAGTTCTTCGCAGGCTGCTGGTTGAACTTGAGCTGGATTGAGTGACTGCTTCTCTCCGTCCGTCGTGCTGCCTACTCTGATGTGAGGTGGATGATGCTCCTTGTGGGCTTAGCCGCGAATGAACACTTTGTCCGGAAGGTTGCTCATGTTGACTATCGGAGTGTGACCCCAACCGTGAATGTATGCTCATCCGTGGGCCTAGTCGAGAGTACACGCTCCTCAGCGCGCTAAGACGGGAGTATACGCTATCTCGGGGGCCCAATCGGGAATGTACACTGCCTGAACGTTCGGCTCGTGGCTGGTCGAATGGCTGCTTGCCGGGACGCTGCTAGAAAGGTTCGTCTGCCCTTGTCCTACTTCGGGATACCTCGTCCGGGGCACGTTGGATCCCGATGCGTTGCAAAAGTTGATTCACCAAAGTTGTCTGTTGTGCAACGGCGCTTGTCAACTTTATGACTTGTCGAGACAAGTGTTGTTCGCCATTTGGATTGGAAGAGCTTGGAAGGAATGCGCCTCCTTGGGCAGTGGAAATGTGGTAGACTCCGGGCGTGAGATTTGAATTGGGAAATGTCAAATCCGCGAAAAAATATGGTGAGAATGCCCCCGGCTCGATGGTAGGTCCAGATGGTTGAGATAGTCTTGGGTCGACTTGGGCTGCTTGGAAAGCCACTGGAGCATGATGGGCCGTGAGAGTGGGCTGCTCGTCGGGAGCAGGCTGGGTCACGAGAGCAGGCTGCTCGGCAGGAGCAGGTTGGGCCGTGAGAGTGGGCTGCTCCACGGAAGCAGGCTGGACCACGGGAGTGAGCTGCTCGTCAGGAGCAGGCTGGGTCACGAGAGCAGGCTGCTTGGCAGGAGTGGGCTGCTCGACGGAAGCAGGCTGGACCACGGGAGTGGGCTGCTCGTCGGGAGCAGGCTGCTTGGCAGGAGCAGGCTGGGTCACGAGAGCAGGCTGCTTGGCAGGAGCAGGCTGGGCTACGGGAGTGGGCTGCTCGACGAAAGCAGACTGCTCAACGCGCGGTGCATGTGAATGCGAGGCTTGGGCTTGGGTCCATGTAAACTTGGATGGCACGGCTTGGGTTGTGGTCTTGGTACCGTGAGCCTTGGATGGCACGGCTCGGGCAGTGGTGAAAGCTCTACGGACCTCGCCACGAATGGCTACCGAAGTAGCCACCGCGGTGGTTCCCATAGTGGCCGTGGTGAAGGCACCATGGACCTCGCCGTGGGTGGCTACCGAGGTAGCCACTGCGGTGGTTCCCATGGTGGAAACTCGTGGTGGTGATGCTGCTCCTCTTATTGTCGCATTTTGCCTCACGGATCTCCGCACTCCCATTTCTTGAACACTAGAATTTTCACTTATGGAATTTTCTAAATTTCTAGCCATTATATTTTGCTTATACGTTTTATCAAAGAACCTTTGCAAATAAAAAATTCTAATAATAAGAACGTATGAAAAATATTCAAATGGACTAGAAAATAAAGAAAAAACCTTTTTTGTGCGAGAGTCTTCTACGAGTATGGATTTCAACTCTCAATGAAAGCACCAATTTGTGGATGCAAATTTCTTCCTCCTCGATCTTGGACGATTTTGCACCTACAAAACAATTAACACCTTAGGTTAAGGCCAAGAGCCTCACGCGCCCACGATGAATGGGGGGGGCTTTGGCCGAAGAACCTCCGATGCCAAAGTTAGAATTTAGAGAGAAAGAGTGTTTAGAGAATTTTAGGATTTTTGCCAAAGTGTTGGAATTAGCTTTTTGGTGAGAATGGGAGTATATTTATAGGGATAGGAGGTGGCTAGGGTTTTTAGGTTTAATTTATGTTTAATTAGCCAATTTATTTGGCTATTAAACATAAGATGAATGTTTTGGTGGTTTTTGAATTTATTGGGTAATAAAAAGGAAGAAATGGTGAAAAAGGTAGAAAAAAGTGATGGATTAGGTTTTGAAATGGGGATAGCCGGCCATGTGGTGTTTTAGGGTTGAATTGGATTTATTTTGTAGTTATTTGGATATAATGGAAGGTTTAATTGACAATTAATGGGTTAATTAGGCAATAAACCCATTAATTAGCCAATTAACATAATTTAAAAGGAATGTGTTTGGGAATTACCTTGTAGAAAGGATTTGATGAGATGGACTTTGAATTGTTACCTATTTTGGGCACTTCTGTCTTGGTTGAAAGAGGGTTGCCCGCTGCTTGCGCGTAGGAACTTCGTTGTACTGCAAGGGTATTTTTGTCATTTTTGTCCAAAAATCCACGTGTCGCCTTATGAATATTTTTGGCTCCATACCATGGACGGAGGCAGGATATGCCCACCGGAGGCAACTTCCCCCACCCAACTCTCTTTGTTATGAAAAATCAAGGTTTTAAAAGACGTCATGTGTTAGTCGGGCGGCGGGCTGTGGTCTAGCGCCTAGGAAGAGTTAAGTAAATCTATTATATTTTTGTGTAAATAGGTGTGTGTTTATACTTAAAATATATATAATTTCATCATAAACTACAAAATAGAATGTCATATATATTATGAAGCATTGAAACATAATGAAAACATGGGGATACAAGCAAATAATATGTGTTCATTTTAGTATTCAATAAGTCTCTTACAATTTATTAAAATAAAAAATGTAAAATGAGAGTTATTTATTTTCTGTTTAAGTGAGTTGCAACCTATGAGGGTGCTTAGGCGGGTCTGTGTGGGTGCCTCAACAAATATAGGCGTCATTTCTTAATTTTTAAACGCTTAGACATTAATCGCGCTTAGGCGGCGCTAGGTGAGGATTTTTAGAACAGTGTGAAAAATACTCCAACTAAAAACTAAACATTATCTGTATACTCATAAATGAAGTGTAAGTCCAAACACTCCAATCAAGATACCCTCTCACGTTCCATACTTTTCTTATCCTATAACCTTTTCGAGCCATGTAATTTTTCCATTAACTAATAGTTTACAATTTTACCGTTCGAAACACCAGTTATTCAAAATCGTGTTGTTAGAAAATAAGTAAACAACATTGTGTCAAAATTTTAATTTATGGGTGGTCTGGGAGTGATGTGCTTAAAAAAAAGTACCCATGAAAAAAAACTGCGAGGGTTTTAAGCATTTGGTAAACTAAAAAAAAAAGACTTATTTTGGAAGCTGTTATGAGAATAAGCTGAAATCAAAGAAAAAGCTGAAGCATCTATTTGCACCTTTAGAAAACTGGTTTTTTTTCAAAGCACACGGAGTTACAGTGCTCCTTTAATGAAAAGACCCACTATCAGACTGCTTTTTTTTTTCAAAAGCACTTTTACAAAAAAGTTTACCAAACACTGCTGATTTATTTCACAGCCGCTTATTCTTACAGCACAGCCGCTTATTCTCACAGCAGTTTTTTTTCAAAGTACAGCAATACCAAACCAGCCATTAATTTCATCATTCAAAGTTACTCCCGCTAAAACATATTTCTAACTC
Organism: Malus domestica; assembly: GCF_042453785.1. Lineage (NCBI taxonomy): Eukaryota > Viridiplantae > Streptophyta > Magnoliopsida > Rosales > Rosaceae > Malus > Malus domestica. The sequence continues at coordinate 1,209,004 of NC_091668.1, read as the reverse complement.
CATCCATAATTGTACCAAGGCTATTGTAATAATCAAGCCTAATGCCTCAACATGGTCCATTGAACTTGACCCATTCAACATATTGCATCTAGGTGATTAAGCTAAACTAGTAAACAATTTAAGGATCCCATGACACATCAAGCTGTTTCGCATAATTTAACTGAAAGCGCAAGTTCAAAGTGCAAGACATACTGTGGATGCAAATTTCTTCCTCCTTGATCTTGGACAATTTTGCACCTACAAAACAATTAACACCTTAGGTTAAGGCCAAGAGCCTCACGCGCCCATGATGAATGGTGGGGGGCTTTGGCCGAAGAACCTCCGATGCCAAAGTTAGAATTTAGAGAGAAATAGTGTTTAGAGAATTTTGGGATTTTTGCCAAAGTGTTGGAATTAGCTTTTTGGTGAGAATGGGAGTATATTTATAGGGATAGGAGGTGGCTAGGGTTTTTGGGTTTAATTTAGGTTTAATTAGCCAATTTGCTAATTAAACATAAAGGGAATAAATGGATGGTTATAGAATCAATTAGCTATCTTAATTGGGGTAGTAAAGTGGGAAAAGATAGGGAAGGTAGAAAGCTTAAGGGGATGGCCGGCCATGTGATGTTTTAGGGTTGAATTGGTTGTATTTTGTGGTTATTTGGATATAATGGATGGTTTAATTGAGAATTAATGGGTTAATTAGGCAATAAACCTATTAATTAGCCAATTAACATAATTTAAAAGGAATGTGTTTGGGAATTACCTTGTAGAAAGGATTTGATGAGATGGACTTTGAATTGTTACCTATTTTGGGCACTTCTGTCTTGGTTGAAAGAGGGTTGCCCGCTGCTTGCGCGTAGGAACCTCGTTGTACTGCAAGGGTATTTTTTTCCTTTTTGTCCAAAAAACCCACGTGTCGCATTGTGAATATTTTTTGCTCCACAAATGCCCCCACACCTGTTGGGCTGCTCGCAGAAAAGGGCGGCAGGTGTAGAGATTTTCTTGCTTTAGGAAACTTAGGACTGCTTCCTATTTTGATGTTGATTATCTCTTTAATAGGAAACTAGATCCTCTAGGAAAATGAAATAAATTTCTCTCAAAGCCTATTTAAGTCCACCTTAAGTGGGTTATTAAATCAACTTTGGAGAGCAATTTGTTCTACCCTACAAGAGAGAGATAACTTAGAGGATATTTGTTCCCCCTCCTCTAGCAATCTTCTACATCTTGCCCGTGCAAATGACCGTCTTTCGTTGCTTTCTTCGTCTTCTTCGTGCCGCACCAATGTAAGAAAAATTTAATTTTTCTTGCCTTATTCTTGGATAGTGCTATTGCGGGGTAGCAGTCGGGGTGGTGCGGCACGTCGGCTGGCAGGGGCCAGGAGCTGGCTCGGCATGGGTTGAGGAGATGTCGTGGCAGGGACCACTGCTTGGGCAGCTTGGCTTGGCTTGAGCCAAGGGCAGCTTGTGCAGCTGGGGTCGAGGATTGTGGTGCTGAGGCGCAGTGCTAGGCGAGCCGCATGGCTTATGTCCTTTGGGCTCTTGGACCTGACTCGGGCCAGGCTGGCGATTGAGAGAGATAAGGAGATTGTGGGTCTCATGGGCTGCTGGAATGTTGGGCATGCAGGCCTCCTGCCTGCTGGAATGCTGGGTTGAGCTCCCCTGCTAAGTACCATGAATGTCGTTGGCTGCTTAGTCCTCTTTGCTGAAAGAAAGGTGGGCTGCTCCAGAAAGATGAGGTAAAGAGGATCAAGGCGGATGCATTGGCTCGTCTGATCGCTGTCGTGGAGCTTACTATGAATGAAGATGGAAAGAAGAGATCTTCCCTGCCTGCTCATGAGATGCCAGTTAAGAAAAAATTGAAGACTTATTCTGCTGCTCATGAGGGTCCGCTTGCTACCGAGAGGTATGTGATTGACATGACTTCTTCCAATGGGAAGAAAAATAAGGCTGCTAGATCTGAGCATGTGGCGTTTTCCATGTTGAGAATGGCTAGTAAAATTGTGGATAAGATTGCTTAGCGTAAAGGTTTTATCATGCCCCCAGTGCCGAAGTCTGTACCAGGACGTTCTTTGGGAGCCAAGTCTGGTTCACCTTTGTAGAGACTTGCTATTATGAAGAGTGGTAAGGTGGACTCTACTGCTAAAGTGGCGCCAAAGCCTGCTCCCTTTGCTGCTGAGATTGATTCACCTCAGATTTAAGATCTTAAGCTTGCAATTTCTGAGCTTCGTTTTGCTGCTTATGCTAAGAAGGGAGTGGATGAGCTTCTCTATTTCTCCGGAAGACTTGCTTGCTTTTACTTTTAAGGCTTCCATTGGTGAAATAGTTGGAGAAGTTAGTGCTCAGACTGGGCAGCCGGGGGTGAAGCGCCGGATGATGCCGCTGCTAAGAGCGTTACGGCTGTTGAAGGTGTGGCGACCGAGTAGTCGTGGGATGTCCAAGCTGCTGTAGTGTAGTATTTTAGGTAGCCTTTAGGATTTTCTTTGTTTTTCCTTGTAGCTCTTGTTTTGCTTGAACTCCTTCGGCCTTTGCTAGTTGTTTATAAACATGTTTTCCTTCGTTTTTCTTCATCTTCACTTCTTTTGTTCATGCCCTAACCTTTAGACTTGATAGACCAGTGGCAGGCATGCTACTTTTTTATAAGCAGACAAGCTCGCGTAGCCTATGCAGCCGTAGGTGTTGGTGTAGAACTTTGTAAAGTTGTTAGCCATAGGGTTGGCAGCCGGATGCCTTACTTACAGAAGCAGACAAGTCCGCGTAACCACTAGGCTGTTAACCTTGACTTTCTTCAATTCCGTAGGTTGCGTAGCAAGTATCACAACACTTTAGAACTTGGTGTAGGTTGTTCCGCGCTTGGCAGAGGTGAAGCTTATCGACTACATAGCATGTCAGCAGTGGATAAAACTTCGTATATGCGCGCTAGCTTGTTTAACCTTTCACAAGAATGTGCGGTTGTATAAGTCTAGCGCGGCTTTACTGCTCGAAGGGCAAGCCGTAGGCAGTCTTCCAGAATCCGTAGGCTACCGTAGTGCACTCGGTATCAGCTTTAGGATTCCAAGGCAGTCGTCCATTGGATGTACTGCGTAATGTGCCCTCTCCGTCTCTAGGGCCCGGTTCCCCACGGATTAGGCCAAGAGACCCAAAATCCTTCAGTTAGCTAAACCTTGAAAAAGACCATTGCGGCTACTTCTAGGAATCCCGGCGCAAGCCATCGTGCATCTAGTTATACTAGGGCAGCCAGGCTCATCCACGTATGGATATTCAGAGTGTAAAGTTTATCCTCCCGTCTTGGAGAGCTGACCCATATGGGTGTCGGGGAATTAGTTTACCCTCTCGCACTGGAGAGTAATTAGTTTACCCTCTCGCACTGGAGAGCATAGTTGGTCCCTCGGGGGGCGCAATTCCTGCGATGGGTCCCTAAGAAGGGCGTAGTCTTCTTTTGAAGTGCCGGAGTGATCAGTTGTTGTAAGCATGCAGCCGAGCCAAGTTGTGATTACTTCTGAATTCCTCATTGAAAAACGAGTGAAACGAACGAGAACTTAGCTGTAAGGTAGGAACTGCATAACAACTGGATAGTCCTCGACTTGTGAGGTGGTGCCCGTCGAACTTCTTGAGTCTTCGAGCTTTGATGTAGTAGGAGGTCACACATGGTACTTCTTCAGATTGTAGGCGCTCCACTACTTTTCGATCTTTTTATCGTTTCATGGTAGCGGGGGTATAATTACTCTTGCCGCCTATTCTGCTGAGCTTGTACGGACCTTCCCAGATGAGATCCATCTTTTTGGATGTTTCGGCCTGCCTATTGCCTTGAGGATATCTCGGCATGGACATATGCTGCTTGATGCCATATTTTTGGAAGAACTTCGCCAAATCTTTGTCCACGAATTGCAAGCCGTTGTTGGTGACGATGGATTAAGGGATGCCAAATCGGTAAATGATGTTCCTCCATATGAAGCGCTCTATGTCCGTCTGAATCGTGGTCGTCATGGGCTCTGCTTCCATCTATTTGGTGAAGTAATCGGTTGCCACGAACCACGGCTGCTCGCGAGCCTTTGTAGTTGGATGCGTCGTTGACATGCGAATGCCAGAAATCTCCATTGAGGGAATATGTGCGGCTAAAGTGTGCTCAACTGCCTTCGGGGCATCATTGGGCCGAGTTGTTGCGTTCATAAAAAAACTTTGCATCTGCCAGGGTCTACGCCTTTATCATCGTCGGTTTGGATTCGACGGAATAGTGCGTCATGATGATGACTGCAGGTAACTGTAGAATACAGGTAGTCGGGCCCCCAGCTCTTCTCGCATGATGGTAGAGCTTATTGCTACTTTAGATACTGTCAAACATGTGAATAAGTCATCCGCTGCTTCTAGGGAGGTGATGTCGGGTACTTCTTCAAGTTCTTAAATGTGCATTGGCGAGCCTCATCCCAAAGTGCATGCTTCTCTGCTAAATCAAAAGAGTCTGCCAGAGTTAGATCTTCTTTCATGATCAATTTTCCGAATAGCGGGTGGTCTGCTGGAAGTCCTTTTTGGAAGGCTGCTCTAGCTATCAAGTCGTTTCATCCGACTATTTTTGCCTTTTCTATTTTGAACCTCCTCACATAGTCGTGAAGCGACTCATTTGGGTTCTTCTTGACGTCGAACAAATGGTCAGACTTCTTTTTGATCGAGCGATAGGATGAATATTCTTTGGTGAAAACCAAAGAAAGTTCGTAGAAATTCTGGATGGATTGTGGCGGCAGGGTGTAGAACCAATCTTGCGCCTCGCCTTGTAGAGTGGTGGCGAATATCTTGCACATGAGATCATCGTTGTTTCGATAAAGGATCATTGCGCTTTGGTAACGTTTTAAGTGTCTCTCCGGGTCTTCATCCCATTTGAAAGATGTGAAATGTGGCATGCTGAACTCGCGTGGAGGCTCTGCCTCCTCGATCTCCTCCGTGAAGGGTGACCTGCTTATGTTGATTATGTTCCGTCGTAGTGCCTTGTCGGTGACCTCGTTGCGTTGGAAATCATGCAATCGCTTGGTCAAGAGTCTCTCTACTTCTTCCTGAATTTGCCTTTGTTGGGGTAGCGGAGCTCTCAGCTGCCCCCAGGCATGACTTGCTGGTCTAGGCTACTCTTCCATGTGTTATGCTCGTCTATGCCGCGGATGCAGTGCATGTGGTGCGTTCCTAGTTAGGCGAGCGAGTTCTTCGCAGGCTGCTGGTTGAACTTGAGCTGGATTGAGTGACTGCTTCTCTCCGTTCGTCGTGCTGCCTACTCTGATGTGAGGTGGAGGACGCTCCTTGTGGGCTTAGCTGCGAATAGACACTTTGCCCGGAAGGTTGCTCATGTTGACTATCGGAGTATGACCCCAACCGTGAATGTATGCTCATCCGTGGGCCTAGTCGAGAGTGCATGCTCCCTCGCGCTCTAAGACGGGAATGTACACTGCCCAAACATTCGGCTCGTGGCTGGTCGAGTGGCTGCTTACCGGGACGCTGCTGGAAATGTTCGTCTGCCCTTGTCCTACTTCGGGATACCTCGTCCGGGGCACGTTGGATCCCGATACGTTGCAAAAGTTGATTCACCAAGGTTTTCTGTTGTGCAAGGGCGCTCGTCAACTCTATGACTTGTCGAGATAAGTGTTGTTCGCCATTTGGATTGGAAGAGCTTGGAAGGAATGCGCCTCCTTGGGCAGTGGAAATGTGGTAGACTCCGGGCGCGAGATTTGAGTTGGGAAATGTCAAATCCGCGAAAAAATGTGGTGAGAATGCCCCCGGCTCGATGGTAGGTCCGGATGGTTGAGATAGTCTTGGGCCGACTTGGGCTGCTTGGAAAGCCACGGGAGCAGGTTGGGCCGTGAGAGTGGGCTGCTCGAAAGAAGCAGGCTGGACCACGGGAGTGGGTTGCTCGTCAGGAGCAGGCTGGGTCACGAGAGCAGGCTGCTTGGCAGGAGCAGGTTGGGCCACGGGAGTGGGCTGCTTGGCAGGAGCAGGCTGGGCCACCGGAGTGGGCTGCTCGACGAAAGCAGGCTGGGCCACGGGAGTGAGCTGCTCGTCGGGAGCAGGCTGGGTCACGAGAGCAGGCTGCTCGGCAGGAGCAGGTTGGGCCGTGAGAGTGGGCTGCTCGACGAAAGCAGGCTGGGCCACGGGAGTGGGCTGCTCGTCGGGAGCAGGCTGGGTCACGAGAGCAGGCTGCTCGGCAGGAGCAGGTTGGGCCGTGAGAGTGGGTTGCTTGACGGGAGCAGGCTGGATCACGGGAGCAGGCTGCTTAATGCGCGGTGCGTGTGAATGCGAGGCTTGGGCTTGGGTCCACGTAAACTTGGATGGCACGGCTTGGATCGTGGTCTTGGTACCGTGAGCCTTGGATGACACGGCTCGGGCCGTGGTGAAAGCTCTATGGACCTCGCCACGAGTGGCTACCGAAGTAGCCACCGCGATGGTTCCCATGGTGGCCGTGGTGAAGGCACCATGGACCTCACCGCGGGTGGCTACCGAGGTAGCCACCACGGTGGTTCCCATGGTAGAAGCTTGTGGTGATGATGCCGCTCCCCTTATTGTCGCATTTTGCCTCACGGATCTCTGGGCCGTGGTGAAGGCTCCATGGACCTCGCCACGAGTGGCTACCGAAGTAGCCACCGCGGTGGTTCCCATGGTGGCCGTGGTGAAGGCACCATGGACCTCGCCGCGGGTGGCTACCGAGGTAGCCACCATGGTGGTTCCCATGATGGAAGCTCGTGATGATGATGCCGCTCCCCTTATTGTCGCATTTAGCCTCACGGATCTCCGCAATCCCATTTCTTGAACATTAGAATTTTCACTTGTGGAATTTTCTAAATTTCTAGCCATTATATTTTGCTTATACGTTTTATCAAAGAACCTTTGCAAGTAAAAAATTCTAATAATAAGAACGTATAAAAAATATTCAAATGGACTAGAAAATAAAGAAAAAACCTTTTTGTGTGAGAGTCTTCTACGAGTATGGATTTCAACTCTCAATGAAAGCACCAATTTGTGGATGCAAATTTCTTCCTCCTTGATCTTGGACAATTTTGCACCTACAAAACAATTAACATCTTAGGTTAAGGCCAAGAGCCTCACGCGCCCACGATGAATGGTGGGGGGCTTTGGCCAAAGAACCTCCGATGCCAAAGTTAGAATTTAGAGAGAAATAGTGTTTAGAGAATTTTGGGATTTTTGCCAAAGTGTTGGAATTAGCTTTTTGGTGAGAATGGGAGTATATTTATAGGGATAGGAGGTGGCTAGGGTTTTTAGGTTTAATTAGCCAATTTATTATGATAAATTTGCTAATTAAACATAAAGGGAATAAATGGATGGTTATAGAATCAATTAGCTAGCTTAATTGGGGTAGTAAAGTGGGAAAAGATAGGGAAGGTAGAAAGCTTAAGGGATGGCCGGCCATGTGATGTTTTAGGGTTGAATTGGTTGTATTTTGTGGTTATTTGGATATAATGGATGGTTTAATTGAGAATTAATGGGTTAATTAGTCAATAAACCCATTAATTAGCCAATTAACATAATTTAAAAGGAATGTGTTTGGGAATTACCTTGTATAAAGGATTTGATGAGATGGACTTTGAATTGTTACCTATTTTGGGCACTTCTGTCTTGGTTGAAAGAGGGTTGCCCGCTGCTTGCGCGTAGGAACCTCATTGTACTGCAAGGGTATTTTTTTCCTTTTTGTCCAAAAAACTCACGTGTCGCCTTGTGAATATTTTTGGCTCTACACATACGATCAAAAGAAAACTTTAAAATTTGAATGTAGCGAGAAAACAACGTCCCCTAATCAACTCGACGAAACCTAAATCTACGTTAAATTATATATTAATTGAAGGGGGTCCAATCACCATTGTTGTGGTTTTTATTGGTCGTTTGGTTATGACGTGTGACTCAACCATTTGTCACATCGTTGAATTCGTTAATAAAATAAAAATCTTCGTTGATATCCTTAATTAGAGGAGAAGAAACCGGTGATAAAGGCAGAAAAAAAAAAAGAAGATTAAAAAAAACGCGTCTTGTTAAAATTGTCTGAACTCCACCTCCTACGCTGCCGCTTTTTGTCGGTGACAACCTTGTATCTGTATTTGTAGTCAACACACATGTTTTTTTTTTAAGAAAAACTAATAAAAATGGTATGAAAATTTTAAGTTTTAACGTTAAAAATAAGATAAAGATAAAGTGAATAGTAAATAGTATCATGATTGATTTTTTAATGTAAAAATATAGTTTTTTTGTTAGAGTGAACAGTATCATGATCTTTTCGTTAATTTTTTTTTATCATATGATTTTTTAGTGTAAAAATATGATTTTTCGTTAAAGTAAACGGTATCTGAGCTTTTCTTTAAAATTTTAGTTTTTTTGGTTGATCAAACGCTGTGAAATCACCGCCGTTAACATCTTTGATTATACATTGTGCACGTCTACTGAGAACCAAAGCTGGCCAGCAGCAGCTGCTAGGGATTATATAACCAGGTACTCTGCAGCCATAATCTTAACTGATCCCATTTTTCATATTCTTTTTTGGGTTTGATTCGATTTGCGATCTGGGTTTTTGGGTTTAGAGATTTCTGATTCACATTTGAAAAAAATGTAGGAAACTTGATGGTTTTTCGTTTGATGGATCGAGGTTTTTAGAGCTTTTTAGCTGAGCTTTAATGGAGGGCAGTGATGAAACTGGTAGTGCCAAGCAACAGCGGCCTAATCCAGCATTTGGGTCGTCGTCTTTCTTGGTTCCTAAGCCAAACAGCAATTTAGATATTCCCAATTTCAACCCCTCTCAAATGGGTTTCCGTATGAGTCCTGAGAGCAGCAAGAGACCTGGGATTCCTCCTTCGCACCCGAATAATCACAATTCGATGCCTTTTTCGAGGCCTCAATCGGGTTCTTGGCAGATGGGTCAACAGAATTTGAGCTCAGGGTCATCCCACACTAGGTCTATGTCTCAACCTCCTTTCTTCTCGCTTGATTCTTTGCCCCCATTGAGCCCTTTGACGTACCGCGAGCCCTCGCCTCCTTCTCTGTCTGACCCGAATTCTGTTGATGTTTCTATGGGGGAGAGTGTTGTTAACTCTCATGGGCCTTCGCTTCGTTCCCCGGTTAATGACAGCACTGCATATTGGGCTGGAGATGGCCGTCCTCCTCGCAGAGGGCACCGGCGCTCTAACAGTGATGTTTCATTAGGACTCTCAGCGATCAGTCAACCTTCGCCGCAATTGATCCCTGCTGGGCGCCGGACGAGTTTGGACGAATCGGCTTCTGGAAAGCCAGTTCAGTTGATGAGACAGGGATCAAATGGGAATGCTGAGGGAATGGACGAGAGGAAATCGGGGGGAGAGGTTGTGGATGACTTGTTTAATGCATACATGAATTTGGAAAACATTGACCAAATGAACTTGTCGGGTAACGAGGACAAGGATATGGATAGCAGAGCCAGTGGCTCGAAGACGAATGGGGGTGAGAGTAGTGATAATGAAGTGGAAAGTGGTCTAAATGGGAATCGTAACGGCATGCTGAGGCCAGCTTCTGGTCTTCCAAATGAGAGGAGGGAAGGACTCAAGAGGACCGCCAGCGGAGATGTTGTACCTAATGCTCGACATTGCAGGAGTATTTCAATGGATAGTTACATGGACAATCTGAATTTCGACGATGAACCACTGAAGCCCCTGCCGGTGGGCCAACAATCACCCAGCACTTCACTAGATGGGAACTCAGCCAAGTTCAGCATGGAGTTTGGAAGTGGTGAGTTCAATGCAATTGAGCTGAGAAAGATCATGGAAAATGATAAACTTGCTGAGATAGCGCTATCAGACCCCAAACGTGCAAAGAGGTATTATGCATTTAACTTCTGTCTTGTATCTGTTTGTATCGGATATCTTGTTTAGTAAATTTGCTCATGTTTTATGAATTCATCCAGGATTTTAGCTAACCGTCAGTCAGCTGCCCGTTCCAAGGAGAGGAAGATGCGATACATAGTAGAATTGGAACACAAGGTGCAAACACTGCAGACAGAGGCAACCACTTTGTCTGCCCAATTCACTTTATTGCAGGTAGTTTTTTTTTCCGGGTGTTCTGATTGTAAAGTCTACCTCTTGCCATTTCGAAACTAATCTTCATGATATGGCCACTGACTCTGTGCTATATGTACTTGTGTCCAGAGAGACTCCATGGGTCTTACAAGTGAGAACAATGAATTGAAATTTCGGCTTCAGTCTTTGGAACAACAGGCCCAGCTTAAAGATGGTATTGTGCTTTTTCTTCAGCTCTTTATATGTCTACCGAAAATCGCAGTTATCATACGTGCCATATAAACTGTATGATTTTTAGTTAAAACTCGTCAACCAAAACAAATGTTTAAAGTTCCGGATGCATACGTAATTATGCTATTAAGCCTTCACCAATAGGTCAATTTGATTAAAAACTCTTGTTCTTGTTACATGTAAGTTTAACGGTTTAACCTTATCCAGCTATAAGCATTATTGTCTCATGTCTTTGATAGTCCACGGTCATCCTCCTTATGATTTTAAGACGGAATCCAGGATATGTATTCACACAACCCTTTAGACCTAAAATCGATATCTTGATAAAAGAAAGGACCGAAATTGAAATCATCCTTGGCCCCTAGCTGAGATTTCAATCCTGGGCCCCTGGCTGAGAAAGGGATTGAGCTCGATTGACCCTTGTCCACTCCCCGTCCCTGCTTCAAAAACTTCGGTGGGTGGTAGTTAGTTGAATTGCCTACTGCAGAGCTTGATTAACACCTGGGCCCTTTGTGTTAACTTTTATACAAGTATCAGGTGATGGATGTTCCGCAGATGTCGGAAGTGGATTATAACATTTATAAATGCTGCTTTTGAACTATTAAAATACCCTTGTCTGACCACGTATCATCGTATTTAGCTTTATGATCAACTCCTGCCGATGTAGATGTGATATGGACTAATATTATCTTCCTTTTATTTGGGTCTATGGTGCTGCAGCTTTAAACGAGGCCTTAACCGGAGAAGTCCAGCGACTAAAGCTAGCCGCTGCAGAGCTCGGTGGAGAAAGCCACCTCTCAAACCATACTCAACAGAACGCGCAACCGCAGCAGTTCATGCAGCCTCAGCAAAATTGACCGCCTTCGCATCGCCAGAACCAGAACGGCAATGCTGCTGCTAAGCCTGAGTTGAACCAATAGGTTGGCCAACACAAACGTTGGCTTGTGTTGCTCTCTTTGGTGCCAAAATTTACTTTGAAATATGATGTCATAATTAAATCTATATGTAATTCTCTAAATTAATTGACAGATATATTCTTAAGAAGCTTATGTAACTTAATTCATTTTTTGGTTTTCTGTACTGCGAATTTTCATGATAGAAAGATGCAATATTGCCTTAAGAGCAAGTGAACTATGTCCTAAACTTCTTTTTGGTATTTGACGCAAAGTCGACCACAATGACGTTTTAAAATTCATGCTGACTTTGTTTAGCGAGATAAGAGTTTTTGGTGGTTGTATTATTCCTTTGTAATCAATGAACCTAATTATGGTAACCATATTTTTAATTGATAATTGCCATTGCATTGTGACAAAATTTATGATGGATTCATTTGTGGATAAGTTTTATTAATGTGGAATCCAGTCATTATACAAATCTAGAAATTAATTTAAGTGTAATATACTAAATCATAATTTTTTCCCATATATACTTGAATATAATTTTTTTTTTTTGGCAAATGATAAGATTATGTACTAAAATTATTTAAGCTACAAAAAATAATGATTCGAACTTGAATACAGAAAATAAAAAAATCATTCTTCTCTAATTAACATAACTAAATTCGAATATGCGCCGGATTATAAATTGTTAAACGGGTCCAATTTGGTTTTGTTTGCTAATGACTTGTGATTCGATCATTTATTCGCTTCGTTGATCTGGTTAATAAAATATAAAAATCTTTGTTGATATTCAATGTGCAGGAACACGATCCCGTACATCAAGCGTCATAATACAAATTGATTTATTTTTTATCACTTATATTATATGTAAATTGTATTCCGGACACACTAAAAATATCTCCCTCAAAAGAAGGAGATGAAGCCGGTGATAAAGGCAGAATATAAATATAAAGAAAAACGCGTCCTTTTGTGAAATTGTCTGAAGTCCTACACCTAAGCGTATGCTTACTGTTCGTGGTGACATTGTATATGTAGTAAACAACAACAATTTTATACGATCAAAGCGCCGTGAAATCTCCGCCTTTGACATTTTTGATTATCTCTTCCTTTGCTTCTGCTTGCCATTCTGCACTTCTACTGAGAACCCAAGCAGGCCGGTCAGCTGCTACGGATAGTAGAAAATCAGGTACTCTGCAGCCATAATCTTTGATCAATCCCATTTTTTTGTTCCCTCTCTAGGGTTTAATTTCGTTTTTCGATTTGGGTTTTTGGGTTTGGAGGTTTTTGATTCACATTTGAAGAGAAAAGTAGTGAACTTGGATGGTTTTGTTTTGTGTGAATCGAGGTTTTTAGAGCTTTTTAGCAGAGCTTTAATGGAGGGAAGTGATGAAAATGGTAGTGCTAATAAGCAGCAGCGGCCTAATCCAACTTTTGGGTCGTCGTCATTCTCGGTTCCTAAGCCAAACAGCAATTTAGATATTCCCAGTTTCAACCCTTCTTCTCAGATGGGTCTCCCCATGCGGCAATCTTCCCCAAGTTTGAGTCCTGAGAACAGTAAGAGGCCCGGGATCCCTCCTTCGCACCCGAATAACCACAATTCGATGCCTTTTTCGAATGTCATGAGGCCTCAATCGCGTTCTTGGCAGCTGGGAACGCAGAATTTGAGCCCAGGGTCATCCCACACTCGGTCTTTGTCTCAGCCTCCGTTTTTCTCGCTTGATTCATTGCCCCCATTGAGCCCTTTGACTTACCGCGACCCCTCGGGTCCTTCGCTCCCTGACCCAAATTCAGTTGAGGTTTCCATGGAGGAGACTGTTGCTAATTCTCATGGACCTTCGCATCGTTCCCCGGTTGCTGATAGCAGTGCATTTTGGGCCGGAGACGGCCTTCCCCCTCGCAGAGGGCACCGGCGCTCTAACAGTAACAGTGATGTTCCTTTGGGATTCTCAGCTGTCATTCAATCTTCGCCTCAATTGATCCCCATTGGGCGGCGAACAAGTTTGGATGGATCGGCTTCTGGGAGAGAAAATTCGGGGATTGGAAAGCCAAATCAGCTGATGAGACAGGGATCAAATGGGAATGCTGAGGGAATGGACGAGAGGAAATTGGGGGGAGAGGTTGTGGATGACTTGTTTAATGCATACATGAACTTGGAGAACATTGACAAAATGAACTCGTCGGGTAACGAGGATAAGGATTTGGATAGCAGAGCCAGTGGCTCGAAGACAAACGGGGGCGAGAGTAGTGATAATGAAGTGGAAAGTGGTCTAAATGGGAATAGTTACGGCAGGCAGAGGCCAGGTTCTGATTTTCCGAGTGAGAGGAGGGAAGGACTCAAGAGGACTGCTAGTGGCGATGTTGTACCTATCCGACACTGTAGGAGCATTTCAATGGATAGTTATATGGAAAATCTGAATTTCGATGATGAACCACTGAAACCCCTGCCGCTCGGCCAACAATCACCAAGCACTTCGCTTGATGGGAACTCAGCCAAGTTCAGCACGGAGTTTGGAAGTGGTGAGTTCAATGCAATTGAGCTGAGAAAGATAATGGAAAGCGAGAAACTTGCTGAGATAGCGCTATCAGACCCTAAACGTGCAAGGAGGTATTATGCATTTAACTTCTGTCTTGCATCTGTTTGTACTGGATGTCCTGTTTAGTGAATTTGCTCATGTTTTATGAATTCATCCAGGATTTTGGCTAATCGACAGTCAGCTGCTCGTTCCAAGGAGAGGAAGATGCGATACATTCAAGAATTGGAACACAAGGTGCAAACTTTGCAGACGGAGGCAACCACTTTGTCTGCCCAGTTTACGAAGTTGCAGGTATGCAATTTTATTTGAGGTTTCTGATTCTAAGGTTACCTCTTCCTTTTTTGAAATTAACCTTCATCAAATAGTTACCGATTGTGTGTTATGTGCTTGTCTCCAGAGAGACTCTGTGGGTCTTACGAGTGAGAACAATGAGTTGAAATTTCGGCTTCAAGCTTTGGAACAACAAGCCCAACTTAAAGATGGTATTGTGCTTTTTCTTCAGCTCTTTATATATATTTTGAGAATTACAGTAATCATACGTGCCACATAAGCTATATGATTTCAATTGAAACAACTTGTCAACCAAAATAATTGTTGAAAATTCAGGATGCATACATATTTATGTTATTGCATTTCTAATTTGGTTGCACATAAAGTTAGATTTATCTGAAGACAGGTTCCTCTATCTTCGCCTAGCTTAAACTACCTAAGAATATGTGGATTTAATTGACAACTCTTCTTCTTGTCGTGTCATTACATGCTAGTTTGCGGGTTTAACCTTATCCAGCTGTAAGTTTTGGTTGCTCATGTCTTTGGTATTCTTGACTTTGGATTTTCACATCACTTCTACCAATTCCTCAAAGCCTTGGAACCAGTAACTTTTCAGTTAGTTTCGAACTGTGCTGTGGCATCTCGAGGGGAAATAGATAAAGCCTTGCAACATACATGTAGTGATTTTTGGATGAATGGAAGCAAGGTAGGATTTTAGTCCTCCGACGCTGGTATCATTAAACTTCATATCAGGTGGACTCCTATGGATATTACGAAGTTTGGTTTAGGGACATAATCATAATACAGGAGATTCTCCAATGATTTTATAAACCCTTGTTCCCTCCCCTCCCGTCTCAAAAACTGGATTTTAGCTCGATAGGTTTTAGGTCCTTGATTTTGCCGTAGTTAAATTGCCAAACTGTGGAAGTTGATTAACACTTGGTCCCTCTGTGTTGATATAAACATACAAATATCAGCTGATGAATGTCCTTGAACACATGAGAAACGGATTCTCTTGATCTTTTGTTTCCGACCAATTCCTGCTGATGAAGGCGGGATCTGGACTAACTTTATCTTCCTTTAATTTGTCTATGATGGTGCAGCTTTAAACGAAGCATTGACTGGAGAAGTCCAGCGACTAAAGCTTGCCGCTGGAGAGCTCGGTGGAGGAGAAGGCCACCTTTCAAACCGCATGGCGCAGCAATTATCGCTTAACCAGCAAATGCTTCAACTGCAGCATCTAAACCTCTATCAAATGCAACAGCAGCCACAGCACCAAGCTCCACAGAACACGCAACCGCAGCAGTTCATGCAGCAGCCTCCGCAAAATCGACCTTCGCATCACCAGAACGGCAACGCTGCGGCTAAGCCTGAGTTGAGCCAGTAGGTTGGCCAACACAAACGTTGGCTTGTCTTGGTCTCTTTGGTGCCAAAATTTGTTTTGAAATATGATTTCATATATTAATTCCATATGTAATTGTCTAAATTAAATCGAGAAATATTTATTAGGAAATTTATGTAACTTATAATTCATTTTTTGGTTCATTGGATATTTGGTTAATGTATGGACATTTTTCCTTGGAAAGAATACTGTTCTGAGATTTGTTTACAGTATTTTCTTCTTCTTTTTTCCTTTTTTTTTTCTTTTTAATTATGCATAAATCCCACAACTGGGTTGGCAATTCTTGTACGACTGATTAATTCGACACGAAATAGTATGAAAATAAAAGTTTTGGGTCAATTTATTAACGAATCAGGTTGTTATCGGATCAGTCGTTAGGACACGATAAGATATATCCGATTTAGACATTAAGCAAGATAACTTTTTGCGTGATCGTTAACTCGACACGAAATGACATAAATCGTTAAAGAATTAGAGGTCATATCGAGTTACCTGTTAAGAACTTAATAAGATAACATATTTGATATAAAACAACTTTTTAAGATAACGAACCTAACATAAAAACAACACTAACACTATTTGTTTGTCAAAGTATACCGACTGTCCTTTAATATTATGTCCAAAAAACCAACTGTACTTTATCAGGCCAAAAACTGTATATTGTACTATAATATTATCATTTCCTACGTTTAATTGAAAAATCGAAATAGAAATTAATGCCCTCACGAGAAACATACAAGCCTTCACCGAAAGCAGAAGTCTCAAAAACGATTAATACCGCATATTACGTGATAAGTTTTAGATATTTTACGTTGGCGTCAACTTGACATTATTTGATTGCAATTCGATTACTTATAAATAAGATATATAACATTGTATTTTAAGTTTGAAATATTTTCACGTCAACGTTAAAATTTTAAAATAACATTATCGTTGCGTGTAAATTTCGTGACAAACAAATAAAATGAAGATATTAAGAAACAAGGAGCAGCAGGTAATATAAATTATTATTTCTTTTTCACCTTTTCCCTTTAAAATTAATTAAGTCGCTGTTCTCGTAAACCCAACCAAATCCGTCCTTTTAATATCTTCCTTTCCCATTTGAATTAGGGTTTCATTTCACATCCGTTTTCTTCCTCCTCCGTTCGTCCCGGCCCCCCCAAAACCCTATGCCGCTTCCGATCTCTTCAAACTAGCCGTTACCTCCATTTCCCGCCATTCTCACCTCCATCACAGCCGTTCGTTTATCACCTTTTGAAAACTAGCCGTTAGATCCACCGCCTCTGTAGCCTCTCCGCGTATTTTCCAGATTAAAGCTTGGCCGTCGGCTTTGCCGGAGTTTGACCCGCAATGTCTGCGGTCGAGGCGGGGAACAAGGTGGAGGATGGGGAGAATAAGCAGGTGGAGAAATCGGGAGAGCTTTTGTTCTGCGGAGGTACGTCTTGGGACGCCATTGGCCGCCGCAAGGGCGCCGTTGAAGGTAACTTGATCTCCCCCACGCGCCTCCGCCCTCTCGTCGACGTCGATATCCGATTCGTCGCCTCGGGTTGCTGTGAGTTTCGCTCTCACTGTTTGTTTCAAGCAATGTGATTTTTTGGGGGTTTAATTTAATTGATTGAATTAATTGTTTGTGTTAATGTTGGGTTTAGCTTCGTGTCATTGTGTGGCATTGGATGTCGAAGGGCGGTGCTATACTTGGGGTCGCAATGAGGTGCGTTCGAACTTTAGTTTCGGATTATTTGTTGCTGCATATGGGGACATTCTCAATTTTATGCATAAATTTTATGATTTGCAGAAGGGGCAGCTGGGCCATGGCGATAGAATTCAGCGTGATAGGCCGACTGTAGTGTCTGAACTTTCAAAGTATGTTTGCCTGTTTAATGTTGAAAACATCTTATTTCTTGATGGAAATCACCTGAAAGATTAGTTAACAGTTAATGTGATAAAACTGGAACATTTGGAAGAGTAGTTAAGAGTTAAGGCATGCTGACCCACTGTGAATTGCGGAATGGGTCGTGTTTGGAGAGCTTTCCAATATTTAAAAGTTCTGTATTGCAGGTACAAAGTTGTTAGAGCTTCATCCGGGAAGAATCACACTGTAGTCGTTACTGAGGACGGGCATTCTTTTGCCTTTGGCTGGAATAAGCATGGACAGCTGGGTTCAGGTTCAACAAAAAATGGTAGGTTCTACGCTGTAAAATTCATTTGATGAAATTTTAGGAGCTTGATATGAGAATCTGATGACGTTCTACTATTTAAATCCATCAATATGCTCATGTTTTCGTGCCTTTCTACTATTTAGGGCCCATTTCAAATTTTTCTATTTTGTGTTGTCTTGGTTACATACTTGCTAACAGCCTTTCCGGTTATGTACTTGCTTTGTTCTCTGTAGAAGTTGAGGCTTCCCCTGTTCGCTGTCAAGTTTCTGAGGTTAAAAGTGTTGCTTGTGGGGGTGACTTCACTGTGTGGTTATCTAGTGTTGAAGGAGCTTCTATACTGTAGGGTCTGCAGATACATTTGAGTTTTTTTTTTTGTAAGCCAATTGCTTAGTTGGCTTGGTTCCCAATTTGTTATGGTTACCGGCTGAATTACAAAATGTTTCTTGGTTTCCAGAACTGCAGGCCTTCCACAGTACGGCCAACTTGGGCATGGTACAGATAATGAGGTATTTTTTAGGGAAGATTCCATAGGTGTTTTCTGTACATTTCTATACACCTTAATCTTTGGATAATGAGATAAAATGCTGGATCTGCTTTCAGTATAATACTAAAGACAGCTCAGTGAGGCTTGCTTATGAAGCCCAACCACGCCCTAAAGCAATAGCTTCTCTAGCTGGGGAAAATATTGTGAAAGTTGCATGTGGAACAAATCATACAGGTTATCGCAATGCATGCTCTCTCTCCCTCTTTGATTGTGTATGTGTCTAAGTCTGCTGCAATAAATGTCAATAGCATTAACTTAATTAGTTTATTTGTTTTGAGAATACAGTGGCTGTGGATGCAAATGGCTATGTTTATACGTAAGTACTTTTATATGGCATTACCTTTGTCTTGCTTCCTAACTTTTTGATTGGCATGTTTGTCTAACTTGCACTCATTTATGGTGAAACTTCAGGTGGGGCTTTGGTGGTTATGGAAGGTTGGTGCTCGCTATTCCATAACATTTGGATTTTTTTTTTTTTTGAATGTGCATGAACTTTCTTATGGATATTTCCCCTTTTCATCAGCTTCTTTGTTGTCATTTTAATTTGGATGTTCTTACTATGCATATGACTCCTGGAGTGCTGTTTATAGGCTTGGACATAGGGAGCAGAAGGATGAATGGGCTCCTCGTCGTGTTGATGTCTTTCAAAGGAATAATATTCTGCCTCCTGATGCCATTATTTCAGCTGGTGCTGTAAACTCTGCATGTACTGCAGGTACCCAATTAATACGTTTCCAATGCTCTTTTTCTCACTTGTTCTTTTTTGCTTTCAGATGAGGCCTTCTGCATAGTATCATTATATTTGTTTCTTCTTTTGGGGTAGGGCCTTTCTGGGTGCTATAGCATTGTTCACACATTATAATTAATGGATGACCTTTTCCCTCTCATAAAAAATTCTTCTACTTTCACTAATCTGTTCTTCAGCTCAATTTTTTGTCACATATTTGCTTGTGTGAGTGTGTTTTTATGTTATTCATAGTTTACAAAGCTCATTAGCTCCCTCTCTAACAAATCTTAGCGTTTACACTTTTTATAGTTATAATTTGGTAGGCCATCGGACCATTTGATCTTTGTAACTGGACTCACGTTAACTGCTATAATTTTATATTTGAAAACGACCCATCACTTTTACAGTCAAGATTTCATCATAATTATTTTTTTCCCTTTTTCTTTTCGTTTTCCAGGTGGAGGGCAATTGTATATGTGGGGTAAAATTAAGAATACAGGTGATGACTGGATGTATCCTAAACCACTCATGGATTTAAGGTCAGCTCTCGTCCTTGATTATCTTGATTTTGTTCTGTTCACCGTAAAAGATTTGACTCTTCTAGAGCTAGAGCAATTCTGGGTACGCCATCTCCTGTTGTGGAAAGGAGCAGGGATACTGTTTTGAATAAGATCAGAAGTTGTTTCTTGTGATAATTTGTGTAGTGAGGACTCTCATCAAAATAGCGTAGGGTCTTATCCTTTTGCAGGGATTCACAAAAACTAATATGCCGGTTTTGTTTTTGACCAAGGATGTGGCATAAATTATTTTCTTGTCTTTGTTGATAGTGGCTGGAATTTGCGTTGCATGGATTCAGGCAATATGCACCATTTCGTTGGTGCTGACTCCTCCTGCATAAGCTGGGGTCATGCTCAATATGGAGAGCTGGGATATGGCCCTATGGGACAGAAGTATGCGATATCTCGTGTTATCATACCTTCCTTTCTTTTTGACGTCTTTTTTCTCAATCTTAAATCTTTGGCTGTTTAGGTCTTCTGCAGTGCCCAAAAAGGTGGATATCCTTGAGGGTATGCATGTTATGAGGTGTGTATTTGTTTTCGTATTATCTTGTCTTCATTCTTCTTACGTACCATAAGCTTCAGTTATACATTCTGGCCTTAACGATTGAGGATTGTACTTTGTAGTGTTGCATGTGGACTCGGCCATTCCATGGTCATTGTTGATAGAACAACTGTTGGTGACCGACTTGATCAGGTAACTTCATATCTTTGCCCGGTTGTTTTAAGTTCCTTTGTTTTGCGCATGGCTGCTCTCAAACTTAAAAAATATTTGTTTTTTGCAGCTTGAGGTATATGATGGCAAAGCTTCTGTAGAAGGTATGCTGATTTTGATGGTTTCAAAAGTGAGATCTTTCATTCATCCTTGGCCAGTTGGCCCGAGGACAGTTGATCCGAACTAAATGAAGATGTAAGTTGAACCTGGTTTGTCGATTCTTTCCACTATTGTTGCAGGGAGCGAGGAACCTGTGAGTGCCGCTCCAGCCTCGAAGCAAACTCCTAAAAGGGGTGCTTCGAAAGCATCTGAGAATTCCAAGAGGAAGAAGTCAAAAGAACCTTCTGATTCGGAAGATGAAGAAGACAGTGATGAGCCTGATGAGGACAGTAATGGAAGCGATGATGAGGACAGTGGCGAGCAGGAACCTAAAAGGCAACGAGGTGGGAAGACTTCTGGTAGAGGTAGAGGCAATGGAGCTAAAAAGGCGGCAGCAGCTGAGGGAAAGCGCGGACGGGGTCGCCCTCCTGCAAATAAAAGCCCAAAACCTGCACCAGCAACAACTGGAACCGGTAAGAGAGGAAGGCCTCGCAAGTCGTAAGTTGTGCACGTTCCCAGCATACCAAGTCCAAATCGGAAATTTTGTTCTCTCAATGTAGAGAAGTGAACGTTATTACTCCGCGGCGCTTAATTTGCTCCCCATTTCGAAGTGTTTTATTGTACTATGTTCGATTTTTATCTTCATCGTATTCATGCACTTCAAATATGATGTGCTTAATTGATGAAAAAAAACACACACTGGATTGAACACTCTGTTTTTTTAACATCCGGCGGAAATGAAAGAATGTGAGTGATAACTTTTGTACCAAAATTTTATTTTGATTCTTATTCCACATTTTATTAGCATTATTAATGTTACCATTTGATTAATAAATTTATTAATATTGGGATCTCTACGGACCTCACGATTTGGAGCTGAATTCAGATTGTTCAAGAGAGAGAAAAAGGGGTCTAGGCCCTTAGTTTATATGAGATGGGTCACCAGAATGAGTTAATGGGGATCGTTGGATTCAATTTGAGTGGTCCGAATTATTTGCTCCTTGAGCTTTGGACGGTTAGATCCAAAGAGGATCTATGTCTGAATTGAAATGAAGGTTTTGGAGAGAATTTTAGTATGTGCAAGTGTGTAGTGTATAATATACCACAGTCCACTTGGATCCTTGGCTAGTGGATTCTTTGCCACGCATAACCATCCATTAAAATGGTACATGCTCTACATCGAAGCATAATAAAATTTTCGGATTTAGAGTCCGATTTAGAATTATCTGTGGAATGTGGGGGGACCATTAACTATAAGGCACTCATTTTTGCTTGTAAAGTCGAGGAATGGGAAAGCTGTGAGCAAGCATCAATTGCTTTCAAACATGCTGCTGAATACTTGAATACAAAGCTTGTTGGTGATATGGGATTAAAGCTATGGGAATTGGATCCTCTCCTGAGCAGGAGATCAGGATTTTTCTGATCCACTAACACAGACCGTTGGGTATTGATCCAACGGCTACAAATAGAAGATCCTTCTAAAAGTTATAACAATTGTAGTTGTTGGATTAAAATCGAACGGCCCGTGTTAGTGGGTTAGGAGGATCCTGATCTCTTGCTCAGGAGAGGATCCAATTTCAAAGCTATGGACGGAGCCTAATAGGTCCCATATTTTCCAATCATTGCTTCTTTATGTCCATAAATGAGGAAACATTTGATGAATAAGCTGAGACCCCAAACTCCTCCAAGGACATGTCTAGTTTCCTTTATTAGTTTGTTGGGTTTGGTTTTGTCAGCAATGTTGGAAGTCGTTTACTCGAGCGTGGATGCATGTGAATCACACAAACACAAAAGAAAATTTAATATCAAGCAACCGAGACAGAATCTTATTAGCACCACCATCCAATGAGTGTCTGATACGTCGCACTTTCTCGTGCATTGGATTTCAAATGAGGAAGTGCACAAAGGTAAGTATTATTTAGAGTGAATAGTATGGGCCAGTTAACTGCCTTTTTGCCTTTCTCTTGCCCTCCTCCTAAAACGGATAAACTGCTCTAATAGGCGGACATTAGGGGCGCCGTGGGATTGTGGTACCACTAGGAAACAAGTACAAAGGCTTATACGAAACGAAAACAAAGACTTATATGAAATGAGAACACCCAAATGATCGTATGATATCCCAACCAATCATACGACGCCAATATAAAAACATAAAATTCGTAGTGTCTCAAATAATTTGGAAACTTTTATGAAAAATTATGGTACTGTTCACTTTAACAAAAAATCATATTTTTATACTAAAAAATCAATCTTCGTACTATTCACTTTACCCTTTATTTTATCTTTATCGTTAAAACTCAAAATTTTCAAATATTTTTCATTAGTTTTCCTAAATAATTTAGGTATTGCCCTCCCCCCCCCTCCCCAGATAGAGGCAGCCTGGCCAAAGAGCAAGTACGCCAAATAAAAAAGAGGTCGTGGCTTTGACAGTCGGACCACTAGGACCCCAGAGAGCAATACTATAATTGCAATAATGGCCATGGAAAAAGCATTTTTATCATTCACGTCCTCGTCGGCCATGTGACAAGTGCGCTCCACCAGCCCTTTTTATCCTAATGGAGGAGTAGGACCAGCGCGGTGGACGGTCATAGATCGCCGGTGTACCTAAATGGTTACCAAAAAATGCTGATTGCTGAAATAATTCCCCACCTAAAGATTAAGTCCAAGACCTACGTTGAATCTTAATCTTAGGGGGTAAAACGTTGTTGTGCCATTAATATTTTTAAATGGGTTGGTGCCATTTTATGTCCATCTCCATGGTTAAGATGGAGAATGGAGATAGAAACCACACAACCATTAATGAAGTTACATCATTAATAGTTATTTAACTATAGCCATTCATGTTGATTTGTAACGGTTGCGTGTGAGATATTTATCCTTTTTAGGGGTAGATGTACATTGCGTCTAGGGTGGTCCTAGGACCATCCGGAATCCAGAAAATATATATGCAAAGGTCTTCTGAGGACCCTCTGAATGTTTGGCATAAGTTTTGTGCCTACCAATTGTTTGATGTAATGTCTGCTAGTACTAGGCATATCTCAACAAGTTGCTTCAACAACGCCTCGACAAATTGTCTCGATACCACTCGTTAGATTACTTCAACATATCTTGACATCTATTGACATGTGTGAAATGGTTTGCCTGACGACAACAAACCTATCAAAGCCCTAAAGTTCAAATCTTAGATCCGCCACCAATCCTCCTACGTAATGAACATGATCACTACCTTCCCCTATAGGTAGAGAATATGACGTGAGAACATGCCAAAGCACATGAGTAGTTTTTTTTTCTAGTATTATGTTTAAATGTGACCATTCAGTTCAAAACTAATTAGTCCATAATTATTCAAATTGATTAATAGAAGACGTTTTAGTTACAATGTATAACATAATGCTCTCGAGTTTCAATCTGGTAAAAATTTATATATCAACCAAACCATCGTATCATAAATTAATTCCACAATTATATAAATAAATTAAAACATTTGAGTACGCATGATGAACTTAAGATATAACGTCTCAGTTGCAAGCAAGGTAGGCCATCTCCAACCGATCCGGCAAGAGGGCCGAAAATAGCTCGAAATGACACGAAAGCTATCTCCAACCGAGGGCTAGGCCAAAGAGCTCGTGGGCCTCACCGGGCCAAAAAGAGGAATCAGGCCAACCCACTAGCCCAAGCATTTGAATCCAAAGGCTACTTGCTGACGTCAAGTAGCCGTTAAATTTGAATTTTTTATTTTTTATTTTTATAATTTAAAAAAAATATATTTAAAAAATCTAATTTTTTTCCTATAACTACCAAAGCCATTAAACAACGTTAAATAAAATTAAACTTAAACAACATTAAAAAAAACATAAAACAACATAAAACAACATTAAATAACATTAAGTAACATTAAACAACATTAAATAACATTAAACTTAAACAACATTAAAAAAACATAAAACAACATTAAATAACATTAAGTAACATTAAACAACATTGCATAACATTAAACTTAAACAACATTAAAAAAACATTTAACAACATAAAACAACATTAAGTAACATTAAACAACATAAAACTTAATTATTGACATTCCATCTCGAAAAATTATTGAGGTAGTTTAATTTAAGTAACCATAATAATTCAATTAAAATAATAAATTATGTTTGGTCCTATGACCAGTGGCGGAGCCAGGAATTCAGACTAGGAAGGGCCTTTAAATCATATAAACAAAATGAGACAAAAAATATAGCAATATAACTAATGAGAGAAAATTAAAGGTTCCTTTTTTGTATTGGCATGAAAAATTTTAATAAAAAATGCTGGTAGATCTTTAACATGTATGAAAAATTTAGTATTAAAATAATTATATCATAAAAACAAAACTTGTTATGAGATTAACAATAAAGTTAACATTAATTTCAAACAAAAATTTAAAATCATGGCTCAATACTATTATTATGATATTTTTCTTCAACATAAATTAACCTTGTTTTGTATCAACTAACCAAAAAAATAATTGCTGATAAAGAACTTGAATGAGGTTCACCAACAAATTTCGAACCCCTGACGTGCAGGAACACAAAAACCCCTTCAACCACTGAGCCGCAGATTCTTTAGTTACAAAACCAACAGATAAGGTTTATAAACTAATATTTCAGGATAGGCCCGTGCCCATCTTGGTCTCCATGTGGCTCCGCCACTGCCTATGACCCTTTGACCCCCTCTGTTGGAGATAATTTTTTATCACAGGGCTATGTTTGGCCTAAGGCCCACTGGCCCATCGATTAGAGATGGTAAGAAATATGGTCTGATACTGTTAATTAAAATATTAATTTCTTGAATAGTTACAGAACTAAAACGAGCCATCTGATTCTCATTCGGTTGAAGATGGTCTTATCTAGTAACATTGGAGGCCAAATTTCAACTGTGCGGCGGCGAGTCGTTTGTGCAGTTATGGGGCCGCGGAGCAGATCAGAGCAGGTGCAACCCGCCACCATGAAAATCAGAGAGCGAAGACGTCAGTCTCAGAGTGGTAAAGTAATTGGTGGTGGGGTCCGCACGTGACAGATTCATAGCAACCCATTTGCGTTTCGCAGCTCAAATTGTGGACCATCTCAGATTCCCATGTGATCCACGTGTCCCGCAGCCAGTCAAACACGTGGAACGTGAGGACAAAAGAGCTGCCAATAGTTCGTTGGCCACTGGCTACTGGAGACCAACAGCAAATAGGCCAACATTATTTGCTAAAGGAAACAATATTACATGGCGAGAGATTTTTTTTGTGTCGGAATACGGGACGATAAGCCACTTGTTATATAATTGAAGACATTTAGAAGAAAACTTAAATCTAATTGTATAATGAAATATGATGTACCGTTTTATGTTGAGTACACTAAAAAATTTCTCTTACTCACCTCGTTGCTACCCTTTGCTTTATTTACAAAAAGAAAAATACTTCAAGAAAGAATACATTGACCTGCGTCATCCGATGAGTTAGTATTATAGAAGTACAAGACGATTTCGGGGTTTTGATATTACTCGCCTTTGTAGGAATCAGCGTATATCTCTTTAATTATTAGTATATTTCTCATCACGTGATACAGACGGGCTCATTACAGGTTGAAATCTGCCTCTTACTAGGACACCACCGTATTCATTTATATTATTCTCCTTCTTCATCATCTTATTGTTGTGGGAGATCCTCTCACATGAAAAGCAACTTTTGGGCCCACTTGTCCTCATAGCACACCGTTGTTTTTATTATTATTTTTATTTCTCAATCGTGTCCTTATTTTCGTGATAATCTAGTTCTTGTCGCGGATAGGTTTGAATAGTGTAATGGTTGGTAGGGTTGATAGCAATTTGCCTAATCAATCTTATCTATAATCCGTTTACTAATCATATCCCTATATCACATCCTTTGAGGGACAAATGTATTGGTTTATGATTAATCAAGTTGCTAACACCAAAGATAAGCCTACAAATAGAAACAAATACCAAAACAAGGTGGGTTGAAATTTCTAACTCAAATCATTTTCTTCCACCACTTTCTTCAACGAACTTATAAAATTTGGAAGATACTTTCAAATTACAATACAAAGATCAAACTCGATGATATTGAAGATAAAGAATGGCGGTGAAACTATGTGAAAAGTTACGTGGTATAATTTAGTTCTAGGAATTTACGCAAACATTTTAACTGTATCATAACTTCATAAGAAGATGCGAATGCATTCTAAAATGTGACGTGGCTTTGATCTCTTGACAAGTTTTTCTAAACATATTTTTATTATAAGCAATATTCATAGTCTAAATACTACTCTAGACACGAGATGCATTGAGGTGAAAAAAAGTCATATCCACTAAAGTAAACGACTACTTAAATATAAATATATTTTAATCTTATATGATTTTTTCCTCCACTTCATAGCTACATGACCTATTAGAGCATCTCCAAAAGAAGATATTAAAATGTCTAAATCAGTAACGACAATAATGTTTTTTCAACTAAAAAGTCAAATCTGATGTGGCATGACATGCATTGATAGTCCTAACCCTTGCTGTCAAAATTGATAGCAACTTCAAATCATTTTTTAATGGATTACTAAATGCATTTTATTATTATTATTTTTTGTTTTAAAACATTTATAATAGTAATTCAACGTAATAAAATGGTATTTTAATTTGACATATCGGATAGACACCAAAAAGTAATACGTAAGCTGTCTAAAATTTCTTCTTATGCAATTATATACTCTCTTACCCATTAAATTTTAATCACCCATCATAATCATAGTTAGAAGTGGGTTGTAATAGAAAAAGGCAATAATTAGTGGGGTGGGCCAAAAAAAAAACTCCACTTTGGACTTTGTAGTTTGAAGTGTAATCACAAAAGAATGAGTGCCCAATAAACCGTCATTAGCACAAAAATAAATGCCATTATCTTTAACGGTAACTTGTCCAATTTCCCCCGGTAAACGCAATTTCTCGAGATTTTCGTCAGCCGTGACCAACGGCTGGATAAGATATTCTCATTTTACAATTTGCCTCATAAAGTTTGAGGATCTTTTCAATTTGGTGCCGTAACCTTTGAAAGTACGTTTTATGCTATTACAATGCGAAAATATATCTTTTTTCCTGGGGCAAGTTGAAAACATGTTTAATAACGGCAAAAAATAATTTTTCTTACAAGTTATAGTTGACATAAATAAATTGAGTAGGCCTAACATTTATTGAACTTAAAAAACTAGCTTTGGTATTAAGGAGTAATCGACTTAGTAAATGTACCTTAATGTGAGTGGTCAGTGTCAGTGTTACATTGGTTTATTGAGGGAAATAGATTCTCTCCGGATCCCTTCCACCAAATCTACCAAACCCATCAATCCAAACCCTTGAAGTTTGATCAAACGGCTAAAAACAGAGGGCCCTTTAAAAGTTATAATAACTTTAGTCGTTAAATTAAATTTCCAGGGCCCAGATTGGTGGGTTTGGTGGAAGGGATTTGGAGAGGATCCCTTTCCTTCGTTGAGCACCTTAGCAACATAGATTTACTGTCCATCTTCATCCATTTATTCAATATACATGACTAACAACTTTATCTGTGTCAAAATCTATCTCGATATTCTATCAAAACACTGACAGTTAAGTGTCACACATCATCATATTTGACAGTTTTTGTAATAGAAACTACTATTGTCCGTACTTAAAACATGCTTAAAGTTTAAGGATCGACTTGACATTTTTCATGGGTCATTCCAAACAAAAAAAACCTATCGAATATACTTGAACCCGCCACTAGATTTGGCAACTTTTGTAACTGAAGACACCGTTGTCCATATTTAACACATTATTGAAAGTTCATGAACCAAATTGACATTGTCGAACTCATGGCATGTTCCAAACAACAAAACTATCAAATTGAACGAATTGCCACTAAATTTGACAGTTCTTGTAATGACGTCATCATTGCCCATACTTAACATATTCTTAAAAGTTCAAGAACTAATTTTACATTGTCGAATACACAAGTCGTTGGTAGCTACAAAGCTTCCTGCATACGATTACACCACCACTCGACTTGGCAACTTTTGTAAATTGATGTCATGTTGCGCACAACTAACACATTCTTAAAAGTACGGACCAACTTGACAGCTGACAAATATTATGCAAGGACTAAAGTGAAACAACCACTTAAGATTGGGGGGGTTCAATTTATAATCAACATATTATTTAAAAAATAAAAAAAAATTAGACGACTGACAGCTTTCCTTTTCCTTTTTCTTTTTTCTTTTTTTCTTTTTAAAAATAAAATAAAATTATACTTCCTGCCCTTTCCACTGGCAGGCCGCAGAAGCGCAACGGACCTGTTAAATGGCGGACTCCAGAAAATACTTTTAGCCAGATTTAAGGAGTGTGTTGAGGTCCGTGTTCTGAAGCTACTAAATTTGTCGCATTTCGCAACAGTGCAACAACGTAGGCGGTTTTGTCTCTCGAGGATCAAGAGAGAGAGAGAGAGTGTGCGTGTGTGTCTCTGTCTTTTCAGAGAGAGAAACAGCCAGCCAGCGAGCGAGCGAGCGAGAGAGAGAGGAGTGAAGGAAGATGAAGAAAATGGGGAAATCCACCTCTTGCTTCCAAATTATCGCCTGCGGTAAGGATTCAGCGGACAACGATGATCTCGAAGCTCCCGAGGTATTCTCGTTACTTCACGGTTTGTGCATTTCGATGTTTCTCATGACTTTCCGTCTTTGGTTTCGTTGCTGCGTATGATTCAATTGGTCTGTTTCGATTTGCATTTCGTTAATTTATATGTTTGTAGCAGCTACTTCTCTGTTTGGATTTCGAGAGATTAATGGCTTTTCTATACGAAGATCTGAAGAATCTGATGTGCATTTAACTGCTTAAATTCTGTTTGTTTCGTGTTACCAAACGGAGCATTAGGAGCTGTTATTTGATTAGGAATTGAACTGGCACCTGTAATTACGATTTTCGGATTGCGAAAAACCTTAGATTATCTTTATGTGTACTTTGAGTACTTTGTGTGTAAGGTATGCTGATTTAGAGCTCGTTCGGATGTGCTTTTAAAATGGCTGAAAGCGCTTTTGGTGAAAATGTTTATAGAACCAATCTTTAGGAAAAATGTAAGTAAATCCTGGAAAAGCAGTTAAATGCTTCCTGCTTCCTGGAAGAAGCACATAACTGGTGCTTTTTGCAGAAAGAACTTCAATTGCTCTTGGAAACCAAAATCATTTTTTTGTAAAATTTTAAAAGCACATCCAAACGGGCCCTTAATATAAGTAGGATAAATGTAATCCTAATAATCTGTCCGTTAATTGCCCGAAAATTGTGTGATTCAAAAGCATATATGGTTCATCGTAACTGGGATTTGAATTTGGTCCATTAGTTGATGTGAAGAACGGCGTTGATTTTGTTGTTATGGTTCGTTTAAATTGCTTGTTGCAGAAGTTGCTTCATTGAGCACTTTGTTATCTGTGTGCGTGGTGTGTTGATCGATGTTGTTTCGGTTTATTTTAGAGCAAGAGTCCGAGTGACAAGCGCGGATGGAGCTTCCGAAAGAGAGCTGCACGGCATAGAGTGTTGAGCAACACTGTCATCACAGAGACGCCCACTTCCGGACATAAGGAGAGCCCGGAATCAGCGAGCGCTACTGTTCCAGAAAAGATATCGTTAATACATTGCAGTGACGAGAAACCCCAGTTGGTGACTCCTGAGAACCCAAAAGTATCTGAGACTGAACAGAAGGTATCCCAGACTGAACCAAAAGTACTTGAGACTGAACCGAACGTACCTGAAGCTGAACAGAAAGCACCGGAGACTGAACCAAACGTACCAGAAGCTGAAGGGAAAGCACCGGAGAATGAACCGCAATTACCGGAGATTGAACTGAACGTACCTAAAGCTGAACAGAAAGCACCGGAGACTGAACTGAACGTAGCAGAAGCTGAAGGGAAGGCACCGGAGACTGAACCGAACGTGGCTGAAGCTGAAGGGAAAGCACCGGAGACTGAACCGAAAGTACCCGAGACTGAACCGAACGTACCCGAGACTGAACCGAAAGAACCCGAGACTGAACCCAAAGTATCCAATACTGAAAATGTCACAGATGATGAAAGTGCAGTCGAATGCAAATCGGATGAGTATGATGTTACTGTTGTGCAGACAGCTTCCAGAGGATTGCTGGTAATTTTTCTTGTCGATAGATGAATTCTGAAGTTTATAATTAGTAGCATTCCGAATAATATGTTTACTGTATTATTAACCAGGATCAGAAATCGTTCATGGAGCTTGAGAATGTTGTTAAGTTGCAAGCTGCTATTCGTGGGCATTTGGTCCGTAGGCATGCGGTGGGAACTTTACGATGTGTTCAAGCTCTTGTGAAAATGCAAGCTCTTGTTCGTGCTCGCCGTACTTGTCAGGTGATAGACCATAACTCTAAGATCTCGGTATGCCACTCAATTGAAATTAGTATAATCTGCTCTCTGTAGGGTCATTATTCACATATTTTCTTGCGTTAAGTGATCTTGTTCATAACTTCATAAGTTATTTGATGGAAGTTTGTATGGTGGCTGTTAACTAATGTCAACTGTCCATGGTCAAGCCAATAGGAACAAGTCAGAGTAACGGTAACACAGAATACTAATTGTAGTCGTAAAATAAATAAATAAATAAATGTATGTAATCCAAATATCTAGGCGCTGTTTGATAGAGATAGCCTTCCTCTTAAATCGCATGTTGTATTCAAATTCTGAGTTTTCGGTAATGAATGGATTGTTCGAATTTCAATACGAAAATGTCAACTAATAACTGAAATTTGTTGCAATTCAATTTCATAAAGATCTCCAACATTGTGAGGTAGTTAGCTAATCGCATCGAGATGCTACTGTAGACTGTAGTGGTACATAATACACTTATGGATAACTGAAATTTGTCGTGATTCAGTGTTATAAGATCTTCAACGTTGGGAGGTTAGTTTATCGCATTGAGATGCAATAGCATGTTGGATTCACCTTCTGTAATAAAGCATAAGTAATTATTTGACAATTGCAATTTTTTTTTGTAAGTTATTTGTTATTGTATCAGCAATTACTGCCCACAATCCATGTGGAAATGTTCTTTGAGACAACTTAATAGTGTTTTTACTTGTTCCTAATGAATTTTCCGGAATATTTTTTCTGTTTCAGGAGAAGGCCAAATCGAATATAACATACACTTCAATTGACAAGCTACTTAGCAATAGTTTTGCCCGCCGGGTATACTTTGAAATCTTTCTCTTCTGTGCTTTGCAACTGCATTGTGGACTAATTTATCTTTCATTCATATATCCTACCTAAACTCATACTTTTTGAATTTAAGTTGTTGGAATCATCACCGAAGACCAAACCTATGCATGCCAAGTGTGATTCCTCTAATCCCGGCTCTTTTTGGGAATGGATGGAGAGATGGACGTCACTATCATCGCCGTCAACGGAGGATATTGCAGAGTCAGAAAAAGCAGTGGCAGCAATAAAGAAACAGGAAAGAAGAATGGAAGAAATTTCTGAATCCCCTTGGGAATCTAAAATTCAAGATGAAGTTCTTTGTGAGATATCAGACTCAAAGTCCAACATCACGGAATCAATAGTGCCATCTGAAAGTGAAGAGAATCGGATTACTTATGACGCTGATAACTTGAACTTTCAGGCAAGCCATTCTGATATTGAACAGCCTCAGTTGGAAAAAAACAGTACATCTGATGTGAAAGAGATTACGGAAGAGATCAATTATCTTCCAAATCAAAGTGTGCAATCAAATGCAGATTCTCAGGTGGAGCTCAAGTCCTTTTCTGGGAACCCTGTCATGGAAAGAAGAAAGGAAGAAATTTCTGAGTCCCCTCGGGAATCTGAAATTCAAGATGAAGTTCTTTGTGAGATATCAGACTCAAAGTCCAGCATCACGGAATCAATAGTGCCATCTGAAAGTGAAGAAAATCTGATTACTTGTGACGCTGACAACTTGAACTTTCAGGCAAGCCATTCTAACAGTGAACAGCCTCAGTTGGAGAACAGCAGTACTTCTGATGTGAAAGAGATCACAGAAGAGATCAATTATCTTCCAAATCAAAGTGTGCAATCAAATGCAGATTCTCAAGTGGAGCTCAAGTCCTTTTCTGGGAACCCTGTCACAGAAACTGAACAACCTAAACGTTCTATGAAAAGATTAGCCTCAGAAGAACTAGAAACCGAAGGAAAGAAATCTGTATTTGGATCGGGGAAAGTGAGTAATCCTGCATTTATTGCTGCACAGTCAAAATTTGAAGTGCTGAGTTCAACTACCAATTCAGGTAGATCGATTAGCCCATCCCATCAAGATGATGCTGCAAGTGAATTACAAAGGGACACATTCTCATCTGCAGTGGATACTGAAATCAGAAAGGAGCTCAACGTGGCAGAAAACCCAGTCACCCATGTATCAAGTGTTCAAGTTGGTGGATCTGAGTGTGGCACTGAAATCTCCATTTCTTCCACCCTTGATTCGCCTAACAGATCTGATGTTGGAGCTACGGAACATGAGCATGGAGCCAAAGTTTCAGTGGAAGGAGACATTTGCAATCCTGACGGCACCAAAAATGTGGATGTCCAAGCCAAAGATTTCCCTACAATCCCAGTCTCCAACTTATCTGATCCAGTCTTGGATCAACCAGAAAAACATGATGTTGTTAATGGTGAGATCGAAGATTCTGTGGTTGCTGTGGACTCCCCACAAGCAGAGTCTCAGCCAGAGAGAACTGAGTCTGATCTGCAGAGAGAACAGGACCCTGAGGCAGGTATTCAAGCATATGCATCACCCCCAGAAACTTCTCCAAGAAGCCATTTGACTGTCCCAGAATCTCAAGGAACACCGTCTAGTCTGATATCCGTGAAAGCTAAAAGGAGCAAAGCTGATAAGAGTGGATCCAACCAAAAGCGCAAGTTTGCTTCAGCAGGAAAGAATTCGCCCTCTAACCCAAACCAAGATTCTGTATCAAATAAAGATCAGAAAAAGGGGAAGAGACGCAATTCATTTGGTTCAGAAAAACCCGCCGCTGATAAGATTGATCAAGAACCAAGACATAGCAGTAGTAATAGTTCCATCCCCCGTTTCATGCAAGCCACAGAATCTGCAAGAGCAAAACTTCAAACAAATACCTCTCCAAGATCGAGTCCAGATATGCAAGACAGAGACATTAACGTAAAGAAGAGACATTCCTTACCTGGTACAAACGGAAGGCAGGGGTCTCCACGCATCCAGCAGTCAACGTCTCAAGCACAGCCGGGTGCAAAGACAAATGGTATGCATAATCATCTACTTGATTGCATTGCGCATAACTAAAAATTTCATATTGGGTATAATCTCTGCATTACAAACCGATTTCTTACTGCTTGAGTGCTACTTCTTTCAGAGAGAAAATGGAACAGGTGAAGAATCGAAGTAATCGAACATCTCAAAGGGAACAGTGCCGATGACCAGTCCCTAACAGGAAATGCGGAGTCTGATGATTACATGACTGGTAGTCCTTCAGATTGTAACTAGCTTTTTTCGACTTGGATAGCGCCTGATTAACGACGCTAGTTACAGGGTTTTCTTTTTATAAATACAAGACACCGAGTGACGCTTTCATGTAAATTTTTCTTATTCTTTTTTACAGTTGGTTTTCTGTTTCTTGTTCCAAACGGTATAATCTGCTGTGTGATATGATTTGGGTATGGTACAGATGCTTTGGTTTGGTTATCCAAAGTTTGGGGCAAACTATAAGGCCAAGGGCTTTTGGAAGCTTTTTGCCAGGTTTTATTGTAATAATACTCAATGTTCTCTTATTTCTTTGTTTGCTTTATTTCATAATGTTAATTATTACATTTTTTCGATCGTTTTCTAAACAAATGTTTGAAAACTGATCGAGGTAGTCACTTGTCATGTTCTAATTGATTCTTAGTATGCGAATTTCTTTTTGTAACCAAAAGAAGAGAGAAAAATCCCGCTGCTCGACATACCCTCTACTCCACTCCCGCTGATCGACACCCCCCGCTCCACTCCGTTCCTCTGTGTCCCAACCTACCCTGACGTCCTCTCTGACGGGGGTGGGAGCCTCCGCTCGTCTGTCTTGTTCTTACCGTCCAGATTTCCTTGTCCTGCTCTGTAAGGATGAAGGAGAGGCCGACGACCTTGCCAGCTTTCGGATCGAAGCGCACTCGCTTGAGCAAATAAGGGTGTAACTTGTTATTTTTTAAGGCTTTGTGACTCTCTGTGATGTCTCGTCTCCCGGTCCATAGCATTTGTGTTCCCCGTAGTAAACATGACTGAAGTTGTTGGGTGCTAGTCTCCCGTCTGTCCCAGCCTTCTGGGAGAATCACGTCGGACGTGTAAGTATACGCAAAGCAACTGCCGAATAGGGTCCCCACGGCCGCCCTAGTGGTGCCGTTTTGACGCCGGTGATCCTGCATGCCAAGAAGGTGAACCCCGATTGTTCGGAAGAGGCCAAACCTTCGTTGTGCCGTAAGCGCTCCGTTGTACTCCAAAAGCGAATGCAGTGCATGCATGTAATAAAGATAAAACTTGTTTTATAACTGTATATTCATACCTGAATGGTGAGAAAACGGCCTATAAATCGGTAGCCAACACAATGAAGACGGCAACATCATAAATCTCTCCACGTTCGTTCCATTTTATTAATATATTCGCTCATATTATAACATACAAACAAAACCACATGACCGCAATCCAATCTTGTAAGAGTTGGACTTTTTTCTATCTTTTGGTACATATTGTTTTGCCAAGCTTAGAATATCAGGCCAATGTTATAAAAAAATAGTGTACACTTGTTTATATGTCGAGATCGTTGTTTGGTGCATCCTATACATCGAAACATAGTAAAACCTTATTATTTTTATACAAAACACAAATTTTTTTTTGGTCCAAACAAGTTAAAACACTATGTTTTTCATTTCTTTCTAAAAGGAACCAGTTGGTGGTTTCATCACGGCTTTCTACTCATTTTTAAAGGCATTTCAACATTCTCTTAGCCACCATCTTGTAATTCAATAAACTAAAAATCGAACCTAAAATCTTTCGTGTGAATATGAGCTTAAAATTTGTTCAAAACATAGCACCAAGTGTGTTAGTTCAATAAAAACACTTGAAACATCATTCTCGTACAATCTATAGGCCGCGGTCAAAAATCTTAGCCCACCCGAAACCAAGTTAATCGAAAAAACCCCGCTTCGCATTACCAGCGCGTGATAGGCATCTTCACAGCAGGCAAAAATATCAGTCACTCCACGCGCTCATTTAAATGACCAAAAAAAAAAAAGAAAAAAAAAGGATAATAAAAGGAGGAGGAGGAAAAACGCCGAAGCCCAAAAACCAGAGGAATTTTGATTTTGTAGGGTTTCATTTCGTTTGATGAACCGCAGCGATTGCGATCGCCGTTTCGCGACACACAGAGAGTCGCTCTGCAATTGGATCGCGTAAAATCTGTACGATTAGGGTTATAAAAAGAGGGATTTTTTACGCCGACGACGCAGTAGGAACTAGGGTTCGGAATCTGAGAGGAGTAGCGTTTTTAGATTTCGATTGAGACCCGAAATTGATGAGTTGAATTTGAAACCGTGACTAAAACTGGGAATTGAAGCTGGAAAAGAAGGGTTCTTGGGATAATGTTTAACATGCGGGGATTGAAGAATTCGAAAAGGGTTTCTTGGGCTTCAGATGTTAACCTTTGTCAGGTAAAGATTGCATTTTTCAGTGACCAAATCTGATGATAATGATCGATTAAGTAGTTTCTGTTCGTTGAATGCGAACTGAACCCGAAATAATCAGCTATCTGAACTTCTATGGATTTTGCTGGTTTGATTTGGGGTTATATATATTTGTTTGTTGTGGTGTTGTTATATATTGTTTCTGGAGTACATTGTATCATTTGAGTTGATGAATTGTTAGACAATGTTTGTTAAAGTTCTCCTCTTTTGGTAATCGTATCGTTTGTTTGAAGTGATTTTCTGTCGAATTGCATTGAATGTTTGAAAAATCTGTCAGTGTCATATGACAAAGGAAGGTGGAGAAAGAGAGCCCTTTTTCCAAAATTATATGCGAACTGGTGCAAATGCTGAGTAAGTTGTTCTAGTGGTAAGAAATAATTTTGTTCAGAAATCAGAAGCCAATCAATAGGGACCGGCCCTGATTTTCCATTAAGGCTTAATGCTGGAGTTTGTATCCTTTGCAGCTCATTCAGCTTATTTGTTAAGCTCTTAAATAATTTTGCGTTCGGAAATCAGAAGCCAATCAATATGAACTTTCGTAGAGTTTCCATTAAGACTTAATGTTGGAATATGTAGCATCTGTAGCTCATACAGTCCCAGGTTTCATTATGAATTGGTTTGTGCTTATTTTGACGCTTTATGAGTGTATTAATGAAAATCAGATTATGAAGTGATGAAACAAGGTTAGCCCTTATCGCCTAATCTACGTTCCATCTTTCCGTGAAGTTGTCAATTTTGAAAAGGCGAGGTTTGAAGTTTATGTCTTTAACTTGGTGCCGTGTTGATGAATTAATCAATTGGAACAATGTTAAGAACAACCATAGGATCACTTAACGATCTTTAGGGGGAGAATGAACATTGAACACCAAGTCCATATCTAGATCATTGCAACTATCCATCATTCTTTGAGAAAAAAGTAGCTTGAAGTTTTGAAATATTAGCAACTTATGACGAAGAAGGTGAGATTATTCTTATCTACAAAAGGCCAACGGTGAAACTTTTTCTGAAGAATGCCTAAGTTGGTGGCCCTTTCTCCAATATAATTTTAAAAGAAAAGAATGTGCAATGAGGTTTAAAAGGAATATACACTTAAAAGAATGCGAAAATCACAAACTACTTGTTGAAGTAGTTTTCATTAAATTTGGAGTGACTTTGAGAATGTTGATTGATAACTGGCCATGCAGGGAATAAAAGGTGATAATAAGAAATATATGCAGGTTAGATATTTTTGAGGAACTATAAGTTTATGGTCTTTTGCAACCGACTTTTCACTGGAGAAGTGTTCTCATTTCCTGCTGAAAAAGGTTCTACAAGAACAACAGAATAGTGGGGTAATTGTAGTTTCATAATGTTAGATGAAGATTGATGGCATAATCACTATCGTAAACCTGGTTATGATGTGTACTTCGTTGCTGCTGCATTCATTGAATAGCTTTATTTGGATTGGTGGATGAATTTTGTTCTAAAACCATCAGAAAAGGGGCCAAAACCTTGAGTTTCTTGTGAGTATCCCATTCCAAACTTTTTGTCAAGGTTTTTCGGTCGGCATGCATTAGAAATTTAGAATACAGTGGCCACTTCTGCATTTATCTTTTTGAATTGATTGCCTTTGGTTGGCTGCTGTAGTTGTGTTCATGAATTGTTAATAGTCTTTCTGTGATAATTTGTCATGACAAATTATGTAGAGGTTCTTGTGTTTGAGAAAGGTTGAATCACTAGGGGACTTCTATTCAAAATTTCTTGGGTTCTACTGTTACAAGAATTTAATGTGTCATTGCATAAGCATGAAGTTAAGCAACTCAGAAGTGCGTGCGTTGTTATTTTCTTTGTAAAGTTGTTCCTTTTCTTTTTGTTTGAAGAGGAGAATAAGCCCAAGACTTGAGCCGCTTCCAACTTGGGAGGGCCAAATACTTAAGATAACTTCCACATTATCTGCTGGGGCATGCAAAGCTAAAGGTCGTTGGGGTCTTGGATGGGCATCCAGTTAGCATGAATATCACCTCCCAGAGTGTGATAAGCGATGCATCTTTTGTATTTTTTATTTTGTGGCAGTGTGCTTAGAGATCAAGAGCTATGCTTGGTGCTAGTTTGGGTTTTGGGTTCAACCCCATATCATGAGACGCGGTTTGATTATTGTTTGAACTTTCTCATATTAGTGTTGGTTGAAATAGTTGGTTTTAAGAAGTTGGTTGTCTAGTTCATTGCCCTATCTTAGTTTAGCAAAATCCAACATGCAAAATCAGTTTTTTGTTGAGTTATATACGAATTGATATGTGTCCAGTAGTACAATCTTAATAAACTTACTACAAGGGACTGGGTGGAGATGGGCAGGGGAGGATTGAATGTACTGATATGCATTCACGTTATCTCTAGTATAGTTTAATTGATTTTCTGTGATCTTTATTTCTTTTATCTGTGCATTTTTCTTTTTCACTTCTATTTTCATAATTTGCTTTAAGATTTCAGTCCTGTTATAATTTGAAGGAGAAGTTATGCCAAAGATTTCT
This sequence comes from Malus domestica, assembly GCF_042453785.1. Lineage (NCBI taxonomy): Eukaryota > Viridiplantae > Streptophyta > Magnoliopsida > Rosales > Rosaceae > Malus > Malus domestica. The sequence goes on along the minus strand of NC_091668.1, from coordinate 1,170,581 downwards.
AAAGTTTCCCTGTGAGCTCCGCATTCTGAAGAAGTTTGTGAAAAATGATGATCGACGATGTTGATTATTAATGTTAGTGTAAATGGTTATTGTACTGATGTTTCTCTGTTAAACAGGTAAAGCTGTTTCTCTTGGAGGAATCTCCTTCACAGGTTGGGCTGAGCGCTCAAGATCACCTCCAAGCGAAGGCATCTTGGCCGTCACATTCATCTGGAACAGGCTCAGATGACACTCTACCCCCTGGGTTTGAGGGACCACATCCAGCAAATCAGCCTCAGATTGACTTGTCTCAAATTCTTCTAATCAAATGGAGATGCCCTCCTAAGGTAAAGTAAACCTTTGGCTTGAGATTTTAATCTTGTCCAATGAAATATATATTGGAAACTGTTTCAGTATGAAATATTAGCTAACAACAGTTTTTTTTTTTAATTATACTAATTTTTCACAGGTTGTGCTGAACTTCGCTTGGCAAGTGGTTTCTGGGGAAGAAAGCAAAGAGGTGGAGATTCAAAATCAGAGAGAGATAAGAGTACTGGAAGCGGTTTATCCACGGCCATCTGCCATTCCTTTAAAGTTTGTCACCTACTTTGCTTTCTACAATTTTGGTTAAAGTTTCACGCACCCATGAACTGAACGGTAATTTTATTTTTCTGTGTACAGCCCCTCTGTTTTGGCAGATGTTGAAGACTCTAGTCATACTGGTGGGCAACCTCTTATCATACCTATTACCCCCATTGAAGACGAAGATGCCAGTGTTGAAACATCATCTGAATCCATGGTACCGTTTAACAATTCCACAAGCTCACAGCCCTTTCTATCAGTTCAGGGAATTTTGGCTCCATCTCAAAACAATATTCCTAACAATGGAAACCACATTAAGCCTGCAACACTTGGAATGCCTGTTGCAGCAGAACCTGATGTTGTAGCTGCTGCCCTTGGTGCAATTGTGAATAGCAACGAGCACGGAAATATGATTGACCATGAATTGCTGATTAAGATTCTCAGCAACCCGAAAATGATTGAGCAATTGGTTACAGATCCACAACCAATGACAAGGCCACCTCCAATGGGCATATCAGATCCATCTCACATGATCAGGACAGAAATCAACACACCTTCATCAAGCGGACATTTCTATCCTCAACCAAATATGGGACCTTTTCCTGATGCACGACCACCTCCGCCTGCAGGAATTCCAGTTCATTCTTCGCCTTCTGTTGGACCACCTCCACCAGCAAAGGACATCAACTATTATAAAAGCTTGATTCAACAACATGGAGGAGACCGGCATGACAACTTTCCACCATTTGGTAATCGACACAGCGACCATTCAGCGGTAAACCAAGAATCCAATAATAACTACAAATCGAGAGATTCGAAGCCCAAGAACATGAAGCCTTGCATATTCTTCAACAGTTCAAGGGGATGCAACAAAGGAGCAAATTGCACGTTCCAGCATGATGCATCGTTCCAGCCACGAGGTAGTAGTGTGTCGGAGGTGCACAAGGCAAAGAGAATGAAACTGGATAGGGAGATCAGCAGTTAATGTAGCTACTACTTCCTGCATGTACATCTTTCAATTGGGGAGCCTCCTAGTGTGGCTCAAAATTGCCTTTGAGCTAGATTTTGTCAACATTTGTTTAATTTGTTGTTATACTCACCCTAAGAGTTTTCCCCATGGAAGCCTACATGTCATGATCTGTTGCGGCAACTTCTTTCTGCATATACAAGTGTTCAACGGAACTTCAACCCTTGCTGTATCAGTTGTGGCCAAATTTTTTTGTAGAATATATTGAAATTTCTAAATCTCTGTATACTTTTCGGTTTCTGTTCAATCTTTTTTCTTCTTCAGAATGTTAGGAATTGAAATTTTTATGTTCCAAGTGGATGTGTATTGAGTCAAAATTGTAGTTTCCAATCCAACTTGCACTCCTACCTCAACCCCTCCAACAACCAAGTTTTATCTCACCATATAAGTTAGACTATATAAATTTTAGAACGTCATTCCACACAGTTTTGAGCAAAGTCTTTTTTTAGCTTCAAATACTCCATATCTTTTCTTCTAGCCTCTTTCAAAGTCTTCATAGGTCTTCCTCTACCCCGTATGTCTTGAGCCTCTGTTTTATAGTCGTATCTTCTAACTAGAGCATCTATAGGTCTTTAGTTCATGTGTCCAAACCATCTCAACCGATTTTCTCTCATTTTATCTTCAACTGTGGTCACTCCTACTTAACTCGTATATCCTCGTTCTTAATTCTATCTTTTCTTGTGTGCTCACACATCCAACAAAACATCTCATCTTACTACCTCATTTTTTGCACATGTTGCTTTTTGACCACCCAACATTACGTGTCAAAGTTTTATTGTCGTCCTACAAAAATTTCCTTTAAACTTTAGTGACAAATAATCGCACAACACACCCGATACACTCTTCCACCTTAACACAATGCCCAAAATTCTGTGCCATGAAACATCACTGGTCTTACCACAACCCTTCCAAAGAAGGAAAATTCTTGCTATAAGAAAGAAGTTAGAGTTTAATGCCAGATAAACAAAATCTTTGTTATTGGAAAGCTTCAATAAGTACTACGTCATTGAAGACGTATAATGTGACGAGGATGAGAATGTGCCAACAGGATCCTTTTGGGTAAGAATTCTGGAAATCTGTAAATAGTGTTTATTCATCGTACATTATGTTGTCAGTTTTTATTAAGTACGGTTTATATTTAATTTTAAATAAAAATATTTAAAATAATTTCTAACCGCACGATATATGATTAACGGATATGATTTACGAATCTTCAGAATTCTCACAAAAAAAAATCCAGCAAAGATCCGGATTCGAGAATGTGGGTCTTGATGGTTTACGATTGTTTGGTTCCTTTCGTCTTGTGCTCCCTCGGGCGCATTGAATGCCGGGTTTTAGATTTTTTTTAAATTTTCAAATGATAAATAAAAAAGTTTACAAAGTTATTTTAAGTTTGCTTTTTTTTTTTTTTCTGTAATAAACGATGTTATCTACGTTGGAAATAGAGTAAGCTTAGTCTCACAATGGATTAGCAATAATATATTTCAAACTCGTCTTTGGCAAAAATCAAATGTAAGACTTCTGAAGAGGAATACCACTAGACCATAATACTAAGTGATAACAAAATTAGTTTAAGTTAAGTTAAAGCATATGTGTCAAAATATTAGTAGAGAGACACACAAATTGGAGAGATTTTTCAGTCTGATTAGAATACAAATGGTACATCACGTATTATTATACAAATAATAAAATATATGTGTTAAAAAGTTAATAATTTAAAAAATAAAATTTTACACCACTTGTATAAAAACATATCACTCATGTTTCGGTCATGAATTTTTTTCCCACAAAATGTACAGAAGACTTGGAGCCTTACAATCGCAGCCGACAACAATTTCCTGTTTCTTTAACAAAGTTAACCCTGTCTTAAATTCACAAATCACTCTCTAATCTCACTTAACAATCCTACTCTCCACCACCCCACCGACGGAGTGTCCTCTCTTTTTCTACTTGTTCAGTCAAATCACTCCACGAATCTCACTCACTCCCACCGCCAAGATGGGCTCTGTTTCTCTCAAGATCGGCGACGGAAGCGCCAGATTCCGAAGAGCATCGCTCTGTTCCTCTGCCGTCAACCTCCTCATGCTGTTTTCCGTCATCACCACCAACCTCTTCGCGCTCTACGCCTTCACATACTCCCCGAAAGACCACCAAACATACCGTCTCCTCCACCACACCCAGAAGAACATCTCCCTCATCTCCGAGCAGGTCGCTCTGATCCTCCGCGAGATTGATTCGTCGCAAAAGAAGCTTGCCCAGATGGAAAAGGAGCTCCTCGGCTATGAAAGCATCGATCTTTCTAATCCCAATATCGCGAACGAGCTCAAAGTCTTCCTCCAGCACCACTCGCTCCCTCTCGGCAAAGATTCGAAAACCGGGATCACGGAAATGGTGGCTTCCGTCGGCCATTCCTGCGAGAAATCCGCCGGCTTGCTGTCACAGTACATGAACTACAAGGTCTCCGGGCCTTGTCCCGACGATTGGAGCCTTGCCCAGAAGCTGATTCTGCGCGGATGCGAGCCTCTGCCGCGACGGAGGTGCTTTGCCAAGGCGGTTCCTAAGGTGGGTTTAGACCCTTTTCCGATTTCGCTTTGGAAACCTGTTAGTGATAAGATTGTGAGTTGGAGCGGCCTTGGATGCAAGAAATTTGAATGCTTGAATGCTAAGAAATTGAGTAGGGATTGCGTTGGTTGTTTCGATTTGGTTAACGGGTCCGAAAACGAGAGATTTGTCAAGGCTAGGAGCAAGAATGATTTCCTCATTGATGATGTTCTAGCTTTGGGGAGTGGAGGAATCCGAATAGGGTTTGATATTGGAGGTGGGTCTGGTACCTTCGCTGCTAGAATGGCAGAGAGGAACGTGACTGTGATCACCAACACTCTGAATATTGAAGCCCCGTTTAACGAATTCATAGCTGCAAGAGGGCTTTTCCCTCTGTTTTTGAGCTTGGATCATACGTTTCCCTTCTACGATAATGTGTTCGATTTGGTCCATGCCGCCAGTGGATTGGATGTTGGAGGAAAACCGGAAAAGTTCGAGTTCTTGATGTTTGACATCGATCGCATTTTGAGGGCGGGAGGTTTGTTATGGCTGGACAACTTTTATTGCTCGGATGATGAAAAGAAGAGAGATTTAACCAGGTTGATCGAGCGGTTTGGATATAAAAAGCTCAAATGGGTTGTCGGGGAGAAGGCAGATACAGCAGGGTCAGGCAAATTGGAGATTTATTTGTCTGCCGTTTTGCAGAAACCGGTTAGAGTCTGATGATCAGGTACTTCTCGCACGATACTGCATCAAGTAAACCAAAATTTGATGTTCTATCTGCTTACCCGCACGAATTTGTGCGGGTTCATTCGTTCAACAACCTTGTGAAATTCCTTGAACATCGCAATAAGAGCTGGCGGTAGCGAATGGAATCTGTTCTGTAATTTACAAGGTATTTGCATCTGTTATTTTGTGCTTGAGGGGAGTAGTAGGTGCTGTTCTATGACGGTGAATTGTTAGGAAGTGAAAGAATATGGTGTACTCTTATGTATTACTGCACGTTCTATGATTCATACAGCCAACCTCACGGGGTTAAGGGCTTGGTTGTTGTTTTATAGCATCCGATATTTGATGTATTTTACCATTCAAATCTGCATCCACTTCCAAATCTTCGTTGATCTGTCTTTCTTACTAAAAACTTGAAGAATCCATCATCCAGTCTAGCAGATAAACTCGTTCGACGGTTAGATCAATGCTTCGGCGGGTAAAACTTGTTCGTGTTTAGCAGAGGATATATAAATCTTACGAAACACGAGTTAAAAGTACCATCTTTCAGGTCCTGCTAATTAATGTCGGTTATTAGTACATCAAACCTCACCTAAAACACAAAAGCTAAAGTACTATAGCACCCACATCAATTGCCCTATTAGTGCATCCTGGTTACAAGCCCTAACGTGCAACCTGTCCGGGCCATTGTGTGCGGTTGTAGCTGCAGTGGCGGCCATTTTAAGGACGCCCACCTTCGGACATGGTGCCGTTCATCCCTTGCATCGCAGCGCTGTTCAGAAGCTTCATGCCCTCTTCGCTCATCTGCTGAACTTCCGTAGGCGAAAGGATTCTGATGCAGCGAACACAACCAACGAATTCCCTGCAAAATTATTAACAAATGACCGCGATCAGAGATGAATCGAAGTACCAGTATAATGTTTCAACACAAATTTATGGCAGAAGTTTTGGTTTGCTTACTCCCAAGGATCATCCCCGACAAGTAGAACGTCGTTCTCATAATCCACATAAACCAATTTCCACCCTGAACCTCTTGGATCGTTTAGCAGCCCTTTCAGTCCAAACATGCATTCAATTGCAGAGCATAGTTCTTCGTAGTTTTTGAAATTCGTAACGTCGATCGACCTCCCAACAGATCCCGTCTTTTGAACCTGTCAGCCATAAACAAATTCATCACTCTAAGTTCATGTGAGAGGTTTACGAACCTAGTCAAAATCGTTATAATAAGGATTCAATTCGATAAAACTGCATACCTTCGTGTAGGTTCGCACGGGCGCAACCACTTTATGCCACGAACTGTTCTTCAGTAGACTGCTCTCATCGAGATCTACATTGCTTGAGGATGTACCGCCAGAGGTGTCTGCCAGGTCGTGCCTGGAGAAAGCCTGAGAGTCTCCTAGGCTTGCCGAGGTAATCTGCGACTGAAGATCCTGGCTTGAGCTCAAGTTTCTGACCAAACAATCCGACGAATTCTGGAAGTTGGAGTTCTTCAGCGTAGAAAAGTCATTGAGTATGGTGCTTGAAACAGAAGGGTCGACGACAGTACTTAAGCAGCTACCAACATCAATGCTTGGACAGCCATAGATCCCACTTTGATTGTTGCTCTCATCAGACAAATCTCTCAAGCTGCTTGAATTAATGAGGGTATTATCCCACATGTCCTGACCGATTGAAGTTAGGGAGGAATTATTTGCTTCAGTTAAAACAGCGGAAGACTCTTGTAAACCGAATGCAGACAAAGGCCCCGGTGATCTCAATGCCCCGGAAAAGGATTGGCAAGATGAGTAAAACATGCATTCATCATTGTCCAGGAATGGGAGTGAACTGTTCATGCCATTGAAATCCGAATGAGGTAGATCCGTTTGTGAGTGGAAGAGTAGTGATTCCAAAGGCGGCTGCATAGGCCGCGGGCTAGTTTGTAGTTGCGCTGCATCTTGGTTTTGGTTGGCAAATGTAAGCTGGTTCACAAGGCTATAAGGACTCGCGAACCCAGTAGCTAATTTATCCTCAATGCCATGTCCTACAGAATTCAACTGGCTTAACTGATCCGCGGAAAATTCAGGTTCTAATTTCGTCTTCTCAGTGCCGTTTCCAACTGGAGTTTGGCTTCCAAACTTAGCTGCCACGTTCAACCTTCCTGGTGGAAGTTCATGAGATGGTGCATTTGCGTTTACGCCATCAGCTAGATTCTTTTGGTTGATTTTGGCATACATGGCCTTCATATCTACTACTGAATCTGCATTAGAAGCCGATTCCCGTTGTAGAGCAGCTAATGTTCCGGCATGATTAGCAAGTTGAGGTTTCATTAGCATATTGACTAGTTGTTCTGAACATAGATTTGAAATCGGGTATGGAAAACAGTTCCCGTTTCCAATCTCAGGAACCCGGATGAAAGGTCTCTTGATCATATTTCCCCACTCAGTTTCTGCTCCTGTTAGCGCGAGAAACAGTTGTAAGAAAAACATGTAACAAAGTTGCCTGCTGGAAAACAGAAGAAAGTAAGCTTACCCAAGAATCCGGAGTGCATCGGTCTTTTAAGACTTGAAGTCAGAGAAGGAAATATGAAAAGACTTTCCGGAGTCTCGATTTCCCATGAACTAACCCTGTTCTGTTTATCACAACACCCTGGCTCATCCCACTCTACCTGAAGATTTCGCCACTTCGAACCAGGCCATCTCAGCGGATCTAAATCACAGATACCAACTATCGTACCCATATATCTGCAGAGATAAAGGAACATGTTAACCTCCATCACCCCTTAAAGTGATGAACACACCATTATCATGTTGATAACGGTGTTCTTGTATTCCGCAGAACATATTGAAACCTTCTGCATTATTTCACATTTGAAAATATTACAAGTACTTGGATTCTGTAACAAGTTACAGATAATTTTATCCATTACCTGCGCTTGCCCGACTCCTCTGTCTCGAACATCATTCCAAACCTCATGCCAATTGAAAGTTGTGTCCCATATACAGCCTTCTGGAATGTAGCCAGAGGTATGACAAACTCTGAAGGGCATGCCCTATGGTTGAGTAGAAATAGTAGTACAGTCAAGAAAAGAATTTGAAAAACGCCTATGAAGTATGAATAAGAACGCGATCACGCGTCATCAAAACCTTGGATTGTAGAATATAGTGAATGAACTTCGATTAGATGCAGCATGAGCCGCAGCAGCAAGGACGCCAATGTGCATGCTATCAGCAGATAAAACTGATGATGGCAAAGTCGTCTGCTGACGATTTGCTCGTCTCACACCAATCAAGAGCTGTGACTTCTCATCCCTTGTGATAGTGAGAAAAATATTCGATCAGACAACAGTTTAACTTACAAACGTGAACCATATGCAAGTGTTTGGCGAAAATAGCACCAAAGCTTAGGATGCAACTCCAGTGTACCTGATAAATAGAACGGAATCGCCTGCTCTAAGTCTCTTTGCACCAACAAACACACTCCATCCAGTTGTGAGAAGGTGTCGTTTCGGCTGCCCTACATAGGAGAATAAAAACAGGTTATACTCAGTAAAAGTAATCCAACGAATTGCTGGCAGATGTATGTAAAAATCAAAACAAGAAACGAGTACTTAAGCATTCTCACCGCGATAAATGTGGCGAAATGTCCAGGTATTGTCGTGCAAGTCTCGGACAACAAGCTCTTGGGTTGGTGGTTGCATTGTGAAATCCTGGAATCATTACAAGCAAATTGTAAATCCACATCCTCCTCTGATTAAGGTTTCCCAATTACAAAAAGGATAGACATAAATAAAGCCTCACCAGCGGAGGAAAGAGCTTTTCTGCTGCCCTACGCGGCACGGAGAAGCCCCCATGCGTGCTTGTGTCACTTGCAGTCAAAGTTTTGCAGAAAAACTCCGATGGATGCTTGCTAGGCTTCATTCTAAAGTCTGATACCGGGAAGACATCCTTTTCCTGATCGAACGATAAATTGTTCATCATATTGATACAAATGTGATAAATTTGAGGATTACATTAGTAATCAAACTTACAGAATTCACTGGTTTAAGGATCATTTGTGCATAGATTTCGTCAGTTTCTTTGTCTGCCTATCGTAAACATAAATCACGGTTAAAAATCGCTCTTTTTTCAGACTTCGTTGACAGTATGCTCATGTGTACAGAAAACAAGTGACAATCTGCTAAAATACATACATGCAGTGTAACATTTTGAACTTGACATAGCAATTGAGACGGGAGATTCGGGTAGTTGGGGATTTGTGAGGTTGCTGTTCTTTTCGTCGAAACCGCCACCTACATTCGTACAACAAAACCCTTATCAGTTTCCTCGGACACCATGGAACAAACATAAAGACATCAACTTTTCAGCTGTAACAAATTCAGAACTCAATTGCAGATATTCGGACAAGAAATCGAAACCTGTTCGCTATGTCCTTGGGGGAAGTAGTACGAGAGACTCCCAACCTGCGGCAAACAAACAAGCGGGCCGGCACAGGCGTGCCACAGCTCCGAATTTATAGCCTTCCGGGACCCTGAAGCAAAGCAAAGACACAACCTTTAACAAAATTCCGACAACAATTAACGAAAATGCCGTTTGATTAAGGAAACATTAAAAAGGTACGTTGAAAGATTTAAACTTTTTGAAATCAAAAGGGAAGAACAAACAAACCAGAGTGATCCTGCAGCTCTTTCAGCAGCTTCATCTCATCAAGCAAGCATCCAGTTTTGAGCTTCTCCTCAACCGAACCCATCATTTTTTTCTTTCTGCGGATTTCTCACTTTTTTACCCCAAAGATTTGAACTTTAACATGTTTAATGTAAAACCCAGAACCCCAAATCAAGAAATCTCTCACTTTTTCATCTGAAAATCCAAGGAATTGAGAAATCCGTTTGTGAGAATCCCATGAGAAAACAAACAATCCAATCCAATCCAATCCAATCCAGTCCAGTCCAGTCCAATGTTGGGAGGGGAACAAAAGCAGACGAGGAGGACCCCCACAGGACAGTCCAGAGTAGAAACCCAAATCAAGGAACAAAAACTGCAGAGAGGCACTGTCAAGGATCTTCTTTATCAACTAGTGGGGCTTTAATTTTGGCACAAACCAAGACACATCAGTTTCATTCTTCCAAGCACGCGGACCAAAGCTTGAGTTTTTGAGAGCACCTCCTCTCTCTCCTCTCTCTCTCTCTCTCTCCTAATCGAGTGCTTGTTTTTACCCTCCAAAAGAAACCGACCTTTCGATGAACCCACTAATCCTACTGACCCTCTCTCTCCTCACTTTCCCTCTCTTGTTTTTCCTTTCGTTTGCTTTGAAACTGGAAAAGGAGTGTATGCATGCTCCAATCCTACGCACACTTCTCTGTATAGGGTTGATTTCGTGCAGCTTTAAACTGTGCTGCCAAAATATTATTACATTTTTTATTATATAATGGTAGTAGTAGAAATGTTTTTATGCTTTCTATGGCGTTTTGGTAGAAAAGCAATAAAGAAATGGGAAAAAGCAGACCAAAGCCAGATGAACACGAAACAGTATAGTACTGGTTCAGTACAGTAATCTCTCCTGGTACAGAGAGAGAGAGTGTTAGCTTTTATATAAAATAAAATAAGGCGCGGTCTAGGGGAGGAAGCGTTATTCAGACGTATACTTTTATTTCTTACGCATCATTGTTAATTATTTTTCGTTAATCTTTAATTCATTTCATTCAACTTGACGATTATAAATTGAGAAGAGCGTGTGAAAGATAAAAATAAATGTGCAGATAACATTGCCTCTAGGAGAATGCATTGCGTTAGAGCATATCCAAAAAGGAGATATCAAAATCCTACGTAGAATGCTACTATACATATTTGACATCAAAATTTTATCCAATCGAAGTGTTATTTGCTAACTGAATTTAAAAACTTTGTGATTATGAGCCAAATTTGACATCAAAACAAATTTATTTGACCGAATCAGAAAGTGAATACACATAACGAGTACTTAATATTATCCGAACAAAAATGTCAAAATATAGCGGAATTTACCACGTGGATTACGTGGATTTGCAGGGTCCTACTCTCTCTCAGCTTTTGTGCTCTTTTGCATGTAAGCCAACCACTGCCACTTTCCAAGCCCTCAACCTCCCTCCCTTCTTGTATTTACGTCTCCATTTATTAATTTTTATTTTATTATTTTAAATAATAAAAAGGACTAAAAAAGAAATAAAATAATGAAGAAAAGATACTTTGATGACTGAGAGCTTGCGTCTTGCGTCCGGTGTTTTGACTGATCTTCCGTTCATGACAAAAATCAACTGCGGCTGGCACACGTTAATCATGTGACTACCACGTGTCAGAATCCTGTCCGATCCGTCGCGGTGCCGCTTCTCGTTTGCATTTCTTCGCGGCTTTGTTTCATTGGACTCAGATTCTCTCCTTTTCTTTTTCTTTTTCTCTTTTTTTTTTTATCATTTTTCAACTTTAAAATTTGATAAAAGCAGTCAAAGGACCTAATAAATGATAAGATCACATTCAAAGGTTTTGAAATATTTTTCATTGCCTTTAGGAAAAATATTTCCTAAAATTAAAAGTTTCAATTTGTCAACAAAAACTATAAGTTATAACCTACTTTTTAAAATCGATTTTGAGAATTTTTACAATTTATTATGAGCAAAAATTTGAGATATTATCGTCGTGTCACATCCCAGACTCGGCTCCACCGTAGCACGATATTGTTTGCTTTGGACCCCGACCACGCCCTCACGGTTTTGTTTATGCGAATTCACAGGAGAACTTCCTAGTAGGTCATCCATCATAGGATTGCTCTCGTCCGAACTCGCTTAACTTCGGAGTTCCAATGGAATTCAAAGCCAATGAATTCTCAAAATGTCTCATGCTATAAGGATGGGAGCATGTACATATAAGGCACATCACCCTCTCTCTCCGTTGGTCGGTGTGGAATGTTACACATCACACTACATGTTTTCCAAAATCAATTTAGGACATTTCGAATATTTTCCTCACATAAAAATATCTCTGGGGCCTCTCTGTTAGTTTACATTATTTTTCTATTTTCCAATAAAAAATCAATAAAAAAAAAGTAGTTTCGTGACCTAATAAACGATAAGATCACACCCAAAGGTTTGCAATATTTTCCTTAGATTTCATGTAAAATATTTCCTAAAACTAAAAATTTCAATTTTTTTTCTCAAAAACTGTGAGTTATAACCTACGCTTTTGAATCATTTTTACAAGATTTATTAAGAGCCAAAGTTCAAGCCATTCTGTTCACAACACATGTTTCCTAATATTAATTTAGGACATTCCCATGATTTTCGACACATAAAATATATATTTTTGAAGGGGGGGGTGTTTCTCTTTATGTTCGTACTTTGAAAATCAATTAAAAAGATTGTTTTTATTACCAATGATCCTTGAGATTGATCAAATTCGTCATTTTGGTCATTCACTTTCAAAATCAATGAATGTCGTCCCTGACATTTACTACCATAGATCAATTTGGCCATTCCATTTATATTCCATCAACTATTCTGTTAGTTTGTTGATGTGACACACATTTGAGATTCATAGATCCAATAAAATAGTGATAAGTGGATTAATCAAAATAATTAATTCTTTAAGGGAATTGTTATTGACACTTCAATAATCTCATTTTGCACTCCAAACTTTATATAATTAGAAAGAAAAATATACTTGTGAGAGTGTAGATTAAAATTTTTAAATAAGATTTTTAAAATGCTAATAACAGTTTATTTCTTTAAATGTTTTTTTTTTTTAATGTTAAGTTATGAAGATAAAATAATATGCCACGCGGGTCCCGGTCTTCCATTTCTTTCTCCCTTTCAGCTGCACAGCCAGCACCGCCGGTGGCACTGCTCATCATTTTCCAGATCTTTGCTCCCTTCCACGGTTCGCACCGCCCAGGTTCCTGCTTATCATTGTCCTAGCTTTACAATCCTCTTTACAACTTTGACAAACTTGGTACTCAACTTCCCTAGCAAGGCCTTGAGCCATCCGCACAACCGCGACAAAAACCCGACCTTCTCTTCCCCTTTCCAAGATCCTCATTTTCCCAGAGCTTTCACGCAAAATTCAGAAGAGGAAGAGTGGGACTATTTATTCATATATATAATCATTTAAAACTTTTAATAGTGAAATTATTTTTTGAAAATTTAAAAAACGAAACGGAAAAGGAGTTGATGGGGATGTGGGATCTTGGAAGGAGAAGGGAAGGCAGCAAAGATCTGGGAAAATGATGAGCAGTGCCACCGCCAGTGTTGATTGTGCAGCGTGGATGGGAGAAAGAAGAGGAAGAGCGGGACCCGCGTGGCATATTATTTTTCCTTCTTAACTCAACATTTAAAAAAAAATCATTTAAAGAATTAATTATTTTGAATAATTCACGTGTCACCATTTTATTGAACTTGCAGGTTTCACAAGTGTGCCACATCAACAAACTAACAGAATAATTGACGGAATAACCAAATTAATCTACGATAGTTAATGTCATGAACGACATTCATTGATTTTGAAAGTGAATGACCAAAATGATGAGTTTGATCAATCTCATGGACCATTGGTGATAAAAATACTAAAAAAAATAGTTACGGGTCGTAATAACTGGTAGGATCACATCAAAAGGTCTTGCAGCATTTTTCTTAACTCCACGCAAAATATTTTCTTTAAAATATCAATTTTTTTCACATAAATTGTGTGTAACTCACATTTTCAAATCAATTTTGAGAAATTTTAAAAGATTCATTATAAACCAAAATTTGAGTCATTCTCCTCACACCACATGTTTCCTAAAATTAATTTAGGACATTCCGAAATTTTTTGACACATAAATTATATTTGGGGCCCTCTATTAATTCATATTATTTTTTCAACTTCAAAAATCAATAATTGAATAGTTTCGGGTCTTAATAAATGGTAGGATCATATCCAAATATCATGCAGCATTTTTCTTAGCTCCCATGCAAGATATTTCTCAAAACTAAAAATTTTAACTTTTTTTTCACAAAATTGTGAGTTATAACCAGTGTTTAAAATATCAGTATCGGGGGAAATATCGATATAAAAAATTGTAGAAATATCGATGAATATATCAATGTTGGTTGTTTTTTTTATGGAAATGATGGAAATTTAAAATTAAACTTTGAGAAATGTCAAACACTAGTTTACACTAAATATAAGTTTCTCTGATATTTAACGAACATGTAGGAAATATTGACAAAATCTGTCAATTTCATATATATGACTAACATTTTAAGACTACAGCTTTGGAAATCCAGATGGGTGTTAGGTAAAAGTCTCAGATGCTGAACAATTAAGAAAGAATATGAGTTTGACACAATATAAGTATGAATTATTGGTATGTATGTGTTCTTTTCTTTTCTATAGTAAAGTATACGTGGTACACTACTAAAGCTTATGATTCAGATGTTCTTTCTATCACGCCATCTAGTTGTTGTCCATGAAAGGGTGGACGATTTTCCAGTTTGATACGTCGAATTTGATATGGTTAAGTCCACTTTAGACTTTTTTAGAGAGAGTCTCGGTCTGCATCATATGTGACTTATCTTTGAGTGTGCGGGACTCTTAAAGTATAAATTGGGTAAGGATCTTTGGGGTAGGCAATGAGCACTTTGGAGGCTGCACTAACAAAAAGGTCAATGGTGTTGTCACGCCTCCCACATTATTATATTGCTCTCATGCCACACGCATGATTACAATCAACCACCTTTCCCTGCCTATATCGTTGCATTGCATGATAAGCTTAAGGCAAATACGATCCGATAATATATAAAAAGATGATGTATTTCAAGCTAATCATAAAATAACTGAAAGCGATTTTATATTTGAAAATTATTTTTTTGAAGATGTATATGTAGTTCAAAAAACTAAACAAAAACACTTTGAAAATTTTAGTTGAAATTTCAACATGGTTTATCCTAAAACTGATCCTAACATTAGTGCTTTGTTGGAATCACTTTTCGATAAGTACTTTTTATTTTGTTACCCCACATTTAAAGCGAAACCCGACCCGATCAACATTATTTCATGGCGGCTTGGCTCCACCTCATTTACTAAACAATATAAACACCTGATTTGGTGGGTTAGTAGATTACGTCTTAAATGAGTACCACGTCGTGCTCGTAAGATTGTTTTGTGGAATTATGATCATTTGAATTTTTTTTTTTTTTTGGGTAAAATGATATCTTTTGTTATATTAAATGTTAAATGAGCCATCGACGGAGTTTGAATCCACGCGGTCATGCAAAAAATTAATTTCTTTCTACCACTGTAGTAAAGTACCACTTACGTGATTTTTTTTTAATTGTAATATTTTGTCCATCGTGAAGACAACCATGATCGGACGGTTCATATTTGACCCTGAGATTGAGCGTTAATAAAAGGTGGGGCCCTTTTTTCACTCTGCTAGACAACTATGGAATTATTATTAGTTTTTTTTTTTTAACAAACAGTATTATCTATACTAAGGTTATTTCCAACCGAAGGAGTCAAATATAGCCCCGTCTAGAATTATAGCCATGCAATAAATTATTTTTAAATGAACTGTGTCAGACCATATTCATATACCATCTCCAACCGAAAAAATTAAATATAGTCCCTTCACTAATTTATTAGTTTTAAGTTTATACTTCAAAATTATGGGTTAATTTAATAGAAAACTTCATTTTAATCCTTGGCAAATATGATTTTTAGATTAAAATCATGAGTAAGATCAAAATCTAATTTTAGCCCCTTGATACATTAATGACCTCATTTAATAATTATATTTTGATTTTTTAATTATTTCTATTTTTCTTCCTAATTTTTAATGTATTAATTTTATTTCATTATAATTATAATTTTCATTTCATTTATTATAATATATTTTGATGTAAACATTTAGATAAATTAATTTTTATTTTACAATATATTTCGATGTACTTTGTCTTTTTCATTTAGGTACATTAAATTCATTATAATATATTTCGGTATAAACATTTAGGTACACACATTTTCGTACATACATTTCGATACAAACATTTAGATACATTAATTCAATATATTATATTTCGGTACTAGCATTTCGGTGCATACATTTATGTCATATCCCGACTCAGCGTCCACCACATCCCAGGCTCGACTCCGCCGTAGCACAATATTGTCTACTTTGGGCACCGACCACGCTCTCACGGTTTTGTTTCTAGGAACTCACATGAACAGAACTTCCCAATGGATCACTCATCCTGTAAATGCTCTGACCCATTTCTCGCTTAACTTCGGAGTTCCTACAGAACCCAAAACCAGTGAGCTCCCAAAATGCCTTGTGCTAAAGGAAATGAGCATGTACATATAAAACATAGAGGATTCTCATCCCTTGGCGATGTGGGATCTAACACATTTCGGTACATACATTTCAGTACTAACATTTAAATACATTAGTTCAATATAATACATTAATTAGGTACATTAATTCAATATAATATATTTTGGTATTAACATTTTGGTGCATACATTTCAGTACACACATTTAGGTACATTAATTTAATATAATAAATCTTGGTACACACATTTAGGTACATTAATTTAATATAATATATTTCGGTACTAACATTTAAATACATTAGTTCAATATAATACATTTCGGTATATTAATTGAGTCTTTCAAGTTTGAAGAATGTTAAATAAAATTAATAAATTAAAAAACTCTTTTTTTGTAAAAAAAATTAAATTAAAATTTGTATATTAATAAATTTAAATATTTAATGGGAGACATTAAATAAAATGCACATTAATTATTTTGAATTAAGGACACATCAAGGGATTATAATCAATATGTAATCTAACACCAAATTTATTTTAAATTTCAATTTTCTTAAAGGATTAAAGTTAAAAAAACCCCTTAATTTAATTATAGCGTTGGCCATTATCAAACCTAGCCATTGAATTTGAATCAATTATTGTAACATCCCACATCGCCCAAGGAAGTGATCCTTAAATGTATATTCCCATCACTACCTAGCATGAGGCTTTTTGGGAGCTCACTGGCTTCGGGTTCCGTATGAACTTCGAAGTTAAGTGAGAAGGAGGCCAGAGCATTCCTAGGATGGGTGACCCACTAGGAAGTTGCTCGTGAGTTCACAAAAACAAAACCGTGAGGGAATAGTAAGCCCAAAGCGGACAATATTGTGCTATACTAGTGGAGCGGGCCCGGGAAGTGGTCCGTCCCGGGCCAGGATGTGACAATTATTGTTGCAGAGGAGTCATGCCCCAAAAAAAGGCTAATAAGGAGTTATGCTTGGCTAGCCTGATGCCCCTAGCCCAAAGCGGACAATATCGTGTTATGGTGGTAGAGCGGGCCCGAGAAGGGTCGGCCCCGGGCGGGGATGTGACAATTATCGTTGCAGATGAGTCATGCCCAAAAAAAGGGCTAATAGGGAGTTATGCTTGGCTAGCCCATTTGGCCAAATAATGGTCTGATTGGCTTTATAGAATTATAGCCTAGCCATCCATTGGAGATGAATTTTCGGACAAATCAAACCATTTTTTTTGCTTTTAGACCTTTAGCCCCTCCATTGGATATTGCCTAAGAGGAGGGTGTAACATCTTACATCGTCCATGTGAGTGATCCTTAAATGTATATTCTCATCCCTACCTAGCACGAGACCTTTTGGGAGCTCACAGGCTTTGGGTTTCGTCGGAACCTCGAAGTTAAGCGAGAAGGCGGCCAGAGCATTCCCATGATAGGTGACCCATTGGGAAGTTACTCGTGAGTTCCCAGAAACAAAACTGTGAGGGCGTAGTCGGGGCTCAAAGCGGACAATATCATGCTACGGTGGTGGAACGGGCCAGGGAAGTAGTTCGCCCTGGGCCGGGATGTGACAAATGATATCAGAGCCAATCTATGGCCGGAAGTGTGCCGAGGACATCGGGCCCCTAAAGGAGGTGGATTGTAACATCCCACATCGCCTAGGGGAGTGATCCTTAAATGTATATTCTCATCCCTACCTAGCACGAGGCATTTTAGGAGCTTACTAGCTTCGGGTTCCGTTGGAACTCCGAAGTTAAGTGAGAAGGCGGCCAAAGCACTCCCATAATGGGTGACTCACTAGAAGTTGCTCGTGAGTTCCCAAAAATAAAACCATGAGGGCGTATTCGGGACCCAAAGCGGACAATATCGTGCTACGGTGGTGGAGCGGGCCCAGGAAGTGGTCTGTCCCTGGCCAGGATGTGACAGAGGGGGTGGGCTAAGCCTCACAACAGACTAGCAATAATATGGTTTAAATTCACCTTCGGTGAGAATTGAACCTAATACCTCTCATTTACAAGTAAACAAAAGTACCACTAAACCGTAATACTAAATGTCAACAACTTTGGAACTTAAACTAACCGAATTCTAAGATTAATCCAGCACTTAGGCCATCTTTGAGGGCAAAATGTGGAACTAAACTAGTTAACTATGTTTTATTGCTTCATCCAGCACTTAGGCCATCTTTGAGGACAAAATGTGGAACTAAACTAGTTAACTATGTTTTATTGCTTCAAAAATTAATATTTTAAACATACTTTAGGGTTAAAATTTCATCTTCAGCATGTAATGCATACTTTATCTCCCTATAATTTATTATTTTTTTAATATAATGAGAGAAACTATGCACCCTATGAATTTTTATTTAGAAAGTGGATATGAAGCATGATTGAAGTTGATTTTTTTTTAAATTTCTCAAATTCTCCCGTTAGAGAAGCTCGTTGTAGTGTCCTCATAAATGATGGTCATCAACACAATGACCCGACGGAAGAATGAAGACGAGCGAAAAATTATAGATAATAGTCATGATGAATTATAACACTTAATATATAATGTGCAAGTTGCTATTGGTGTCATCCAATGAAAATATAACTAGAAGATGGTCGGGTGAGTGTATGAACTTTAAAGAACAAACAAATGATTGAGATCGTTACAATAACACTATAATTAATCTTTTCATTAACATCACATTGCTAAGGAGACTCTCTCACAAATTAGATTCTCTGTTACCTTATGTTTTTTACACAATATCTTATAATATTAGTATAAAATTGATGTTAAACTCTGAAATAACAGAAAATTCATAAAAAATTTCACTTTAAAAAAACCTCTTTAATATTTTTCAACGCGATCAACCCATTTATAATTAGCCATAAAATTTAATAAAGAGAATGCGACCAAATATATATGATGTGGTGGGACTGATGAGGTTGTTGGGATCCACACTCAAGGAATCGTGAAAAAAAAAAATGGGGCGTGGTTTGAGGGGAACATAGAAGCAGAGTGGCGTGTAGGGATGGAAGGAGACATTTGCTCTGAAGTCTTATGATCGCAGTTAGAGGGAGGGAGCTCAATTATTGTCTTGTCAGCGAGAGGGCAACTTATATAAAATGTGTTACTGTTTATATAATATTGTGTTTGATAATGTAATATAGTGTAAGGAGAAACACATGCGTTATGATATTGTTGTGATATATGCTACAGTGATGATAAACATGTTTTATGATCACGGTTAGAGGGAGGGAGCTCCATTATTGGCTTGTCACAATTTTTGTGAGCGAGAACAACTTATATAAAATAAGTTTACTATTTATATAATGTTATGATATTATTATGATATATGCTACAATGACGATAAACACGTTGTTTTATGTACGTTATTGTGGTTTTATATATGCCGATATTACTATTTTGTCGATATTGATGATACAGTTACGTTGTCCTCTCATGGGTACTTTTTGATGGGTGGGCAGAGAATCTAGGCAGCTTTAAGGGCTTTTTTCAATGGAAGAAGATAGAAAAGGGCCTTTATATTGCAAATAGGTCCCTCACTCTACTGATTGCCCTTCTTTTCTTGCTTATTGGGATATTTTTATATAATTTTGCAAATTCAAATATTCAAAATCAGAGTACAATGAGAGGTTTTAGATTTGATTATCGTCAAAAAGATTAATTTAAATTACATTATTGTTAGTCTATTGTGAGGCTAAGCTCACATTTTCCCCCTAAGTGCAGATAATATTGTGTATTAAAAAAAAAGCTACTTAGTATTGTGGTTTAGTGGTATTCCTCTTCACTTGTAAGTGAGAGGTTCTAAGTTTGATTGTCGCTAAAGGCGAACTTGACAGGTTCATTGTGACGCTTAACCTACTCCCCACATCTTCAGTCACGATAATAGCATTTGTTAAAAAAAAAAAAAAAAAAAAAAGAGTATATTGTAGTAAAGACTTTTTTGGTTGGACATGGTATTCAAGCTGGGCAGACCAAAACACTTTAGGCCCGTCCGATTCCTCTAAAGCCCATGAGGGATAAAAGCCCGCCCAAGATTAACCGGACCGATATGTAGATACTGACATCTTAGCGGGTTTGCATACGTTGAACAGTCACAACCCATACCAAGCAATCCAACGCGGGCTCAGCTCTTTCTTGCTTTCCAAGTAATTCTCCCTTAGCTTTTCTTCAATTTTTCAATTTTCTTTATTGATAATGCTGAAGTTAATTAAGCTCCCGTTGATTATGATTATTATTTTTCTCACGTAATGACTAATGACTGCTAATTTAGGTTAATTTATGTACTTTCTGTTTTGTGCTGGCTTAAGCTCAAATTCTACAATGCAGGGCAATGGTGGTATCTTCTTGTATCACTTTGTCGTGTCGTATTATCATGTGGTCATACATCAATTTTTCTTATTAGTTTGATGTATTCCCGTGTCCGTATCCATGGTCTTCCTTACAGGTAAAATGAAATTTTCGACGGTTTTGTATTCGCTTATGAATTCAACATTGTTGATAAGACTCCAAGGATTTTTTCTGAAATTAAATCCATACTTGGGTGTGAGACTGCAAGTTAGGTTTTCACCTTTTTCTCCAAAGCCAAATATGGTTTTCAGGTAGGTTTTCTTATCCTTTATGTTATGCAGTGCAAAAAATTAGATTCAGATTTTGTAACTTTACGAATCAACGCATCGAAGGATTCAAGTCCAAAGTTGGTTTATTCTGTTATCGAATGCTGCTGAAATTAGCTGCACTGTCTTGCTATTTGTTTTGTAATGTGCCGTCACTTTAGAAGAAAAAGAAATTCGCGATGGAATTACATAAAAAACAATAAGATTTTTGTTCACCATGCCTGTACGTGTTAAGTTTTTCTTTGCGATACGCTGGTATCTTGTAGAAACATGGCGAGGGAGTATTTGTTAGCCGGAGAACATAAGTGTGATGTGATGAAATTTGAAACGATAATAAGGCTTTTAGTCAAAAGGTGACCTACAATTACTATCACTTTCTTTAATGTTAATGAAGAAATTCTGATAGTTTCCTGCACAATTCGTATGGCGTACTTGTGCAGTTGAAAATCTTATACTGTTGGACTTCAATTTTGATTGTCATAGTATGTGTACTTTCATATCATTGATTCTTGTTTGCCGTTTGGACGAGGAATGCTGCATATTTCTGGTTCCTTGCTTCCATCTCACACGGGAAGCATTCCTTGGTTGGCTAAAGATACGGAAGACGTTTTCACTCATCTTGGACATCTAGAACTTGAAAAGTTTGTATATTAATATGTATAATCTGTTAAAGAAAATAAAAAACTGTATTCTGCATGAACAGTTAAAGGAATTTGTATGAGTACTACAAAGAGGAGCGAAAGTGAGGCGGAAGTGGTTATGCAAGAGCCCGGTACAGCTGATGCCAAAGCATTTTCGATCGTCATTGTTACTGATATGGTCATTACTGTATGACATTACGAAGAGTTTGAAGAATAGGAGGAAAATTTTAGGGTAGTCCCTATGGTAACTGACTATTGTGTACTCTATGGAATGGAAGCAGTATGCCAAACAGGTCACATGTAGTTTGGAACTTTGGATGAGAGACGATATCCCAGATTTTGTATCTGAAGAACCAGTAAATATATTGGTTTAGATTTTCTGAAATTTTTGCAACATAACATGTGCCTTCTTATTGTCCTTATACAATGTTTCTTCACTAATTTTGCAGCTTGTTTTGTTTTTTCGCAGGGTTTTTATTTTTTAAACTCTATTTTGTTGGTATGGCAAGGAGCCAAGGGGCTGGAAAAAAGGCCAAATCGAAAGCCATTCAAGACGTTCATCTAATGCCATTTTGGAAAAGCACTTTTGGGAGTTAGGTTTGCTGCACACGAATCTCTGTTTTACCAGTATATCCTTCATCAATATGAGATTTTCACATAAATGCCTCCCTCTCCTAACTCGTAACAGGTTATAATTTCTCATATCACATAAAGAGAAAGATAGACACGTAATATTATGCAGTTTGTTGACAGTGCATGTAAGTATTTTTTCTGTGATTAGCAGTGTTAAGAGCACATCCTATGTTAGGATTGTCTGTGGAGCTTCCTTCTTTTTTTTTTTTTTTTTTTTTTTTGAGGTCGCCCAATTCAATGGATCGATTGTATGGTACAGCTAAGGTTAAGCAGACTGCATTATACCTAGTCATTTGGACTTGGTATTTTTGGTCAATCCGATTTGCTTGCTCCAATATATGAAAAAGGATCGACAACTATCGTTGCGTTTGTCAATCATTTTCATTGGGATGCGGGGGTTTCTAAGTACATTCCATTTGCACCATGTACTTATGATTGCCATTACTTGCAGCTTCACGTATGGGCAGGCACCTCATATAATATTAATATATACAAAGGACCCCCTTCTTAACGGTACCCTACAACTGTGCAAAAACGAGAGATATTATTATTACATACTGGTTGCGTATCACCTGTTTGGAGTTTAATTTGTTTTTTAACACACGCTATTTTGCTACTTAGTATGACAATTTAGTGGTATTCTTCTTCACTTATAAGTGAGAGGTCTTATATTTGATTATTGCCAAAAGCGTATTTGAACCACATTATTGCTAGTCCATTGTGAGACTTAGCCCACTCCCTCACCCTTTTAGGGTAAAAATATCGGAATGCAAGAGATTTTGGCTCAAACACACAATGATTCAACTATAATAAATTGAAATTGAATTCGTCATTAACAATAAGCGAACTTAAAATCTTTTACTTACAAGTCAGAGATAAATACTATCAGACAATAGTTTTTAAGTATTTTAGCTTGTAACTTATGAGTAAAATATGAGTATATAAAAACGATACATGAGTGATAACCTAGTCTTTTTCTTGCTACAGTGCAACAAGATATCTTATATGAACTCCTCCCATATACGATAAATATATTTATTTAGGTGGAATCATAATCAAATCGTGTGGAGGGTATGGGGCATCTATCAAAAACAGCCCATACTAGTTTCATCCTATCTTTTCTAGTATTATATTCATCGATTACAAAATTAAAACCAAATAGTTGTTTATATTTTATAAAATTTAATTATGGAAGAGAGAAAGACAAGAGTGGGGTGGGAGAAGATGGGGTTTTCAGGTAGATGGAATGATTCCGAGTTGCATGTGCGCCGTCGTGTGTTTTGTAAAATGAGAGAAAAATACACAAAGGATCGTGACAAAGTCTTTTCCCCACATAATCCGGCTTACTAACATGCTTCCCTTCTTCCCCCATTGGCTTTTGGCTGCTTGCTAGCTATAAAGCCCCCTTCACCTTTACAGTGTACACTTGCACCATGTAAAAGCAAAAGCACTTACGTTACTGTGCTCGATTTAATTAGAATCTTCGTTCTCCGTTATGACTAACGACGGACATTCTCTTTTTTTTTTAATCTTTCTTTTACGTTAAAAACAGATAATATGATCATTAGTATTACGGTTTACTGTTATCTTTATTTGTAATTGAAAGTTCTTAACTTTAACTCTGAATAAGGAGTTCGATATCAAATTAGTGTTTGTCTATTGTTCTTGTTTCTCTCTTTATGCACTACCTTTGTTTAGATCAAGTAATTCTGCTTTTATTTGTTCAATTCTACAACTAGAAGTAAAAGGTAAAAGTGCACAAGGAGAGAAGTAGAGCGTGAAAGTCATTTCCTTTTTTCATAATTCAATGACAAACTTTGCATTTGAATGCTATGCATGTGACAAATTATGTATATATCTCATGTCAATTAACGACATTATCTCTTTCTCTTCAATGTTAATTGTATTAGTGAATTTGTTTAGCTCATTTTATACGAGGATATTGAGGTGTCATGGAAATCATAGTCCTAAAACGTGTTGGCCAAATATAGTTTTAAGAGAAAAGATGCAGACAGTGGGAATCGAGTCCTCTTAGCCAGAAGATTACGAACACAAAATATATCTTATCTCTATATATTTAAAGTGATGATCTGATAGGTTGAGTTGATCATATTTTTATAGGTAATAACTAACCATTAACCACCAAATCTTATTGCTAAAACATCCCAATCATTTTCAATCATTTGTCCTAATTAAAAAAAAAGATAATTAATAAACAGATGATTAGAGCTTTGAGTACTAATTGTTCCAACCTCTCAAACCACCATAATTTGTCCCTGACTATACACACTAGCTACACCCTATATACAGAAAATGATAATGCAAGGGAGACCAAACTTTTAAATCAAATTTGCAAACCAAATGATATGTATAAGCACATTAATCAATACTTAAGTAATAATCCAATTATCAACAACCATGTCATTTGGTTTTAAAAAAATTTCCTCCCTAGTATTACCCTACAGAAAATGTTCGAGAGACCATATTTTGTAATTCACGTAATATGACGGTTAATGAATGTTCTTTTTTTAATGATTCAAAAAATTCAATCATTAACCATCACATCATATAATTTACAAAATATAATTCAAGTAAATAATCTCTCTAACATCACCCTCTATATATTATGGAAGGAGGCTCTAATCTCTTACTAGAAGTCTATAAGTGCATGTTTGCTTAATTCCAATTAATTTACGAGTCTACGACCCTATTCTCTGGAAAGGGAGAATATATGTTAAAGCAGTTAGAAGAATCAAGGTCCAAAGACAGCTAGGAATTTTGTGTTTTTTTTTTTTTTTAACAAAAGCAATTTTATGTTTTTACTGTAAGCTTTTAGTCTAATGGATGGTCATACTTTAGAAAAGTTTCGACCTTTTTAATTAGGTGTAATTAGGAAAATAAGTTCTACAGTCAATACTATTTTCCGGGCTAAAAACTTGAGTGTAACTCGGGATATGATATCATCATTCTATAGCATAATCCTGTAAATTCTATAATATTATGTCAATTGTCAAAGCTCAATTATGAATTTAGGGTTTTTTAGTGTGCACAAGAATACAATATACACTGAAATTTTTTGTTGTTATAGCATTGAATCCTTAAGCGTACATACCATGCATTGCTCTGGTGCATGCCATCCACCGAAGTAAAGTTGAAGTTTCGACATGGACTATTCTAGATGCTATTCGTTTTCCTGGTTTGATCTAACAAAAAACGGAACGAATCAATGATTGAAGGCAAGAGGGCGGCGGTTAATGCATGAGGGCTTGGAGGCATATGGGTGTCATGGCCTCTCTCTCTGGATTTTCTTGGGAATGAGCAACGATGATAATAATTAGGATGAATAGTGGTTTTGTTGGTTACTGTCTTGCAGATAAGGAGCTATATGATGATATATCATCACATATATCGTACGCACATAGCTGGCCATATGGCTATGATCTGATTGGCATTATCTTCATATATAGATGATAAATCCGCCCCCATGTGGCATGTGACTCTATAGATTGCTGGTGATCTCTCTCGATACATTGCTCTTCTGTTTCAGGTATATATCTTTATATCAGAAGAGAAAGAATGACAAATAATGCAGAATGTTGATCGATATTTAGAGGTTATTAGATTCTTGAAACTTTTTTTGTGTTCACCGTCCAAATCATGATGGCATCGTGTGGTTCAGAAAAGCTGGAACCACAAGAGAAGTGCTTTTGGATTTTGACTTTGTTACGTAAGAGTGAGTAGTGGTGGGTTTGTGTGTTGGATATAAAAAAAATTTCCATATTTTGCACGCACGTATTAGCTCTTTCTGCTGAGTGCACTTCTATCTGTACTGTCTTCTCCTTTCGGTTGCACGGAACCCTAATGACTCATCACATCTGCTGCCCTCACCATATTCACCATATCCATAAGTTTCCACTTGTATCCCCCACTATTTGCCTTTTTTATTTTTGTTATAAAGTGATATTTTAATCTAATTTAATTTACAGAGGAAAATCAAATTTAGACTCTTTTTCTTTTGTTTACTACTCATTATCCTGTAGCGAGATCACTGCCCTAACTAAATAGTCTAACCTATATTACTGCACTATCTACTATAACCCTCTTCTTCTTTCGGGGGTGGGGGTGTCAAAATGTGCAAATATTTTTTCTTTATAGCACAAAAACAACTTAGCCTCGAGAGAGAATATACAAAATGGTTCTTTGATTCGAAACTCCCCAAAAATCATCTAACAAAGCACAATAAACAGTAGGGGAAGGATGCTCAAACCACCTACATCCAGAGTCAAAAGAAAATTTTAATTTAGATGTTATGCTAATTTTCCTGGATGAAAATCCTCTCTATACCAAACGAATGAAAATTGAATTTTCGAGAGTAATGAAGAACAAGGAGAGATGCCAAAATATATAGATTTGCTACACGCATGCATATTCAACCAATAACATGCAGGCATGCATCCATGTTTAACGAAAATATGTAGCTACTCAAACACACACGTCAATAAAACAATACTTTGACTTTTACAGGAGGATGAAGCATGCACCGCCGGCGGCTTCTTCTTCTTCTTCTTCTTCTTCTTCTTCTTCCAATTAACTTGCTTAAACGGTGCGGCGCATAACTGTACATTCAGCGGAACCTTCCTTCACCCCTCCAGATTCCACATTGTTTTGAACATATATAAATTCACTTTTATTCATCCATTTCCTCCTCTCTTTTTTATCTGTTTGGATGGTATTGATTATTCACCTATTTAGATTGTTTGAAAAGTTAACCACCACATAATGATCTGGTTGACTCGAATTTCAGGCTTGTATTTCACATGGTTGATTATATGTTTAATTCCTTACGCTTATGAATCACATGATAGTAGCTAGAAGAAGGCTAAATTGCCTTTGTATGTCTTTCCAACCCTCGAAGTGATGGATTGTCGTGGCTTCACCACTAGCTGATTCTTTTTTTTTAATTGTTTAAAACGTTTTTTTCTGTGCATTTTTATGAATATATATATATATATATATATATATATATATATATATGTCAGTTAAATGTGAACTCGAGTTTCAGATGTTGACATAGTTTCCCTATATTCCGTTTTCATGTTTCATTTCTTAATGATAAAACTATATAATTAATATGATAAATTAAGAGAAACTTGTGTCAAAGAAGAATCACATGAGCTGTTTACTTAATTCCAACCTGGAATATTATATATATATATATATATATATATATATATATATATATAATTTGGAGCAAGATATTCACAAATCGAATAGACGACGCCACTTCTTTTAATTTTTGGTAGAGAAGGTGTTCTTAATTAAATTGCATATTCAATGCCATTTTAGTGGTGTGTGTGTAATTAAGTATTCAATTAAAAGGTGTGTTTGCAAACTAGAAAACGCTGTTGTGACTATGACATTGTCAACACTCAACAGGTGTACGTACATGCGTGCTTCAAATTGATTAACAGCATGAATAATAACATCCTAATTAATTATTAATCACTCACTCCCTTCCCCTTTTGTTGATTGTTTAGACAATATATAAAGAACAAGACTTCGCTGAGAAGGTGTTCTTAATTAATTTGCATATTCCATGCCATTTTAGTGGTGTGTGTGTGTGTGTAATTAAGTATTCAATTAAAAGGTGTGTTTGCAAACTAAAAAACGCTGTTGTGACTATGACATTGTCAACAATCAACAGGTGTACGTACATGCGTGCTTCAAATTGATTAACAGCATGAATAATAACATCCTAATTGATTATTAATCACTCACTCCCTTCCCCTTTTGTTGATTGTTTAGACAATATATAAAGAACAAGACTTCGCTGCTGATAAGCAATCACGTACGGATACGTGTCTAAGTTTTGATTATTTTAATCAAAACTTGAACACGTGTCCGCGTATGATAGGCCATCAGCAGTAGCTACTGCTGATCTTTTCAACAGCGAAGTTGTTTCCTATATAAATTAGTACTTCTCCAACTGGTATTATTTTCCCTCTATGAATAGATAAACTTTATTAGATATGAATAAAAACATTTACATCAAATGTCAAGATATTGAATAATTAAATTGCCTCAATGAGCTCACGTGTAGTAAAATCAATCTTGCATTCTACTAACAAACGATGCAGCCATATGTGTTCCCCAAGTGCACGTTAGCAGTACATGTCCATTGAGAATTACGTAGTGAATCTAATGATATATATTTCACAGTACTAGTCATGAGGTAGTCAATCTTTCTTTATTAAGATTAATTTTGATTAACATCCTTTTCAAAACTCTTGCACTGTAATTTCACGCTTCATATATATACGCGCTTTAATAATATCAGTAATATTAGGGATTAACTTCAAAAATATAAACAATCAACACATCAAATTTTTATCATCCAGCTATCCAAATCGGATAAGATTAATTGAAAAGCAAAACATGGTGATGCTGCAGTGTTCTGACACTGGACGGTAAAAAAATGTCCTAATTAGTGAAGCTAATTAAGCGGGGACAAAGAAGACAATCCTTTTCACTAATCACTCTCTCTTGTTTGATAAAAAATAAAAGTAAAAAATAAAAAACCATCTGCTATATGTTTCTGTTGCATGCACGAGTCTGATGAAGATTGGTACTTAGACCTGTACCATGTAAGAACTTGCTTGTAGTTTGTTTCCAGTACGCTTCCCTGCTGATGTTTGTATTAATCTTAATCATCCTAATTAAACAAATCACAAATTGACAAGCTAATCCAAAACAATTAAGCAGAACTTCAGGTTAATATCCTCTACCTGGCGGCCCTGTGGCGTCTGTACAACCTGTACTCCCCAAAAACAGAAGGAAAAAAAAAATATAAAACATTACTGCGTACGTAGATCGAAAGTGGTTACACATAAAATCCAAAACATCCAAAATTTAAAAATAATAAACGCAAAGAACAAGTCGACTGATTAAAGAGAGTGTTAATTAAGCTAATTAACAATTAGTGATTAGAACGTACGTTACAAAACTAGCTTTGGCATTTGGGATGTGCCAGCTTACACTGTCACCCATCGTCCGACTCGACTGCCATGAAAAAAGCTTAATCAGTGGATTAAGTATAAAAACGATAAAGGACATTCCCTGAACCAAACATTAATGCCAAATACGATGCTCAATAGCAACAAAAGTTGTAAGTTATGATCAGATAAACAAACTTACATACAAAAAAGTGCCCACGTCTGCATTCCACCGTCCATGGCTGGCTATTACTTTTTTTTTCTCTTTTGGATAGGACGTCAAAAGCAATTACAAGCTTACCTTTGTGCGTCTCTTTAAGTACTTTTTAAACTTATTTTATAGCTCCTAATCAAAAGATTTTCAGTGGTACAGAAAGCACGAACACTTCCAAACAACCCATCAAACAGTGTACTTACACCAATCAAACGGTGTAGTAGACTGTTCAAGCTGTGTTGCATTCCTCACTTAATGTGGCAAATGTACAACTAAATGAAAAAGTGTACAAGTCAATGAACCATGATCGTGGTATTTTCAAGCATTCATATTTAATGGGATTTACGACATCTATAATAATTAGTTATGAAATTTGTAAACTCATGAGCTGAACATTACATCTTCTACTTTACCTATAACGAAAAAGGAATATAACCATTTTGTTGTATTAGTGGGCTATTCAACAAGTTAATATACCACATAATAATCAAATCAGGTGCTCTAATTAGAATTAAGAGCACCATTGGTGTTAGTTTATAATTTATATTATCAACAAAATATGGATAGGACTCTTGTCACCGTTTGGTCTTTATTTTTTGAGAATTTTAACGAAAAGTTTCCGGTACTATTTACTTTAATAAAAAATCAAAATTTTACATTGAAAAATCAATCATGGTACTATTTACTTTACCATTTATCTTGTCCTTATCATTAAAACTCAAAGTTTTCAAAACATTTTTATTAGTTTTATTTATTTATTTTTATTTGTCAAATAAAGTGCATATATTTTTGCTTTTTGGTCAAACAAAGAGCTTTTTTCTTTTAGATCATGGTTTGCCTGCAATAGCATACAGTGCATATATTTTTGCTTTTTGCTTTTAAATACGACAGCTCGTACGAGGAGGAGAGGATTCGGTTCAGGATACTCTTCGGATCTTCTTTGTGAGGATCTTAAAAATTCTCAAATTATATATGTTCATCTTACATCGTACGATCAGTTTTTATCATATATTATTCATATTTAATTTTAAATAAAAAAATTTAAAATAATTTATGGCTGCACAATATACGATAAACTGATACGACTTGAGAATCTCCAAGATCCTCACAAAGAGGTTTTGGAGAGGATCCTCATTCATTCAAACCCTCTCCTTGTCCTCCGTCTGTGGGTCCGTGACGCCCGTGGCACTCTCTGAATTTGGAGAAATTTTTTATTCTGACCGGAACATAGGTAATACACTACATGTGAGAAATTTTATTTTTTAAGTTATTAACTTTTTAAAATATATATCTCACAATTTATATAATAACAAAAAACGTACTATCCTCATGTTTCCATCATTCTGAAAAATCTGTTCCAAACCTGAAAGCCCTTTCGAAGGCCAAAACTTCCATTGGCCAATTTAGATGACACATGGTCCCACATGTGAAACCCACCACAATGCCGACCCTAGTAGCTGATTGCAGGACCCATTGTCATGTGTCCCCAGATGAGTGGCTTTGCCAGATTAGCCCCTGACACTGACGTGGGATAACGGGGTTTTAACCGCGCACTCGAATGCAATCAGTGTTTAATTTTGAATGTTAAGAACATCTTCAAAGAAGATGTCAAAATGTGTAAATCAATAATAACAGTAAAAAAAAAAAAGACAGTTGCAATGTTTTCCAACCGAGAAGTCAAATTTAATGTGGCATGACAAGAAATAGCAGCTCTCCCCCTTGTTGTCAAATTTCACAGCAACGTCAAATATTTTTTTATTAATTTTTTTATCAGATCTGCAACTCTCCTTTCTCACCTCCTTCAATGGCGTCCATGGCCACCCCCTACCCCTCTCACTCTTTCCCCAAGCCGTCATCTGCCCATTTCGCCCCCGTCCTCAAGCTCTCAACCCATCTCGGGTCCAAGCCTAGGACCCGCCAAAGGCTCCGAATTTCAAACAGGTTGATCAAGCGTGACGACATGAAGCTAGTGAATCTCTTCGTCTAGGAATCGAAGAAAGAGGCAGCGGCGCTTTAATTTTCTTGACAACCAAATTGAACAGAGAAAAATTAAAGGAGGATACATCAAATAAAAATTCTTGAAATAGTTCAAGGGCTGTAACTGTAATTTCCAAAAACCCTATATAAAGTCAATAATCCATAGTTTAATTTCTTAAGCTCTTTTTCTTTTGATGACTTTTCTTATGCTTTTCTCAACAACCAAGCAAGTATTTATGAAAAAAGGGAATCGATCAGACCAGATATCGTCATGATGAAGAATCCAATATTTGGTTAAAACTTAAAATTTGATGGAAAT
Organism: Malus domestica; assembly: GCF_042453785.1. Taxonomy (NCBI): domain Eukaryota; kingdom Viridiplantae; phylum Streptophyta; class Magnoliopsida; order Rosales; family Rosaceae; genus Malus; species Malus domestica. Next base: position 1,139,027 of record NC_091668.1, on the reverse strand, counting down.
TCAAAGAATACGTAATTGAAAACAGACAGTGAGAATTGAGTGCGTGCTTGCTTACCTCTTTCGTTTGTCTCCAGAAGGAAATGGGAGCTCTCTCTTTCTCTGCGCATAGGAGTGGGGGTGGGTTAGGACTCTGAAGGCTTCATTCCAAACCCAGAAAATAATAGTTTAATAAAATAATATTTAATTTGACATATCGGGCGGAAAGTAAAATTTTGAAAGATGTCAAAATGCCACATGGGCTGTCAAAATCAAAATTTATGTTTAAAATTTGACATCTCATTTGGAGATGCTCTAAGGAGACTTTTCATATATTCACTGTTACTTCTTATTTTTTGCACAATATTTTATTAGAATCGTTATTAGCATTTCAAAATTTTCATTCTACACACTTCACAAGTGTATTTTTCTTTCTAATTATAGAAAGTTTGGAGTGCAAAATGAGATTTTTGGAGTGCCAATAACAATTCCTTATTTTATAATGTTGGCACAAAATTAACGTTAAACTGTGAGATGACAAATAGTTCATGAAAAGTCTCACTTTGAAAGTTTCTCTTTAGCATTTCTCTTTCCACTTTACCCACTTGTACAATAATTTTCACACGCTGGTTTTCCACTTTTGCATTTTACCTATGTTTTTATTTATGGATTATTCTTTGGTTTATTCGGCAGTGCGTCTAAAAAATTGACTCTGGGTGCAAAGTTATTTTTCCTTCTTCATATTCTACCAATGTTCTATGGCAAACAGATAGTGTGAGTGCAAAAATCATTTTTCTTTCCTCAAGTTCTACATATATGACGCGTATATGGATTAGCTCAACTGATTAGAAGATCAATGTGCTTGCTATTTGCACTCAAGTTCAAATCTTAATCTTATAAACTAAAATAACTTCAAATAGATATCGTCATGTCAACTAAATCTTGCATATATTCCTCAAATCTTTCTGAAATTTTGTCCCAGTAGAAACAAAAGAGGGGGATAGATTGAAGCCATTGCTCCATAACATGCACGTGGACCCGTTGATGCATCTTATATTAGCTCATATTATTTGACCTAGTTTTCTTAGTGCATTGTTTTATTATTCCTTTGATCAAATTTTAAGTATTCCAAATCGATATAATGGAAAATAATTGATCTTGATGGTTAGTTAAGTGCCAGATGTCGTGATATCAGGGTTACGATTAGAAAAATAAACCTGGAATTTCGATCGGGTGGGAAGCTAAAAATATGGGCAAATAAAAGTGAAAATTGGCAATGGTCCCTAAATTATAAAATCCTATTGGAGTTTGGTTCCTGAACTAAAAATTGGTGAGTGTATTGATTCCTGAACTTGTTATAATATGGAGCAATGGTCATTTTCGCTAATTCTTTTAGAACTTCCATCCAAAGTAAAAGGTTTAAAGAGGTAAGAAATAGATCGAAGTTCTAATAAAGTTAGTCAAAATGATCATTGCTCCATATTATTACAACTTTAGGGATCAATACTCACGAATTTTTAATTCAAAAACCAAAATTTCAATCGAGCAGAAATTGAAAGATCATTACTCTAATTATCTCTTAACTAAAAGAGTGATTAGGAGGGGACATTTTTGGCTCTTTGTTTTGGGGGATGTATAAAGAGATGGAAAGATAGGGCATCCTTGCACATGGGGCAGGGTCAGATTTGGAGAATACAAAATCGTTGCATTTTTTTAATAACTTGTATAAATAATTTTAATATTTTGGAGCAGCCAAAAAGCATCTTACGCTGCACTTTTTGAATAACTTGTATAAATAATTTTAATATTTTGGAGCAACCAAAAAAGCATCTGGTAATAGTTGGGTTCAACCACTTATACAAAAAATATACTTTCGTGTTTCCTTTTTTTTCTTCACAAGTATTGTATGTGCATTTGCTCATGGGTGACGAATTTTCAATTTTCAGCTCAGAGTTCAATTTCTTATGTTGAATTAAAAGCAATATGAGCTTTCAGTTTTCAATTTTCGGTTTGGAGTCCAAATTTTTTATTTTTTTTTTTATTCTAGTTCATCGGCGCGAATTAATAATTAAGAAAAAAAATTTGATCATCATTAGCAGGTTCGAAAACAATCTATAATGAAAAACTCATGCAATGGAACATGAAATTCAATCCATCTAAGTGCAAGTTATTATCAGTTTCGTACCATTAAAACATAATGAATAAATTAATCTTGCGAGCTCGACATGATGAATGAGATAATAATCTCCACAGAAGAACTCGAGATTTTCTCCTCACTACTGCACCTTAATCACAAGAACTATATAAGAAACGGATGGCTTGTGATGATTGGATTCAATCTAATAAAGTCCTACCCATAAATGGACCATACTAGAAATCCTAGTAGCTTATGACTGTACTATCAAAGCATGTGAGGCGTTGATAGTACAATCATAATTTGGTCCATCTTCAACTGAAAGGGCTAAAAATAGTCCCGTCTAAAATTATAGTTCTGCAAAAAATTATTTTTAAATGAACAGTGTCAAGCCATATTCATATACCATCTCCAACCAAATTGCTAAAGATAGCTCTCTCAATAATTTATTAGCTTTAACTTTATATTTTAAATTTATTGTTAATTTAATTAAATATCGTTGGATGCTTTCAAATCTAGCCGTTAAATTCGAATCAATTATTTTAACTGAGAAGTTGGGCCCCAAAAAATAAGCTAAGAGGAGGGCTACATTTGGTTAGCCTGATGGCCTTTTGGCCAAATAATAATCTGGTAGACTCTATAGAATTATAACTCAATAATCGGTTGGATATGAGTTTTTTGGTAAATCATACAATTTTTTGACTTTTAGATCTTTAGCCCTTTTAATTGGATATGGCTCTATGACTGTACTACCCTTTTTTTTAGTACATCGATATTTTTACACTAAGGAGAAGGGAGTTCAGTTAAGTCACATAATAAGCAACCTAATTTGGTATCTAATTCGCCATCAATGAGATTCGAACCTAAGATTTCTCACTTTCAAATGAAAACAAATATCATCATATCGTAATATTGAATTACTATGTTGTACGGATTTGGATCCTCTCCTGAGCTAATGAAGAGGATCCTCTTAACCAGTTATCATGAGTTGTTGGACAAAAATCCAACAGCTATAATTATTATAACTTTAAAGGGACCTCCATATTTGTAGCCGTTGGATAAAAATTCAACAACCCATGATAACTGATCAGGAGTATCCTCTCCATTAGCTCAGGAGAGGATCCAAATCCATGTTGTACTACCTAAATAGCCCAACAACAACAAAACATAAAAATCCACCACAATCAGCAAATCAGCCCCAAATAAAAAGGTGTGAAAAAACAACAGGCGGCGCCCATGTAATTATCTCCAAAAACCAAGGGTACTTTCAAAACCCTTTCTCTTTATAACTCCCTCTCGGCTCAGAAGCACACTCCCCCAAATCTTGCTTTTTCAGCACCTTATATTTTCCAGCGAACCAAACAGAACGCAAAAGTCTCGCATTTTCCTTCACTTTCCCAGAAAATGTCAGCCGGACTCGGAAAATGCAGCAAGATCCGCCACATTGTGCGGCTCCGCCAGTTGCTGCGGCGGTGGCGCAGCAAGGCCTGCACGTCCACCAAGCGCATACCCTCCGATGTTCCCGCTGGACACGTCGCAGTCTGCGTGGGGACCAGCCGCACCAGATTCGTGGTGCGCGCGTCGTACTTGAACCACCCCGTCTTCAAAAAGCTCCTTGTGCAAGCCGAGGAGGAGTACGGCTTCTCGAACAGCGGCCCGCTCGCGATCCCCTGCGACGAGTCGCTGTTCGAGGAGGCTCTCCGATTCATTTCCCGCTCCGAGTCGGGTAAGTCGACCCGGTTTGTCAACGTCGACGACTTCCAGAAATACTGCCACGTTGGCGCCCGGAGTAACCCCGAATTGTGGGCCGATTCTCGACCGCTGCTTCGTGGATTTTCCGAGAAGACAATTTGGTAAAATTACCAGAAACCGGCTGAATTTTGTCGATTTATTTTTTATGGTTTCCGAAAAAATAAAGACGCATACGAAGTCCCACCGGTTCTCTCACTCGCCCGGGTGTGACTCAGTCCTAGTCGTCTCGCTCCAAAGCCATCGATTGAACAGAGTAAAACGCTAAGCGACCGAGTTCAAGTGCAAAATCAGCTCGGACGAGTTAACCCAGTTGGGTTGGGTGCTCTTTTACATTTCCCTTTTTTTTATTTTGCCGTGGAAATTATGTAATTAATTATTGGGGGCACTGGATACCGAGTTACTGAGCCGAGTGGCCGAGTTACGAATGCATGAAGCTCCGAAGAATGCAATGGAGATGGCAACTGAGTGGGTGAGTCAATCCACCGAGTCGTCCCGGGTTCGAATCGGAGCGGAGGTGAGTGTGATTAAATTTTTGGACCTGAAGCGAGCTGCTGAGGAGAAAGATGACGGAAAGAGTGAAATTACTGAATTGGGTCTCGTTTTTTCTTGTAAATTCTGTGATTTATTGATTAATTAGATGATAAATTGTAGAGAAATTCCAGCATGATAGTTCATTATCGCGATAATAATACAGATTAGTACCTTTTTTGACAACTATTAACTGCAATATTTTTAGTTACTGATTAGTACCCTTTGTTTTTAAAAATTTTAAATATAAAATTCCAATCATGGAAGGCCGTTATGGGAGTTATAATATTGAAATTGTTGTAAAATCGACAGTATGTGTGCAGTTGAACATAAAGTAAATAAGATACAATATTTACGAGGTTCTCTTACGTCCTCGGGGCAGCAGTATTACTTTTTTTCATTATGTAAAATAATAGGAGTACAAAGATAAATCTCACTATTTTCCTTCTTCTCTCTAGCCCAACTCCTTGGTATTTTATTTTGTATCTCTCTTCTTTCTCTTCTTCTTCTCCTCTCTCTTCTTTTCTTTCTCACTTTTTTATGTTCTCATTTTATAGGCAAAAGATTACTATAGCAACATTATTTGTTCTACAAACTTTCTTCGTATGAATGATAACCCATCTGATTTTTTTCTTCGGATGAAGAGTAACAAACTATTTATGTGGGTCATTCACATATTACATTACAACAGAAATCCAGGGTCCTTATTTAGGATTCGTATGTTTAACTTCATTCAATTTTGTATTTGTGGAAATCATTTGGCAATGTGACGTTCAAACTCAAGAAATTTTCAGGCTCGTACACCAGATTACATGATTAACGGTTAGGATGGTTTGACGGATTATTCTAGTTTTGTCACGGATAACTTTGTGAACAATGATGTTTAATCAATGAGTAAATTGTGGCAACGGTCTCTCAACTTTAACTCAATTGGATCAATGATCACTCAACTAAAAATCTATTACCATTGGTTCCTCAACTCATCAAAACGTGCAACTATGGTCTTTTTCGTCAACTTTGTTAGAACTTTCGTCAAAATGAGAAATCAAATAAGAAAAGTTGTATCAATGGTCCCTTAGTTTTAATCCATTTAGAGAATTGATCCCTCAACTTTAACCCAATTGGAGTAATGGTCTCTCAACTTTAACCAAATTGTAGCAATGGTCCCTCGTTTTTAATCCATATGGAGAACTGATCCCTCAACATTAACCCAATTGGAGCAATGGTCTCTCAATTTTAACCAAATTGTAGCAATGGTTCTTCCAGCATAACTCAGTTTGACATAATTCAGACGGAGTTGATGAAAATGACCATAACTACATGTTTTGATGAGTTGAGGGGCCATTGGTAATGGATTTTCAGTTGAGAGATCATTCCTCCAATTTGGTTAAAGTTGATGGACCATTGCTACAATATGGCTAAAGTTGAGAGACCATTACTACAATTTACTCTTAATCGAGAAATGCGGTGAGGTTAAATTTGTGAATTACACGGAGGATGACATTGTTATTAAATTTTACAAAATACAAAAAGATCGTGGATTCAAATGTATTGAACACTAGATACTGTTTATTGAATACAGAGGGCGATTCAAACTCGGTTTCTGACCACTGTTACCGCATCCGCGTCTACAATCACAGGTATAAGCATATACTGGCAGAGTGATCTACCAAGAGTACAAAACATTGCGAATTTGGGTGGTGTACAGGACACCAACTTTTCTGATTGGCCATGCAGAAGAGATGCAGAGATGCAGAGAGAGGTCACTCGGATCAACCAATTAATCATTCAAAGAGAATATAATCTCTCATCGATCTACTTATATTATGAACCTTTGACTTGCAACGAACGATTGAATTATTATTTTTCTTGCTTTTTGCTGTCCAAGCTTTTAGACCAAGAATTAGGTTCATGTTATATTCGCTGATCGATCCCGCTCCAGCCTAATTACTTGATTAGAGTTTTAACCAAATACTTCAAATACAAGCTAAGTACAGATATTGCAATGCACAAATTCAGATCATTTTCGAATCTTTGTGTCCGGAACCAACGAACCAAAGAATTTGGGTCTTTTTAGGGCTTGATTTTATGTGAAATTGGTCAGTGAAATGACTAATAAGGGCCGCTGGATTTAAATTGAATGGTCCATATTCCCTGATCCATAGGCTTGAGACACAAAAATTTGGAGAGGATTTGAATTCACAACACACTACCGTTTGTCTACCAACATCCATTCATTGAGATTTATTTATTTTTATTTTTAAAAAAAGGAAAAAGAAAAGAAACTAGCTATATATATTATATGTATGTATGTAGATGTATCATGAGTGCCTTTGATGAATTTAGTTTCCTTGACTTGTGGGGGATGGATTCAAACTCCTACTTATTCTTTTTCTTGTCCCAAACTAGGTCAAACTAGTTTCCAATTCTTAAGAGTTTTCAAGCAATGGGGTCAATGATGGTCCGCGTCTTTGAGATAATTAAATTTATTCAAATAATATTCTATTATAACTTATATAAAAAGACCAAATTAATTTTGAACTTGAGTGCATAGTAGTATACACATTGTTTTATCTAACTGAATTACGTATATACTATAACGTTTTTTAGAATTAGGCGGCTTATTATTGCATCGGTAATGCTAGGGAGACTAAATTTATAAATAGAATTAGCAAACTAAATGATGTGTCACCAATAGGAATGAGCACGTTTATCAACGCTTAAGTAATAAACCAGTCATTAACTTCCATGTCATTTAGTTTCCAAAATTGTGTTTATAAATTTAGTCTCTATAGCATTACCCTTACTACATATGTTAGAACACGAGCTACATCTAGGTCTCCAACATGTTTGATAAACGGTGGTACTATCCACATACTCATTTTTACTTTCCACACAATTTATGTATTTTAATCTTCTTCAGTTCATTCGATTCAATGGCTGAAAATTGAAAGAGGTGTGTAGATAACATCATTCTATAAACGAGAGACTTATATGTTAATGAAGATGCGTATGAAAAGTATCCCATAAACTCTCTTGTTTGCACGTTGGAAAATGAATAGGCGTGTCATATATGACTAGTACTATGTTGTGCCATGCAACGCGTACAATCTATGTTTGGAAAATGACATGCATGATACGATAGTACCACAAAAAAGGAATAAAGCACTTGATCATTGAACACATGCATGTGGAGACTTGACCCTTCCATGGAAAAATGGACGTCTCAATCAAACGACTATGTACATGTAAATTTGCTTCTTAAAGCCAAGATGATCTATCTCAACTCTCAAGCGTTTTGAGGAGTCTAAGTTGGGGAATCACGCTTGAACGTCTGAAAGCACTAGAGAGCCAGTGGTAGTTGCTGACATCGATTTCTCTTGGGAGTTCTCTAAAAACACAAATAAATCATGTGCCAAAGAAAAAAAATAGTGGAAGCCAATTTATACTTAGGGTTGGCGCCTTCACCAGTTGGTAGATATGAATTAGGTCAGTTGATTAGAGCAGCAAATATATATGTCCGCCTTTTAGAATTCGAATTCGAGTTCAAATCTCTTTTCATGTAAGTTGGAGTCGTTCATAATATTATATTTCTTGTTAGAAACAAAGTCGTATATTTGGTGAATGAATGGAAATAAGGACTCTCCAACTTATGGGGACCGTTATGGAGAAGATATAGGGTCTAAAAATATGATCAGATTTTGAGTGGCATCAATTGCTTTCATCTCTGTTCGAGAAAATATTTGGACGGTCGGGTAAGGGTAGGATGTCTCTTGACCCCTTTGGAGCCATTCCACTAAAACGAAAATAGGTTCAACTTTTTCTGGTATATTGTGCCAAGTGATTTTCTAGAAGGTATTTCATTTTTCAGTGCCTAAATAATAATAAAAATACACAAGATGAATAATATTAAGAAAATATAAATTGTTCGTTAGAGGGGCTTTGCTATGACTTTCTTTCCATGTTGGAAATGTTTACAATTGAGTAAATAGCTCTAAGAATGAATGGACTAGAACAAATTGAAAATATGTAGAGATTTGTACCCGCTTGACGCCAACTAAAAAACCATGTACACGAGTCTTATAACTCAAGTAGCTAAGAACATTCATTTTTGTGTGCGCAGTCCTGTCTTAAAATACTCTTTCCGCTATGTCATCCGAATGAACAAAATCTTAAAAAACACGTAGGCCAATGATCTGGATCTTTTTACGTCAATTTGTCATATATGCCCAGAATCTTGGGCCTCAATAGCTCGACCCATAATTTGCTTGGAAACTGTTTGGGCCAAGGAAAACAGGCCGTGCGCGTTGTTAAATGGGCCTTTTCTAAACCCTCAAACAAAAACCTTTTTCTTTTCTCTCTATATAACTTCTAATGCTCTCACTCCTACTCCGTCGATCACACACCTCCATCCACTCCGACTCGCAGCAACACCAAACTTGACTAGGATGGGCTCTTTTTATTCAATATCGTAATTTTGGGCTTCAAACCGACCGGCCTTGTAAGTTGTAATTTCATCAAGGGATTCCTTGGTTCGGGCCGAGAAACTCGACCATTATTAAACTAACTGTAATCTTTTTATGTCCGTGAGGATTCCACCGAAGTAGCCTTTTGCTTCTAATAATCATTCACAACGAGTCATAAGAAGGGTTTCCATTTGTTTCATTGGGTCGGGGTAAGGATCAAGGATCTTGAGCAACCAATCAAGCAGAACAATTCAAAGATAAAGAAGTATCGTTAATTCCTTCATGGACCCCAATTGCATGTCCAGTCGTTTTCTTACACAATTTCTTGTGTGGAAATGATCTACATACCTTATTTTTCTCTTCATGAACGCCTTGTTTATTTTGGTCTTTCAATTGAATAAAACATAGATTGAAAGAAACAAAAGTGTGCGGAAAGAGAAAAAAATGTGATTAAAAAATTATTTATTTGGCTTTATTCTTTGCCAACCAGAAACAGAAAGAAGTTTTACCCTTTTCCCCTTTTTTTCTGATTTGGAAGCTTCAAGAGTGGGAGACAAAAGCAAGGAGTCATATCATAGGGAAAACATATTACGGGGGGTAGATTATTGATCACATTGCCGGTTGGTGGAGGCCTAAACAATCTCTCTGAAAGTTGCTCCTTCTGTACTACTGGTAGTCTGCTACTAGCTAGGGCAATGCTTACAAACTCTTTTGATAATTCATACATCTAGCTGTCCTTCATGCCTTTACTACAAAACACTTATTAGATCCGCCAAAAAGTTTCCCTTTAATTAGTTAAGCGATTAAGCGAAGAAGCAGATATGAGTGTAGCCAAGTTGACTATAGCAGTACGATTCTTTTTCTTCACTCAAGTTCGCAAAGTTGGCTAAGCATCCAAACTCAAATTCTCCTTCATGTAGCTTTAAACTAAAATTGAGTATTGCTCGAACAAATATGGATTACATGAAGGAAGAAGACTATCGTCTAATTAAATGGAACTTTAACGAAAAGCTCCCGGTACTGTTAACTTTAACAAAAAACCACATTTTTACACTAAAAAGTCAATCATAGTATTATTCACTTTACCCTTTATTTTGTTTTTATCGTTAAAACTCAAAATTTTCAAATCATTTTCATTAGTTTTTCTCTAATTAAACCCTCAACAGTATTAGTAAAAGTGGGGTTTGGCTTTGATAGCCCACCTCATTACCGGTTTTGAGGAAGAGCAACTTTTGGCTGATATATGGTTAGATTAATTAACTTCGTGATTTTAATTATTTTGTTTCTTGTTTGGACTGAGAGAATTGAGTGAGAGTTAAAGAGATTAAGAAAAGAATATGTGGATTTTTTATTTAAAATTTTTAATATCCATGATATTTATGCATGCTAATTTTTTATTGTTTTATTACTTTTGTGAGATATTATGTAATGAAGTACGAGAGCAAACAGACCCATTATAATTTTTAGACAAGATCCTCAAAATATCAGAGACGATCTAATCCATCTAAGTAGTTTGATTATTTAAACAATCTTCATTTGTGATTTATTTCCGAAATACTTATTAGTTTCGAACTATTAAAGAAAAATTGGTAATAGTGATTCCTTTCTTTCTTTGTTTCTCATGTCATGTGAGACAGTTCGAGTGGGACTCATGTGAACCAGAAACGTGCCTTACATTGCAGGACCCAAGATTTCATTTGCAAGTCTGACGACCATCCATTCGTGGCTTCCAAAAACAAAATAACAACCGAGAAGATGATAATTTACGAGGCATGCTTGTTTTAGGGCATTGTGAATGCGACTACCCTTTGCTCTGGATCTCCACATCTTCTATCAATGGACCACTCGAAAAAACTTACATGCAATCAAGACATCAGTATAACATTCGTATTTTAACTTACTTATACTGCGACTAAACACATCTGAAAAACCTACATGCAACCAAAGAATCCAAACCTATCACGTGTACATTTTAACTTACACTAAATGCTGATGAAATTGAGGTTCCACCATAAAACCAATTGGCAATATGGAAAGTAGCCCAAGACCAATATAAGCACATAGCAAATCTTATCCCTCACCAATGTGGGACAACTCTTCCTCACATTTCAACTCTTAACAAATGCGTGATTGGATTAAGATATCATGACCGCCACCTTAATGTTCTGGTTGCATAGCTCAAGCTAGCCATGGTTGATTTTTTTATATAGGTGCTTCATTATAGTGCATATGTCTCGTTTGCAAGAAGCATGTATTTAAAGGAAAACTAATGAAAATGACTTGAAAACTTTGAGTTTTAATGATAAGGACAAAATAAAAGGTAAAGTGAATAGTACCAAGATTGATTTTTTAGTGTAAAAATGTGATTTTTCGTTAAAGTGAACAGTACTAGAGCTTTTTGTTAAAGTTCCCTATATTTAATGCTTATTCCAAAAAGTATTTAGAGTATTTTTTCATGATTCACTTGAATTTTCATTAAAGATTAGTTTGGTTTCAAAAGTATTTTTACCAAAACACTTTCAATCGTTTTAAAAGCAAATATAAACGAGCCAATAATGTACTGTAACAAGATTACAGTCTTACTTTTGACAGTTACGACAGGCATGCATGGCAACAATAGAGGAAGGCCCGCAAGAATAACATATTTATCAGTTTAACTTGTATGTTGCCATAACAGGAAGTTTAACGAACTGTTAGAATTCCTCATGGCTGACGTTTGACAGGAAGTTTGACGATGTCCATCGAACAAAAATATGTTGAAACTAATGTTATCATTAATTTTTGAAAGCTAATGTTATCATTAATTTATACGTAATTTTCAACCTGTTCAAGATCTTTAATTATATCTATTTTTTGGTTTGTCGTTGCGTACTTTTTTGTTTTGTTTTTTGTCTTTGTTTTGATGGATTACCGAAAGTAAAAAGCAGATTAAGTTCCTAATTAGTGATGATTTGCCATTATGAGTAGAGATCTATTATTGAAAACAATGAATTTTAATTTGAAACATTTCCATCAAAAGTGCTTATTAATTATAATTTCAATACTGACTCAAGAAGAAAATAGACGAAACAATAGAATGAAGATCCTCTCCGAATTCTCTGTCTTATATCGGTTTATTGTATATCGTACGGTCAGTTTTTGTCAGGTACTATTTATATTTAATTTTAAATGAAAAGATTTACAATAATTTCTGACCATACGATATACGATAAATGAATGTGATTGGACAATCCACATAATCTTCACAAAGAGGATCCGGAAAGTATCCTCATTCCAAAAATTGCATGCATGTTCACGTTAAAGATAAATAATTGAATTGAGCAGCAAAAAATTCGTATTACAATAAAATCTCTTTAAAATAATATTTAAAATAAGATAACCTCTTACAATAATAAAAAATTGTTGTCCCAACTTGGCACCCGTTATGTATATTTGTACAAACTTCATCTTGTAATGATAAACAATAATGTTTTTTAAGGAACTTTAACGAAAAGTTTCCGGTACTGTTCATTTTAACCAAAAACTACATTTTTACACTAAAAAATTAATCATGGTATTATTTACTTTACCCTTTATTTTGTCCTCATCGTCAAAACTCAAAATTTTCTAACATTTTTCATTAGTTTTCTTTATTTTTTTTTAGGGATACTTCGGATGCGGTCCCTAATCCTTAACATTCTTTGACTAAAACCTTAATGATATTCAAAGTTTGATCAAAGTCCCTTGACTTTTTACACCTCATTATATTACAATTAATATTTATATTTTTATAGTTTTGACATTAATTGTTTGATATTTTACGAGATTTATAATCCTATAAATTTAAAATCCCTTATTATAATACAATTAGAAACGGTTACAATAAAAAAATTCAAACATTTTTATTGAATAAATGGGTAAAAACTATGTAAAAATAAGAAATAATAAATGGCAAAAGAATGTATCCATAGTGTTAAAAAAATTGGTATATTTCACATATAACAAAGTGGTACATTAATAAAGAAGAATGGATACATTATAAACAAATTAGGGTACAGATAAAAGATTAAAAAATTATGAGTACAAAGAATTTTTAAAAATATAGGCACTAAAAGAAATTAATACATGGGTACAAAATAAAACTAAAAAGAAAATACTACAAATTTAAAAAAAAATATTGCAAATTAAAAGTGGGTACAAACTAAAAATATAAATATATGATACAAAGTTTAGGCATAAAACATAAATATACCATATGTAATTTTTCTATCATTGATTAAATATACAATGTCACGTGATGGTATACATATGGGTACAAACACAAATAAAACTTTAAAAAATATGGGCACAAAAAGAAACTAATATATGGCTACAAATTAAAAATGAAAAAAAAAATTGGTACAAATTAAAAATAGGTACAAACTAAAAATAAAAATATATGATAAAAAATTTAGCCATAAATATAAATATACTAATTGTAACATTTTTAACACTAAAGGAATATATTTAAAAATAAAAATATTTTATTATTCAAATAATTAATGATGTTATTAATATCAAATGACCTTGATCAAAAATTGAAAATGAATGGGATTTTAATCAATGTAGTAGCAAAAAGAAGGATGTGAACATAATTTCTCATTTTTTTAACTACACTTCTATTAAGTAATAACATGTGTAAGATGATAAAATTGGTTTGGTCATAACTGTATAATTTCAGAGTTGTTTTTTTATTTATTTAAAATGCTTCGTAAACAAGTAGTATGTATTTAGGAATAGTATTTGGCTACTTAAAGGATGAGTGAGAACTTATATTCAAAAAATGTTCGCTATGGATTCACAAAACTTTGTGTTTATGATTAGAACCGTTCATATTTTAAATTATCGTATAAAGATCATCTTTTCCAAAACTCAACCAAAACTAATTCTTTAATCATCGAACTGTATAAAAATGAACAAATGGAATTGATAAAGCATTACAAACCATCTATATATTTGCTAATAGATTAACTAAACAACCTTAATATTAATTCATTATTTGCAGAGATGATATTTACAATGTGCTTCATAATATGAACGGTTTCGATTATAAACACAAAACTCTGTAATTCAAACACGAAGAATTTTAAGTAAAAATTGAGACTCATCCTTAAACAATCAAGTACTATTATTTTTCAAAAGCGTTTCTTTAATCCAAAAATACTTTTATATTTTTTAGATAAATCTGCAACGTCTTCTGTCAGAGGCTGTTTATAGAAGCAAGTCCAAATTTACCTGAAAGAGAATGATGAAGCAGACAGAGATAGAAACAGTGACTTGTGACTTCCCAGACAGGCTGATGAAAATGACAAATGGGCCCTTGGTAACAGGCCATCAGTATTGTCATATGGGCCCCTTCCTAATCTTACGTAACCCAGAGCGAGGGCCCAGCTTCCCTTAAGTTACTCGTTAATTGTCAGATCTTAAGCACTAAGAATCATCCGAACTTAGACAATGCCCAACATATTATGCTTGTTTGAAATTATAAAGCAACATTCCATCTTCTCATACACTTTTGACCTATCAAATAAAATAAAATAAAGAGTTTTAACGAAACACTCATTGTACTATTAATTTTAACGAAAAATCGCATTTTTACATTTCCCTAGTATTATTCACTACATCTTTATTTGTCTTTTTTCATTAAAACTAAAGTTTTTTTGGACTTTTCGTTAGTTTTCCTAAAAAAAGATCTAATTAATTAATGTAAGACATGACACTGAAAAATGAGACAGTGAAACTCTAAGCATACGGTGGTGGTCGGAAGGAGGGTGAAATGTTTCTGCGAGTCTTTTCGACTCCGAGAAGAATGGCCAGCAAGTCCTTTAAAAAAAAAAAATTAAATCCAACATAAAAAATGTTATGTTTTCTACTTTTGATATAAGTAATCTTATGACTGATTTAACGTGTGAAGAAGAATTTTGACCTGAGTTACAAAGAAAATAGTGCATATGCTTCGGTCAATGTGGTACATTCAAGTATGAGAAACGCTTACATTCTATAATTTCATTGATTATAATGCATTCACATTGATGGGTCAAATTTGTAAAGAAAAATGGAATCATTGGAAGGAGACTGCACTTTGGCATTTCTCTTCTATTCACGCTATCAAAGATGCAAATCAAGACAGAAAAACCACAAGTAATATAAAATGAGACCCCAAGAAAAAAATAAAAAAATATAATAAAAACACTTTCTTTTTTTTTTAATAAAGTTTTTTCGCACAAAGTAATACAACAATTATGCCTTATTATATTAAGTGGGGACGGTTCTATAAATTCTAGAACGACACTGCACTACGTTTTGCAAAAAAAATTCCGTTAACTTCAAATACTTCATATTTTTTCGTAAAATCTCTTTCAAAGTTTATATAGATCTCCCTCTATATCTTTTGCCCAAACCCTCCATTTTAAAGTTGCATCTTCTAGAGCATCTATAAGTTTTCGGTTCACATATCCAAATCGTCTTAGACGATTTTCTCTCACACTCTTGTTAAATCTTATCGTTTAATTCTGTTTGAGTTATCCAATTCAATAATTAAGAATTAAAAAAAAACTGTGTGAAAAGCTAAATAGAATGAAAATCAACTTTCAGTATGGTTGTGAACAAAAGAGAAAAATGATGATGGTGATAATGATGCGCTATGGGGAAAAGCAGGAAAAGGAAAAGCATAAATATATATATATATATATATAGTGAAGTAAGAACAAAGGGAAATCGAATCCAAGGAAAGAAAAAACTCTATTACTTTGGCAGGCAACAGAAACTGAATTGTGGGGGGGTATTGGAAATGGATTAAAGCTGTCTTGTGCAAAGGGTGAGTGAGTGAGAGGGTTATTAAATTAAATTAATTAGATAATTGTTATTAACGTTTTAAAAATCTGATCATGTACTCTTCATAAATATATTTTTTATTCTATCATCTATGCGTACCAGGTTCGAAATTCTTGCTTTCTAAATTATTGTAATAGTTTTGAACCATTTCACTCCCCTTAATAATAACAATTTAAAAATATATATATATGCTCCCCAATCCCATTCCTAACCCATTGACAAAAATCTTCCGTACGAACGAAGCAAAGGCACGAAATTCCAATTCCCATTCTCACAAAAGATTGAAACTATTATATCTTATGAATTATGAAATGAAAGATACTTGAGTTTCTTTACATTATAGTTAGAGATAAGTGTGTAGTGACCTTTATTTTTCTTTTCTTTGGTAATAAAAATTGCTTATGTGTGTATTTTGTATTAAAAAAAATTTAAATGTTTTTATATAAGGATCTTATAGAGTTCGTTTGGAAGTGCTTTAAAATGATTGAGATCACTTTTGATGAAAGTGTTTTTGGATTTCAAATGCACTTGTAATGGATTTTACAAGAAGCTACCGGAAGCACTTTAATAAAAAAAATGTTTTCAATTATTTTAAAAACATTTTTAAACACATGTGTAAACACTCTGTGGAGAAGCGGAGAAGCACTAGACAGGCAGAGAAACTCTCAAACACTCTGTAAGAAGCACTTAGGTTTTAAATAAGTCCTAGCAAAAACACTAGTGTGAATAAGTTATTTTCAAATAGGCAAATCCCCAAAATGCCCCATACATACATGAATTAGCTGATCATAATAAATTGCTAATTAAAAGTGATTGAGATGTGATCATTAATTATCAAACCACACCAACCTTGTTTCCGAATCATTATCCTCACCTCAAACACCGTATTGACATTCTAAAAAAGGATTCAATAAAAAGAAAAAAACATTCTAAAAAAGGAAAAAAGAATAGGACACCCCACCCATAAATATAATTGTGGAAATTTTTAACGCTATAATTTTATTTTATTTTATTGTAAATTATAGCGTAAATTAGTTAAATTGTTAACTGTTAAAGGGAAAAAAAATTTGTGAGAACAATTTCGTATCAGATAGTGTAGACATCATCACTTTCTGTCAATACGGTAAAACAACACCATTTATTTATTGGGTAATGTTAGGGAGATGATAAAATTTGTAAACTAAATGATGTGTTATCAATATAAAATAAGTACGTTTATCAAAGCTTAAGTAATACTCCAATCATCCTTATATGTTATCTAATTTATAAGGTTTTGTTTACAAATTTAATCCCTTTAGTAATCTTAATTATTTTAAATAACTTGCAGGACTGCAAATGAATGAGTTATCAGTTATGATTGGGACGACTACGGAGTTATAATGGTTGCGTACTTGCGCGGTGCATGTGCTTAAAGAAACCCAATTAAAATGTTCCCCATATTACCATGTCTGCCCCCGTTTACACGGCTTTTTACATTTTTAAAATTATTTTATAACAAAAAAAAAATAAATATTTTATACAATAATGTAGTGTATAGAAAATGCTTCCATTATTCGTGTGTGTGTGTATGCCAAGACTAAAGAATACATTTTTTATTAGGAACTTTAACGAAAATTCACATTTTTACATTAAAAAAATCAATTCTGGTACTATTTACTTTACCATTTATTTTGTCCTTATCGTTAAAATTCAAAATTTTCAAGTCATTTTTATTAGTTTTCTTTTTTTGATAATTGCTTATAGATGAAGATTTTGAGTACATTAAGTAATTGGGCAGGACAACTGCCCATTAAGGTATTGTCTTAAACTATTTATGTACAATATATATATATATATATATATATATATATATATTGAAGATTTTTTTTTATGGTTTTTTTGGTATCAATAAAATATTTATTTTGTTGTTGTTGATATTGATGTTTTATGCTTGAGTTACATAATTTATGCTAACTGGGACGCAATAGGTTAAAGATAAATGCCCTATCATCGAATGGATTTTATTGCAATTCATGCTCCTTGTTATTAGGTATACACGAAGCAACTTACATATAGTGGGTTCACCGATACACAATGTCTCAATTCAATAATTCAATATCATATAAGAGAAACTATTAGAAGTCTAGCCTAGTGTTTAGGCCCAAAATAGCAGTTTGGGCCGAGGGAGGTATTACTTTCGGCCCGGGAAGACTACGGCGAGAAAGTCATGGGGGCTTCAGCTCATGGGCTTCTAGGCCTAGATCGGTTAAATCAGAGTGCAAGTCGAGTCCTAATACAATAGGGACCCTCGACGAGATCAGTAAAACTAGAAGGCGAATCCGGCTCAGTTAAGGACTAGATTCGTAGTCCTAGCAGAGGTAGGACTGATTGAGGTAACGTTAATCCGGAGAAGGAAACCTAGTTCGAATAGGATTAGAACTCGGGCTCGGTGTTCTGCTTCTATAAATACAAGACATTCAGCAATGGAAAAAGCCCCACAAAAATCAATACAAAATTGCCCTGCGCAAACTCTCACAACTTGAGATCTTTTTCTTTTCCTTTTTCGCTGACACATCTTCCGTTGGCATCAACAGCACTGTGGAAGCAACCGGTGATATCTTAAGTCGGCATAGATAGCTCTGTCACCGTAGAGTCGGTTGGTCTCGCAGTATCTTCCGTTGGCATCAACAGCACTGCGGCGAGAACGGTCGACTGCCTATCCAAGTCTCGGTCGAGAAGGGTTTTCGAATCCTTGTTGGTCGAGGTCATCTCATTAGCCTTCTCGGCGAGGTGGGGTGTTACAGTTATTACATTCGGCACATTGTAAGCCGAATTCGGTTCGTGAACTTCGCAAATTAGCAGCCTTGTCTTCAGGCTCGAGAGCCCAAGAGGCCGAGAATTGTTCCTTCCTCGGCCGCAATCGCAAGACACAGAAGTCAGCAGCGCGCTCAACGCAACATCAACAAATTTACTCCTCGGCCGAGCCTCAGCCGACGAGTTGGCACGCCCCGCAATCACCGAAGGACGTAGTTAGCTTAGAATATATTCGGCCTGCGCGCCACGTAGGTTTTGTAATTTCTAGGGTCAACATTTTGGCATGCCCGGTGGGACCCAGTACTAAACTACGAAGTTCATGCCAATTGAAACACGATCGGTAAAAAAAAAAATAGCTATGGGAAAGTCGACAGCCGATTTACCGAGTCAGAGCATAGGACAGAGTGTGCCACAGGCGCAAAATCCCCTTAGCGTTGGTACACCTGAGTCCACGAGCGCGACTCGCCGAGAGAGAGAACTTAATCTCGGCGGTCAACTCCGTGGTTTAGAGATCCCAAACAGAAACACATGCGTTCTCAATGAAGGGATAATAGAGGAATGTGATGAGGATGGTGGTGAAGGAACAGACCCACCAACGAGGTCGTTCCTCCGAAAGCGACTGGACGAGCAGTCTCGGTCAGTCGAGCAGACGTTCAGTCGAGGCATTGACAAGCTGCAGGACGCGATACTCAGTGCCAATGATCGGCAAACCAAACTGCTCGAAATGCTGGTTAGCCAAGTTGGTGGCAGCAGGCCTTTCGATCTTCGCCAAACTTGCTTACCAGAAAACAACCCGGCACCGATTGTACCGGCCGGGCCTATTCTTGCCCCGCTCAAAACAATTAACTTAGAGAAGGGAGGAGGGTCGAACAGTAGGTCAGACGGGACCGACCAAAGGGTCGAAGCAGCATCTGTTGATATGACCGAAGTTCAGCGGATGATCGACTCCGCTATGAAGAAAGGGCCGAAGTTTCCCAAGTTTATTCATCCATACCCAGCTTACGTTGAGACGTTTGGATACCCGAAGGGCTTCAAGATCCCAGATTTTAGTCTTTTTGCTGGTGAGTCGTCCCTGTCTTCGTTGGAGCACGTGGCTCGTTTCACCGCGTAATGTGGAGATGTGAATAGTGATTTCCACAAGTTACGGCTGTTCAATTTTTCATTGACCGGCTCGGCATTTGCCTGGTACATCAATCTCCCGCCTAATTCCGTCCAGAACTGGGAGGAGTTGGTCGAGAAGTTCCACGAGCAATTTTATCGGCCAGGGATGGAGATGTCAGTTTCTTCATTAGCACGGATGGCTCAAGCGTCTGATGAGTCACCAATGGATTATCTTACTAGGTTTAAATCGGCTAGGAATTGGTGCCGAGTGCCCTTACCCGAAGTCGAATTTGTCAGACTTGCTTTGAATGGTCTTGACGTCGAATACAAAAAGAAATTCTTGGGGGCAAATTTTCGGGACATGTACGAATTGGCCCAGCATGTCGAGCAGTACGATTATTTGCTCCGCGAGGAAAAGACTTCGAAGACTCCAACTCGGGGAACGATTTACAAGAACCCTACTGTCAATTATGCATCAACCGAGGATGAATGTGTTAGTGTGGATGCGGCTGAGATAGTAATAGATAAACCATACATTTGCAAGGCATTAACTCAGGTTGATTCTAGAGAAGCCAAAAGTCGCTCGGCCACTGAAGGAACATCGAAACCGTCAAAGGTTTATACTTTTGATATTACCAAGGCTGACGCAATTTTTGACCAACTGTTATCAGCAAGAATCATTAAGCTTCGGCCTGGTCATAACATTCCTAAGGCCGAGGAGCTTAAAGGAAAGGTGTATTGCAAATACCACAATTCGAGCAAACACACGACAAACAATTGCGTCGTATTTCGTGATAACGTCCAAAGCTGGATTGATAATGGCAAACTGAAGTTCCCCGAGAAGAGGATGAGTGTTGATACTGATCCGTTCCCCACGGCAACAGTAAATATGGTCGACGCGTACCTACCCAAGGACAAAGGGAAAGGCAAGGCTGAAGTGGTTGAGACACAACGCCCGCGGAATCAGAATGTTCGGCCACGGTTCATGGCCGATTCGCGTTCAAATAAACTATCTGCGGCCTTAACGGGGCCCGCTATTGTCAAATCTTTGACGGAGTATAGCGCCGATGAAGATAGTGGGACAGCGGTTCTGTGCAGGAAATGTAAAGCGAAGGTCGACAG
Organism: Malus domestica; assembly: GCF_042453785.1. Taxonomy (NCBI): domain Eukaryota; kingdom Viridiplantae; phylum Streptophyta; class Magnoliopsida; order Rosales; family Rosaceae; genus Malus; species Malus domestica. Next base: position 1,118,303 of record NC_091668.1, on the reverse strand, counting down.
TGAACCAGAAGAGAAACCTTCTTCGCAACCCGTGGCCGTAACTCGGCAAAAGATAGCCAATGAAGACCAACATCATGGGGTTTTTGGGAGGCTCGGTCCTAAAGTACGGATGGAAGAGACACCCCCGGTCAGGCGGCGCCTCGATTTTGATGCTTCATTTTATGACGATGATTACTATAAGCGTAATTCTAGCAGTTCAGGATCATCACGGAGTCAAAAGACCTTCAAGCCTCCTGAGCCTAGAGATCAACGTTGGTATACGTACCATTCTTCGAAGGGCGTCTATACCGCGTTGTCCAAATCTCAGAAACGCCGGCATCAACGGATGGATTGCATGGCTCGCCGACAAGCAGCCCAAGAAACTTCGGCCCCTAAGTGGCGACCGAAGGATACAGTTGCCACTAATGAAAAGCGACCACCTCCACCAATTATGACAGAGTTGGCTCAGGGAAAACGGCTGGTCGGTCAAGACGTCGAGACCATGTTTGAAGAAGCTGATAAGCGGATCAAACTTCTCATTCGACCAGGGGAAATGAAGGCACGTGTTGAACATTTCAGGCAACAGGCTGAAAGCAAATTATCCCCGATAGCTATACAAGAGCCTTTGGTCAAAATTCGACGGAATTTGCACCCCCCGTTCCTTGGGGAGTCTTTGGAATATATGCGAGAATTTCATAAGGAACATTCGGCCAACGATTTGTATGGTTTGCCGAAGGCATGTCAGGACACCATTGATCTTGTCTTGGCTTGTCCGGATGCTGAGCGGATCATCCAGAAGACCTCAGATCCAGGATTGAAAGCAAGGTTCCAGCACATACGAGAAGCTCGTGTCTTTGGATTTGAAGTTGACCCGTATACCGATATCGATGTCGCTGACCTTCCTTTCTCGCTAGAGGACCTTCAGTATTTACGGTATCACTTTGAAGTATTTTCAGCAGTTTCTCTCTTCGGCCTTACGACCGATGAAATCGCCCGTATTGCCCGTCTTGATGCTTATCTCGACACTAGGGATGCTCGGCTACACTACCAGGAGCAGGTTCAGGACTTGACCCCAAGCTCATTGTCAATCTCGACCTTACCTGAGGCGGTCACGCGGAGCCAACAAGTGGCCGAAGCAGCTCCGCCGGGTGACATTGTTGAAGGGACGGAAGAATCTCGTTGTCCGACTCTGACGACAACCAAGTCCGTAGTCGCTAACCAACCGAACGAGGAGGGTCTCGACCTGATGGGCCCGTCCGTCCTGGATAATATGGAAATTAGTATGGTTCATGTATTACCTGCCGATTTTCAATCAAGCACGGCTCAACCAAATTTCCTCGATGGAGATGTGGTTGTCGAGGAACCTGGCCATGTTGATTTTATATCGATTGCTGAAGGCGAGTCAACAGCAAGAGATGATAGCCTAAAGGCCGCTTTGGCCGAATTGTTCCCTCGTTTATCATCGGCCAAGCTTCACCATTTAAAGCCATTGTATGTAACGGCACACATCGAGGGATATCCGGTTTCTAAGGTTTTTGTCGATTGTGGAGCTACTGTCAATATCATGCCCCTGAACATCATGAAGGCCTTACGCCGTTCCAATGACGAACTTATTCCGTCAGGGATCACAATGAGCAGTTTTGTCGGCGACAAGTCCCACACCAAAGGTGTGCTTCCGTTAACTGTGAATATTGCCGGTCGCACCCATATGACCGCCTTTTTTGTGGTTGATTCCAAAACCGAGTATAATGCATTGCTCGGCCGAGATTGGATTCATCAAACCAGCTGTATTCCTTCCTCATTGTACCAAGTGCTTGTCTTTTGGGACGGCAAATCGGTCACTGTTCATCCGGCCGATAGCCAGCCCTTCGAAGCCAACATGATTCAAGCACGGTATTATGACGATCACGTCGGCTATATTACGTTGCAAGGCTTCAATGAAGAAGGACGGCCGACTCGGATTTCCGTTCAGAAAGCTATCGAGGTTGGCGCCGAGACTGTCCAGCAGGATTCGGCGAGACTCGGATTAGCTAACTTTCTCCCCGAATCCGATGTTTGACGCCGATCGGGAAGCACGTAGGGCCGCGGTTTCATCTACTATGGAACGACTGCTGGCCCATTGGTATACGATATCCAAACAACCAAATTCGGGTGTCAACCTCGTCGAGTTCCTTGCTGAGGGAGATAATGGGCCTGTATTATCTTTTGATAAAATTCGAGCCGCCCCGGCCAAGCTCGAAGATTATCGGCCCCTTGTCAAGGACCCTTTGGAAGAGATTAATGTTGGGACGGCCGATGACCCACGACTTTTGTTTATTAGTGCGTTACTTCCTCAACAAATGAAGGACGAGTTGCGGGCTTTGCTTACGGAATTCAAAGATTGTTTTGCTTGGAGTTATCATGAAATGCCCGGCTTAGATCGTGCTTTGGTCGAGCATGAATTACGTATTAAGCCCGGATTCAAGCCTTTCCGTCAGCCACCTCGTCGATTCTCGACCGAAGTACAACTCAGTGTTAAGGACGAATTAGTTCGGCTTTTGAAAGCCGGGTTCATTCGGACAGCTCGATATGTCGAATGGTTGGCGAATATTGTTCCTGTATTAAAGAAAAGTGGTGCACTGCGCATCTGTACCGATTTTCGCAATCTGAATCTGGCAACGCCCAAAGATGAGTATACAATGCCGATTTCAGATCTGTTAATCGATGCCGCGGCGAATCATGCGATCTTATCTTTTCTGGATGGACATGCCGGATATAACCAAATATTTATTGCCGAAGCCGATGTGCACAAAACTGCTTTCCGGTGCCCGGGGGCACTCGGCACTTACGAATGGGTTGTCATGCCATTCGGCCTCAAGAATGCCGGCGCCACGTACCAACGGGCGATGAACACCATCTTCCATGATTTAATTGGCACCATCGTCGAAGTTTATATCGACGATGTTGTCGTCAAATCTAAACACCGACAGACACATCTGGACGATCTCCGACAGGCTTTTCTCCGTATGCGTCAGCACAACCTCAAGATGAATCCTGCCAAGTGTGCCTTCGGTGTATCGGCCGGGAATTTTCTTGGTTTCCTCGTACATCATCGTGGGATTGAAGTCGATGAGAACAAGGCACGCGCAATCATCACCGCCCCACCCCCAACAACGAAGAAACAATTACAGTCCTTACTCGGCCAGATCAATTTTTTACGCCGATTTATTGCTAATTCGGCAGGTAAAATGAAAGCCTTTTCCACACTTTTGAAGCTCAAGGACTCCGATAAGTTCATGTGGAATGAGGAGCACCAGGCGGCGTTCACACAGATCAAGGTTTCCCTTACAAACCCACATGTCCTGGTCCCTCCTCAGCGCGGTAAGCCTCTCAAGCTGTACATTTCGGCGGCCGCCGAGTCCATCGGTTGCCTCCTCGCACAAGACAATGATGCCGGCCGGGAACAGGCTATCTTCTACCTCAGCCGTAATCTGAGTCCTCCGGAGATCAATTATTCCGCCGTTGAGAAGCTCTGTCTCGCCGTGTTCTTCGCTGCATCCAAGCTTAGGCATTACATGCTCCCGTCGGTCACCCAAGTCATTGCCCAGACCGACGTTATCCGGTACATGCTTACCCGGCCAATTGTGAAGGTCCGAATTGGGAAATGGACGATGGCGTTGTCCGAGTTTAGTTTGCAATACGTGCCGCAAAAAGCTGTGAAGGGACAGGCGTTGGCCGATTTCCTTGCCCAGCACCCTTCGCCTTATGATTTCGGGGGTGCTGATGTTGAGATTGGCATGGTGGTGACCCGCGACAACTATTGGACGATGTATTTCGATGGTTCCAGTACTTCGTCCTCGGCCGGTGCAGGCATCGTCATTCAGTCTCCTCACAACGATCGTTGGTATTTTTCGCTCAAATTGGATTTTGACTGTACCAATAATCAGGCCGAGTACGAGGCTCTGGTCATTGGTCTAGGCCTCCTTCTTGACCTACATGCCACTCGTGTCCTCGTCCGCGGGGATTCTGAACTAGTAATTAACCAAATTAATGGGTCTTTTCGCTGCATGAGTTGTACTCTGGCGCCTTACCACATGATCGCCAGCTATTTGGCCGAGTCCTTTGACGGCATTACATTCGAGCATATTTCTCGGGTTCATAATACCGACGCAGACGAGTTGGCTCAAATCGCCTCCGGTGCACAACTCCTGGGGGGCAAGCTAGGCCGGGAGATACCAATATTACAACAATTATACCCGGCCTTGGTTGATCAGCAAATCCTCCGTCGAGACAATGTGATACGCACCAGGGTCATGTCCTTGCCTTCGTTGTTGGATCGGCAGGACCAGGACTCTATAGAAATTTACGCGGCCGAGGCAGTACCAGATGATTGGAGAAAGCCCATTATGCAGTATATTGACAATCCTAACGGAAAACACAGTCGCAGGACACGGGCTCACGCCACGAACTATGTCACGTACCAGAGCGAGTTGTACCGAAAGGGCGAAGATGGTTTGTTATTGCTATGCCTCGGCCCTCAAGAGAGTGCTCGAGCGATCGCAGAGGTTCATGAAGGGGTATGCGGAGCTCACCAGTCTGGACGAAAAATGCGATGGCTACTCCGACGACACGGTTATTTTTGGCCGAGAATACTGAAAGATTGTATCGAGTTTGCACGAGGATGCGTGCAGTGCCAAATCCATGGGCCTATACAAAGGGTCCCGGCCGAATCGCTACATTCGGTCATTAAGCCGTGGCCGTTTAGAGGATGGGCCATGGACGTAATCGGCAAAATCACGCCGACTTCTGGAGCTGCTAAGCATGCATGGATAATAGTCGCAACTGATTACTTTACTAAGTGGGTCGAAGCAAAATCATATGCCGAATTAACGTCTAAAGAAGTTTGCGATTTCGTGGAGGAACACATTGTGACCCGGTTCGGTGTGCCAGAAACGATCATAACCGACAATGGAACAATCTTCACAGCCGAAAGGTTTAAGGAATACACGGCCAATTTGAAAATTCGGCTGGAACAGTCCACACCGTATTATCCACAGGCGAATGGGCAGGCCGAGGCAAGTAATAAAGTGTTGATTGGCATCCTCGAAAAAATAATAAAAGAGAGGCCTGGCATGTGGCATTTGAAGTTGAACGAGGCATTATGGGCATACCGAACGTCGTCCCGATCGGCGACTGCAACAACCCTGTACGCATTGACTTACGGACACGATGCGGTGCTACCAGTCGAGTTGAGCATAAATTCGTTGCGATTAATTGAACAAAGTAGTTTGTTTAGCGCCGAATATAATCAGTCCATGAGACAGGAACTAGAAGATTTGGAAGAAGCGCGACTTGACGCTTATAACTTACTGGTGGCACAGAAACAGATTGCCGAGCGAGCCTATAACCAAAAGGTACGACAGAAAACGTTCGGCGAGGGTGAATTGGTGTGGCAAACGGTGTTGCCCGTAGGAATAAAAGATCCTAGGTTCGGCAAGTGGTCGCCGAATTGGGAAGGGCCGTTCATTGTGCATAAGGTATACGGTAAAGGGGCGTATCATCTCAAAGACCGGACTGGAGTAGTTCACAAATTACCAATTAATGGGAAGTTCTTGAAGAAATACTATCCGGTCACATGGGAAATGCGTGAATAAAAAGTTTGTTGTAGGAAAAGTCATTCCATTAAAATTGACAGGTATTACAAAAATGAGTAGGTCTAATACATTCAAGGAGACGAGGGAAGAAGAGTGCTGAGCAGAGCTTTCAATTCCAACCACCGCACGTCGGCCATGATGACTTCGGCTTGCCGATTCTTTTTGTCTAGCCTCAGGCGCTCGACCCGCTTTTTGGCCGCCGCATACTCAGTTAGGCGATCCTTCCCGCCTGACTCGAAGTCCCTCGCAAGTTCAGAAGCAATGACCGACCGGCGTTTTGTTAGTTCGGCCATCTGACGGTCGAGCTCGGCTAACGCTTCTCCTTTTGCCCGTAGATCGTCAATCTTCGGACGGAGGGTGTCTTGAACGGCCGTGGCGGCTTGCAGGTCCTGTTCGGCCTTCAGAGCAGTCTGGAAGATGCCAAATGTCTCCCGAACGCGCTCCAAAGCAGACGATGCCCGAACAATGGCATCTCCGCTTAGGCGACCGTCGGCCCCAAGGTCGTTCAGACACACGCCGAGCAGATCAAGACCGTTGCGCTCAAGTACTTGCGATGAAGAGAGCGACAGGACTTCTCGCAACTGGGTTAGGGCGCTTGGATCGGCAGCCTCAGTTGGAGCGGCCGAAGGGCCGGACTCTGCAGTCGTACTGGAGAGGAGAGCTTTGAATTCAACCTCCCATGAAGCCTGCACGAATAAACAAGGTTAAGCTTAAAGGAAGTCATGACAAGAATAGCAAGAAGGTGTCGTTTTTTAACCTGCTGAGAGGAGACCTCGGCCATGTCCCCAGGGTCGTTGCTCGAACCTAAAGAACTCAATGGCCGAGCCCAGTGTCTCAGATTGCTTCTCACTTCACGAGGCCGATGGAAGTTATCTACGTTTGATGGCCACTGAGGCGGCCAGGAAATATAGATAACGCCCTTCGGCGCATAGAATTGACGGTGAAAAGAATGTACAGGCACCTGACATTTAGTTTTTCCTTGTTTAGAATTCTAAAGCAGAAAAGCAATCAGGAGGAAAATTGAAGGTACTTACAAAAGCCGAGGTAACCTCTTGTGGAGGGATGTGGAAGCCTTGGTCTTGAGGATGGATCGGCGATTCCGCCGTGGCCTCGGGTTCCTCGAGCAGGCGTTTGCCACGGTCGGCTGCCGATGGGCCGATTGGCGCAGCTGCTTCAGTGGAGGCAGGGACGTCCTGGTCTTGAGAAGGAACGAGAGGTTCGGCCGCCGGGGTCGGTTCCTCGACCGTGTGCTTGCCACGATTAGCCGAGGAGGGGCCGGGTTGAACCGCCATCTCGGATACTGGAGGAGTTCGTTGACGAGTAGGAGGACGACGCGCAAGCGGGACCTCGTCGCTCCCCTCACTCTCTTCCAGCACGAAGACCGTGGGCTTTGGATTCTTGGGAGAGGTTTCCTCGGTCGTAGGAACCGCCTGGTGTGAGACAGGTGCCTTCTCGACAGAGGGAGGTACGACTGATTCGCCGGCCACAGAAGCAGGCCGCGCTGGGATCGTCTCTATGGCCGAAGCCGGCTGTTTCTTGACACCAGAATGGCCGGCGGCGGGAGAAGGGGAAGCACTGGGAGTCGTCGTGTGGCTGGAAATAACGTGGATCTCCCGTGCACCTTTCTTCGCCAGTTGCTTGACCCGCTTGGCAGGCGGGGAAGGCTTGATAGCCGGCCCGGCCTCTTGGCGAGGCCGTTTGGTCAGCCCGGCCCTACCAGCAGGTTTGTCCTTTTTGGCCACGACCGATTTTTTCCCGGCCATAGCAGCGGCAACTACCTCTGTCTTTCTCAAAGGCCGACTACCTAAAAGGATAAAGACAATTCAGTAAGGCGTACAACAGGCAAGGTTGAAGAAAAAGGGGGAATTGAACAACTACCTTGAGAATGGGGGGCCGGGGCTTTCTTAGGTCGGTTACCGAAGAGCCTGTTTAGTACATCCTCGACCGGCGCACCGAAGAACTCTTAAGTGTAATTTTCCCACCACTCACCGAAGGTGTCAGTGCAATGGGTTTCTGGGGTGGCCGGTCGTAGGCGAAATCTTTGGCAGTACTCTTGAAACTCCTTCGCGGCAGTCCTGCACTCGTTCTCTGAAGAGCGAGGCTCGCGTCCGCGGCTCAATACTGTGCGGGAAGAGAGAAGGGGGACGGGACAGCCCTGAAGATAGCCGAGCTGACGGGCAAGGAAGTTCGGATGGTACACTTCCCACCCCGACCGTTTCCCGTCGCAGCCGAGAGGAAGGTCGCGAGCAAGCACGAACGACCCCCAGGTTCGGCGAAGAGCGGCGTCCTCCTCTGCCGCCCACGTAGAGGTAGGCAGTTTGATGGAGGGGGGTAATCACGACGACGACAAATCAGGAATTCGTCGCTTGTGAGATCGTCAAGGGCAAAGAGGTACCTAAACACCTCTTCGGCCTGATGAGGAGGCGTTGGTCGGGAGGCTAGCTGAGGACCAAGAGCCTCTGTTGCTGAGAAATCAGCTATAGCCGGCCGAAGGGAGGCGAAGTACACCTGCAACCAGAGCTGGAAGACCCAGAGAGGGCCATTCTGGTGGGGGTCCACCGTGTGGAGAGTCGCCTCGGCCAGGCAACGGAAGAGGTGGGCAAGAATATTAGAACTCAGCGCCAGGACGCGACCACTGGCCAGGGCTTCGGCCACTGGCATATTCTCGACCAAACATTTGTTTGATTTGGTACAACAAATGTATTTATTGTACCAGTAGAAGAGGAAGGCTTCATGCTCTCCTTCTCGCAGGTCCTCTTCCCCTCGACCGGCGAAGTGAAGGTAGAGGGTGTTGTAGTTGAGAAAGTTCTTGTGGAGCTTCTGTATTTCATCCCTCGACGGGATGTGACCGTCACTATTCAGGGTCTCGAAGGCTCGACGGTCGAAGAGCGTCTTCAGATCGATATTCGACGGGTGCCCGGAGAGGGTCGCGTCGATAGGGATCCCGGTGGCCGAGGTCCCCAAAATGGCGGTGATGTCCAGGATGGTGGGACCAATGGGACCAAGGGGAAGGACCATTGTGTTGGTGGCTGAGCACCAGAAGCATAGAGCGGCCAGGAGCAGCTCCTTGTCAGGGACAATGTCCATCGACGAAAGGAGGATGGCGTCGTAGATGCCCAGGATTTTCCATTTTTCGCCGAAGAGCCGTTCCATTCGGACAACCCAGGTCGCCCAGGTGGTGGTCGTCGAGGGCCAGGAGCCTTGGGGCTTTGCCGCCTCCCATCTCGACCATTCAAACCCTTGGAGCAAGGGTGTAAGGCAGTGTTCCTGGAGAAGACCAGTGATGGTCGGCGGGATTGTTGCCTTGAAGAGAGGACCCAGGATTTGGTGGACGGTGCTCATGTCGTTCTCGAACCGTATATTCTTGATCGAGCTCCGATCAAGGATCTTCTGATGCTGGTCGCATTCCCGGGAAAGCTTGGAGATGAAGGAGGCCATTGTAAAAGCACAGCGTAAGGAGGTTTTTTGGGTTGGGGATTTGAGGACGAAAGCTTGGAATGGAGGAATGCACTTGAGAGCAAGAGTAGGGGATTTCAGGAAGTTTGAGAATGTAAAGTACAAATGAGGAAATTTCGGTATTTATAGAGTAATGGGAGGAAGAGCAATCGTTCGAAATTCAAAACAAAGGGCAAAATCGACCGGAGGAATCGTTGATCATGATGAGCATTTGGGGAATGCGGTTGAGAAGACCGACGGTTTTAGGTTTTGGGGGCGCACGATCGCGTGTGACGGCGAAGTTAATGACGAAAGACGGTTCGACGCCTGCACGATGACAGGAGGGCTCACGGACTGATGAAATGGCTCGCGGATTGAGATAGTGGTCATAATGACGAGACGGTTCGGGCAGGCGCACGCTTCAGACGTCATCATCGGGGATTGGCCATGTTAGGGGATGCCACGTGGCGAGTGGTTTAGCAGGATCAAGATCGTGCGATCATGTTCAATAAATACGCCTTGGAACTCGGGTATTGGGATCCTGAGTGGTAGATTCGCTTCTTCAAGGCCGAAACTCGGCCGAAGGTTTCAGGCCGAGGACCTCAAAAGCGAGGGGGCAATGTTTAGGCCCAAAATAGCAGTTTGGGCCGAGGGAGGTATTACTTTCGGCCCGGGAAGACTACGGCGAGAAAGTCATGGGGGCTTCAGCTCATGGGCTTCTAGGCCTAGATCGGTTAAATCAGAGTGCAAGTCGAGTCCTAATACAATAGGGACCCTCGACGAGATCAGTAAAACTAGAAGGCGAATCCGGCTCAGTTAAGGACTAGATTCGTAGTCCTAGCAGAGGTAGGACTGATTGAGGTAACGTTAATCCGGAGAAGGAAACCTAGTTCGAATAGGATTAGAACTCGGGCTCGGTGTTCTGCTTCTATAAATACAAGACATTCAGCAATGGAAAAAGCCCCACAAAAATCAATACAAAATTGCCCTGCGCAAACTCTCACAACTTGAGATCTTTTTCTTTTCCTTTTTCGCTGACACATCTTCCGTTGGCATCAACAGCACTGTGGAAGCAACCGGTGATATCTTAAGTCGGCATAGATAGCTCTGTCACCGTAGAGTCGGTTGGTCTCGCAGTATCTTCCGTTGGCATCAACAGCACTGCGGCGAGAACGGTCGACTGCCTATCCAAGTCTCGGTCGAGAAGGGTTTTCGAATCCTTGTTGGTCGAGGTCATCTCATTAGCCTTCTCGGCGAGGTGGGGTGTTACAGTTATTACATTCGGCACATTGTAAGCCGAATTCGGTTCGTGAACTTCGCAAATTAGCAGCCTTGTCTTCAGGCTCGAGAGCCCAAGAGGCCGAGAATTGTTCCTTCCTCGGCCGCAATCGCAAGACACAGAAGTCAGCAGCGCGCTCAACGCAACATCAACAAATTTACTCCTCGGCCGACGAGTTGGCACGCCCCGCAATCACCGAAGGACGTAGTTAGCTTAGAATATATTCGGCCTGCGCGCCACGTAGGTTTTGTAATTTCTAGGGTCAACACCTAGTCTGGCAGAGGACCCAAATGCTTTCTCTACCAATGTCGTATATTGAGAAATTGAATTTCTATGTCGGAAAATTTTAAAAATATTTTAAGAAATAGATAATGGAGATGTATAGATATACAGAAAAAGAATAATAAATAATTAAATACGTAGTAAAAAAATTCAATAAACAATAATCAACGGACGAGAATTTACGTATATTGCGTACCGACGTATAGTAGAAAATTTATTGCATGCAGCATGCACGATTCAATTATGAATATGGTTTGGGGACATAGGAAAGGGAAAGCAGAAAAAAGAGGGGTCGAATTGTTGACAAATGCAGAGGCAGACGGGACTTGGCTTCTTCTCCTCCAACCAAAACTGTGTTTCTGATTGAAAATTAGGGTTTTCTTTATCTATCACGAGGAGAACGAAGGGACCAGAATGGTCACAAGCCCGTTCTGATATTTTTTTTTGACGTAAAAAAATTTGTGTTATACACTTATGATCTTTAAAAAATTTCCGTAGGCTCAAGGCCTGAATCCGACGTTTTTACTTTAATTTCTTTCATGGGGTTTGATTGGATGTTGGTGGCTCTTATGGAATTCAGACAATCTGTTGTTTATGAGCTTTAAGGAGAACTTTGGTCTTGAGATTAGTGGAAGGAGATATGAAAATAGTCAAAGAGGCTTGGGTTTAAGTTTAAGAAAGAGGATGATAAGGACAACACTATTTTAACATACTTTAACAAATAAAAAGAATAAAAAGACTAGCAATCAACTAAAATGGTGATTAATTAGTTGTGGATGTGTTCATTAATCTGGACTCGGTTGTTAACTTGTTGGTTTCAATACATTAGGACTGATCTAATCTAATGCATTCGTTTTATATATATAAATCCACTCAATCTATTAGAGCGTAGTATGTCATCTAATGCATACACTATATGAATTAAAAAGAATAAGTGCACAATAAACTATAAATTAATTTTCGAGACTCAGAACAATCCTTTCCAATTTGCAATTTATATACTTTGGTAGTTCGGTTTAAGACGTATAATATATCATAAAATAAACAACTTAGTAATGCTTGTATTTCACACGGCACAACACTGATGAACACACAATGGTGTCTGGAGTGATGCTGAAATGTCTTTATGAGTTTTCCTGACCTTTCAAATGGTGCACTACCGTAACAAAACTACCAGCTGGCATCTTTTGAAAAAAAAAAAAAAAACTTAGTAGTACAAGATGGACACATTTTGTGCGTAAATATAAACATAAATTTGACTAGTTCAAATGTATCCATCAACAGTTTAGATTTTTCTAAAGTTTACAGCTAATCCATATATTAAAACAAATAAAAAGAGAATTCTATAAAATTATAGTACATTATTGTCTTGTATTTTCTTTGTTGATAAAAAAATAATTTACAAAATTTAACTGGTATGAAACTATGAATGAACAAAATCCCTCACGCTAAGTCGTATATGTTGACCATTGAGCCAGAGAGGCAAATCAGAAATGAATCATTTAACAACAAAAAGAAGGTCGAAAGACCGCACAAACAATTAAAAATCTTCACCAAATAAGCATTTTAATTTCTAGTTGACCATTATTGTATGATTCACAGCGTCATAAATTGAATTCAAAACATATCGTGTAGAATCTGAACACAGAAATTGTCATATGGTGGTTGTCTCGTCTTATTTAATGAAGAACATACTATAGAACATGAACAGGGAAAGTACTTGGAAGGAAATTTAAAATTTGTGGAGTACAAAATAGAACATGAACAGGGAAAGTACTTGGAAGGAAATTTAAAATATGTGGAGCACAAAATAGTAAAAGAAGGATGATCGAGGAGGATAATTACATCTTAATCTTGGTTTTGTCGTTTTAATAATTTGTGAAGTTGGGATGATGTTTTGTTTTGTATGGTAGGTTTTGGAGCGCGGGTTGGTTTTTGTTTCATAGACTGTCGTCATTGGAACCTAATTAACAATTAAGGCTGCCGACGCTGTACGTTTCGATGATTAAGGGGGCTAATCACCCGTGTTATATGAAACATGGTCGTTTTCTTTCGACACATGTCAATACAGCTCGGCATACTTGGTGTCATCCTTTAAATTTTAAACCAACTGTGTTATTATATTTGATGTATCGAGCTGTATTTCTGGTACATTGAAATATTTCATTTGTATGTGGGAAAGGAGAAATTTTTTATTATGATGGGCACACGAGTGGTACATCATGTGTTTTGATATAAGTGGTGGAAATTTTTATTTTTTAAATTATTAACTTTTTAATACACATATCCCACTATTTGTATAGTAACATGTGGTGTATCATCTTGTGTGCCGGTTTCATAAAAATCTCTAGGAAAGAGGGTAAGAAGTCAGTGGACCCCACGTGATAAAAAGCCTAAAGCTTGTACATGACAACTGAAGGCTGAAACGTGTGCTGCGTGGGGACCACGTGTCTTTTACCACCTCGTTTTCATAGGATGCTGCCCTCCGCTCCTCCTCCGCTCCACTGTTGGATTGTACTGGTCTTATCTCCTACGCACCTCAATTAGCGTGTGGGTCCCAGTCGCTCAATTTTGGGGTTGTATAACATGTTTTAGAAGGATGAAACTCCTTTCCGTATTCTACCATTATAACCGTTCATCGTATATCGTGTATTAATTTTCGTTGGATATTATTTATATTTAATTTTGAATAAAAAATTCAAATGATTTCTTATAGCACGATGTACGATGAATAGTTACTAGGGATCCTCACAATTTGAATCTGAATGAGATCCAAATTCGTTTTAAAATTACAAGAATCGCACACCGAAAAAATTAATATAATTGGAAAAGGATCCTTGCTAGATCTTTTTTCTAAGGATTCTAGGTATTCCGTGATTGTGATCGTTTACTGTATCTTATGCGATCAGAAATCATTTAAAATTTAAAATTTAAAATTAAATATAAATAGTACTTAACAAAAACTGACCGCACGATATACGATGAACGGTCATAATTACAGAATCTCTAGGAAAAGGATTCGGCGGGGATTCTTTTCGAATATGATTTATATTAAGTACTTACACTAATAATTTTGTGATGGAACTTTTATACCTGTTGTAATGTGCCGATAGTAAATTATAAGTTGGGACAACAATATCAGTGTGGTTTGTTGTTACATTATTTGTGGCTGATTTGTATCTTAAAATCTTAATAACAACTTCCATTGAAAACCTTAGCTATCAACATGGTGAATTTTAATGGAGTTAAATATGTTTAAAACCCATAATTAAGTTTAATGAAAAGCTAATAGAGAATATGCGGTCCAGAACCCACTGACGGAGTAGTCCGAACTGTTCAAGAGAGGGAGAGAGAGATCCAGTCTCTTTATTTTTGTGCAGTAGATCAGTGGGATGAGTTAACAGAAGTTGTACAATTTAAAATGAGTAGTCCGAATATCTCCGTCTGTCAACTTCGGACTGTGAGATTCGAAAAAGATCTCCATTCGAGTTTGAAAACAATTTGGTTTAGCATGCGAGAGGGTTCATTTTCTTGATATTCTTCATGGATAGTTTTCGCACAAACTGAATTTCACGGTCTCCATTAACTCATTTCCTTAGCCCTCACACAAATCAACAATCCTAATTGGGACACTTTGGATGCGGTCCCTATCTATCAATATTTTTTGATTGAAACCTTGTTAGTTTTTAGTTTTTGATTGAGGTCCCTGATATTAATGTAATAATGTAAGTTACTATATTTTTTTAATTAAAAATTAAAAATTGAAAATTTTAATTGTTTATATTAATGAGATTTTAAATAAAACCCATAATTTATGGGATTAAAAATAATAAAATTTAAATTATTCTCTCTATTATATTGTTTGTGTGTGTATACATATATGTATGGGTACATTAACCAAAATTAACAAAAAAAGTTATTGTACCAAAACATGGATACATTCTCAAATCAACGAAAAAGAATGTACCCATATAAGTTTAAACATGGATTAAAAAATTTGAATGGATTTTATATTAAAAAAGGGTACATTTTACATATAACAAATTGATATATTTGAGAATGGGTACATTTAAGATTAAAATAATTGAAAAATTATATGAACGGGTACATTTAAGATTAAAAAATTGAGAATCTTTTTATATATAAAAAAAAACTAATAGGTACAAACTTAATTTAATTTAATTTTTTATTATTTTGGAAATGTTTGAATTGAAAATTAATTAGAAGTTTAATAGAGGTGTGAGTATTAAACCCTAAATTAATTACTAATTTTTATATTAAAAAAATTATATAATAAACATGTAAATTCATTATCACATTAATGCTAAGGACTTGAATCAAAATTTGAAAACTAATAAGGTGTTAGTCAATGAACAATAAAAACTAGGGACCGGATACTAATTTTTCCATCCTAATTTCTTTTACACACTAATCAGCGATCCAGATGAATTGATCTATATGTTCGGATATTAAGATTCAGAGCGGATCTAATTCCTTGTTTATCGTTTGAATTGAACAGTCATGATCCCACATCAACTAAAATTAGGTTGACTTTGTACACAATCTCATCAAAGTGGCTGCAACTATTCATTCTTCATTCTATCAGAAAAAGAAAAAAGTGAAGCTGTTGATGCTTTTCATAGTCGCCGTTCTGTAGCAGTGGACCGCAGGCTTTTATTGTACACTAGCCCACACTCTGACAGTCTCCAAAATAAATAGATAAATCAAGAGATATGATATTCACACACCATTTTTTACTTCTCCCACACTTTTTTGGTTTTCTGCTGTCGGATCGAATGAATCGAAGAAAATCAACGGATATAAATTAATAAGGAGTGTGTGAAAAGTAAAAAGGATGTGTAGATAGCACACCCCTAAATCAATTGATTTTCGTGTAATTGCAAGTATAATTGTATATGGATGTCGTTAATCTTTTGATTAGGTAAGTAATCCTGTTTTATATATCGTCGAAAATTACAATTGTGACCTTCAATTTGTCGTTGATAACTGATCGTTATGTTGTCCATCTTTAATTGCTATATTGTCAAGTTGATTAATATGTCATTGATATTTAATTTTGATAAGTTTAATAAAAATAAAACAAAATCTACATCTTTTCATTACTATCGCTCTGAATACCCCCAATAACACCAAAATATATGCTTCTGATTTTTTTCAATTAATGATATTTTCCCATATACATGTCTCATTTTGTTTAACAGAAATTCAGAGCAAATTTATGTTTTCTGTACTATTGTTTAATCCTGCTATAATATATCAAGCAGTTGCATTAATACTTATCCAACATTGTTACTAAATTTTGACAAAAAAAAAAAACACTGTAACCAAATAATTAAAGACCATTTTTAAGGGTACAAAGAAAAATAAAAAAAATCACATATCAATGTATCATTTACGCGAAACATTGCCACAACAAGTGCATACGTGTTATCTAAGTCAGCCTTTTGTAGGGAACAATGGTGACGAATTCAGATTGTTTCAAGATCTCGCAGGCTGACCGTGTAATTTGGACCATGAAAGAGAAATAGAGAGATACAAATTTGATTTGTGTGAGGTGGATAGTGTGATGACTAATGCTGAACGTTGTGTGATTCGAATTACTCAATTTATCAACTCTGATGATCCGAATAAAATCTTGATTCAATCGTGAAATCTTGCACTTTGATACCCCGCAATCTAATGTCAAAATTCACATGCCCAAAACTTAAACACCACAAATCTTACTTTTGATTTTTGTGTCGTTCTTATATATTGCTTTGGTTGAAAGTATCGTATATAATCATATATGACTACTTTTTACGAGGTCTATTTGTTGAATGATTGATTGGGCTATCTACCTATCACCAATTATGGGGCTAAATCATCAAAAAGGGGAAATTACCAACTTTTTACATGTTTTTACGTTTAATGCGTATAACAGTAATATGTGCACCAATACATGTCTATTGTCCATAAACTAGAAAAATTCGAGACGAGAAATTTGGGTCAAATAAACTATGATACAGTACAAAAATGTTAAAACACATGACGAAATAAAAGTACACGAGCATTCCAAAGTCACTAAACAAGGGAATTGATTTTCGCACAGTATTTTTCTTTCATTCATTGCCACTTATGCTTTGTTTTGTTTAGAGTCACACGTCCTTTATTGGAGACAGATTTGTGACTATTTTTTTACACAATTTTTTAATCATTTTTGGTGGGGCTCATTGTATTTTAACTACTCGGATCGTTTATTTTTTAGAACATCATTCATAGATCATCTTTGAAAAAATAAGACAGATCCAAAACCATTAATACATTTATTTGTAGTAAAGAAAATCGAAGAGTATGGTTCTACAAAGAAACCCTAAACCCTTATATTTATATGGTTGTAGATTTTGGGGACTTATGGTAATCATGATCTTTGAGGGAATACTTAGAAGATATACGGTTCAGATCGTTGAAATACATTATGAAGATAGCCTCATCAGAACATGTAATTTAGGTAAAAAATAGTGTCACGGATCCATTCCACTTTAATTCATGGCTAAATCCTAAAATCAAGATCAACAAATTATTTGTCAAGCTTTGGTAGAAAATTATAATAACTCCATGCCGAAGTAGGGTATAGAAAACAAATATCCAAAAATTATATCATGATAAAAAAGAAAGAACCCCAAATATCCAAGGTTGGTCCAACCCACGGTATTGGAGAAATTTTTTATTGTGACC
This sequence comes from Malus domestica, assembly GCF_042453785.1. Classification (NCBI taxonomy): domain Eukaryota; kingdom Viridiplantae; phylum Streptophyta; class Magnoliopsida; order Rosales; family Rosaceae; genus Malus; species Malus domestica. Next base: position 1,100,960 of record NC_091668.1, on the reverse strand, counting down.
GGAACACGAAAGGTACATCATGTGTTTTTATATAAGTGGTGGAAAATTTTATTTTTTAAGTTATTAAATTTTTAACACATATATCTCATAATTTGTATAATGATACGTAATGTACTACACTGTGTACCGGTCACATTGAAAAATTTCTCATGGCATTGATGCTCCGATCTATATAAAATAACAAAATCACTACCTTGCTGCGACGGTCCACCGCACCACGCAGCACCCGCAGCGCATCCAACAGCACAGCACAGCACAGCACATTAGAGCGGTGAGCTGTACTACTGACGGTGGTCCAGACCCGGTAATGGAAACATAACATACTCCAACAGCCCAACAGAACTTTCTAATATTGGATACAGCTCACATTCGCTTCCCCCACAAGCGTCGCAAGAGCGTCCGTTTGCGACTGCTTCTGTAAACGCCAAAAGTGCTTTTTGATAATTACAAAAATTTCTGAATAAGCATTCAAGTGTAGAAACGCTTTGATTTTCGACAAATTTTGACATTTATAGCTTTTCGGCTGGTTTGGTATTGCTGTATTTTGAAAAAAAAATTGCTTCTGTTGCGTTATGAGGATAAGTTTATTTTGGCTGCTTTACCTTTTTAGTTTTTTTTTTTCACCCAAATCACCCAAATGTGTGAAAATAAGTTGTTTTTAAGTGTTTACTAAACATTTTTTTGAGCTCAATTTTTTTTATATCTACTTTTTATAAAAACATCTCAGTATCAAACCAGTACAAATACTTAAGAGAAAAGGTGTTTTTTACAGAAGCAGTCTTGACTTAATTGCCATTCTTACGTTCTATCGAGGGTAAATTCGCCAATTCGTCTCCGATTAATAAATATCGCAGATTCTAATTAAATTAAAGGAACAAAAGATAAAGGAAAAAAGAAGCATTCCCCATGCTTATTAATTAGTTTTTTATTTTGTTGTCTTCTCCGTTTTTATTTTTCTTTTTAATTTTTCAAAAAAATAATACAAAATTTAAGGTGATGGTTTTTTGGAGGCTTTTTCTAACGTCTTACCTTTTAAAGTGACACCTCAGTCCGAATATTTCACTCTCTTCTCGCACCCACCACACCACCACCACCACCGCAATCCATTTCTTCTTCTTCTCCTTCTCCTTCTTCCTCTTTCTCTCTCTTTCTCTCCCCGCGCTCTTCCACAACCTCCACCTCCGTCGCACTCTCTCTCTCTCTCTAAAACCGACACTCGCCGATAACAAAATTCCGAATTCGGATCTCCATTTCGGAGTCTCGGTCTCGGTCTCGGAGTCTGATACTCTCCGCATCGGAGTGTTTCGGAAGCTGCATTAGTTCCGGTAAGCTGATTCCCCCACGCATTCTGTCTCCACCGACTTCTTTTAATCTCTGCTCGTCACCGCCATCTACCAGAAGCTTCTCATACACGAGAGATGAAAAATATTTGAAATTAAAATAAATAAATAAATGCGGTTTTCTGCTGATAATTCGTCTTTATTCTGCTTCCTGGAAACAGACTGTGATTTTTTATGCGATTTATTACTTCATCAAATTAGAAATTTTCATCTCTTTCTGTCGGTGAGGTTTTCTCCGCTTGTTTCCACCGATTTTCCTGTTCATCTTTTTGCTTTTGTGTTGAACGATTTCGTTCGTGTTTCCGATTTTCTAATTTTGTTTCCGTTTCGTATCGGATTTTTGAGCTTTTTCAGTGTCAGTGTATTACGGTATTAATCTCTTTAAATCCGTAGGATCTCCAGCTAAATATAGCTCCGTAATCAAGATCTCGTCGTTCTCCGTTCTTCATTAGTCGACATGTCGTTTTTGTGATTTGCATCTGCATTTTCTGTTCTTCGCAATGCTCTTGCAGAAATGGAACTTCTGAGTTTTCTTACCATTATTTGACTTGGATTTTAAACTGAATGACTCAAGTTTTTAAGTTTCTAATTACTTTCCTAATCAGTATTTTTGTTTCTTAATTAATTTAATTCAATCGGTTTCCTTTTTTCTCGCAACTAACAAACAACTACTATTTTGAATCGTAATTTATGCAGACATTACAGTCTAATATGGACCGACGGGGTTGGCCGTGGAAGAAAAAGTCGTCGGACAAGGCGGCAGCGGAGAAAGCCGCCGCCGCAGCGGACTCTCTTGCCAGCCAGGCACAGACTGAGCAAGTAAGTTCATTGACAGTAAATTAATCAGTAATATTTTGCATATTCACTACATTGACTCAGTAAGTAGGCATTTCTAGCATGTTTTCGTTATGCAGTTTTGAATTTTTAATGAATTTGTCTCAGCAATTTCTGTTCTAATTAGATGGATTATTTAGTTTTTAATGAATTTGTCACAGTTGACAGCAATTTCTGTTGCAATTTGATGGATTATTTAGGTTTCTACAAATTTAGTAATAGTTATTTTTCGGTTTTGCTTCTTATGCAATCAGGAGAAGTACAAAAAACCAAATTATGTGCAAATTTCTGTGGAGCAATATTCGCATCTGACCGGTTTGGAGGAGCAAGTGAAGAATTACGAGGATCAAGTGAAGAATTATGAGGATCAAGTTCAGACATTGGAGGACGAAATTAAGGATTTGAATGATAAGCTCACTGAGGCCGATTCCGAGATGACTACCAAAGAGAGCTTGGTTAAACAGCATGCTAAAGTTGCCGAAGAAGCCGTCTCAGGTATGATAATAATGATATTGGTGTAAGTAACTCGACTACAGAAAAAATAAAGTTCTTGATTGGGTGCTGATCAAGGATTTCTTGAGTTGACACTTGACAGAAATTAATTTATTTAAAACGCCTGTTTGCCGCAGGTTGGGAAAAGGCTGAAGCGGAGGCTCTCGCATTGAAAACTCATCTAGAATCTGTGACTCTTTTGAAGCTCACTGCTGAAGACCGGGCCGCACATTTGGATGGTGCTCTTAAAGAGTGCATGCGACAGATACGTAATCTTAAGGAAGAACATGAGCAGAAAATACAAGACGTTGTTTTAACCAAAAACACACAAGTTGACAAAATCAAGCATGAGCTCGAAACGAAGATAGCTAATTTAGATCAAGAACTCCTAAGGTCTGCTGCTGAAAATGCCGCTATTTCCAGGTCCTTACAAGAGCGTTCGAATATGCTATTCAAGATAAGCGAAGAGAAGTCACAAGCTGAGGCAGAAATTGAGCATTTTAAGAGCAACGTTGAGTCTTGTGAAAGGGAAATACATTCTCTGAAGTATGAACTCCATCTAGCCGCCAAGGAGCTAGAAATTCGGAATGAGGAAAAGAACATGAGTATGAGGTCTGCCGAAGCAGCCAACAAGCAGCATATGGAAGGTGTTAAAAAAATAACTAAGCTTGAAGCAGAGTGCCAAAGATTACGTGGTCTTGTGCGGAAGAAGTTACCTGGTCCTGCTGCACTTGCACAAATGAAGCTAGAGGTTGAAAGTTTAGGCCGAGATTATGGAGAAACTCGATTAAGGAAGTCTCCTGTTAAGCTTTCTAGTCCACAAATGTCCCCACACATGTCCCCAGCGACTGAGTTTTCTCTTGATAATGTACAGAAGTTTCAAAAGGAGAATGAATTTCTCACAGAACGTTTATTAGCAATGGAAGAAGAAACAAAGATGCTGAAAGAAGCTTTGGCAAAGCGTAACAGCGATGTGCTGGATTCAAGGAGTATGTATGCTCAGGCAGCCAGCAAGCTTCAAACATTAGAAGCACAACTTCAAATCAACAATCTACAGAAAGGCTCGCCAAAATCTGTTGTTCAGATCACCCCTGGAGGTTCGTCAAGCCAGGACGCAAGCAATCCACCAAGCTTGACCTCCTTGTCTGAAGATAGTAATGATGACACCAGAAGCTATGCTGAGTCTTGGGCCACAACATTGGAGAAGAACAATGCAAAGTCAAACAAATCTGAAAGTCAAAACGACTTGAATCTTATGGATGACTTTCTGGAGATGGAGAAGTTGGCTTGTTTGCCAAATGACTCGAATGGAGCCATCTCTAGTAAGACATCCGAAAGAGAGAGTCATGATGCTATGGGAGATGTCACGGCCGCCAAAGATGTCCAATCTGAGCAGCAGCATGATTCAAGTCCCTTGGTAGGTGACCAGGCATCTTCTAATGCGGAATTGTCAGGATCCAGTCCTGAATCTGATGAAAGCCAGCTGCCACTGGTGAAACTCCGTTCGAAAATCTGTATGCTATTGGAATTCTTATCTAAGGAAACCGATTTTGGGAAAGTTGTTGAGGATATCAAACTTGTAGTCCAGGAAGCACAAGATACTCTGCACCCGCACACTGTAAAGTGTGTTTCTGAGGAAGTTCACAGCTCTGATGCCCTATGTGACCGGCAGGCAAATCCTGATGATTCTGGTTTAACCACAGAAAAGGAAATCACTTTGTCCCAGCCAGCCACAGAGACCATGAAAGTAATAAGCAAAGATCTGGCATCTGCCATTTCTTTGATCCATGACTTTGTGCTGTCCCTGGGCAAAGAAGTGATGGAAGTGCATGACACGTTTCCGGATGGCGATGGATTGACCCTAAAGATTGAAGAATTCTCTGGCACATTTAGTAAAGTTATTCATGGAAACTTAAGTTTGGGTGAATTTGTTCTTGGCCTTTCGCATGTTTTAGCAAACGCCAGTGAACTCAAATTCAACGTTCTAGGCTTCAAGGGTGTTGAATCAGAAACTAACAGTCCTGATTGCATTGACAAGGTAGCATTACCAGAGAATAAGGTAGTTGAGAAGGATTCATCACAAAGGTTTCAAAATGTTTGTGTCCACATTCCTAATCATACGAACCCTGAAGTTCCTGACGATGGAAATCTTGTCTCCGGCTATGAACCAAATGCCGAGCCATGCAAAATCTCGCTGGAGGAGTTTGAACAACTGAAATCAGAGAAAGATAACCTGGCAACGGATTTGGCAAGATGTTCTGAAACTCTAGAGATTACAAAGTCTCAATTACAGGAAACTGAGCAGCTTCTTGCTGAAGCTAAATCACAATTTGCTTCTGCTAAGAACTCAAATAGCTTAGCCGAGACGCAGCTGAAATGTATGGCAGAATCATACAGGTCACTAGAGTCACGAGCTCAGGAGTTAGAAACTGAACTGAAGCTTCTGCAAGTCAGAAACGAAACTCTGGAAAGCGAGCTACAAGAAGAGAAAAGGAACCATCAAGATGCTTTGGCCAGGTGCACGGAACTTCAAGAGCAGTTGAAAAGGTTAGCGTCAATCTCTGTTCCATCGGTGGCATCTGTTGCTTGATAGCAAATGAAAAAACAAAACTATTGAGCATTCAATTTATTTGGTCTCAGGTTTGGCGATCGACTCTAACTTTCACATTTTCCTTTTTTTATGCCAGCAATGAGCGTTTGGAAGCTGAGACTGAATTCAAGACAAAACAGGTGAGGCGACGTTCAATTTCTGCTTGTTTCTTTTCTGTCCGTGCTTGGTTGTTTTTTGTGTTGTCAACATTGATCTATCCTGGCCTACCGAAGCAAGTGGATGCTGATAGCTTGAACATTTATATTGTGTAATCACAGGACAGGGAGTTGGCAGATGCAGCGGAGAAGCTTGCCGAGTGTCAAGAAACCATATTTCTTCTCGGCAAGCAGTTGAAAGCATTGCACCCTCAAACAGAGGTCGTGGGATCTCCATACAGTGGGAGGAGTCAAAAGGGTGAAGGGTTCACCGAGGATGAACCCACTACCAGTGCCATGAACTTGCAAGACTCAGAAAAAGGTGAGACGGAAGGCGCTTCTTCTGTCAATGTAAACAGAGTGGTGGGCAGCGAGTCTCCCATCAACCTGCATAACTCTCCATGCCCATCCGACACAGAGGCAGGCACTCTCTTAAAATCACCAGTCAGTTCCAAAAGTCCGAAACACAAGTCTTCCAAGTCAACTCCCTCATCTACGTCTTCTACCCCAACACCAGAGAAACATCAGCGCGGCATCAGCAGATTCTTCTCCTCAAAAGGAAAGAACGGTTATTAGGCTTGCAGCTCGAAAGCCTGAATCGCATTTTCTCGTTGGAAAGGCCGTTGAAAGGAACAATTAGAACCAGCACCGAAGACAGAAACCTCCTTCATTCGCGCTATAAACGCCATTTCCCGGGAATTCCTGGGTGTGAAGGCGGAGGTAATTTTGTAACCAATGGCTGTATATGATATCATCCCATATCTGTTTATTCGTTTTTTTCTGTCCTTCGCACGCCGCGTCTGTATTTTCGGGTTAATCGGAACAATGACATAGTTTATGAACTGTTTCAAAGTATTTGAATACAAAATGTGTGTCACAGTTGTTATATGATTTCTCATTCGTTTTAGCAAATGAACACCGGATTTGTGCCTGGTCGGATTTGACCATTTGCTTCCAGTTTGTTGCTTACTATTGGCTTTAGACTATGACGGGCTTTGTATCCAGTCGGGCCTGTCCAAGCCCAGACTGTATTTAATGTGTGAATGTGTAATATGGGTATTTGAGTGGACCATATATATTCATTGTAGGAGAGTTTCGAACTTAGGTGTATAGAGGAAGACATTGTTCTTACTAACTTGTTCAAGCTAGTTTATAAGTATTAAGAGCATTTACCCTTTGTACATGAGGTCCTATGTTCGATTTTCTCTTCTCCTATGACGTTTGGATACTAAAAGTATACATATTTAAGGGATGCCTGAAATAAGTCTATTTGAGGGATACTCTTTTAGGAGCTAGTCCTTATTATATTTCAGTAATCAAAGCCGTCTAGTTTCTAATTACTCAATTAAATGATTGATAGCAGATAGTGCATTATCACAGTGGTGGAATACAATTATGTCTATGTATTCTGGTGTGGGTTCAATCTCCATCGATCATCCTCCACCTAACAACTGACAATTTAACCCACTAACACTATCGTTTGTAAAAATAAAATAAAAAATTAACTGAATGATTGTTATTTTAGACTTTTAATGTTTGTTGAAATATGGTTGTTGTTTATTTTTCGGGAGTATGATTCTCCTATGTTATTTTCATCTTCTTCTCTCCCCTCCACTCACAGTTTTTTTTTTTTTTTTTTTTTTTGTCTTTCTCTCTCTATAGAAAATCAATACAAGATATTAACGTGACTTAATCGTAACCGATTAAATAGAAAGGGAGAGAAGCTGAGAGATTAGACGGGGAGACAATCCTCCTTCCATTTTTTGTGGATTGTTCATTACTTTTCCTAAAAAAAATAGTTCCAATACAAGATAAAATTCAAAACGGTCCCACAAAATTATCTGAAGGATCCCTAAATAGAATCTTAATTCTTTTTTTGGTCAATAATCCTAATGGATTTTACATGATCCCTTGATTTGGTAGCGAATCGAAAACGATACTTATTACTCATAACTTACATTTAACAAAAATTGATTTGCGAGAAGTCAATCCAGATTCTCCATCAAAGAGAGAGGTTTAGTGTACTATAAATACCACATGATTTCAAACGTTCATCACACACCAAACTATATAGTAACTAACTAATATCGTCAGACCATATGACTTCCATCAACTTTGCTCGAGCCCTTTTCATGGTGTTTTTCTGCATCGTGTTATTTCGTCTAAGCTCAGGTACGCATTGAAATGAAATCATTTTACAAACACTATGCAATATGTATAGTCGAGAGCAAGCCTTGGTGCAACGAAAGGTAACAGGTTTGAGTCGTGGAAATAGCCTATTTGAAAAACAAAAGTAAGTTTGCTTAGGTTTCCCCTCCCTCGATCCTTGCAGAATAGGTTTCTTGTTGGCTTGGGGTCGCACGGTCACACTGACATTGTTACGATCACGTATTTTACGGAGGAATTACCTTAGTTGTTTGTTTGAATTTTGCAGGCTACAATGTTGCGGAGGTTCCTTCAGGGCAAAGGCATTGGGCCTGGGGGCCGTGCGAAAAGGCCAAGCCTGACTGCAACACTTTTTGCATTAAGCTTGGTATAAACCCTCGATTTGGTGGCTATTGCAAAGTGAATGAAGTTGGAATAAACATGTGTTATTGTCGCGTTTGAGGATGCTGCAGATCATATGAATATATAGAGTTGGGAAGTACAACCCTAATTTCATTTTCTCATCTGTATAATTGAGTTGTACGGTCTTTAATTAATAAAAATTTCATAAACTACTTGTGATCCAAATGTTAGATTGGGTGTCACTGACACTGGTTCTAAAATTAGTATCGCCGTCTAGAAATGGTGACCACTAGTTCAATAAATTGTGACACACTTTCTGGAAGCAGTGACACCGTGGTTAGAAATAGTGATATTATTTCTAGAAATTTATTATATTTAAGAAACAATATTTTCTTATGAGTATTTATTAATAAAATTTCATTAAGTGTTTTTTGCTAAAAGTTTGTTGATAATAATTTTGTTGAATTTTTGTATGTGATAAATAATTCATGTTATTATGTTTTAAAAATATGACTGATTTTTTACTTTTATAAAAATAAAAATAGAGAGAGAGGAGGGGGGGGGGGTGTTGGGTAGGAAGGAGAAGGAGCGACTTGTGAGAGAGAAGAGAAAGATGATGATGATGGATGAAGGAGGAAGAGAGATGATGGTTGTTAACTCGCGATCCCTTCCGACTCCAAGAGGCCCAAGGAAGACCAGGACCCGACAAGATTTGGAGGACGATCTCGAGCGCTTATGGAAGGATTTGGATCCTTTCCTGAGCTAATGGAGAGGATCCTTCTGACCAAACATTGTGGCCCGTTGAATTTTTATCCAATTGCTACAAATAGGGAAGTCCATTTAAAGTTATAATAATTATAGTCGTTGGATGAAAATCCAATGACCCACAATGCTTGGTCAGGAGGATCTCTCCATTGGCTCAGAAGAGGATCCAAATCCCTTATGGAAGATTGCTTGGCAGTCCAGTGTGTCTATCAGCAATGAGGCCGATACATTTACTAAAGTTGGAAGAAAAAAATACATTTGTTATTGTCACTTTTGAGGATGTTGCGGATCATATGAATAAATACAGTCGGGACGTACCCTAATTTCATATTCTCATCTGTTTAATTAATAAAGCTTTCTTTAACTAATTGTGATCGAACTGTTACCTAGTTACTGTCTTGTTTATGATGATAATTTTTGTCCTCCCTTCGCTTTCGTGCTGGACTCTTTTAAAAGTTCAAATCATTTGAGGGAGCTTCAATTGAGGGACTCCATAAATTTGTTTGAGGATACTCTTTCAGGACCTAACCCCATTGTATTTCAATAACTTAAGTTAGTTTTTTAGGGTGAACTATTGATTTTGATTTAGTCCTTAAATTATTATTTGAGTAAAAATTAGGTTCTTGAACTATTTTTTTGGAAAAATCAGTCCTTAAACTAATAAAAATCTGCTAATTACATCCATAATATTAGATTCGTAGCTATTTTATTCAATTTTTTATCAATTTAAGTCACTTGACTTGCATGTGATGCACTTTAGAGGGATGATTGGTAGTTCTTCATAATTTAAGGATTTATTTTCTTTGAAGAAATATGGTCTGGTGTTAACTTTAGATGGTGATTCTAGAGGATATTGTGAAAATGACCAGTCATTCTAGAGGATAAAAGGGATCACGAACAAACAATCACTCTTTTGATTAGGATTCTGAAACATCAGAGAATTGAGAGAAGTTCTCAAATTTTGATTTATAATATGATAGATAACAAACCTAATGCCAAAATGACCTATTTATAATATAACCAAGCCTTAGAAACCCTAGGAATTTAAATAGGAAAGGAATCAAACAAATAACAAAACATCAAAAGATCCTAAAATATTAAAACACAAATAAAACACATTAAACGACATAATTCGCTCAAATTTTGCCTGAAAAGTAAAATACATCCACTTTCGGGATATGACAACATCAAATATTTTTTTAACCTATGAATTACTAATTCTCGAATCACTTTTTTTAATTAAATGGCATGCTTCTTCCTTTTAACTTTTCCGTATCTAAAATAACATCAACTTTGTCCTTCGTCATTTTAAGTTTTCCCTTAAAGTTTGTTCTTGCAAAAATTATTCATCCGAAACCATTTAACCACCCAAGTCAATGAATTGCTATTTTACTGTTTTTAGAAAGAATAATGCTAGGAAGACTAACTATTTAGTGAAAAAAATGATAGCTTAACCTAATACCCTATACACCGGTGGATAAATCTAAAAATCTTTTTTAAAGAGTTGCTTACATGTCCTCGTATGGTCATATTACAGTCGTTTGGTGAACATAATAACATAAACGAATGTCTTTATAGTTTTGAATTTGATTTAGTTTTTAGCAAGAATGATATTTTTATGATCAACTAATAAAAAACAAATAGTTCAAATATATTTATAAAATGCAAAACGGGCCACTATCTGAGAAATGTATTTTTTCTTTTTGTCAATAATCCTAATGAATTTACATGATCCCTTGATTTGGTAGCGAATCAAACAAGATACTTACTCATAACTTACATTCTCCAAAAACTGATTTGCTAGATGTCAATCCAGATCCGAGAGTTTTAGTGTACTATAAATAGACATGCTCTAACAACATGATTTCAAACATTCATCTAAATAGCAAAAAACTCAGACAATATGAATTCCATCAACTTTGCTGGAGGCCTTTTCTTGGTGCTTTTCTGCATCGCGCTATTTTGTTTGAGCTCAGGTACGTATTGAATGAAATCATTTTACGAATATTATGTTGTATATACGGTCACAGTTTTACGACCAGTTATCTTAGGGAGGAATTAATTACCTTTTCTTTTTTGTTTGTTTGAAATTTGCAGGCTAGAGAGTCGCGGAGGTTCTTGCAGAGCAATGGATATAACCGTACGGGCTGTGCGAAAGTGCCAAGCCTGACTGCAACACTTCCTGCAGGCAGCGAACATAATAGTCTCGTATATATGGTGGATATTGTAAAATGAATGAAGATGAAAAAAACATATGGTATATATTGATGCTTTTGAGGATTTATAATTTCATATTACGATTAAATACAGTTGGGACAACCCCAATTTAATTTTCACATCTGTATAACTGAGTTGAACCAACTGTTTAATTAATAAAAAAAAATTCATAACTAATTGTGATCGAAGGTTTTGTTTTGGGAGGGTTGGTTCACTATGCTTAATTAACATAATAAATCAGTAAAATCATATATCCACAGATAATTTTTTTTTTCTTTCACAAATGAGAGTCTCGAACCGTGAATCTTAAAAATGCGGATGGACAGAAAACTAACTAGGACAAGGAGTCGAAACCAGTTAACAAAACGAATTACACCTACAAACGCAGTGGAATTAAAACACAGTTTGCCAGTAGCAGTTAATATCTGCTTATCTTCTGGTTTTTATATAGGATTATGTTAGATAGACCAACTTTTTCGATCAAATTTATAAATCATGCGATGCTTCACCAATTAAAAATAAGTACGTTAATCAACATTTAAGTAATAATGCAATCATCAATAACCACGTAATGTGATCTACATAATTTAGTTTAAATAAATTATCTCCCTAGCATTAATTACCCTTTCATATATGGGGAATTTATTCTGCTTCAATTAAGGCTAAAGTTTGGGCTTCGATCACGTTTCGGATTCGTCAGGGCAGGACGTAGTCAAAGCTTGGTTTCTTGCCGGACATTCTGTGCACAACGAGTCTTAGGAAAACTAATGAAAAGGGCTTGAAAACTTTGAGTTTTAATGATAAGGACAAAATAAAGGGTAAAGTGAATAGTACCAGGATTGACTTTTTAGTGTAGAAATGTGGTTTTTCGTTAAAGTGAACAGTACCAGATGCTTTTCGTTAAAGTTCTCCAAAGTCTTTCCATCTGTTAATATCATAATTTACGGATTTTTAAATTAAATCTCTATACATACAAAATCAATTGTTGATCAGAGAAGGGGCTTTTGTGAAAAAATAAATAAATAAACCTGTAAAAATATTGATCTCTTACTTTCTCACTTTTAACATGGCCGTTAGTTGTCCAGAAAAGATGAAGATCAGTCTTAAATCTTAAATAATTAGTTTGTCCATGCATGCTACACAGATTTCTGCAGGTTTTAATTATTTAGGAGTAATGCTAGATCATATATTTATATTACATTGGTGTATTATATGCGACAAAGATTCATACAACCATTAACCAATTAGATGAATTCATTGATTGACCAGTTAAATACACATCACTTGTCATGTCAAATGGTACACCAATGTGCTATAAAAATGTGATCTTCCTAACACTTTTTTTATTTAGCAGAGAAGATTATTGTTTTGAAAAAGTTAGTTAGCAAATTGGTTTATTTTTTTGTAGGGTACTGTTGCATTTTACGTTTTACAGTTCAAGATTGTTTTCATATTTGTTTCATAATAAAGTCTTGTAGTCTTTAAGCTATACGTTCGGCGTACATAATATATATGTGCCGTTAAATAAGAATCAACATTTGCAATTAGTAATTCTTCTTTTCTCGTCCCTTGATTGCTTAACAGTTCTTACTGCCTTTTTTTTTTTTTTTTTTTTTTTTGCAAAAAACAGACTAGCTGGCCTACCTTCCGAAGTCGGCAATACTCACAACGGCATTTCAGCTTTCCTTGATCAGCATCATGAGATTCACCAACGCTAGTAATCAAACCAAGAAAGTGTTGTGTAGAATACAGATATGAAATTCATCTCTAACCCACTAACCACCATATGGTGATTGATAATTTTGTTCTCACTTCGCTGTCGTGCTGGACAATGGACCCTTTAAAATTTCAAATCAGTGGGATTGAAACAGTTGCTTAATAGCGGGAAAAGCTGCTGATGAATATACATACTATAGGAAAGGAAATGAAAGAAACGTGGTAGCCCACGGTTTGCCAGAAACAAAGAAATCTAACATATCTACTAAGTGGAAAATCCAACATGGCTACCCTACAACGTTGCCCACCTCCCAACATGCATGGCTCTCCTTGTCCATCACCCAACTCATCTCTCGCTCTCCAACTCAACTCTACAACCCTCCAAGAGGAAAAGAATCAAATTAGATAACAAAAACATTATATAGTCAATGGCATTTAAATCCATCCAAAGTGCATTTGGTATACTCTCGAACCTTTTGACTGATCTATCAAAATTTCATACAGATGTACATCGGTTTATTTTGTAAGATGACAGATGTAGACTTTTCACACACTTCAACAGACTCTTGAAACATATTTATATCATCCATGCATGGGAGAAAAAACTTCAGTATAAGTGCCGACCAAACTACGTCATTTCTAAAACAATATTTTCTACAAAAGTATGAGACTTAATGTATTTTGACGTTACCATACTCCACGCTCGTCACTCTCCAACTCTCCAAGAGGAAAATGATCAAAGTAGATAATAAAAGCATTATAGTCAATGACACATATCAAAGAAACCCACTTCGATCCACCCAAAGTGCAATTTCGTAGACTCTTGTCCCTTGAGATGAAATAATATCATGTTCATGCAGGGACGTACTTGTTCTTCTCTCTCTCCTTTTTTGTGTCGACAGTTGTTATTGTCAAATCAAGATTGCAAAGAGATTGAGTTTGCCTGCACTTCCTCCTCCCTTTTTGAGGTGAAAAACTATTGGAAAGTGGAGTTAAATCTTTTCGTTTCAGACATATCTTTCAAGCCATGTTAAAGAATCAAATATTCATGATTTAGAGTGAATAATTCCAACAATTAGAGGAAGTTAATGTTTTGTTTTTGTCAAACATAAACTTCATTGGTAGAAGAAGATGTTTCTGGAGATAAACATAAAAACAAATTGTAATTAGGTCAAAATGACAAAGAAGCCCAAACAAAGCACATGATAATCCAATCAGACTCAGCCCGCTAATACAAATCGTCACCACCATAATCACCATGCACTTCGCTATTTCATCGCTCAGGTCAATGGATTTACCGTCAGCACCAACAGAAACCAAAGGATTCATATCCCTTTCCCTTAATTATTCAATTATGCCATGCATGTTGCCTGTTGTCTGTTGCCTGCTGATTACTATCCATAATGTGACCCGAGAGCAACTTGATTTGATATCATTGAGTGCTCTTGATTATAATTCCATTGTATTATTAGTCTGAATATTTCCATTATATCACAATAATTAAGCTCACTATTTCTTTCTGCCCAACTTTATTCTTGATTAAGCACTCTAGCTGGTTTCTAATTCAGATAACGACTGGTTCATATTTGGACACAGAGATGCTGAATAAGACTTCAGAGATTATAGACATATATTTAAAATTAGTTTTAGTCTTTTGTAAATATACTTTCTCTAATTGTTTCTCTGATTCTACTATAGCACATGTGATTTTTGTTTCTTTTTCAAACGAGTGGTCCCTAAGTTCTTCGTTTTGGTGTCTCTATCCAACTTCTCTTGGCTTTATCACAAAATTAATAAAACTAATTAAACCCGTCATTCATGGTTTACTGTATCAAATCAGTGGATGAACTTGCATAGAATCGAGACCCGTATGCGAAACTTCTCACACGTTGTTTTGAGTATTCACTTGTCTGCATGGTATCCCGTGATTGGACTTTGACGTCACAATTTCATGTAAAATCTTCTCATATGAATATCGCATCAAAAACTTCATATGTACGTCTTCATGCTTCATCCTTTGGTAGAAAAATATTACAAAAAAGTAGGGAGTTGATACATGAACACACAGAGAATCATAGATCCACCAATGCTCTTATGTCGAGACAGAATCGATGAAATCCAATTTAAGTTTTGCAAGTTAGCGGTAACTTCTAAACTAATTAATAAAACTAATATATAATTACTTAGTGTGTAATTTAATTGGATACCGGATAAAACTTTGTTAGCATGATTAAGTGAGTACAGGCAATTTCTTATATTTTATTGTTAATTTCATAATTTTTCCAAGCAAACGGTCCACTTCTCAAAAGACTCAACAGCCACTTGCCCAACTGGCCATGTTCGCTTCTATGACCTTCATACTGTTAATATTTATATATATGTAGGGTCGCAAGAGAACAATTTTTTACACATACTTTGACATTTATTTTGTAAGGTTTATTCTATAATTTTTTTTCAAGAATTCGAACGCTCTATATTTCAATTCATTATTTATAAATTATCCTAGTAAAGATAAGACAAATTTGAAACTATTAAGATATTTATTCTTGTGAAAAAATAGACGAATACGGTTTTGCAAAAAAATACTAAAATTACTATTATTTAATCCAACAATTATAGTTTCAAATTTGGGTCATTTTTTGTTGACATGATCTTTGCAAGAAGACCTAATAATAGACAGTTTGGATTGTTAAAAAAACATTACAAAATGAGCACTACAAAAATAGGTGTAACAAAATGTGTGTCCCCTATCGTAACACATACACACACATATATATATATTTTGGGATGTGATATCCACACACCCCTTTTTACTTCTCACACACCCTTCTAATTTTAGGCCGTCGAATTTGATGAATTAAATAAGATCAAATGATATAAATTAACAAGGAATATGTGAGAAGTAAAAAAGAAAATGTGTGAATAGCACACCCCTATGTTTATTTACTTCAAACTTCATATATAAAACCGTAGATTCATTAGCTCCAAAGTCAAAAGATTTAAGCAGATCTTCGGGCTGCCTTATGGTTTCTATATCAACATAAATTATATTAATCAAATAATTAAAATATTTACGTGCCTTTTTGGGGTTTGGTTTGTTGCACTTTTGATAACTGAAAGACCCATGAAGTGTGGTCCGACCCAAACCAAATGAATAAAAAACATGTTCTTTTAGTCAAAAAGAAATTGTGTTTGTTGTTGTTTTAAGAAAGAAGAAGAAAAGGATGGAATCTTTTTGAAGGAATGGGCATTTATCGTTCTACATATTATGGATTGCGTTGTACAATTTTGTCCTTGTATTTCATCGTCTTTCCTTGGAGAAACACGCTTTTGTAGAAAAAATCTCATATGTTTGAGTATATTCGGCTCTATATATAGTGTTTTTAATACAAGGGATCCCATCTCTTGTGAAAGTCATATGAACCCTAACCAGCCACATCGTCGTCAGATTGCTCTAATGAAGTTTTTCTCATTCCTTAATCGAACATATGTGTTTTCCTATAATTTTCATGCGTAGATGGGATCTAATCTTTTTTTTTTCATTTTTCAATAGCATTTCCCATATTTTCTTTGATCTCTTAACAACATAAGAAATTAAAAATATTCTTGTAAGAACTATTGTTATCCTTAGTATTAAAAAATTTTCAAGGCATTTTAAAGAGAAAAGCAAAAGTTATTAGGTTTTTATTTTCAACGACTAGAAAATGTGAGTTTGCATCAAAAGGCACAAGGCTCAGACACTGACGACTGAGTGCGTGCCAATGCTCTATCGCATGTACGGTATCATTTGAGTACACTGCAATATCCAATGTGTTGAAATTACATCAAACACTGAGTAGATTCATATTAAATATTCGAAGAGTCATCGAAAAACCTTCTAATGTATATTTAACAGATGTTGATGAGTGTCCTAATGTACATCTGTTACTGCTTACAACAAATGGAATGAAAAGAAGCAGCTCATCTAAAGACGATGATAGTGATGGTGATAATAATGATGAAAAATATGTTAGAGAAATTTTATTTAAACTCATTTATCTTATTTCTATACCCAACTTATTATTTTTTATTTTGAAATTTCGAATGTGTCCAATAATTTTCTCTTTACACCCAAAATTCAAAAGAACAACAAATAAAAATAAAATTCAAGCACTAGGAAACTCCGGCCACCCTATCTCTCCAAATCCCAACCACTCTCAATTTCTACCCTTCCCCAACCCCCACTGCCACATTCCCTACAGTCCACTAAAGAGGATTGAAGGCTCCATACTTCCAGATCCATATGTTAGCCATCTGTATCAACAGTTAACATAAGATTTGACAATTACTCTAACTGCCAAACCATTAGCATCATAAGCATCACCTGAGTCTTAGCATTGATCCACTAGTCTCCCCATACATAGATCCCATGGTTACGAACAAGCACAGCTGTTGTTTTCAGGTAGGCTTCAATCTATTGAACATTAAGGCAAGCAAAATACTCATCCATATTGAAATTCAAAGTTTAATGTACTGATGTTTTTTTCTTTTCCAATAACAATCAAGCAGTTACTTTGAAAACAGAAAACCTTATCCATTAGCAAAGCTAACAATATGAAATGACAAAGAATTAAGTGCGTAACTGTGTCATGCATGCAGCTCAAGCATGTAGCAGCTACAAGTATTCTTTCTAGGTGATGGTGGTATCTCTGGGCGTTTACCATAGCTCTCAACTTCGATCCCATTAACTTCAATCCCAGCCAAGCTTTAGATACGCCAAATGGGTGAATCATGTGTTGGCACAACATAAAGACCCTAACGTAGAACAACTCAAGGGGTTTTAATTGTCCAGTACTTGAACGACAAGTTAGAGTGAGTGATGGCTAAGATTTTTGGGGTTTTCATTGTGGGTGGTAGGAGAGGTGGGGGGGGGGTTAGGGATGGGTAGAAATTGGAAGTGGTTGGGGTTTGGAGAGATGGGGTGACCGGAATTTTTTAGTGTTGTAATTTTATTTTTATTTTTTGTTCTTTTTTATTAGGGAATTTTAACGAAAAACACCCGGTATTGTTCACTTTAACGAAAAACCACATTTTTACACTAAAAAGTCAATCCTGATACTATTCACTTTACCCTTTATTTTGTCATTATCATTAGAACTCAAAGTTTTCAAGCCCTTTTCATTAGTTTTCCTTTTTTATTATGGATGTAAAAAGAAATTGTTGGGTACTTTTGGAATTTCAAGATAAAAAAAGATAAGCTAAATGTAAAAAGATGATAATTAAATGGGTCTGAATAAAATTTCCCAATATATTATCTTCTTTAAATTTCCTGGTCCAAGCTCTAACAGTCGCAATGAAATCATTGTTTGAGAATGCCAAATGAGTCTGAAATCTGAACCATCAAATTGGTGGGTCATCAATTTATAGGGTTTATCATAACAACTTTTGAACCGAACTCATCAAAATATGCCAAGTTAATTTAACCCCAACTCCGCAGCAGCAAAGAATTTCACCTAAATGAAAAAGTTTATGAAGAGCTGGCAGAAGAAACAATCTTGACATTCAATGAGCCAAGTAGTTGAGCGATATGCACAAACTACTTACTACAAGCCCACGAGCATGCGTAGAAGGTTTACGCACAATCGACGAGTTGTGATCAGTATGTAAGGAGAAATTTTTCATTGTGACGTGAATGTAGATGGTACATCACATGTTTTTATAGAAGTGATGGTAAACTTTATTTTGTAAGTTATTAACTTTTCAACACACATATTCCATTATTTGTATAGTGACACGTGGTGTATCACCTTATGTACCGGTCACACTCGTCTGTAAGAAAAATGTGTTCTTACGTTCGAGGAGCCAAGAATTTTTATTGACGGAATATTTCGTTGAAAAAATGAGCAGTAACGTTAAGATTTGTATTCAGATGACTGGAAAATTGCTTGCAAAATATTTGTAAATAGAAAACCCCATGTAGCTATGATAAAATTTTTAGTTGTAACGGGAATACAGATGATACACTACTTGTTTTTATACAAGTGGTGAAATTTTTTAATTTTTAAGTTATTAACCTTTTAACACACATAATCCACCATTTATATGAGGAAACGTGATGTACTATCTCGTGTGACGGTCACACTGAAAAATCTATCGTAGCTGTGGGCTGTCCGTTAAGAATCTGTGCTGGTATTAACAGTTTTAACGGATAAAAACTGTTTAAGTTAACCAGAGGCAGACAGAGCTGCACAAGATACGAAAATTATATGCACGCGCAGCAGACAAAAACCTAGAAACCAAGAGCAGGTGAACCAAGAAAAAAGGTCACTACCTCAAATTTAATATTAATATTAATATTAATTGCTTCTCATCTTCTCCCACAGGGTACATTTTGGTGTACGACAACCACCGCACCGCCGCCGTGAGTAAAGCCTCACACTTTATCAGATTTACAATTTCAAACCCAGATAATATTATCTCCATGGGCTCAATTTCTAGGGTTTAATCTTGGGTCAGAGTCAAATTTGTAAGAAAACAACCCCAAAAAATAAAGGAGAAAAACTTGAAAAAACAGAGAAGCAGGTCAGCAGCTTCGTCTTGCTTGTATTTTCAGCCATTTACTCCCAAAATCCAGACTTAAAAAGCGCTTTTCTTCACCGGAGCATGGAGGTTAATGTCTGAAAAGCGACTTCTTCGCAAGGAATCGTGAGACCCATGTCGTGATCGAAGCCGAACTCTTCCTCTGCTTGGTGAAGCAGGCTCTGGAACTCGGGCCGGGTGAGGAAGGAGATCGGTACGATGTATCTGCTTCTGTTTTCTCCGACATAGACGACGAAATGACCTTTTGGGACATCAAGAGGGAGGCCCTGTTCGTCGTAGTGCTGCTGCTTTTTTCCCAAGCTGGAGCACCTCTTGAGAATCTGCTTCAGGACTGCTGTTTGCGGAAGCCGGCTTGATTTTCTGATGGCCATTTTGGAGTTGATCGCTATGTGTTTGATGAAATGTCTCAGAGGGAGAGATTGGGGTTGTTGGGGACTTTAGAGCGAGAGGGGAGGAGGGTAAAGGAATTGTGTGAAAGTGCAGGAGTATTTATGGTGAGAAATTGAGAGTCTACGGGTAGAGAGAAACATAGTCATGTGGGGTTGTAGGGACAAGAGGACAGAGAGAGAGAGGGGGTTCTTTTGGGGGTCCGTAGTGAGCTCAAAGGACATGGAGGGAGGGGAGCCAACCCCATTGGGTTTACATACCATTGTTGCCCTCCAAAAGGCAACTTGGTCCCTCTCTCTCACGGAATAGAATTCTCTTTTCTTCAAATCCTCCTTACCTCCAATAATTTTTTATTTGAACGGTCACGATTACGTCAATGTCTGGTATTGACTTCTTTATAAGAGAGAAAAATAAGACAGTGAGAGAGGAGAGGACTAGAGGGAAAAGAATCCATAATCCCTCTCTCACTTAATCGCAATAGAACATATGTAGCATATTTCTAAATATTTATCAATAATATCATTATACAAGTGGAGAGATAATTGAAAAAAAAACTTCCCTTCATTCAACAATTACATATGACGTACGGCCCTATATTTAGGTCATTTTGAAAAATCTCTCCATATTATTAATGCATTTTTACAATATTGAAACAAAATTTATCTCTGTTGTTGTACATTTACTTTGAGAAGCATCCCACCAAGTTTCTACTGCTCATTTGTACTTATTTTTACCTTCTAGTGGTACTTGATTCAAATTTTCCCCATGCAAACTTAGTCCAGATATAAAACAGATGTAACAAATTATTAATATTTTATTAATAATGTGTTGATGTCATTGTCATTTACAAAATGTATTAACTTGTTATCGATGATTTTTAATAATATCCATATAAATTTTGTCCACATTGGTGTACAACTTCAGGATTACAATCTGGGTTTGAAAACCCTGAATACAAGGAGCTTTTTAAAATACAAACATAAACACAAGATTACATACACAGCTTTGCGTACAACAAATATTTGAAATACAAATCCTAAAAACTAGGAGTATCAGAAAGGATAAGAGTTTGATCAGAATCCCAACTCCTTAGATTGTGGTGAGTACAGCTTGACCTTGACTTCGTCTTACACCAATTTCCTAGTGCTCATTTCTTCTGTACTTATTTATTTATTTATTTGTGGTGTTTGATTTAGATTTTGGGTTTGAGATTTACTTCGGATCTTTGTGTCTGAATTCTTTGGACCGAGAGATCCATACCACCCAATTTCAATATTGCAATCTGTATTAATTCATCACACTGACTCATTTCACAAACATTCAAAAAAATTAAACAGCACAAATTTGTTTCTCTCTTTCTTGAACAGTCCGAATCTTTCAGTCCGCATGGTCCGGACACAAGATCCAGAGCGGATCTCATTTCCAGATTGTGTACCAAGGATAAAGGGAAAATAGTGAAATTTCCTGGAAATTAATATTGACTGTAATATGTGAGGCAATGACCAGTGTACATTGCTATCATCAGCGTAGGCCAGCTCT
This sequence comes from Malus domestica, assembly GCF_042453785.1. NCBI lineage: Eukaryota > Viridiplantae > Streptophyta > Magnoliopsida > Rosales > Rosaceae > Malus > Malus domestica. The sequence continues at coordinate 1,079,838 of NC_091668.1, read as the reverse complement.
AGTAGGGCTAAAGCTACCAATAACTTTATTTTTTTGCAATTTTCATGGTCTCTGTTTTCAATCAACCCTACTCTGTTTGGAATGCTGTTTCAATTGGACTTGGATTGTCTGACCTCCCATTTAAGTCCCCTCCTCGTGCCCTCTTGTTTTGTGTGGTCACGGTTAAGCCACGTTAATATTTTATATTATTTTTTTATAAAAATAATAAAACAAAAAGAAATAGTAATATAAAATGTTGACGTGGCTTAACCGTGACCACAAAAACAGGAGGACACGAGAAGGGCACAGAAATTGGAGGGCAGACAATCGAAGTCCGTTTCAATTAGGGTTCAGAGTTTTCTTTGTCTCCTCTTTTAGGGTTGTTTGACACATTCTTCGATTTCAATTGTTAGTCAAAGAGAAACTTGCTTACATTCACAACAGCACTTCAACTCAATAAAGTATTATCGCGTAAAAAAAATTAAAACATGTGACAACTTATCTAAGATAATTAGTAAGCAAATTTAAAAAACGACTCGACAAGCTAGTGTAAAATTAAGATGTATCAACTTCGAGAAATATGTTCTCCATACGAACATTATACGATCTCCAATTATGAACTTTATTCCACCCTAAAAAAAACTTATGTACTTTTTGGTTCGAGTGCCAGAAGATTTGACTGCATGATTTCAAGAAATTCTCACAGTTTGGGGATTTTTCAGAGTTTTATTTCTAATATTATTTTCCTTTTGGAGGTTTGGAAGTATTTAAACCTTCTTATTCATATTATCAAATAAACTTTGAGATTCTCCCTCTAGGGTTTATGGTTGAAAATCCGTACTAGCATGTTGTTTCTGCCATTAACCATGTTTGATTGAGTTGGGATACAGTCAAAGTCAACTGTCTTGCTTCAGTAGTTAAAGATGTATCTATTAACTTACTAGTCATAAGGACCTCGACATAGTTTGATTGCAGTTAGCCAGTTACCATCGTAAAAGGACGACTCAGCCCACGAACAATTCTTCGAGTCAGTTGCTACAGTGAATATACTAGGGTTTTTATATAACGCGTGTGTGTGTGTGTGTAATTATTTACCATGGAATCATTCACATTGATGTTTATATCTCAGCATCTGCATGTATGCATGTACAGAAGCTACGTACGACGCAGTAGTTGCCGGAAGCTGTGGTGTGGAGTGTAGGGCTGGGTCATCTTAAATGCTTGCTGGGTTTATCATTTTTCATGTTTTCTTTCTATATATAAAATCATTGGCAGATGAGGTTGCAGATTTTTTTTTTCACATGCACATCCACGTTTGCTTGCAGCATTTTAAACGGCTAATGAGGCCCCCAGACACCACCCCCCCCCCCCCCCCCAACCGGGCCACCCACTGTGCACCCGTGACTATGAATCATTCCTGCCGGGATACGTATACAGTAACTTGGTCAATCCGAGTTAATGGTTGAGAAAATTATGGAGCCTTATTTGGTTAGGTTTAGGAGTCCTTATTTAGTGCAATTAATTATGAAAACCTTATTTAGTTGACAAAGAGTTCGTTACCATTTAGGACTATAATGAAATCGTAATTGATATGGAATATCCCTTTAATCAGTTAATAGGCCGGATTAAAGGGATGAGCGTCTATATATTAGGAGGTCCCTGCACTCACAGCATCATCCTATTCTAGTGCAAAACCCTATTTTTGTGCACAAGGAATCTCGGCTGCTAGAGTGTAGAAGTTCCTCCTTGAAACCCTAGCAGTCATGGCTTCTTCTTCTTCCTCCACTTCGGAAGATAAGTTTATTTCCCTTTTAATTGTTTGATTGGTTTATTGTAGTTATATTTGTTTTATTTGTGATTCTAGTAACTTGTTGATTTTCAGATTACATCTTACATTCTCGTTGCTTTGGTGTTTACGAAAACCTAATAACCAAACAATAAATCTTCTTTTTCCCATTAGGCAACTAAGAAAGTAGCCAAAGTTCATGGAACATGTTAGAATTGAGCGTAGCCAAGTTGGTTAGAATAATGTGTTTTCCCATAATTTAAGAAGAAAAAAAATCATGGAAAGGGCCTGCATGTTAAGTGAAAGTGAGACTTGCTTAATAAACTAATATATATACATATACATATACATACATATATACATACATATACATACATATATATATATATATAGCACTTGGTTATTGTTGATGTTTCTAGTTAATCTAACAGAATTAAATGGCTATAAACGAAAGAAGATGGCCTTGTCTTTAAGATCTCCTAACTCATCGATCTATCTATTCCTATATTAATTCATATTTAGCTTTACAAATAACAACGGATAGAGAGGAAAATGGCCTGTCTTGTGGTCTGCTAGTACGTACCACCAGCAGTACATATATACAAGTTTTTTCTTAGTAAGGATCTTGTTCTACTGTAGCAAAAGGCGTCGAGAGATCTTCATAGGAACCCTGTAGTTACGGTATAAGATTTTTGTAACATGAAGCAAAACTGGGAGGATGGTGAAATGTATACATGCATGCATGGTTCATGCGATGGTTCTATACCTAAGAAACTGGTCATATGTACGTATGGCCGAGATACCAATAGGAGCAGTGTCATAATCCGATCATAAATTCAAAATTCAGTGAAAAATGGTACTACCGCTCGATTGCTGCTCATATATTGCTACCTTTGCTAGCCTGGCTGTATTAAATAATTGCATGAATTAACCCAATGATGTGGATTCAATCGAGGGGCCATTGCCCCTTCCCCCCGCACGTTCTGAGGTGTAGAAGAAGGCTGTGCTTCTCAACTATAACATTGCCCATTTAAATGCTCTTATACGGCATTTGTCCGGCAATGTCTTCCCCGTTTTACCATCATCAGTACTAGAAAGCCAGACAATTAATTAGGTGGCCATTGTACTTGGTGTGTAAGGCTTCAAGTCCTTGACCTTCTGTTTAGATTGAAAATTTGAAACTTAGGAAGGACTACAACTAGTGAGTTAACTCGATCGAAGACTTGACAGCTTGATTGATTTGCGGCCATTCATTGCAAAACCGCGTTCATATAGGGTTTTCCAGTATGGACTGGAGCATAGCATGCATCGGGATCCTTAGTCGTTGGATCATTAGCCATTGAGTTATTGGCTGCATATTCAGCCTCTTGATCATCTAGCTCATGCTATGGGCCGGTTCATTCTAGAATTTTCGGTTCATATAATCTCCGTACGACTCACGAGTAAATCTTCAGTAGGGTTGCCTAACTATCAACTTTGGGTAGGGTGAAACTAGCTTGGGTCCATTTTTATCGAAAGGTGTTATACAGATGACGTGATACGGACATCTTCACTCGAGTTTCTCCTCCATCTCCAGGACGTGTTTGGGGGCATCCCTATCCAGCCGTTCATTCACCTTGTCCATGCTTAGTGTAGGTTCATATAATATCCATCGTGACTCAACGAATAAATCTTCAATAAGGTTTCCCGACTACGTACTCTCACACCGGGTCAAATCAACGCGGTACTAAAATGCAAGGGGTCCAATGCATTTAAAGAGGTGTAATATAAATGATGTGAACATAGCATTTTCCACACAAGTTTTTCTCCTCCAGCACATGGTGCAACAAACCCTATTTTCCAAAACTGTGTAAACGTGAGAAACTCGGTTGCATGACAACGCATATTAAAGGAGGGAAGCTAAGCTGGTATGGACTTGAAGGCTTTAAATGCAAACTTTTTGACCGGGGCCATAGGGTTTTGCAATCTTGAAAATAAGCCACCCCTTTGCAGTTTGCATGTTCTGGGGTTTAGATTGGTTTGGTAAATGGTGGATAAAAACAGAGAAAATAAGGATATGGACCCCCTTCTTTGTCACCAAAGGCAGTCACTGACTCAGACTGTATGTACTAGGGCAAGTCCTCTTCTTTTGTGATGTAGCTAAGCTTGGGCAGAAAGTAGAACCAGAAAATGACCCAGCTAGCACATGCATTTGCTCCCAAAGAGATAAAAGCACAACGCAACAAGCACTTGAAAATATAGTCCCAAACATAACCCTAACACTTAAAACATGAAAACTTGCCAAATATGGAAAGAACTTATACCTTTATGATCACCCCCTCTCTAGTCCTTTAGGTATTGGGTATCTAATAGAGGTTTGCTAATTGGGGATCATTGTTAAGTATCCAAATTAGATGGGTATCAAAAATACTTATTGAGTACTCAACTCCTCCACTTGAATTGGTGGTTTCTTCAATTTAAAGGTCATTTTTCAGAAGGACCTGACCAAAATGATTGACGGTGGACAATCTTAAGGACCACTTCTATCGATTTTAAATCTTAGGAATTAAAGTGGGGAATTATGACAATCTCAGTTACCATTTTAGTTAAAAAGCTTATATAGTGTTGTATTTTATCAAGTTTGTAATGTGAGATTCTTACATTCGTCAATAGTCCATGCCATAGAATAGCCACCTAATGGGTTTCAAGTGTGGTTGGTTACATATCGACCATTTTGATTAAAAAGCCTAAAATATTATAACTTGATTATAAGCGCAAATGGTATTACTGTTTCTTCACATCAGCCTAGGTGATGGGTTCGAAACTCGTCATTTGAACCTTGACCCTCTAAATAGTTAAGGAAAAACAATACTCCACCTTTCCACTTGTTGATTTGTTAAATGTATTTGTACTATTAGAATTTAAAGAAACTCAAATGAAAACTAAACTTATTTTTTTTTAACAAAAAAATAAAATTCTTAAGTACATTTTAGGCCTCTAATTGACTTTCGCACAGGGCCCTTGAAATCTTAGGACCGGCCCTGCCACCGCCATTACCTTGTATATATATGATCAATGATGTACATAGTTCTGATGATGCAGACTGAAGAGAAAATGATCTATCATGGATTCAATTCAGACACAGAATAAAACATGTTTGAGACAACTAGGAAAAAAGTTTGAGGCAGACTACTCTTAACTACCAAATGGCGTAAAAACTAGCTTAGCTAGCTATCCTACATTACATAGAATTCATTTGGAAGTGCCTTTAAAATGGGAAAATGTTTTTGGAACCACTCTTTAGTAAAAATACAAGTAAATCATGAAAAAACACTTGAAGTGTTTTATGCATGAAGTACGTAACTGATACTTATTGTAGAAATCTCTTTAATTAAGTGCTTTTGAAACCCAAAAACATTTTCTCTAAAATATTTCAGTCATTTTAAAAGCACTTTCAAATGAATCCATATTGTTCTAAATTTCATGCTTTGCCCGAAAATCAGGGGAGAAATATATGGTTTTTATCACAAATGATCGTTAATCTTTCTTCCTGTCATACTCTGCTAAAAGTTATGGTACGATGCTTATGTGGCACATGTGTGGGACCCACAATGCCAATTACATTGTGCCAAGTGGATTCTATGAAGAATCCAACATCTGAAAAATCTTTGAGGTTTTTAAAAGCCATCACCCCCATCTCTTCCGGATTAGAGGGAAGATTTGGCCCCATTACAGCTCAGCTTCTGAACCTGGAGAACCTAAGTGGTTTACATGGAAGTAGCTTAACCATACGTACGTGCACATGTAATGTATTTCAGGTGGGGAAAATTTGTTCATGTCAAGTTAAATATTAGTCTAAAATACTACAACATAAGTGACCCACAACATAAACAAGGACAACATTCTACATATGGTTGGTTGAAATAATATTTGGTACACCGAACCGTGTTTTTGATACACTAAAAAATTTGTTCTCCATTTGAGGGTCCAAACCCAGGATGGATCATTTGTTCGTTCCATACACGGTCGCTTCCATAGCCCAACTTGAAGAGATTAGACTTGGAGGCGAAATACGAAGAAATAAAATATTGGAAAGCATGAAGAATCTTGTACATCGGGCACACCTTTGGGTTTGTTGACGAAATGTTATTTTCACGCTCTCAATTTCTTCTCTGCACTCATTTAAAAAAATATTGGTTTCTCTTGATTTTTTATTTATGCATTCAATTTTAAGGCTAGAAACAAAAAGAGTGGTGCATAAAGAGAAAAGAAGAACGTAGCGCAGAAAGAGAAAAGAACAATGAAAATCATTTCTCTTTGTCAAATTAAATTTTCCTAGCTGGAGTAGATTCAATAGCAAATAAGCAACTACCTGTACAAGTATTGGAGATTTGAAAATTTTCATCCACCTCTCTCAAGTGAAAAGCACAACAATAGGTTATGTCATGTTATCTAAAATTGGGATGACATGCAGTATTCCAAGTCAATCAAACTACAATGGATTTTAACTCGTACGCATGGTAGTATTGAATTGGTTTGGATACTCGTGGCGTTACGTTTATAGGTAAGCTTCACTCTAATCTCTTGTCAAAGGCCCAATCTTGGAACAACCTGGGCCGATTGATGACTTATATAGAGTTCAAATTCACTATTAGGCTACAACAACAACAAAATCTTATATGCAGATTTTCGGTTCACATTAGTTTCAAGAAAAAACTCACCCAATTATATAAAGCAAATGTTTCTCTAATCTCTTGTCAAAATCCCAATCTTTGAACAACCTGGGCCGATTGACGACTTATATAGAGCCCAAATTGACTATTAGGCAACAACAACAAAATCTTATATGCAGATCTTTGGTTCACATTAGTTTCAAGAAAAAACTCACCCAATTATATAAAGCAAATGTTTTCCTGGTTTACATAACCTCAGAAACAAAAAAGAAAAAGAAAAAAATTAATATGTTACAAGCATTATGCCTACTGGATTGGAAAACAAAAGATACTCTCCAAAAGGTCACCCCTGTGCTGGAAGGGCTGCATCGGTTATAATCTGGCTAGTGGCTACGCTCTTTCTGCGGCTAAACTGGAAATAACTTGGCTGAATACTCTGGTGTTAATCTATCACTGATGTCTAAGTGGATAACACTGCTTGTTGCTGCGATGCCTCTTCTGTTTGCAAGCTCTCGTAATAGTTGACGAGAACCTTCCATCCCGACGGACACATAAAACCATCAGGAGGGTTTTCGCCGCTCTTTGCATAAGCACGCATCTGAAACAAGTGTAACAAATTATGCAGAGCATACAGAAGAGATATGATTTTCCTAATCACTGATCAAATATCTAATTCAACGGTCGTGCACATACAATTCTATAAGGTTTAATGCAGCTAGCAACATCAGAGAATTTCATCATGTGTAGGCATTCGACACCCGTTGTAGTTTACACACTTGTAGTAAAGATTAAGGACTTATGCAGCAAACAAGGCTGTTCGACTGTGCCATCTGTTCATGCGTTGGTTCCAGAAAAAAACAATACCAAATTCGGTTCATACCTTGGTTCCAGAGATGAAGAGGAAATCTTTAGCGCGTGAAGGATCGAAAAATGCCATCTTCTTCTCCACAGTGTCATAAGCTGCCACCTGCAATTTATAATGAAACAAGAAGATTAATTGACGCACAAAATGGAGCAAATTATCGTCTCTCGTAATCAAGCATTGTATCCACGAACCACAACCAAGTCATCGAATAAAACTACCCTCTCAAGGGCCATATAAAACGAAGGAAGAATTCATCGGATCCAAACTAATAGAACTCTGATGTAACACATACATAAATTTCCGATAACATATATCAACCAAGCAAATAAGCACAAGAAGGAGCGCACCATATGTCAAGACTAAAAGCAACGTATAGTTTCACCTACCCTGAAAGGCAAAATATTGAGCTTCTCGAGCCCGGGAGCCATGCTTAACACCTTTTTCCCATGATCAGGGTCATATAGATCCCTCTTCTCTGTGGGGTGTCCCATACCAGCAGGATCACGGCCGACAATGTAGAAATTTGCACCTGCATTTATCCGAGCTTTGGCATGCCACTGTACTTCAGTTGGACCTGCGTAGTGCATAGGTGATGGGAATATACCCACAATAGTAGTTTCCGGGTCAAGAACTCCATCTTCTAGGACCTGAACAGAAACAAAACATATAAAAACTACCCATTTTCGACATCCCAATTTGCAATGCATCTACGGTACTTACAATGCAGAAGTGAAAAAACATCTGTTCAACAAAACGAAAATAAAAACGTAGATAGAATGCTATGGCAGGTCAAAATATTTTGCTAGTATATCTTGGTCAACCTATAGCAAATTTACAAATTATTCAGAGACAAATAAAGGGAATGCAGGGAGCGACCTTGCTATGTTGCTCCATCCGAACATCCAATGGCACATCGTCAGGCTTTGTGAAACCTCCCAAGGGATGAAGCAACAGTATTGGATTCTTGTATCCCATGTCCAAGAGTCGCCTGCGTGTGTCGTTCATCAACAAGGCGTGGCCATTATGCACGGGATTTCTCAACTGAAAGGCGAAAACTGCATCAGCTCGACGCCTGTCAAATTCTTTCCGGAGCTGTTGAGGAGAGAGCCTATAGTGATCAAGCCCGTCGTTATATTTGATACGGTCTAGTACTTCCAAGTCTCCGCCAATAAGCCAGTTTCCAGCCGGAGTGATCACCTCCTCAACGTATGGCAATCCCGGCGCGGTTGATCCCCAAGTCCTAGCAATCCTTTCTTCTTTGTTATGCTTGTAAATCTCAATGCTGCAACAAAAAAAAAGTCAAATTGTTAATTACACATGATTTTTGCCACAAGGAGATTCTCAGTAAATTGATAGCCAACAAATCAACATGTTCAGTTCTGTTGCATGTGTGAGTGTATAGTTAATTGAAATCACAATTAAACAAATTAAACAAATTGACTTTTATTAAAAGCAGAAACAAGTCTCAATCTTAAAATGACTGAAAGCGATTTTGATGAAAATATTTTTTAGAACAATTCTTAGTAAAAATCTAAGAGCTCGTTTGGATATGCTTTTAAAATGACTGAAAGCGCTTTTGTTGAAAATGTTTTTGGAACTAATTCTTAGTAAAAATGCAAGTATATTCTAGAAAAGCACTTTAAGTGCTTCATGAAAGAAGCACATAACTAGTGCTTCCTGAAAGAAGCACATAAGAAGCACTAGTTAAGTGCTTCTTGCAGAAATCACTTTAAGTGTTTTTGGAACAAAAAAACATTTTCTCTAAAAGCGCTTTCAGTCATTTTAAAAGCATATCCTTGAAGAGCACTTTAAGGTTTTCTACACGAAGCATATATCTAATGTTTCTTCCAAAATGCATTTAAAGTGCTTTTAAAACCTAAAATTAATTTCACCGAAAACGCTTTCAGTCATCTTACCCTGAACCGTGGGAACTTTGATTTTTGTTTACATCAGGGGCACTAAGCAAACAAATAATAACATTCCTTCCGCATGAATTCAGGTGATTATAAAAAAAGAGTAATAAATTTCCATGTGCAAACAATAAATATCAAATTAAAAAATAGTCAATAACCAAATCTTGATCGTTAAACTGATCAAAATCAAATATCGAAACATCCACAACGTGATTAAATGGTGACGATGGAACAATCAATTGCTAAACTGATCAAAATCAAATATCGAAACATCCACAACACAATTAAATAATGACAACGTAACAATGAAACGTTAACTGACATATTAAAAAATGATTATTTCGGCCAATTTCTCAATTGTAAATGCTATATAAAAAAAAAGAAAAAATTAACCTGTTCAATACGCCAACCAAATTACCATCCGGACCGACCAGCCCGACATCATTCGACGACCCGATTCTCTCCTTAGTCTCGTCGTCAATCGCCAATACAATGGGCAGTGACATGTTGACCAACGACCCGTCTTCGATTCGCAGCGAATTAAAATGCAAGCTCTGCAAGTACTGGTCTTCTCTCATAAATCCCCGCAGCGGGCTGGCCCACCCCTCGCTGACGACGTGTACCCACTCGAGATCAATCTTCGTCAGCCGCACCTTGGGCAGCGCCTCCGCCTTCAAAGCCTTGGCAAACCTCTGGCTCTTCGGCACCACGAGATCGACCAGGGCCCCGCCGTCGGGGTCGATCAGGGAGCTCTTGATGACGCCGGACTGAGGCGGGTGAGCGGAGGAGGCGTGCATTGTGGAGTTGTAGGCGACGGAGAGCAACGGGTCGGAGTGGTAGATGGGTTTGGTTCGGAATTTGAGCTTGAAGTGTAGGAGTTCGGTTTTGGGTTTGGAGATGCCGATGTTGTTGTTGTTGAGGAGATTGAGGTGGCGGTCGTGGAGTTTAATGGTGGGAGACATGTTGGTGGGGGTAGGGATTCGGGGGAAGGGAGGAGGAGGTGGTGGTGGAGGAGTGGAGGAGTTGTAGGGTGGAGATCCGGTTAGTGTGGGGGAGTGTAATGCGGTGGCCTCTAAATTTGGAGGCGAACATCTTCGTCTCGTGGGAAGCGAGCGCAGAGGGGAATAACTTGGTTGAACCGAGTGCGATCCACACGTTCGAGGATTGAGTGAGATTGTGGCTTCTGCTTTGGGGTGGATAAATTTTTAGTTCTGATGCGAACACGGAATGGTTGTGTTTTTATATAAAATGGTAAGAAATTTTATTTTTAAAGTTATTAACTTTTTAACAAACATATCTTAATATTTATATAACGATACGTGATATATTATTTCGTGTAACAGTCATACAGAAAAATATCTCATTAAGGTGGTCTCAAGTTGTTGGAGGACTCCGGGGAGCATAATCCAGAAGAAAGAAGGAACCTTTGTCAATTTTTGATATGGGCCGTTGCTTTGGAAGCTAATTGAGTGTGGTTACAAAGTTACTATAAAGGGTAGAGGTTTAAAGCCCACCCCTCCACTTATTGACGTTTTGAATTTATCGTTCATACGAGTTGAATCTAATATCTCTTATTTATAAATGAAGAAGAATATTACTAAATTACAATGATAGTGTTAGTATAATTAGGGCCTTCACATTTGAACTGGATAATGAGAATATAGCCATATAGGGTCAACTTTGACACCAAGTAAGATCGTGTTGGGTCAACAACGACATAATACATGAGGCTCTTTCGCTCATGCTTTTGTGAGAAATGTTTTATGAATGATGTGGTCAAACTTGGGTGTGGATGGAGGGAATATAATGTAGTTCAGATATGCGAATAGTGAGCATCACTTTCGACCGCTTATTCTAAAGTGGTGACTTTAGATGACACTGGTCAAAGTTGTATTATTGTACATTGCTCATTATTTGTTTTCCCTTCCACTTTACTTTAAGCATCTTTACACCAAAACAGGTGCGGGGACATCATGATCAAATCCTTATAGGTTTAGAGCGTTCATAGTGGTGCCTTAAATTTTGTTCCTACCACGTATGTCCTCATGTTTAGAGTTTAGAAGACTTCCAGCGAGGTTGAGTTAAATTCCATATGATAGAGGGACTCGCCAAATACCTTTAAAAAAATCTTCAAATGTGAGAATCGTATAGGGACTCAAATAATGGCCCCAAGGTTGTTTTTTGAGTAGGAAACAAACCCCATCCACATGAATGTTGCATAGCAGCGTCCCATACTCTCCCTTCACATGCAAGTGCAACCTTACTTGCCAGGCAACTGTTGATGCAACGTAGGCATGGGTCCAGTACCGCACTTGTGCCTTTCAACGGTCTAGATAGCCTCTTGTTTTTATGGACGACCATCATACTCAACAAAATAATATTTTATTTATAAATTTGACGATTTACTATAAAATCCTCATATTGAAGACAATATTCTTTTGAAGCCCCTAAAAAGAGTCCTAAAGAGTGGCGATGGAGACCCTAAAACATTGTTTCTCATTGAAGATGCTCTTACATAAAGAAACTTCTTTTATGGCGTAACATGAGAGGTAGAAAGAGAGACATATAAAACAAGTAAAATCAATATTAAATAGTTACATATAAATCAAACCCGTGGAAAGAATCATACAACGTTTGAAACTCGGGGAATAGAAGAGTTATTGTTGCAAGAACATTCTAGGACAACCATAATCACCTACAATTCATATAATACAACATTCGGAAACTATTAATGTGTTATTGGAATTCATATTTTTCTCAATAAACAATACGATATTTACAAAAATACTTTACAACGGATTGTTAACTCACCCACAACAACAGTCAACAACTTACGATCAAATTTATAAAAAACAGATATCGTCCTCAACACCCAAAAAAATCAATGGGCTAAATTGGCTAAATGAGCTTAAGCTTCATGGACCTCGGGCTTGTTTATTAGCAACCATTCGGCCCAATATGTAAGCTTTCCGGTTTCGGGTAGGACGATTTGGAAATGGGAAATACAAACCAAAAAGGAAAACAATACTCAACCGAACAAAACGCTAGGACCTCGTTTACTAAAACATAATTAAAATACGATGAATTGAATTGATGAGTAATTAAATTGATGAGGAGTTAGAATTGGATTATTATTGTAACTGTTTACTAAAGTTATCTGGAATCGGAGTAAAAATAGTATCGATTTCGTATAAGCTGTTTACTAATTTACCGGAATCGGAATACAATCCAATACAATTACTAAAATGTCCTTATCGAAAATAATAATACAATTAACATGGAATCGGGGTAAAACTGTATTTTCAGTTCCAATTAACATTGAATTGAGATTTTTTTTATTTAAAAAATTAAGCATTATTTTTTTTGTAAATTATTATAAAAAAATTATTTATTTTAAATGTCAATTGGAACTGAAAATACAATTTTACCTATACTTTTAACAGTCATTTAACATAAATCTTACTTTTGGACTAAATTTGCTAACATTCTTGACCACAAGGGTGTAAGTCCTAGTTTTTTCACTATGGGGGTCATCATGCAAGTTTCCTATGACCACGGGATGAATAATCCAATTTGGCCGGAATTGAATTACCACCTACATATAAGAAATCCAATTCCACCAATACAAGGAATTGAATTCCTAAATTTGTGTGGACCCCGCTGCTTTTTTAATTCTTTAACATTTAGTAAAACACCAAAATACTCTGTAATCGAAATTCAATTCTACATTTCAATTCCGACGTTGTAGATTGGTATATAAAACAAAATCATAGGATCGAAATCTCTACTATCCTTACCTTAACCGACCCACGAGGTTACTAGAAGACACAAACACCCCTGCCCATTTTCCCCAAACCATCACCTTACGTAGTCCAATTTCCAGGGGCACAACCGTCAAATCTCTCACTTCCGTACCCTAATTCCCTCCCCGCGCCCAACTAACACTCGCGCCCTCTTTCTACATAATCACTCTTTCGCCGCTAAAGTTTCCGTCAGCGATTTAGGGTTAGGGTTCCGATTTTCGCTCACTTTCTCGCGCCTTCTTTTTTTTTCTCGATTCGCGAGAGAGACTGAGAGAGATCCGTTAATCTGTTAGTCCGCCGACGCGAGCTACCTCCAATTGACGATGGGAGTTCCGGCGTTCTACCGGTGGTTGGCGGAGAAGTACCCGCTCGTGATTGTCGACGTGGTGGAAGAAGAGCCCGTCGTGATCGATGACGTATCGATTCCGGTCGACACCAGTAAACCAAATCCTAATGGGTTGGAATACGACAATCTGTATCTCGACATGAACGGGATTATTCACCCCTGTTTCCACCCAGAAGATAGGGTAACGATTCGATTTAATTTCTTTACAAATGTGTTTACGAATTTCAAATTTTATGATGTCTAAAGATTTTACCCCTTTTACTGTTATCAAAATTTTGCCTTTGTAGCTGTAAATTTGTTTAGGCGGCTTAATTTTGTTACCTGAATGATGCAGCCTTCTCCCTCGACCTTCGACGAGGTATTCCAGTGCATGTTTGATTACATTGACAGACTGTTTGTGATGGTTCGGCCTCGAAAGCTATTGTACATGGCGATTGGTGAGTGTTGGAATTGGAACGGATGTTATGTTTTATAGAAAAGTAGAAGGAAATGCAATATCGTATGAAATTTGCGTAATGCTAATTGTTGGAAATTATTGATAGATGGTGTTGCCCCCAGGGCAAAAATGAATCAACAGCGGTCTCGGCGATTTAGGGCTGCGAAAGATGCAGCAGACGCGGTACGTCATTCTGTGGATTCTAGGTGGGTCCTCCATGTGTTTGCACGTGAAGGGCTTTTTTTTTTTTTTTTTTTTTTCTTCTTCTGTTAATTTCTGATATGTTCATCAATTGCAGAGAACTGGTATGTTTATATATCCTCTGTAGCTGAATCAGAGTGGTGTTTATATTTAGGAGTTAACAAGTGATGTTGACAGAAAATTATCTCAAATATCCCCGTTAGTGCTAACATCAATTCTTATTATATGCACATTGTTATTTTTACTAGTCATTGTTTGGGTTATGCAAGTGATGCAGTTTGTGTAATTTTTGTTATGAATCCTGATAATCCAACACAAGCTTAATGGAGTTGTGGAATATGTATTTGCAATAAGTTTTTTTTGGGGGGGGGGGGGGGTCATAACTCAATCTTCAATCTCGTATTAGGGAAATTGAAGGAACATAGCTTCTCATGTCTCTCCCGCTTCCCTGGTATTTGTGTATACTCATTGTTTTCCTGAATCCTTGCCTGTCACATTTGTTCCATACAAATACAGCCTTCATTGGCAGGGGGAAGTAGATAGGAGAAACGAAGCCAAGTCTTTATATTTATTGATTTTTGGTTCTCTTTTATAGGCAGCTGAAGAAGAAAGGCTGCGTGAGGAGTTTGAAATGGAGGGGAGAAAGCTTCCTCCCAAACAAGACTCACAAGTTGTTGATTCCAATGTCATCACTCCTGGAACTGAATTTATGGCTGTTCTGTCAGTAGCATTGCAGTATTACATCCATCTTAGATTAAACAATGACCCAGGATGGAAAAATGTTAAGGTATTTTCTATGCTTTGTTCCCTTGGCTTCCTGAAGTTGTATTGTGTTTTATTTTTGCAATTAATAACTATTACCTAATTTTATTGCTCTATCAATGCTGATGAATATTCTTTTCTTACCAATTTTTTTTAATATTTTGTTTTGGCAGGTTATTCTTTCTGATGCAAATGTTCCAGGTGAAGGCGAACACAAAATTATGTCCTATATTCGTCTTCAAAGAAATCTTCCTGGTTATGATCCAAATACACGCCATTGTCTGTATGGTTTGGTATGTTTCTTCCTTCATTACATGCATCTTCTCATACCCCTAATTCATTCATCCATTGCTTTATAAACCCCCCTGGTTATTCTGGTAATTTTTTTTCCTGTAGTCTATTAATGTGTGGTCAATTACAGGATGCTGATTTGATTATGCTTGCTTTGGCTACCCATGAGGTTCATTTTTCAATTCTTCGAGAGGTATGTATTTATGATTTTGCAATTTTTCATTTTAAAAATCAATTCAACTTTGTTTTTCTGTATGATTGGCATCTTCATTGGTTTCAATTCTCCTACAGTGTGTTTCATGATTTCCACCTTCATTCCAACTTATAGTTGTAATTTGGCTATGCAACATTCCAGGTTGTATTCACACCCGGACAGCAAGACAAATGCTTCATATGTGGTCAGGTGGGTCATTTAGCAGCAAATTGTGAAGGTAAGGCGAAACGGAAGGCTGGAGAGTTTGATGAGAAAGCTGATGGTGAGGCTGTGCCCAAGAAGCCTTACCAGGTTAGTTTTTGCAATATATTGATTGGAAGGAATGGTTGCGAATTTTGTACTTTAAGTATTCATTTTAAAGCCATTGCGAATTGGAGATTTCATTGAATAGAACTAATGGAATAACTTTATTCCTATTTTTGAAATACCATGTGACAATTATATATTGAATTTTTTTTATCTCTTTGCGCTCTGTTTTGGCAGTTTCTCAACATCTGGACTCTTAGAGAATATTTGGAATATGAGATGCGAATTCCCAACACCCCATTCGAGATTGATTTTGAGTGCATTGTGGACGATTTCATATTCATGTGCTTCTTCGTTGGTAACGATTTCTTGCCACACATGCCCACGCTGGAGATTCGTGAGGTATGTAATTTTTATTAAGTTTGCAAAATAGGACATAATAGAAATTTATTTTCCAATCTCATGTTTTAACAGAAATATATTAACTTCTTTATGTTGTTTGTTTGATAAGACAATGGGAGGGCTAAAAAAATAAAAATGAAAATAGGAGGGCTTGAAAGAGTAATAATTTCCTGTTACAACTTATAACATTCTCATTGGTGATTGTTCAGGGTGCGATCAATTTGCTCTTGGCTGTATACAAGAAGGAATTTAGGGCATTGGGTGGATATCTGACTGATGGAAGCAAGGTAGTTAATTGACTATTGTAGGTTATTTTTAAGCCAATGAATTACATTTGGCTTAAGCATTTTTTTCATAATGTTCTTTACCTACCTTTTTTTTTCAGCCGAATTTAAGTCGGGTAGAGCATTTCATTCAAGCAGTTGGATCTTATGAAGATAAAATATTTCAGAAAAGAGCTCGATTGCATCAGGTTTGTTCTTTATTAGCCCCTTGAAACAGTATTACTTTTATGGCAATCCAGTTACCAGCCTTGTCAGTTTTTTATTTTAGATAGGCAAGATCGTTGGTACTGTGGTCAGCATGATTGTATAACCGTGTTGATTTGCATCGCGTGGATAAGTCCAAAGTTTTTTTTTATTTTTTTATTTAGTGCACCTGTTTAAATGGGGGTAAGGCTAGCCGACATTCACCTCTCCCAGACCCTGCGTAAAGCGGGAGCCTTGTGCACTGGGTACGACCTTTATTTAGTGCACCTGTTTAGGCTGTTTAGTGATGGAGCATGGTACTTAGCTATGGTTTTAGAATGTTTTTGAGAGGGGTGGGGGGAACTTTAGGTTTCAGATAGCTTGTTCAAGCTTTCACAAGAAAACACAGGATTTGGGAGGGAGGATACTTTTCTCAATAAATGTGAGCTGAAAGAGTGCAGATAAAATCAATCTGCTCTTGGAAAAGGTCTCTGTTGCAGTAGATAGAGGGTTTTTGTGCTAGGTCTGGGATGTGGCCTTTTGAGCAGACGCCCCCTTCTAAATCCGTGGATGTTTACCTATTATTGTGCTTGTATGAATTACTTGATGGGTCGATTAATAGATGTTATACTGGTGTGATTAGACTGCTTTATGTTATAACAAATCCGTGGATGTGGCCTTTTGAGCAGACGCCCCTTTCCAAATCCGTGGATGTTTACCTTTTATTGTGCTTGTGTGAATTACTTGATGGGTGGATTAATAGATGTTATACTGGTGTGAGTAGACTGCTTTATGTTATAACAAAAATTTTCCCCCTCTCCCCAGCGTCAGGCAGATAGAATAAAGCGTGATAAAAGGCAATTAAGAAGAGGAGATGATGCAGCGCCCCAAGTGCAACCAGATTCTTTGGTGCCAGTTTCTCGGTTTCAGGGATCTCGTCTTGCTTCGGGTCATACAGCTTCACCTTATCAACAGTCTGGAAAATCTAATGATCAAGGAAATCCTCGAAAGGTTGCACGTTTGTCTTCGGAGACGTCAACTGTTGGTGCTGCTATTGTTGAAGCCGAGGACAGTCTTGAACTAGATGTATGTTTTTTAGCTCAAGGGATCACTTAAACATTTTTAGTCTCTTCTTTGTATCTACTTTTAACTATGTGATTCGTGACGATGACCGTAATTTTAAATCTCTATTGTACCATCTTGTAATAATCGCTTTACAAACAGGGTTAGGTGGTTAATGAGTTCTGCTTGTTATATATTATTAATGATGTGGTCGTTAAGGTGGTTAATGAGTTCTGCTTGTTATATATTATTAACTATGTGGTCGTTAAGCTGTCACTTTTTTTTCTTCTTCTAGGAACATGGAAACAAAGAAGACTTGAAAGCAAAGCTGAAGGAGATTCTTCGTGAGAAATCTGATGCTTTTAACTCTGGAAATCCCGACGTAGACAAGGTTCAGTTACTTACCGTACATATATTTGATATTTTGACATCGGCTTTTGCAAGGCCTATGTTTAAAGCATTTGTAAGCTTTTTGGAAATTTGATAATTTGTATTGTCTGCTTGTATCTTGGAAGTTGGAACCATAGAATTTGCAATTATCTTGCATTCCCTATGAAGGTGACCTGTCACAACATTGTTCTGTATTGTTTTATGGCAGCTTTGAATGCTGAATGTTAAACTGTTGTCTAGTTTATGCATATAGCTGTTGCTGCATTGCTCTGTTTACCTTATTATATTTGTTATGCTATAGCTGAGAAGCTTGAATTTTGTTTGCTGGTTGCATTGTTAATGTGATTCTTTTTGTCTTGTATCATTAGGTTAAATTGGGAGAACCTGGATGGAAAGATAGGTATTACGAAGAAAAGTTTTCTGCAAAAACTCCTGAAGAACGTGATGCAATTAGAAAGGATGTTGTACGTATATGAGTTCTGGTTCTGCTGATTTCAAATGTTTATTTATGTACCCATTAGTTTTTCTCATATTTTTTGTTTGGGTAGGTTTTGCGATACACTGAGGGTCTATGTTGGGTGATGCACTATTATTATGAAGGTGTTTGCTCGTGGCAGTGGTGAGTAGTTTTGATCCACCTTCCTCCACTACATGATGAAGGGCTTTCCCCTTCCTTTTGCTTTTGTAGCATTTTGCAGTGACTGGAATTATTAATTGTATTTGGATGGGGGTTTTTATTCTTGTATAAGGAGCAGGATTAGATTAGGAACATTTTCCTTTTTTTTTTTAGAATATCGTACAAAAATGCGATTGCATATCAGAATAATGCCATATAGATGGGATTTTATTGTAACATTTTATGTAAAAACTGCATTAATGATCTTATTAATATATGTTAATCGTGCCATTGATTGCCATTTTTTTCAGGTTTTACCCCTATCACTATGCACCCTTTGCTTCTGATCTGAAAGACCTTGGTCAGCTAAATATAAGTTTCGACTTGGGCACTCCTTTTAAACCGTTCAATCAGCTATTGGGGGTTTTTCCTGCTGCAAGGTTTGCTTTTAATTTATTCCTTTATTAGTAAATTATCCATTAAGTAAGGCACTAATGATAATTCGTTTGCAGCTCCCATGCTCTTCCTGAGCACTACAGGAAGTTGATGACTGATCCAAATTCACCTATCATTGACTTTTACCCTATCGGTATGTTTTCTTGCCTAATATTTGGTGGTTTTAGTTTTCCTTTTTTTTTACTTGCTTACTGACATTCTTCTCTGAACCTTTATTTGCTATCAGACTTTGATGTGGATATGAATGGGAAGCGGTATGCATGGCAGGTAGGTTTCTTTCTAGTAAAAATTATAACTATATTTTGCTTTTGGTCATGATGATACGGTGTATATTGGACAACTAGCGAGCAGAGTTTGACATCATTTGCTTTTCTGAAGGGTATTGCAAAGTTACCTTTTATTGATGAAGTCCGCCTTCTAGCTGAGGTTGAAAAACTTGAACATACATTGACGGTAGGGTATTTATTTCATTTGATTTACTTTGCACTACTGATTTTGGTATTCTATTTTGTCTAATTCAACTTTTGCTTTTGGATTGTAGGAGGAGGAGACCCGGAGAAACAGTGTGATGTTCGAGATGCTTTTTGTTGCATCGTCTCATCCTCTATCTGTATGCATATATTCTCTGGACAATCGATGTAAACAGTTAACAGACAAAGAGCGAGTTGAAGTCAAGGAACGGATTGATCCCAAGTACAGGTTTGTTCTCAGTACATTTACCCTGCTTAAGAGCAGCAACCAGATTTCTAATTTGAATTTTACGGTATACCGTTTCTATTTTCCATTTGAGCTAGTTTTGATAGGTTAATTCTTTTGATTGGGAAAACCGCGTGCTATAGATCATATGGCATGTGTTCCATATTGGTGGCATAAGGCATATGCAAGTTGATATATTATATATTTTTCTTGGGAATCATGCTCTAGTTTGGCACTTTGCAATCAATTATTTCTATCTTTTTCTGAACTAAGAAAATCCCTTTTTTTATCCAATTGTTCATTCTTGGGAAGAGGAAGAGCTGAATGAAACCAAAGTTTCCCGTACAGTTTTGAATTAGAGACGTAAAAAATGATGAATCAACATCGACTCCACAGTGGCAAATTTTTGGCTCTTGATGGAAATGTTTGCTACAAGAATATAAAGCCATATTTCTGTTTACATATTTTCTTATTGATCATGTATTTATGACGACCCCACTTAGTGGGATAAGGCTTTGTTGTTGTTGCTGATCATGTATTTATGAATTGTTTGAGATTATTTTCTGATTTTATTTAGGGATGCATGCAGTGAGGGGATGAACGGTTATCTGTCTCCATGTACTGGGGAGCCTTGCCCTCCGGTTTTCCGGTCTCCTGTTGACAGCATGGAGGATATTATGGACAACCAAGTAATGTATGTATTTCAACTGAGAAATTCATTTGCTATAAAATATACTGTGAGAGAGAGAAGAAACACTATATTTTATTGATGGGTATTCTTTACACTAAGGTGTGTTAGGTAGTTTAATTGGATGTAAATAGAAGTGGCCTTTATTAATACAAAATGGCTTCATTAATGGATTCGTTCTATATATAGAAGTGATCATGCATTTCTGAACTGTAATTCCCTCCCTTTGATGTTCAGATGTGCGATATACATACTACCGGATGTACATAAGCATATAACTCGACCTCCAGCAGGTGTTATATTCCCGAAGAAGGTATATAGTCCATATTGATCTTAAGCTTGTTTTTTCCAATTAGATTTTTTGTTGTATGGGTGTTATGCATATGCATTGTGAGTGTTGCTTTATGTGTTTGCATGTGCTCCTTTGAACTTCATGACTTGTCCGTTGCCTTTAATTTTCGGTAATGAAAAATTATTTTGTTTGCCTGTGCTGCTTTCCGGGTTTCTCATTTAAGCATTTCAGGTAATAAAAAATTAACTTGTCCGTTACCTCTAATTTTGGGTAATAAAAAATTATATTGTTTACGCCTTGGCACGTCATTAATGGAGAAGTTCTATGTAGTCCACTAGTTTGATGCTTATCATTATATTGACATCAAATTGTTTTCAGACCGTTACAGTGGGGGATGTGAAGCCTTTACCTCCTTTATGGCATGAAGAAACCGGGCGAAAGCCATGGCATGAAAATTCTGGGCGGACGCCATACGAAAGCTCCCAGTAGGTCCTTTTAACAAATCCATTTTGATAAATATGCAGCGCCCCTTGTCCTCCACAGTAATTTATTTTCTCTTCTGAATGTATTTTTTACAATTTTGGATTTTGCTTTCAGTTCCAGGCAGAACCCTGCAGGAGCTATTTCTGGAAGACAGCTCGGGGCAGCGGCACATCGCCTTGTTGTTAATAGCTTACAGGCTAAAACGGATTCCAATGGGTATGGCAATCACATGCATTCGCATCGACCATCTTATGCCGAGCCTCAGTATTATCCACCGCCTCCTTCCTATGCAAACAACGGAAGCTATGATCAGGGACACAGTAGAATGCCGCCACTTAGGGCAATCCACCATCCTCAACAGCAACCCCGGGCTTCGAATATTAGTCACGGTGACCGTGGGTATAATGTCGCGCAGTCTTCAACGGCTGTCCACTTTCAGAACAGGCCTCACACTCAGCACCATGAAAGGAATTCTGGGCATGTATACTACGAATCAGGAAATCACCAGAACGGTGGGCCAATCTACCCTCAGAGACCTATTTTACAGACTCCGCCGGGAGTCGGCGGTGCTCCTTATCCAGGTGGCTATAACTACTATCAGAGTTACCAACCATCTGCAGCGTCTGGCCATCATGGTTATGATGACTGGGTTCCACCGGTCGGCCATAACCCGGGCAGAGGTTATGGCCGCCCTCAGCAATCCGGAAACCAATTCTCTGGATTGGACAGGAGAGGAAATAGGAGGCCACCTGCACCCCAGTATGGTTATGGCCACAAGTAGAACGACCTTCTGCTTGTGATGAAATTGTTGTACTATATTTAGGCCACGAACGGCAAAAATGGTAGCGGAAGTTATTTTCCGATTTGGTTTGTGTTTCTGCTACACAATACGCGCCGCCGCGGTAGGCGTTTCGACGGCAGCAAAGTATCCATTCTTCCCAAGTGTAATTTAGATAAAACATTCTCGTCAGTGTAGCGTTTATTTTATTTTATTTTATTTAAATTTTTCGTTCATTTTTTGGAAAATAGAATTAATGACTTATTTGTTTACTTGGTAAAGAACCAAGATTTATTTGACCAAGAAATAAGATGTCAGTTCTATTGCTATAAATCTCCCTCTGGCCCATTTAAAAATCTAATTGGGCCTAAAAAGGAACGGTTCAGTTTCCTAGATGATTGGGCCGTGGTAAAAACAAAATCCTAATTGGGCCTCTTAAAATGTTGGAGAAGGATGGGCCGCGGCTCATACCAATAAACGGATGGGCCGCTTAAGAAGGCCTTCTTTGTCCTCTATCACCCGGGTAGTGTCCTTTTACCGTTTTGCCAGTGAGGTTTAGACAACTAATCAAACAGTGCTTCAATTGCTAAAGGGGTATTATAAGATGATGATGTTATGAAAATGTAATATAAACCATTCTAGTCTCACAAAGGACAAAATATTGTGTCCTGACGCTATATAGGCAATATACACGGGGGTGGAACCAATAAAAATCAACAAAAAATAGTTTCGGAACCTAGTAAATGGTGGAATCACATCTAAAAGTCCTGCAATATTTTCCTAAACTCCCATGCAAAATACTTCCTCAAACTATAAATTTCAATTTTTTTTTCTTCACAAAAACTGAAATATAACCCATGTTTTCAAACCAATTTTGGTAATTTTTACAAGATTTTTTTTTTGAAAGCATTTACACGATTAATTATAAGCCAAAATTCAATTCAGTCTCATCTGGACATTCCAAATATTTTTGACACATGAAAGTACATTTGGGGGAGCCTGTATTAGTTTATATTCGTTTTTCTATTTTTCAACTTTAAAGGTCAATAAAAATAGTTTTGAGACCTAGTAAATGGTAGAAATTCATCCAAATGTTTTGCAACATTTTTCTTAAGCTCTCACGGAAAATATTTCTTAAAAATAAAAAATTTTAATTTTTCAACAAAAACTGTGAGTTATGACCCATGATTCCAATCAATTTGAATTTTTTTACAAGAGTCGATAGAGTCATTCTCATCGCACCATATGTTTTCTAAAATTAAATTATTCTGAAGATTTTCGAAGAATAAATGTGACAACCCATCCCTAGTTCTACGATTTTATAAATTTTAAAAGAATGAATTTACGAAAATGCCCTAGAGGTGAAGGTTTTGACTTTCATTGACCAACATGTAGAGAAACATATGACTTATTCACTTAGCGCATTTGTGTAGTAATCGTTGGTACGAACACATAGGCGAAAGCCGTTTGCGAGTCTGGATTATATCGGTATAGTTACGGACGTTTGAAGTTGTAAAACTATAGATTGTGGGAATTATTTAATTTCCACATGTGGGTTAAAGGTTAAATTAGTTAAAATGAAGGGGACCAATTAGATTTTTAGAGGGAGGAAAAGGACCTTAGGAAGGGGGAGAGAAGCTAGAAAAGGTTAAATTATTTAATTTCCTTTGTCAACCCGTGCACCACCAACCCGGTTTCGACCCAGATGAATGCCGGCCAATTCCACCATTTTTTCAGGCGAGTTTCATCCATCCTTCACTTGTAACTTCTTGCACCACCTTCCATCTACCATTTATGCCAAAAAAAATCAAAGGTTTTAAGGCCTATTTCGGGTAGAACTCCACCGGAGAACCCGAGGGTTCTCGTTGGCGTTTCGTCATTCCATTGAGTATCACCATTCACTATCACCCTTAATCAACTCCACCTGGACCTAGGAACAAGACCCAATCAGTTGTAGGGGCATTGGAACATTGAGGAAGTCGAATCGAAGAACACCCATCTTAGGGTTTCTGGCGAGTTTGAGCGAATTTGGGGCTTTTCTCGGCCAAATTGGACTTGGCCACATGCGACATTGGTTCGTGACGTCTCGAGATTCGTGCTAGGGAGTTGTAGCGCGAACCTCAAGTGAGTGGGTCTTTTCCCTTCTATTGTGTATATTATATATATATATATATATATGATTGATAATTCCACAAACGTTTTAAAATTGATTTATGCATATTACCTACATATAATTACTGTGAGTGCTTTGAAGTACTAGTGTGAACTACGAATGGCTTGATCCCTGTTTAGGGTACATAGGCAGTCTAACAAGACGTTAGATGCAACCATACAATAAATGAGACTAAATAATTGAGACAATAACCTTGTTTGGGGAATTGAGCAATGTGAAGGAGATTGGTGGAAAATGTGAGATTTAACCTTATGATTTGATGGTTAAATGTAGTTCATAAATCAATGTGTGAAGAATCAAGAAATTGAAGTAAGAAAACGTAAGTAATGATAGTTAATTAAACTAGTGTCTAATTGGACTTATCGTCGATAATTATTCCCGAAAATAAATAGTTCGGGAGTAGGGTGTTACAACTTATGCATTTTATGCCATATTATATATATATATATATATATATATATATGTATGTATATAATTGAAAATGCTATGACATGGTTGAGTATTATATTGCATCATAGTATATCCATATGTATATTACTTGCACATAATTATTGTGAACGCTTTGAAGTGCAAAGGTGAATGCAGGAGACTCAGGTAAGTTCAGGTGAGTTTATGATATTAGTTGAAATGATGAAGTTATGGCATGACTACATGTGTGTTTTAGGCAACTGCGACATTGTCGTACATGTTGCAATGATAGGCAACTCCGACATTGTCATACAGGTTGTCCATGAGTTGTACATGTTATAATAGATGCAGTTATAGCTCATTATCCAACACCCCAGTGTTAGTGTTCCGCCCGTGGCCAGAGCCTAGCCTTCATGTGATCGTTCACCTCCTGCACCACACGCTCACCTTGGATCCAAGGTAGGTGCCAGCTTGTCGTACAGACCACATTAGATGGTTCTGACTCGTAGGTGACTTGCGATACTTCGCACAGCTTTCACGTGATCATAACACTTGAGCGTATTTATTTACACCTAGCTTGTCGTACAGACCACTTTAAGTGGTTCCGACTCGTGTGCAGGAATTGGTAGATGAGCTATATAGGTGACTACGACTTATGTGCTAGCATTGATTGATGAGATATGGATGAGTTGTACAAATCACTATAGGTGACTCCGACTTATGTGCTAGCATTGGTTGATGAGATATGGGTGCAATCGTACAGGTCACCCTAGGTGATTCCGACTTGTGTGCTAGTATGAGTTATTAAGCACATGATTATTTATATTGCTAATGAGATGTTGGGTAGTGGTATACTTCTGGATTTACCGTTAGTATACATTTGATTTCATGCTTCTACGTAGTATAATTTTTTGGAGACTATACAGGTTTTACAGCGAGGGGTTACTACATTTGATAATTGAAATGATTTTAAAAATCTTTGTTTGCCCACTCACACTTTCTATTTTGCACCCCTCCAGGTTCTAGTAGCAAAGTTCCGTATCGACGAGGACTTGTGGCACTCCCAGTTCAGGTGGCTCCTTATGATGGTATAATTATTATCTTACCTCATTGTACTTTTCTTATGCTCTGTATCACGTGTGAAATGGGTCCATACCCGCTCACCGCGCACTTGTGTGTATCAGCACTTTTAGTTTTAAATTTATTCACATTTTTATGTGTAAAAAATCTAAAAGTGCTTATAAATAATAAACGATAGGATCACATCTAGAGGTCTTGCAACATTTCTTTTGTTCTCATGCAAATATATAAATAAAACTAAAAAAAATTTAATTTTCCATAAAACCTATGAGTTATAGCACACGATTTCCATTCACTTTCGAGAATTTTACAAGATTCATTATAAGTCAAAATTTAAGTCATTCTAGCTACACCACATGATTCCTAAATTTAATTTTGGACATTCCGAATCTTTTTCATGTACATGAAACAAAATGTTACTGGCCTCTTGGAAGGAGTCTTAAATTTTATCGAGCCTCATTTGTGTTTAATGGATAATTTTTATTTATTTTAAAAGATAAATAGGAAATACTAATAAGGCCCGACAACGATTATCAACGTTTGAAAAATCTTCGAAATTCAACATAAACTTTAAGAAACTTAGGGCGTGACGAAACCGTAATGATTTTTTTTAAAATAAAAATAAAATTGGCAATCGTTGTCAGACCTTACTGGTAATTTTTCTATTTATTTTTTAATAAAATTAAAAAAAAAATCCATTACACACTAATGAGGCTCAATAAAATTTAAAACTCATTACAAATGGACAGTAACATTTTGTCACTGTTTGGACCCGATTTTACATTTTTAGCCCAAACAATCGAGATTGTCGGATGATTATGAAGAATTCTAGACGTTGGAATGTGATCAACTTTGTACCCAAAGTGCAGATTGAAATCAAGGACTTTTCTTCTTCCACTGGTCTGTTCGGGATTCTCGTATTGGAGTTTTTAAGTTGTATTGGGAGATTATCTTCCAATAATTCAAGCATGGAGGAGTTCAAATAGCATGTGCAAATATGGAAGTATTATAGCCTGTTATCTTATTACAATACTGAGAGCTAGTGCTCTTATACAAGTTACAACTCATCATGCCAGTTGGTCAATTATAACAAACTCCACTAAAACAAGAATAAGCCTAATAATCCTAAACCCTTAATAGTGATTAAGCTAATCACTAATTACAGATCATAATGTTAAGATCCCACATTGGCTACACAAGCAATTGTGTAGTGATACTTAAGTCCTTGGGGTCCTCCCACTTATAAGGCTAGTCTTTTAGGTTGAGCTCTTCCCTTGGGCTTGAGTTCTAACATTGGTATCAGAGCCAGACGAACCGACGCTGCAGAGGGGATGACCTGGAAAAGGCTACCTTAACAGGATGACTAGAGGGCGCCGCCGTTAAGAGTGAAAGGCACCAGAGTAAGGGCCGTTGTGGGTGTCGGCTTTTGAAGGGGTGGGCAATGTTACGATCCCACATCGGCCACACAAGCAATTATGTAGTGATACTTAAGTACAAGGGGTTCTTCTACCTATCAGGCTAATATTTTGGGTTTGGCTCTTCCCTTAGGCTTGAGTCCAAACATTGGTATCAGAGCCTAGGTTCCCGATGCTACGGAGGGGGCAACCTGGAAAGGGCTACCTTAATAGGGTGGCACAAAAAGTGCCGCCGTTAAGAGTGAAAGCCACCAGAGTAAGGGTCGTCGTGGGCTTCGGCTTCCGAAGGGTGGTGTAATGTTATGATCCCACATTGGCTACACAAGAAATTGTGTAATGGTACTTAAGTACAAGGGGTCCTCCCACTTATCAGGCTAGTCTTTTGGGTTGGGTCCTCCCACCTATCAGGCTAGTCTTTTGGGTTGGACTCTTCCCTTTGGCTTGAGTCCTAACATAGCCATTGAGTATCTTGGTAGGATACCAAGTATTTTAATTAAATGGGATTAATGAAGTTGCATGCATTATCACATCCAGGAAAAGGTGGGATTGCATACAAGATGTGGAGATAAAGTGGGACTGCATTAGGTTGCTACAAAGGGACACGTGGATTTTGAACGATGGTGATGATGCAATTAGGATTGAATCTTTGAAAAAGATTGTATTGGAAGGTCAGGATGGAAAAGATGGGATCAAGCTTTGATTGATGTGATATGGCATGGACTTATGTGCATATAAGATAAAATTTTCAGAGCTTCATTTATTATTGTGATTATGCATGGGATAAGTGTGTGGTCAGCATCAACAAATAAAGACTCAGAGTCACAGTGCAATTGGGATTGGCTTTCACACCTTGGGCATGCAGGTCTCTATAAATACCAAGTGGCAGACGACTAAAAAAGCCCTTCAAATTCAACAGACAAATTGCCCTGTGCAAACCTCTCCAACACTTTGAGATTTTTATTTTCTTTTTCCGTCAATACATCTTTAGTTTGGATAAACAACACTGTAAAGGCAACAGGCGACATCTTCAATTTGGATAAACAGCACTGCTTCAAGATCAACTAGTTATTTATCCAAGTCTCAGTCGATACAGATTTTCGAGTCCTTGTTGGTAGATGTCATCTCATCAGCCTTCTCGGTGAAGTGAGGTGTTACCATGTTACTACGTTCGGCACATTGAAAGCTGAATTTGATATTGAACTTCGCAGAACTAGCAGCCTTGTCTACAGGCTCCAGAACCCAAAGGCCGAGACGTGTTCCTTCCTCGGCCAGCGCGCTCAACGCGACATCATCATATTTTACTTCCCGGTTGAGCTCGGCTATCGAGTTGGCACGCCCCGCACATAACTAAATGACATAGTTAACTCATTAGTTACTCGACTTACGTGCCACGTGAGCTTGATAGTTTTTAGTATCAACGGTTGCATGTACATGTAAAATATCTTGTGAAACTCCAAACTTTTTTATGCTTTTTAAACTTAAAAAAAAAATGTTATATACTTTCGAAAATGTATTAAATATATTCAACATGGGACTGCAACATAAAGCAAGTTAGATGTCATCTTTAATGTATATATGATTTTCATTGCCACGTATAGTCTCGCACGTTTACGTAGTCGCACAATTCGGCTATTAGATGTTACTTAGTCACACAAGTCTAGGAAACATATTAGACTCAAAAAGTTCATAGATATCCAAAAGCAGATTCCAAATACATGCATGAACTATTAACTATATTGCAAAAGGTGAAGATTGGTACAGAGGAAGAGAAAGAATTGGTAGAGAAGAACAAAAGAGATTGTATTGATTGATTAGAGAAAATGTATACAAATGAACTTAAGAAAATAATAGTTACACAATCCCTTATATAGCTATATAACCTAATTATAATAATACCCCTCTAACTATATTTCTATTATATCATTTATTATGAACGAGTCATCCTTTCTTTTATGAGAGAGAGAGAGAGAGAGAGAGAGAGAGAGAGAGAGGTTTCTAATTCTCACACCAAGATCGATCAGAGTTTTTCAACCAGTTTGTTAGTCAAGGACAAAACCCCACTTTATGGAAAAAAAAAATATAGAGTAAAAAAATATAAAATCAAATCAAATCAAACTTCACTCGTTTAATCAAATAATAATTTTCAGTTCGGTACATATAAACAAAGGGAAGTTTTTAATGGGTTTGATTGGAGAACCAAGGACCCTCTTACACATTTTAATTAATTCGAAAGGAATTTAGATATATGTTTTAATACATGCAACAAAACACTAGGCTACGAACCAGATTAGATGTGTTTGTGGGAAACCTCTATTAGTTGGATTACAAGAGACTAGTGTATTTCCGCAGAAGATATATTCATATTTGTGTGCCTTTCTTTCTTTTTTCTTAATCAAACATAATAATATTTATATTTCAGAAAGCAAAAGCGTTTATAAGTTCTATTTTTCTGTGGTCAAACGGAAAATCAAGGGGTTCAAAACAATGTATTTTCTGTGGAGACTGGAGATCATACGTTTGTATATATCCATCCCATAAGCTATATGAAAAGAGATAGCACTAATATATCATGATCCACATGAAACACACACACACACACACACACACACATAATGCAGGGCCGGCCCTAGAGTTCTCTGACCCCCAACCTTTTGTACGTACATTGACATGTATAAAAAAAAATTGCTAAATACATGAAAAAGTCAATTTCTACACCAAATATCATTAAAAATTAATATCAAATGAAGAAAGATATACAAGCATTACTTAAATATTATGTCTTGCGTTTTTAGACGCAAATGTACTTACTAAGTTTAGATAATCTAATTTTTCAAGCAATTCAAACCGAAAGAGGAGTCCCTACCCAGTATGCCAAATTCCATCAATTGTTTTTTGAACAAACGATATTATCTATACTACGGGGGAGGAGGTGTGCTAGCCTCATAATGGGCTAACAATAATTTAGTTCAATGTTACGTATTACGTTCAATAAATGAATGAATGGTTGGATTGTAGAGCTGCATCTTAAGGCATGAAAATACTAAAGTAAAGAGGATAATAATTTTTGTATACGTATAAAACTATGGTTACATGGGGGTAAGGGAAAAAAGTAAAAAAAAAATAATCTTGTGGATTATTATATTATTGCCTATGAATTTATTTCCCTCAGGGCTACATGGGTATAATGCTTTCTTTCCCTCAGTTGTACTTTACCCTTTGCTTTCGAGATTAAACAGTAATAACTTTAAACACAAGCTTTCGCGATCTGAGTTGCCATCTAGGGTGTACTTTTATATTTTAAAATCATGCTTTAACAAGCTATCTAAGTTGAGAGCTAGGGTTTAAAAACGAGTTTTCCGCCACTAGTACAAAAACATGTTTGCGCGACGCAGAAAAATTCGTCGCGCAAAATATATTTGCGCGACGCAAAACAGAAAACGTCGCGCAAACATTCTTTGCGCGACGACACTTTGAGCGACGCAGGCTGGCGTCGCGCAAAGCTGTTTTGCGCGACGTAGATGTACCTTCGTCGCGCAAAGCATGTTTGCGCGACGTTGTCTGCGTCGCGCAAGATTTTGGCGCCAAACCAAACTTTTTTCCCAACTTTGCGCGACGCAAGGGTACCTACGTCGCGCAAAGTTTTTTTTTTTTTTTTTTTTTGCCCTTTTGCTTTTCTTTTGGTGTTCTTGCATTGCATTTTTCTTTTGTGGTATCCACTTGTGTAAATGTTTTACATTGACGATCGAATTAGTTCATGGTACTCATATAGGGTTAAAGAGTGTAGCTGTAAAAAAATCATCAAAATAGGAGTTAAAATAACCGTTAAATCATGATTTTTTGTTTATCTCCGTCTAAAAGGTTTGTCCCGTTAGTTGATATTTGAATGTTTGTTTTTTGCGATTTTTGGTGTATGTGATCTCAAAGCATATACAAACAAGTTTGGCGGTTGGATCGTTTAAACTAGTTTCGTACAATACGTATCCCATCAAAACAATATATTCACTAATACTTTGAGTTTATTTATTCTTTCATTAAGTATAACATAAAATTTTGTGATATCCACTAGTGTAAATATTTTAAATTGACGATCAAATTAGTTCATTGTATTCATATATGGTTAAGGAGTGTAGCTGTAAAAAATCATCAAAATCGGAGTTAAAATAACCGTTCAAACGTGATTTTTCGTTTATCGTCGTTGAAAAGGTTTGTCCCGTTATTTGATATCTGAATGTTTTTTTTTTTGTGATTTTTGGCGTATGCGATCTCGAAGCATATACAAACAAGTTTGACGGTTGGATCGTTGGAACTAATTTCGTACAATGCGTATCCCATGAAAACAATAGATTCACTAACACTTTGAGTTTATTTATACTTTCATTAAGTATAACATAAGATTTTGTGATATCCACTAGTGTAAATATTTTAAATTGACAATCGAATTTGTTCATTGTATTCATATAGGGTTAAGGAGTGTAGCTGTAAAAAATCATCAAGATCGGAGTTAAAACTACCGTTAAATCGTGGTTTTTGTTTATAACCGTTGAAAAGTTTTGTCTCGTTACTTGATCTCTGAATGTTTGTTTTTTGTGATTTTTGGCGTATGCGATCTCGAAGCATATACAAACAAGTTTGACGGTTGGATCGTTGGAACTAGTTTCGTACAATGCGTATCCCATCAAAACAATAGATTCACTAATACTTTGAGTTTATTTATACTTTCATTAAGTATAACATAAGATTTTGTGATATCCACTAGTATAAATATTTTAAATTGACAATCGAATTTGTTCATTGTATTCATATAGGGTTAAGGAGTGTATCTGAAAAAAATCATCAAAATCGGAGTTAAAACTACCGTTAAATCGTGGTTTTTTGTTTATAACCGTTGAAAAGTTTTGTCTCGTTACTTGATCTCTGAATGTTTGTTTTTTGTGATTTTTGGCGTATGCGATCTCGAAGCATATACAAACAAGTTTGACGGTTGGATCGTTGGAACTAGTTTCGTACAATGCGTATCCCATCAAAACAATAGATTCACTAATACTTTTAAGTTTATTTATACTTTCATTAAGTATAACATAAGATTTTGTGATATCCACTAGTGTAAATATTTTAAATTGACAATCGAATTTGTTCATTGTATTCATATAGGGTTAAGGAGTGTATCTGTAAAAAATCATCAAAATCGGAGTTAAAACTACCGTTAAATCGTGGTTTTTTGTTTATAACCGTTGAAACGTTTTGTCTCGTTACTTGATCTCTGAATGTTTGTTTTTTGTGATTTTTTGCGTATGCGATCTCGAAGCATATACAAACAAGTTTGACGGTTGGATCGTTGGAACTAGTTTCGTACAATGCGTATCCCATCAAAACAATAGATTCACTAATACTTTAAGTTTATTTATACTTTCATTAAGTATAACATAAGATTTTGTGATATCCACTAGTGTAAATATTTTAAATTGACAATCGAATTTGTTCATTGTATTCATATAGGGTTAAGGAGTGTAGCTGTAAAAAATCATCAAAATCGGAGTTAAAACTACCGTTAAATCGTGGTTTTTTGTTTATAACCGTTGAAAAGTTTTGTCTCGTTACTTGATCTCTGAATGTTTGTTTTTTGTGATTTTTGGGTATGCGATCTCGAAGCATATACAAACAAGTTTGACGGTTGGATCGTTGGAACTAGTTTCGTACAATGCGTATCCCATCAAAACAATAGATTCACTAATACTTTGAGTTTATTTATACTTTCATTAAGTATAACATAAGATTTTGTGATATCCACTAGTGTAAATATTTTAAATTGACAATCGAATTTGTTCATTGTATTCATATAGGGTTAAGGAGTGTAGCTGTAAAAAATCATCAAAATCGGAGTTAAAACTACCGTTAAATCGTGGTTTTTTGTTTATAACCGTTGAAAAGTTTTGTCTCGTTACTTGATCTCTGAATGTTTGTTTTTTGTGATTTTTTGCGTATGCGATCTCAAAGCATATACAAACAAGTTTGACGGTTGGATCGTTGGAACTAGTTTCGTACAATGCGTATCCCATCAAAACAATATTTTCACTAATACTTTGAGTTTATTTATACTTTCATTAAGTATAACATAAGATTTTGTGATATCCACTAGTATAAATATTTTAAATTGACAAACGAATTTGTTCATTGTATTCATATAGGGTTAAGGAGTGTATCTGTAAAAAATCATCAAAATCGGAGTTAAAACTACCGTTAAATCGTGGTTTTTTGTTTATAACCGTTGAAAAGTTTTGTCTCGTTACTTGATCTCTGAATGTTTGTTTTTTGTGATTTTTGGCGTATGCGATCTCGAAGCATATACAAAAAAGTTTGACGGTTGGATCGTTGGAACTAGTTTCGTACAATGCGTATCCCATCAAAACAATAGATTCACTAATACTTTGAGTTTATTTATACTTTCATTAAGTATAACAGAAGATTTTGTGATATCCACTAGTGTAAATATTTTAAATTGACAATCGAATTTGTTCATTGTATTCATATAGGGTTAAGGAGTGTAGCTGTAAAAAATCATCAAAATCGGAGTTAAAACTACCGTTAAATCGTGGTTTTTTGTTTATAACCGTTGAAAAGTTTTGTCTCGTTACTTGATCTCTGAATGTTTGTTTTTTGTGATTTTTTGCGTATGCGATCTCAAAGCATATACAAACAAGTTTGACGGTTGGATCGTTGGAACTAGTTTCGTACAATGCGTATCCCATCAAAACAATAGATTCACTAATACTTTGAGTTTATTTATACTTTCATTAAGTATAACATAAGATTTTGTGATATCCACTAGTATAAATATTTTAAATTGACAATCGAATTTGTTCATTGTATTCATATAGGGTTAAGGAGTGTATCTGTAAAAAATCCTCAAAATCGGAGTTAAAACTACCGTTAAATCGTGGTTTTTTGTTTATAACCGTTGAAAAGTTTTGTCTCGTTACTTGATCTCTGAATGTTTGTTTTTTGTGATTTTTGGCGTATGCGATCTCGAAGCATATACAAACAAGTTTGACGGTTGGATCGTTGGAACTAGTTTCGTACAATGCGTATCCCATCAAAACAATAGATTCACTAATACTTTGAGTTTATTTATACTTTCATTAAGTATAACATAAGATTTTGTGATATCCACTAGTATAAATATTTTAAATTGACAAACGAATTTGTTCATTGTATTCATATAGGGTTAAGGAGTGTATCTGTAAAAAATCATCAAAATCGGAGTTAAAACTACCGTTAAATCGTGGTTTTTTGTTTATAACCGTTGAAAAGTTTTGTCTCGTTACTTGATCTCTGAATGTTTGTTTTTTGTGATTTTTGGCGTATGCGATCTCGAAGCATATACAAAAAAGTTTGACGGTTGGATCGTTGGAACTAGTTTCGTACAATGCGTATCCCATCAAAACAATAGATTCACTAATACTTTGAGTTTATTTATACTTTCATTAAGTATAACAGAAGATTTTGTGATATCCACTAGTGTAAATATTTTAAATTGACAATCGAATTTGTTCATTGTATTCATATAGGGTTAAGGAGTGTAGCTGTAAAAAATCATCAAAATCGGAGTTAAAACTACCGTTAAATCGTGGTTTTTTGTTTATAACCGTTGAAAAGTTTTGTCTCGTTACTTGATCTCTGAATGTTTGTTTTTTGGGATTTTTGGCGTATGCGATCTCGAAGCATATACAAACAAGTTTGACGGTTGGATCGTTGGAACTAGTTTCGTACAGTGCGTATCCCATCAAAACAATAGATTCACTAATACTTTGAGTTTATTTATACTTTCATTAAGTATAACATAAGATTTTGTGATATCCACTAGTGTAAATATTTTAAATTGACAATCGAATTTGTTCATTGTATTCATATAGGGTTAAGGAGTGTAGCTGTAAAAAATCATCAAAATCGGAGTTAAAACTACCGTTAAATCGTGGTTTTTTGTTTATAACCGTTGAAAAGTTTTATCCCGTTACTTGATATGTGCATGTTTGTTTTTTACGATTTTTGGTGTATGCGATCTCTAAACTTATACAAACAAGTTTGACGGTTGGATCTTTGAAACTAGTTTCATACAATGCGTTTCCCATCAAGTTCAATGGTATATATATTTACTAAGTAGATTTTAATTTATTTATTTTTTACTTATAACACTTAAGAAATTGAATGATATATATGTAAAAAAAATTATTTTGGGTTTTTATTAGAAAAATATATTATTGTGGAGTTTATGTAAAAAAAAAAAATTGAATTTGATAGGAGTAAAGTCACATTTTC
Organism: Malus domestica; assembly: GCF_042453785.1. Lineage (NCBI taxonomy): Eukaryota > Viridiplantae > Streptophyta > Magnoliopsida > Rosales > Rosaceae > Malus > Malus domestica. The sequence goes on along the minus strand of NC_091668.1, from coordinate 1,044,625 downwards.
AATAATTTTTATAATAATTTTTTTTTGAAAAATACCTTGCGCGACGCCTTAATGCGATCGTCGCGCAAAACCACTTTGCGCGACGTCAAATTATATACCTACGTCGCGCCAGGTATCATAATTTTGGCGGTACAATAGTGAAAAATAGGCGTTTTTTTTCTTTTCAATTTTCCAAGTTTGGACCCCAACTCTTTCTTTCCCTCTCGCTCATCTCTCCCTCTCTTTTCCGTAGACCTCTCTCTCCTCTTCGCAACCTTGAACCCCAAATCTTGAACCCAGACCTGTCTTTCCTCTTCACAATCTCGAATCCAACCACCACCACTACTCTAATTTTCAACCCAGCCGCTCTCTCTCTCCCCTCCCTGAGCTCAAATCCTCGCATCCTCCCTAACCCTTTCTATGGGATCGACGGCTCTGTGTGGGATTTGGTGAAGGGAAGGCATGTGGCTTACAGAGAGGAGGAGAGATAAAGGGCGAGGGAGAGAGAGAGAGAGTGATTCGGTGAAGGGAAGACTGCGGCTTGCAGAGAGGAGGGAGGGAGGGAGGAGAAGACGAAAAGCAACTGCAGCAAGTTCATGGACATGGTCGCAGCAATGAAGAACCCGCGGCAGCAGATTCAAGTCAATCTGGGTAAAGTCATGGCCTTCAACCCTCATCAAAGCTTCCCTTTCAGCCCCTTCTCCAGGTTATTTTTTATTTATATTATTCAATTTATCTCTATTTTTTGTGGTTGAATTCGGCTTCTGGGATTGCGAAATTCTTCGATTCGAAGTTTGAATTCTTCAATTTTGATTTATGGCGGCAGTTCTTCAATTTTGCTTCTGTTTCTTATGCATCTTATTGTTGCTATTTTATTCTTTTTTGGGGATGCAGCTATTCATTTTTGTATTTCCTTTCCATTACAGGAATTCAGCAAAATGTCGTGAAGGTGCTTTACTCGGATTTGAGTGTCTCTGTGAACCACCTGGAAGACTATTTGAGCCGTAAGTGATCGGTTATGTACAAAGAAGTTCTCTATATGGACTTAATATTCACCTGAACTCTCACTCTAACTGTCCTCCTATCATCTTTTTGATGCAAGTATATAATTAAAATGTTGCCACTACTGTTGGTTTCATTCCTTGATCAAGTTGTTGCAGTTCGTGAAGGTGCCGAGTGTGCAGCTCGTGCAATGATGTCTCAACTTAATGCTCAAGGAGTTAAACTGGTTCTTCCATCTCTTTTGAAGGTAATTACCTTATACCTTACCCATTTATTTATAAACTTGTTTGGAAGTTCCTTAATCATCAAGTTTGTCATTTTAGTCTCTGACAATGATGTATAAATACATTATTTTGATAGGGTCTTGAAGATAAAGCTTGGCGAACAAAGCAAAGTAGTGTCCAATTGCTTAGGGCTATGGCCTATTTTGCTCCTCAACAGCTGTCTCAGTGTCTCCCTAAGATTGTTCCAAAATTGACTGAGGTTTGTCTTTATATGGAGTCATGGACACGAGTTTATGTAGCACTTTTAAAATATGTATATTGTTATCTTATGCTTTATTGCACTTGCAGGTTTTAACACATCCTAAAGTACTTTAAGCTTGCACTTCCTGATATTATCCGAAACTGTTCTCATCAAAAAGCATCTGTCCGTGATGGATATTTAACATTATTTAAGGTGAAGACATTATGTTTTAAACATTTTAACCACTACTGCAAGTATTTGTTTTACCTGCTCTGTTTAATGGTCGCCTTTGTTTGGAAATTGGTTGTAGTATTTACCAAGGTCATTGGGCGTCCAATTCCATAACTATTTACAGCAGGGCCTGCCTGCTATTTTAGATGGTAAGTACAGTTTGTGGATGGTTTAGGATGGTAGTCTGTAAAATATGGTATCATGTATCACTATAGGACTTTGGTGCACTATTTAAACTTAATGGGATCTTATACTCTTACAGGTCTTGCTGATGAAAATGAGTCTGTACGTGAGGCAGCTCTAGGTGCAGGGCATATTCTGGTTGAGCATTACGCAACAACGTAAGCACTGCCCTGGTTGATCATTGTGATGTCTCTCGAATGGATTGTTTGATGGAGACGTAGCCTTCTGATCACGCTTCCTCATCCTCCATAGTCAAGCACATTAGGGCCCAGGACGAGAAGATGAGTACGATTGTACGGGCCTTAGCGATGTCCGGCCTTCAAATCTCGATGCCAGCACCTAATCTTGCTCCACCTTCGACTTCCCAGCCGATACCCAGTAGCATGATGTATTAAACCTAGAAGACTTGTAGTTTTTTCTTTTTTGTTCGAACATCTTGTAAGTACATTTTCATATATTTTATAATTAAATAAATTTTCTTGGTTTATTAATTATTTTTTAGAATTTAATTACAATATTAGTAGAAATTATAAAAAAAAATTGTCAAAAAAAAAAGGGTTTGCGCGACGAAGAGTGACTTACGTCGCGCAAAGTGTCACTTTGCGTGACGTAGCCTACGTCGCGCAAAGTCACTTTGTGCGACTCAGGGGCATGCGTCGCGCAAAGAATTTTCGCGCGACGCCACTTTGCACGACGCAGTCTGCGTCGCGCAAAGTGGCTTTGCGCGACGCATGTAACCTTTCGTCGCGCAAAGCCTTCTGTCACTGCCTTGCCGCGACGGTTTGTGCGCGACGAAGGTTCGTTGGGCAACGTTTTGCGCGACGTTTTTTTGACTTTGCGCAACGAAGGACCTGCGTCGCGCAAAGTGTTTTTTTTTACTAGTGCGCGCTGGTTACATGCATGACGTATGTTTAAGAAAACTGTACCAAAACGTTCATGCAGTCTGCTATGTACCCTGGTAACATCATGCATGCATATATTGTTTTCATTTAAATGATATTTATACGTATTCATTTAAACTAAGAAAATGCTAGGAAGATCATCTAATCTAATAAGAAGTTAACATTGAGATTAAAAAGAAAAAAAGAAATTACAAAATTGAAAATAAACCTATCGGCCTAGCCATCCCATGGTTATCCTCCTTCCTCATCCCGTCTGTTATTGGCGTCGGCCCTTCTGTCTCCATCTCCATCTCTCTCTCTCTCTCTCTCTCTCTCTCTCTAGAGTAGAAGCCTCCGATCTGAATATTAGGGTTTCTATTGAATCTACAAAATCATTGGCCAATTTCAGTATTTAAATTGAAACCTAATATCTAAACACGAGAATAGCAAAAGAAAGTGAAAAAAGAAGAATACAGAGAAAAAGGTGGTCACCGTTGAGGCCGTCGACGGTGGGCGTGTGGTGGATGGCTGACGGTAACGGGTGGGGATGGGGATGTGAAGTAGAAGAAGAAAGAGCTTCAAATTACTATTTTTTAGAATAAACTATGTCATATAAAATAAAATGTCCACTCATTAAATTTAATGACCTATCATGTATATATTATTTGACACATCAGATAATATAGAAGGTGGCTCAATTTAGATAGTCTTCCTAACATTACTCTTTAAACTATAGGTAAAGGGATTCAAACTTGGGTCTCGAGAAGAGAAAATTGTTCTAGCAACTTTGCTAAAGCCAAATATGCTAGTTATAAATTAAGCAATATTACTTCCAATTAAAAATTTAGAATTTAAATCAGAACACGCACAAATGGTTATTCTTAATTATGCTGTAAGCTCTCAATCAATAATTCATCTGTTGACCATAATGATTAACCACCGAGAAACAAGATTAAGCAGTAATCTCTTGAGGAAGAAATAAAAAGGAATGGAATCAATATAAAGTCGTAGCCATTTGCCAGTGTCGGTTAATAATTAAAAACGAAGGAACAAAGGAGCCATTCACGGCTCAAAAGTTTAGGAAACCAATTCTCTCTCTTTTGCTCCAAAGACTTGAACATCCAGAACCAAAAACCAAATTATAAACAAGAAAATACAGATTTATATGCTTTGAAACTTCATGAACAAAAACAAAAAGATGAAAGGAAAAGTTACTTTGGAACATTCTAATTAAAAAGAAAAGAAAAGAAAAAAGAGGAACGACCGTCATTCTTCAGGGCACTTCGGACTTTGAATGGAAGAGAATATACTCTATCCAAATCCTTTGAATTAATTGGACCAGAGTTCCATTGTTCACGGTGTTCTTTTGAATTTTGCATGGGAAAATGTCAAGGAATTTAGGGTAAGGTCGCTTTAATTAACCAGAGTTCCATGGTTTACGTACGTTTATTTCAACCAGCTTTCTCTAGAAAAAAAATTTCTGGTAAAATTCAATGGAAGAATTTTGGAGAAGGAAAAAGAGATCCCGTGTTCATACAGGCAAAGAAACAGATCCCGTGTTCATACAGGCAAAGAAACAATCAACCGATCGTAGAATCCGTAAAAAAAAAGCACATCCTAAGTAAGATTAGGAGTTTTTTTGAACCAACTATATGACTACTTAAAAAGGATATAAACGTGATTACATTATGAAAATATTAACCTTTCTGGACTTAATAATAGGCGGACCAGAAATCTTTATATATACTTCTGCAGTTAATTTTTCAAACAGAATACTATATATATGTGTGTGTGTGTGTGTGGTGGTAGGAAAGATCTTGGAAGCTATACTTAATTTGAATATATAGGTTTCTCTCATGTAATTAAAGTATAGTTTAACAATATATAGATCTATCTATATATATATGGATTTTTTTTAAGAAGAGTACTATATTTCATTCATTGATAAAAGGGCATTACAAATATATATCATGAAGAACTCTGCCCCAAAAGGGTCCTTGCAAACTAGATTAAAAATATTACAATAAAACATCACTAATTACAAAACAATGAGTAGACTTCAAGCACTCATCCGAGCTCATCAGTAATCGCACGATTACTCAGATTAATAAAACTGCTGAACTTCGTATTACAAGGAAACCATAAATTGGGATGGGGTACGATGCCCATGGGTCAATCACATCACCTAATCACCGCCCCAATCCTAGAACACCAAATGAAGTAGATTCACCAAATAAAACAGCTCCGCCATTCACATATAGATCCAAAAGAGGTAGCACACTATAATGAAGCAATCAAATTAACAAGCTCTCCTACAAATAGAAATCAAACTGAAAATTATTAAAGATGAATTAATATATTATAGAATTGAAAATTAATTAGTAACTAGCAAGGTGTATCATATTCTATCACCTTATTTAGATTGCAAGTTTACGAATCTTCAAGAGAGAGCAACATTGCACGATGGACCATCTGGCCAGACTACTAATTATACCATTTATATTAATTTTAAATTTGATGATAATTAACAAATGGATATATCATAACAAGTAATTAAGTCACATCTCAAATACTCTTAGAATTTTCCAAGCATATATATTGCATGTCCTCGTGACTATAGACTACAAGCTAGTTGATGCATTGCTGATGTGTCCCATTACTAATCTCAGGTTAACAGTTCAACTATTGCCAAGTCGAAATAATTATTGATTTGTTTAAGAATAACCAGCATTATATATTAAAATAATGAGAAATTTTATTTAAACCCTTATAATTTCTTTCTACACTCAACTTACTCTCTACATTCATATTAATTTCAATTAAATTATCAATATCTTTTTAAACTCAAATGTCTACCTAAACTACCATCATGAACCCAATTCAATATATATATATATATAGGGTAAATTACATAAAACTACCTTAACTATTGAGTCATTAACAGTTTCATACCTCGTCTTTAAAAAGTTTCAATGTCATACCTCATCTATGAATTTTTTACAATTTCATACATTCTGTTAAATTTCTGTCAATCATTCCGTTAAATAATGATGTGGCATGAGACGGGACCCATCATCTATTATAAAATTAAAAATTATTAAAAAAATAATTAATTAAATATTAAAAAAATAAAATCTTTTTTTTTCTTCCCCCACCCCCATTATCCCATCCAAAACCCAGATCCCTTCCCCTTCCCATTCCCTGCAACCCCTGACCACTTCCGCACCCTTTCTTCCCCCATTATCCCACCCAAAACCCCATTATCCCACCCAAAACCCAGATCCCTTCCCCTTCCCATTCCCTGCAACCCCTGACCACTTCCGCACCCTTTCTTCCCCCATTATCCCACCCAAAACCCAGATCCCTTCCCCTTCCCTGCAACCCCATATCCCTTCCCTTCCCCCTCCTGCAACCCCCGACCCTTTCCCCACCCACGCCAACATCTCCCCCCCCAGACCTATCTCCTCTTTCTTTGCCTCCCACCCCTCTTCCCGACTCGTGCCTTTTTTGGTGATGGGCGTTCTGGGCATTTGGGTTTCGGTGGTTGAGGAAGAAATCATACTCCAATCTCTATGTTTCGGCCTTGGGCGGCTCCATCTTTGTATCGTTTTAGTCCGAATGTTTCGGGTCGAGATAGTGGGGCGATTTTTGGTGTTGGCGGGATTGCGATTTTTGGCGTTGGTCGAAGAACTTGGAATCCGGCGACGGCGGAGGGTAGAAATTTTTCCAGTTCCACATGGAGGAGGCCTGCGCCGGTGTTAGTGAGAGGCGGGGGTGGATGAGGAAGAGGGGATGTGGGGAAGGTTGGAGCTATTGGCGTGGATGGGGAAGGGGTCGGGGGCTGCAGGGAAGGGGAAGGGATCTGGGTTTTGGGTCGGATAAGGGGGGCGGGGGAAGAAAGGGTGAGGGAAGGGGTGGGTCCCCATGCCAAAAAAAATAAATTTTGATTTGATTTTTTTTAATTTTTTAATACATTAATTATTTTTTAATTTATTAATATATAATGAGTTCCGTCCCATGCCACGTCACTATTTAACGAAATAATTGACAAAAATTTAATGGAAGGTATGAAATTGTAAAATATTCGTAGATGAGGTATGTCATTGAAACTTTTTAAAGACGAGGTATGAAACTGTTAATGACCCAATAGTTGAAGTAGTTTTATGTAATTTACTCATATATTTATCTTTACACCCAGTTAGAAAATAAACCCAAAATTAGTTGCAGACAATTCTGTTTTTTAAACTATTTTCATATCTAATTCTTAAATGTACGAACCTACTACTCCAATATTTCTCATGAAGAAAGTGCCCATGTAGGATGGTGATCCTCTTCTCTCGCTAGAGTAAAAAATATAGTCACAATGATATACATTGTTCTCATTTGTATAGGATGGATGATAATCATTATCATCAATGTCCCAATCGTCTTCTGTTTTAGTGCCACGCAAAAACCATATTTGCTCAAGTATGATATCCATTGAGTTCATGTTCATCGATTTAAATTATTCTTGAATATATATCAAAGCAGAACTCAAGGACTTTATCAAAGCCGTATTTGCTGTATTTCAAGTTGTTAGAAGTAAGAACAATTTTGTTAATTATCACTATGTTCCGGATCTAGACTTCACTTTTGGAGATGAATCCTTTCGAATTCGCATTGGTTGATGGATGACATTGCTGCTTTCAAGAACTTCAAAAAGTACATTTGTGACATCTCACATCGTCCAGGGGAGTGGATCCTCTAAGCCTTATATGTATATTCTCATCCCTACCTAACACGAGGCATTTTGGGAGCTCACTGGCTTCGGATTCCATCGGAACTCTGAAGTTAAGCGAGTAGCGCGCGAGGTCAATCCCATGATGGGTGACCCACTAGGGAGTTCTCATGTGAGTTCCCAGAAACAAAACAATGAGGGCATGGTCGGGGCCCAAAGCGGACAATATCGTGCTACTGTGGTGGAGCGGGCCTGTGATGTGGTGGACCCCGGGCCAGGATGTAACAATTTGGTATCAGAGCCAATCCCTGGTTGGATGTGTGCCGACGAGGACGTCGGGCCCCTAAGGGGGTGGATTGTGACATCCCACATCGCCCAAGGGAATGTATCATCTAAGCCTTATATGTATATTCCCATCCCTACCTAGCACAAGGCATTTTAGGAGTTCACTGGCTTCGGGTTCCATCGGAACTCCGAAGTTAAACGAGTAGCGCACGAGAGCAATCCCATGATGGGTGACCCACTGGGAAGTTCTCATGTGAGTTCCCAGAAACAAAAGCGTGAATGAGTGGTTAGGGCCCAAAGCGGACAATATCGTGCTACGATGGTGGAGCGGGCCCAGGATGTGGTAGACCCCGAACCGGGATGTGACAACATTTCTTCACTTCAGTTGTTTTTACCTTGTATGTTTTGTTATGTATATGCCAAGCTATTTACTAGTGTTTTAGCTTCATTATTTTTATGTTTCAGTTGGTGGTAGTATTGAATTCCCATTTCCTTTTGGAAGAGTTATGAGTCCTATAGAGAAATTTATTCACGGGCTAACAAAGACCTTCTTTGCAAGCAATATACTTTTAAACTCTAAAAAAAAAAAATCAAACAAAATAACTTGCATAAATCGATTTATATCTTAGTTGAAGGATTCGGAACTTCAAAAATCATCATCCATTAGTCAAAATGAACATAGGATTAAAGATTGAGGGATGGTAGAGTTTGATTATTGAGTATGAGTTTATTGATAACTTTTAGTTTTATTATTAATTTCATCTTGTACTTAATGATAATTATGTAATAGGATAAAAATGACAATTAACATTTAAAATTTAAGTTGGGTGTAAAATAAGGTTATATAAGTTCAAATAAAATTTCCCTAAAATAATTCGACTTGCACTATTATTTTCAGTTGTAAACGAAGCTTAAGCCAAAGAAACTAATTAATTAGAAACAATTAGTCAAGGACGAGTACGTACGTGCCTATCTCATCATCCCAATTAGCTGGAATGAAGCTGTTAGAAAATACAAATTTATATCAATTAATTATGATAATTAACTTAGTTATATCCAAATCATTATATTAATACCTAATAACTGGGGAAGTCATCACCAGATATCGACTAAGATTTCTTTCTTATAAAATTGTTGAAACTAAAGGGGTTGGAACTTCTCTTCTTATTCCAGCCCTTTCTTAATAATTTTTTTTTGTTGGTCACAACTCCAGTTCTTTCTTATTCGAAAATATAGAATCTAAGGGCTAATTTTTTTTTTCCTTTTATTATCTTTTTCAAAATCCTGATCGAGTAATACTTTCAGATTTTTATTAACTTTTATAAATTCTTTCAAATCTTCATAGAATTGAATGCCCCTAGATTTTATATATGAATTCTTATTAACTTTTATAAACCTTTTTGAATTTTTATTAACTTTTATAAACCTTTTTGATCTTTTAAATGAGTATCTCTAGATTTTTTTATAGTGTCATTTAAAATCCTAGATTTTCAAAACGCTTTTAATTTTTTTATAAATTCATTCGATCCGGTATTAAAAGTGTGCGAACAATAAAAGAAAATGAGATGTGTGTAGATAACACATTTTTAATTTTGAATATTTTGCCAGTATAAATAAAGAACCAATACCACCAATTTCATTCCCTCAACTCTTGTCATTGGCATTCATAGCGATTGCTTGACTGTTGAACACAACAAACACCTTCACGTTAATCCCCTCTCTCTCTCTCTCTCTCTCTCTCTCTCTCTCTCTCTCTCTCTACATTTCTCGATTGAAGAAACCCAATTGGATTCAGGCGTTTAATTTCCTGTGATGGAAAATCAGCAGCAGATTGCAAAGGAATCGAGATTCAGGCGTATCTGCGTTTTCTGTGGCAGCAGTGCTGGCAAGAACCCGAGCTACCAGCTTGCTGCCGTTCAACTCGGCAAAGAATTGGTAACTCTTATTTCTCACTGCTCTCTTCACTCCTTCTAAAGTTCATAGTTTTTTTATTTTTATTTTTACCCTTTAAATGTTTGAAGAATCGAAACTCTTGTGTCATTCTACAAAATTAATCCAAGTTTGAGGCACCAATTTCTTGGTACTTAGAGAACTGAAGTCTTTAGTGAATTCATTTGGATTAGAGGTATTTGGGATTCGGAGCCATTTCTTAGAACGATATGTCACTACAATGGTATTCGATGTTAATCATTTATTACTATTCATTTTTGTTATATAACAATATATGATTTATTTAAAACATCGTTACGAATATGGCATAAATGATGAGTGTTTGAACTTTACATACTTATATAATCAGATGAGATGTTTGAAGGAGGCACGTCAGTTGGTAATATAAAAAGAGGATACCTTTATGCAGGTTGAAAAACACATTGACTTGGTTTATGGAGGAGGAAGCATTGGGTTGATGGGTCAGATCTCTCAAGTTGTCTATGATGGTGGCCGCCACGTGTTGGGGTAAAACCATTTTATCTCTAATTTTACAGTTAATTGTAAATTAAAAAAATAAAAAATAATCAACAATACACTTGTATTGTCTTTTTCTAAATTTTTTTATTCCTCTGATCTTAATTTGTATTCTGCTTTTATTAATTTGCAGAGTAATTCCCACAACCCTCATGCCAAGAGAGGTATTTAATTTCTTAATTATGTATTTATTTTAAATCCTTTAATTACTGTTAAGTGAAGGTATTAAAATAAATAATTATTTTATAATCTTAGATCACAGGAGAGTCAGTGGGAGAAATAAGAGCTGTATCAAGCATGCACCAACGCAAAGCAGAAATGGCTCGCCAAGCTGATGCATTCATTGCCTTGCCAGGTACCAAATTCTGCATCGTGACAATGTCTCAAATTAATCACACTTTCATTAATTTCTTAAATCAATTACGCACTTTGTTTACTTATTTCACGTGATAGTGTCACAATGCATTCGATCAAGCACTTCCGAAATAAACCATCCATATGTTAATGTTGATTACAGGTGGCTATGGGACCTTGGAAGAACTGTTGGAAATGATCACTTGGGCACAGTTGGGAATCCATGATAAGCCGGTAATTAGTAATTCAGCTTTGGTCCGTGTAAATTAAATAGGACTAATTAAAATTAGAGGTTGATTAGTTAACAAAGTTAATTATTTTGGATGATGCAGGTGGGGTTGTTAAATGTGGATGGATACTACAACTCACTGCTATCGTTCATAGACAAGGCTGTGGACGAAGGTTTCATTGACCTTGCAGCTCGTCATATTATTGTCTCTGCCGAAACTCCCTGCGAACTCATGTGCAAACTAGAGGTACATTTTTGTAATTGTCAAGACTAAAAGATTCCTTCGTCTTTTAACATTTACGAACATTCAATATTGACACATATTTGACTGTTAAATTTGATTCAACGGCTTAAACTAAATGCCCGAAAGACGGTTTTGTTTTGGTTTTGGTTTTGATGTAACAGTCAAGTATGTTGCCAACTTGCCATTGAGTACGTGTAGGTACAGGTACCTGAGAAAAAAGTGCTAAATGATGAGGACTCATGAGATCTGAGCCGTCCATTTTGATGACATGATGCTGATAGGGGTTTTGATGTTGATTGACCTGCAGGAATATGCTCCAGAGCATTCCGGGCTGAGTTGGGAGATGGAGCAACAACTGGAATACAAGGCAAAGTCAGACATTGCACGTTGACCAGAACAGGATCTTTCATATCGTCGTGGAGGATTAATGACCGTTAGATTAATTCACCGATTTATTTTCTGAAAAATACACAGAATTATGTAAAAGCTGTCAACCATTGGTAGATGTGAGCTCCAATAGAAAAGTGCCAACAACACAGTTGTTTTACATACCTGTGGATCATGCTTTTGGATTTCATTTTTTCTTCTTTTTTTTTTTTAATAATTTTTTTGAGAATTATTTATTATTTATGCTAATTAGAGTCTGACCTGGGTCACAATACCTGCGATTTGATCACTAGTTCTTCATGTCAGCGATTCATGATGTTTGTATATTCTATCGATTCAGTTCGTATATAGTTTCAAAAAATTGATTGGCTGTTGCAAGTTGTTTTTATGAAAGAAAGGACTGAGTGGTGTGAGGAGGAACATTATGCAAAGATTATCAAGAAAAAGGTGACATAAAGTACGGGTTTTGTGTTGCTTATTCATTTTGTTGTAATATTACATGAATACGAAATAATTGAAATGTAACAAATTTGATGTTTAGTTGTGGTAAATGGAAGAAAGGAGGTTAGAACCAGATTCAAAACACGAGTGAACTAGTAACACCTCAAGGCTCAAGACGAAAATCAATTTTTGTGTTGCAATGGAAGTAGATTAGTAATACCATGGAGTGATATTTTTCAAACCAAATGAGAGGAAATATATTTTTTATCGTCAATTCAGCACGTGATTATGCTCTTATTAGAGGAGTGGTTCACTTTTTAAATGCATGACAAACATTAATTGGCCGAACAACAGTATTACAACTATGACTTGATTGTAAGAGAGAATCGCATGTGAACTTAGAATTCTTTTAGCATTGGATTGAATGTTTATCTAAATTCACTATTTGGTCCTCATTACATTGAATTGAACCAATGCTATTTATATTTTCTTACTTTTTATTTAGAGTGTTGCTATTTACACATTTCTTTTTATCTTTTAAATATCGATCAAATGAACAAAAAAAAATTCAAATAACAAAAATTAATAAAAGTAAAAATGAATGTAAATAACACCGCCTTTTATCTTATTATCTGAGCGAGTGGTTTGAAGAGTCTTTGACTAGGACTGGAGATTATTTTTGGGTGGTGGTTTGGTTGGTGACAAGGCTAGGTTGTTCATCACGCAAAGTAGTGGACATGACACCTGTCATTGACTGTACCAATTACAAACTGTCTAGAGTGCGAAAGCTATGGTGGAAAATTAAGTGGCCCTCTCTTTCCTTGGTGCTATGTTGTTGTCGATGAGATCAGAGAGTAGGGACTATGTACTTGTGATAATACATGTCGGTATGGCATCTTCATAAACGAGAACAACTTTCATGCAACGATGATCCCGTTACTTTGTAAGAGCTTACGTGGGTATTGCATCTTATTCGACTTGGCAAGAAAGAATAGCCTATCAGCAAGGATCTCATCACTTACGAGATAAAATATGTGGGTGTTGCATCTTGTTAGACTTAAAAAGCGAGAATTTTCATTCAACAAGAATTTTGTTACGTGTGAGATAAAAAAAACATTACATTGTTTAACAATGCGTAAGTGGCGTGAGATACCGTCACAATAACTTGCGAGCAAAGTAAAAAAGCAGTTGATTGAGACCCAAAAGAGAGAAGTAGGAGTACGGAACTCCTTTGAGTTTTGATGGTTGTCGAAGCTGCATGACCACTTTGTGTGGTTGATTTCCATATATGGATAGACATCAAATGGTGGTGTCATGCGAGTCTACAAATCCTGTAGAACAACGCAATTCCGTTCTGTTGTGGATAATGCACGACCGCATCAGTCGGTAGTTGTCGCTCTCAACTTTAACCTTTTTCTTGGAGCGAGAAAACTAGGAAATCCAAATCATGTCTCACTTCCCATCCGAAACATGAACAATTACATGCACTAATATTGAACGACAACAACGTCATTTTAACCCAAAACTTTATGGAATCCACATAATATAAGTGATGTATTAGTCTCCTATTCAAGATGATCGTTTTGACCTTTTCGAGTAGTAATTTTTTACAATCTCGTTCTCTTCTATACACTATTGTGTTTTTCGTTTATTTATTTATGTATTTATTCAATTTAAGAGTAGAAAACGAGATTCTTAAAAATAAATTAAAAAATGCTAGAAAACGAGTGTAGAGGAGAAAACTTGAATTTTCAAGGCATTCCACAAAGTTGAACCACAAAAGCTCTAAACTTTACGCAACAATAGGCCAATTGACTAGAACAGTGTACCACACAAATTCGAATCTTCTCCCTCCTAAATTAGGGTAGATATTAGTCCTCTCTGGATCTCTGTCTGGAGGTGACAGACCAGAGAATTCAAACAGTTCAAGAGAGTGAGAAAAAGATCAAGATCGTTCAAGGGCTTGGTTTTGTATGAAGGTGGGCCAGTGAGATGGGCTGATGATAGCCGCAAGATTTAAATTGAGTAATCCAAATTCTCTGGTCCATTGGCTCCGAACACAAGATCTGGTGAGGATCTGAAATGGAAACCAAATACGTACTACCGCATTACATCACTAAATTGTGTATAGAAACAGTCCCCAGGGCATGCATACAAACAGGTACAGAGCAATATATATAATACAAACAAATGTAATCAGTTATCTAGGACTCTCTAGGTGAAGGATTTAACTGCTGAAGAGGTTGTCACCAAACTTGACAGAAGGCCAACAATGACGGCACTGTTGTATGTGCTCGGCTCCCCTTGCTTCGAGTTGTTCCGGTCATCAATGTATGTTTCGTTTAGGAATGGCCCGCCGACAAGTGCTCCAACGGCTATATTAGGGTTGGGTTCAGTTGAGTTAAGGTACTTGAATCCATCTTTGCAGCCAGTCTTCTGATTAGCCGGGATAGAAGCTCCTCTGTGGTGTACGTATTCGGGATATTTATCCCCGTACCCGACAAGAAAGCTCATTTTCATAGGATTGTCGCCCAAGACATAATCCGCCTATAAAATTCGAAACACATTAGGAAGGAATACACGTTTATGACGAGTTACGGCTGTTTGTTGCTAACACCTGTGCATATATGCAGAATGTACTTGAGACACATCAGAAAGCATACCTGAGATCTAACAAATTTCCGAATATCCGATGGCTTATAGGTATCTCCATCGCACTCTAGTTTTGTGGAGCGAGATGTAAGCATGTAGTCACTGTAAAGAGCAGCTAGGAAAGCAGCAGCAACCGGATGCTGCAGAGCATTCCATTCACTGACCCAGATCAGACCATCTGCAATGTGGACACCATGAGAGTAAGCGAAGGAGAATGAGAGATATGGAAAAAAGAACTGATAAATCAACTCAAATTGGACTACGAGCATATGCAAACCAGCCTAGGAGATTTGAGTGTGGTGCATGAAGCTAAAAGGATACAAAAGAAAATAACATTTCCAACTGTGGACACATGATAGCTTGAAAATATCTGAAACCGTATGCATTTTGGTGTTTAAAGCTTCACGTTTGCCTAGTATAAATACACTATCTTCTACCTAATAGGAAGCAATTGTGTTGGTCCTCCCTAGTTGTTTTGAAGTGCAAATCAGTTATTATGAATGGTGGAGGAGTTAGTCTACAACGGAGGCTGTTAGATTGGTGAGTGTTTATAATATTATCAGTAACATCTAGATTAATTGCTGCATTAGAATGTAGAAGAAGCGTTGATATAGTTTTGGAGAACTAATCTCGATGCAGGGTAGCAGGAGCAAGGATTTTGATTTAACTTGAAGAAGAAAAGATATGCATGATAATCCATGTAATATGACAATAGTGAAGAAGATTACTGTCTGTTCTGCTCTTCGTGGCTGTTGGCGAGCTTGGCAGGAGGCCACATATAACAGCCTCAGCTGTTTTCCTGTACTTTTGAAGGCCGGAATTGTCTGAGGTGTCCTTCCCACCAAAGAAGGTCAACCTTGAAAGCAAAACCTGCAAGAAAATTGCCGAGTTATTGAAAATACTGAAAGACGAAGTTTAATCAAGTATAATGGTAACTTATCTTGCAAATGGAAGTCCTACAAATATAGCTATAATAATCCAGGAAGAGTAACACATTGTTAAATTATACGTTTCTCGGGTGAGTTGCATTTTACTGTGGCATTTGACAGATTAAAACACAGCAGGAAAAACAAAGAAAGGATTGTTCTCAACATACCTGGGTTCCTGCAAGCTTGTTATCCCAACTGAACCATGTCGGTTTACCAAATTGAGCAAACTCATCTCCATTCTCCCCTGTGACGTAATCAAGGTATTCCTTATCCCCAGTTGCATGGTAAAGCCAGGCTGCTGCCCACAAAAGCTCATCTCCATATCCCGTTGAATTGTAAAATTGCTGGACCTCAGGGATGCTTTCACTGTAAGAACCTCTGTTTTTGTCAGCAAAAGTAAATAACTGTTTGGCGTGTGTGAGAAGCGTATCTGAATATTTGGCATCACTTTTCTTGAAGACCAGAGATGCTGAAGCCATAGCTGCTGCAGTTTCAGCTGCAACCTCCGTTCCTGGAGAGGATATGTTAACCTGTGTGACTGGCCTACTCTCGGTCATGTCTTCCGGCCTATACCAACATGCATGGTCCTTTTTAGGGTCACCTACCTGCCCCAGAATATGAATTGACAAGTAAGTAACACTTCATAAGCATTGCAATTTGCATGTAACGAAAATGGTTCATCATTACACCACCTATCATCCCACACAGTGCTCTGTAAAAGTTTACCGCATATTCAAACCAATTACCCTTCCGAAAATCAACTGTTAGCCTAGAAATCAGTATCACAATACAATGCTGATTTATACGAACCTGAACGTAGAGCACATTGTCCTTGGGATGAGCATTGACAAGGAAGTCAGTGATCCACTTGAGAGAGGCTTGAGCAGTATGTAACTGATTCACCGCATCCATCTGATCACCATACTCAAGAATCGCCCACGACAACACTGTGGCGGTATACGCCATTGGAAAACCAAACTTCATGTGATCCCCAGCATCATACATTCCCTTGGACAAATCCAACTTCGCATCACTTCCATCTTTCAGACCCGAATCCCCTCTCCACGATATCTTGTTATCGACCAACTGACCAGCTACACATGACAATCACCCACAAAATAAAAAACAAAACACAGATCAAGCACTTCACAACACTTAGCAAACTGGGTTTTGGGTAATACGAATCATGTGAATCACCTGAATAGTTGCTAAGTAAATTAATACATCGAGAACTCGCAAATTCGCAATGGAAAAGATGAAAAACAAAGATCGAACCTTTATATCAATTTTGGAAAGATCAAACATTTATACCAATTTAGCAAAAGATCAAAGATCTATACCAATTTAGTATCTGGGTTTTAGGTAAACTACTAATGTGAATCCACTGAGCAATTTACTATGGAAATTAATGCATCAAAACTTCGCAACAAAGACGAAGAAGAACAAAAGAAAGATCAAACATTTATACCAATTAAGCAACTGGATAGTTACTTGGGAAATCAAACACTTAAAATCCGCAATGTAAAGCAAGAAAAACAGCAAAACAAAGATCAAACACTTGCAATTTTAGTAATTGGGGCATTGGGAAATGCTAACAAAGTTAATCAACTGAGCATTTAGCAAAGAACTTGAACACATTGCGAATGTAGAGAGAGAGAGAGGGTACATTTCTGGACGTCGAAGAATTGGACGGCGAGTTTGAGAGCGTCGGAGTATTTCTGGGTAATGGCGCCGGGAGGCCCGGGAACCGCACTGTCGTCGCCGCCGGAGTTTTTCTTTACTTTCTTGACGACGGCGAGAACGACGGCGCCGACGACGAGGCCGAGGATCGCGAGCACCAGCAGCCACGCCCACCAACCCTTGCACCTCGATTTAGCTCCCATTTTTTAGGACCAACCAAAACCACAAGAGGCAGGCAAAAAGTAGTCTAAGTAGAGATCTGTCTTAGCACATTGTGACAAGACAAACAAACATTAATCGAGGTTTTGGAGGAGATTAAGTGACGATTGGTGCTCCCTCTCGGATCCGAACTCAGATGTTTGTTTTTTTTATGTCTGTCGTTGGACACGGTCTACTGCACCGACAACCGTGACGAGGTTGATTTGCGGCCTTATGCTTTTATTTTGCCATTTTATATTAACACAGCATAAAATGTTGAATGGATCTCATATTAAAATTTAATTTTAAATGATTTATTTATCAAAATTTCAGTCGGTATTTTTTATCGAAATTAAAAGCTTTATAAGATTTGAGAAATGTGGGATGTATAGAAAATATGGGATGTATGTAAAAAATGTAAGATGTATATTAAGAATGTGGGGTACGACGATATTATGGGGAAGTATGTGGGGTTGAAAAAAAAATGTAAGGAGTATTAAATACGTGAGATTTATCTAATAATTTATAGGATGTTAATATAATAAGCCTTTATTTTTTATTTTTTATTTTCGTTTATTGGAGTTTGGTACTTTGGTTTGCTGTTTGGGCTAAACATTGTCAAATGACGGAACTAGCCCTCGTGCGGGCTGGCAAAACGAACGGGCAGATCTGCAGTAGGACGATGTCAGAGATGCGAAGAGTTCGTTTTGGCCGTTGGATATTTGGGAGGGAAAGATGATATTAACCGTTCAACTGACCACCGACAGGAAGGTAAAAGAAATTGACCGTGGATCTTAAAACCCTGGTCGTTGGCCTGGCTTCTCTGCCATTCCACTTTCAATACACTTTAATCCTTTTTTATTTGTACGGTCACAGTTAAGTCACGTTAATATTTTATATTACTATTACTTTTCATCTTATTATCTTTATAAAAAAATTAATATAAAATATTAACGTGACTTAACCGTAATCGTCCAAAATAAAATGGAATGATAATGTATGGCATGGGAGGGCAGAGAAGCCGGTCCCTGGTTGTTACTTGTAGATGGTAAAACGAATTGAAAGTGGACCAATTTCTGGTGCGGAATGTGCGGCTGACGATCCAGCTTCGGTTAGAGCGTTGTGTCTGATAAAAAATTGACATCTGTATTTCCATAAAGGGATGCGCTAGCGACCAAAAGAGAGATCCCGCCGAGAGTCGCGTATTTTTAGATACAGAAGATTTGATCTCTCAATCGCGTAACTTTTCAACTTCGTGTTAAATTTTAGCTGGATCCCACATCTAAAACAAAACAAAAAAAATACTAATGTTCAGTAATCCTGTTTCAAAAGAAAATATCAAATTATATCGGTCAAATTGTAATTAATTGGTTGATGT
Source organism: Malus domestica (assembly GCF_042453785.1). Lineage (NCBI taxonomy): Eukaryota > Viridiplantae > Streptophyta > Magnoliopsida > Rosales > Rosaceae > Malus > Malus domestica. The sequence goes on along the minus strand of NC_091668.1, from coordinate 1,025,924 downwards.
GGGAATATGAAGTTTTATGTCAAATTTTGTATTTTTCCAATCGAATTGTCAAATGTTATTTTTCTTATTAAAATAGAGCTTTAAATGGTTATAATTATTTTTAAAAAAATGTTGAAACAAAATTTTTATTGATTGAAATGTTAGTGGAATAAGAAACCCACCATTAAAATAAAAAGAAAACTAATGAAAATGCCTTGAAAACTTTGAATTTTAACGATAAAGACAAAATAAAGGGTAAAATGAATAGTACCATAATTGACTTTTTAGTGTAAAAGTATGGTTTTTAGTTAAAGTAAGCAGTATTGAGGGCTTTTCGTTACAATTCCCTAAAATCAATTAAAAATAAATGTGCATTGATGTCAAATTTAACTCCTAATCACAAAGCCTTCGAATTCAGTCAGTAAATAACACTTCGGTTAAAAAGATTTTTGATGTCAAATATGCACAATGATATTTAATCTAGGATTTTAACATTTGTTATGGAGATGCTCTAAATTTAAGAGTGGAACGTGACTCATGAGAAATATGTAATGTCGGTGTCAAATATGCCACCGTCATCGTTGACATATAACTTAAAAATTAAAATAAAAATTAAATTAAATTTCTGTGTTAATTCCTCTCCTGTGTAGCTGAGACGCACACTCTCCGGCGGCGGCATCCCGGACGACGCAGGTAACCTCTCCACAGTCTTCAAAGCATTTTGCGTTCTGGTTGTTCTCTCCCGATTAATATTTACTGAATTCCCCCAATTCTTTTAATTTTGATGTGAATTTGCATAATACGTAGAATCAGGTTGTGTGGGAAAGAACTGTTTTTTTGTGTTTAGTTTTTGATATTATAATTAGGGTTTTATGATCTTTAATTCCTGTGTGGGGGTTTGTAATTGTTGGTTTTAGGGTTTTAATCCGCGGCCGTTGCTGGATTAGGGTTTTATTCCGCGGCCATTCTGGTCTGGTTGAATCTGGGGTTTAGGGAATTTTAATTTTTACTCGAGGCGTATAATTCCACTAATTTCAATGCTATTTGTGAAATTTGTAGTCTGAAAATGATGATTTATGCTCGGTTTAGGGTTTTGGGTTTTGGGATGGCATTCTAAGCGGAATTTTATCGATTTTCAGATGCAAGTTTCGTGGCTTGTAGATGGATAATGAAGTTAGTCATCGTCAGCCTAAGCAAGAACGTTCGAGGACTCGGTGGACAGCGTCCCTCGATAAGACATTCGCGGACTTGGTTGTGAAGCAGATTCAGTTGGGAAACAGACCGAACAATGTGTTCGACAAGAAAACCTGGAACATTATTCGCGATGAGTTCAATAAGCAAACGGATCTCAACTTCAACAACAATCAGTTGAGGAAGCACTTGGATGTTCTGAGGACGCGGTTTTACAACCTCAAGTCGGCTTATGATCAAACGAATGACTTCACTCTGGATGATTCTTGCTGTATCGAGTTTGAGCATCTGTGGGAGGACCTCGGGGTGCAGACTAAACCTGAGACGATTAAAGTCAAGGACTGTCCGATATATGATCAGCTGTGCACGATATTCGCAGACTCTGCAGCCGATGGGAAGTATGCTCAGTCTAGTCACTACGAGGGGTCGGACAAGTCTGCCGGAATAGACAGTGCAGGTTTGATTTCCTGTCCCGACAGTGAAGCCCCCCATTCTGAAATCCCATCATCCTCAGAGCCTGTGCAAGGCAAAGCGTCAACAGCAGAAAAGGTGGGCAAGGTTATAGCGGATAGGAAAAGGAAACGTCCATCTGAGGCAGAGTATTCCGCGGGTCAAAGCAGAAGGGATCAAGAAATATGTGATACAATGGCACAAGCCCTTTCGGAGATGATTGCTGCATCAAAGTTGAGGAGAGCGGCAGCAATGCCTAGCGATGACAGATTTTCCATTACCAGTTGTATCAGAGCACTGGATGAGATACAAGGCATTGACGAAGAACTCTACTTTGCCACTCTAGACCTGTTCGAGGACCCTAATTTGAGAGAGACATTCATCTGTTTGAAAGGCGATCAGATAAGGTCGACTTGGTTGCGAGGGAAGTGCAGTAAAAGTACGCATGGTTAGAGGTTAGGGACGAAGTTTGGCTTGACACTAGAGGATGAACTTTTGGTTAGAGATTTAGGATGAATTCATAGCACATGTTCATAATATGGCTTTTCTGTTAGTGAAAGTTTATAAACACCGAGCCCCAGAAAGTATTCATCTCGCATTATCAATGAAATCAAACAAGCATTCATCGTTGTTCGATTAGCAAAGTCTCAATGTTATTCATCTCTAAATAAGTATCCAAACAATGAGGAATGATCACGATAAATATATTTTGCTCAAAATTGGAGACTAGTGAAATTAATACAGCAGGTAATGTCTTACAGCAACTCGACCAAACTCGACCCACAAAATTAATCGGATTGTGCAGCATGACTTGGGATCTGCTAACCGGCAGCAATTTGGCATCCACAGCAACCCATCTTCCGATCTCTCTTGAAAGCCAAGTTCCTCTTCTGTCTCTGCTGCATATAGTACAACAGTTCACCGTAGAAAAGTGGATCAGCCAAAGTCCGTCCTATCAGCGTTATAATCAAACAGTGCCATGATTATTCTCTTCTGAATGTCTGTAAAAATCCAGCATTTCTTCTTCCGCTGGATGAGTTTTGCCTGCTATAACAAGGCTATGGAGAGGTGCCCCAAAATCAACCGACCGCAGTTGCCTCATCGTACCAGAAACGATCTTCTGATCCTCACTTCCCAGCCGAGCAAGCCCAACACACATCGTGTCTTCATTATATGCTGCAACGTAATGCACAAATCAAACATATAGCAATGGTTTTATCGTGTAGAGGCCAGACAACAGATAACACTCATGTTCGAAAGTAAAGATTTGAAAAAATGGCATGGTTACCAGATTCTCCTCGATTGTGCTCAACCTCCAGAAGCTGCTCAATTGCAGTGTTTATCGACATATATCTAGGCGGTTCATACTGCTTCTTTCCTCTGAAAGGGAGGCAAGTAACAATAGTAAGCCTATGCAGTTGCAGAAGCACAAAAAACACAAAAATTAAAGAAGAGGCAGCCGATTATTTGACTAGAGACCTGCACAACGATTCCAGAGTTGGTTCCTTCACGCGTATATCTACAGCCAAAATAACTTGGATGAGAGTGTATAGTAAGATAAGCGTCAGCGGTGTCACTTTTTAAGCAAGTATCTAGAACTCAACCCAACAAGCATAGCGAATGCAGCCCAAGCGCACGATTTTTCTGAATCTTCTCGTAAAAGCTATCCGGCCTCCATGTATTGCTGAAGAATGGTATCGAAACTGTCTCTCCGTAGTGGTAGAGTTGTAATCCACAGGCTCCAACTGCATTCATCACCGACGCATTGTGCACCACCTTGACATCAATCCCCAACTTCTTGGCTCGAACCACAATATCAGTGTGTGTCGTAGCTCTGCGTTACAGATCGAATTACGCAGGGAAAAAGCTCAATTGATCAACATAAGTCGTTATTATTTCAATCATAATTCCAACATTCTTGGGAACTAAATTTAAATTGCTTCCTCAAATCCTGCTCAAAACAAATTGCTACACCATACAAGATTTTACCAGTTGAACAGATAGAGAGAGAGGACATACCCAAAAGGATCGCCGACGACAAGGAAAGCGACGTCGGAAGCAGCAGCAGCAGTTAGAATTTGATCGGCCCTTTCCTCCACAGTTTCTCTATCTGCAAGTGTCACTGGCTTTCCGTACAGTTTTTCCTGCACATTGACAATGTTCAAACTTTTTGAAAAATTAAGCAAGTTTTGCAAGCAATTGGAGAGAGAGAGAGAGAGAGAGAGAGAGAGAGAGAGATAGAGTACGAGAGTGGAGAGGCCGTCGGAGGAGATGCCGAAGGAGAGGAGGGAAGTGTAGGCTTCGATGAAAATCTTGTCGCATTTCTTCACAGCCTCTAATCCTCTCAGAGTTATGTCCTTCTCGTCCCCCAATCCCAGTCCTACAATGTACAACATCTCTCCCTCTCCCTCTCTCTCTCTCTCTCTCTCTCTCTCTCTCTCTCTCTCTCTCTCTCTAGCTGGTTTGTAAGTCTGGAACCCTACAAAAACCCTAGTTGGAACTTGGAAGCCAGGTGCTGCCAACTCAATCCGACGTCGTTCTCTCTCTATACCCAGAGGCGGCCAGAGAGGAAGACAGGCCGATTCAACAGTTTATTAATCAGAGTTTTAACCAGATACTTATCTACTGTTGATTTTAAACGAAAAATCACATTTTTATTTTTTTCTGGTACTACTTTCTGCACATTTATTTATCATTTTTCATTAAAACCAAAGGTTTATTTAGATTTTTCTTTACGTTTCCTTTTATTAATATCAATGTTTTAACGAAAGCCCAACTTAGTTTTTTTTTTCTTCTCTTGTCCGACGATAATCTCTATTAATTAATGAAACCCTCTTTGTCAACCAAAAAATGATGAAAAGACTACTTAGTCTTTTATCACACAAAAAAATGATGGGCAATAGTGTAATTTCACAAATTCAAATTTTATTTTATTTTATTGAAGCGTCACCTATAGGTGATGCTAAAATACCTCCAATATTAAATAATAATAAATTAAAAAAACCAAAAACAAAAACGTCCAACTACCCCACGTTCCCTCTCTCTCCCTCTCTCCTTCTCATTTTCTAAAAAAATGTGTTCATACACATGAATTGTGTAAGCAAATGCTAGTTTACTTTAAACTAAATGAAATTATGGAGAGAGGATTTGAATGTTAATGCATAAGAGAAGCACGTCCGCTCTAGTAAGTGCGACTACATTTATGCTTCACAATTGTCAATTTTACGATTGGTAATTGTATGCAAACGTGAATTAAACCAATTAGTTAATGTTGAATTCAGACCCCCTTTCATCGAAATTCAAACTCCGTTCCTAATAGATTAGCATAGTTTAGAATACCGCTTTCGACAAAATAGGTCCTTGTATCTTTGTTTGCATACTCTTGTACAGAGAAGAATAAAGAAAATGAAAGTCATGAAAAACAACAAACACAAGTAAGAGAAAGAATCGAATATCCCAGCTGACCTCGATCAGTCATCGTCTTTGAACTCTCTGTTCCAACACAAAATATACACGAATGAGTTTAGGTTCATGCATAACTGATCGATCGAATACGACCCGAATATATGAATCATGGTACCTGCGATCAAGGTACCGAGGTTGAATCCCGGAACCCTGACACGTTGTGCACGTAAACGAACCGATCCCTTCGCAGTTGATGCAGTTGGACACTTCTTTCTCGCCCCCGCCAAGCTCTACTGTCACCGTCCCACTCCCCGTGCAGAATCTGCATTTTTCTGAGACACACAACGACGCACGGTCGTCCAGTTTCATCAGTTGACACTGACAGAGACTTAAACAGCACGACACATGAGTACCGGAACTACGAGTTGTTGACACATGAGTATCTAATTCAAACACCGATATTGTTTCAAACTTGAGCACGTGTGCAGTTCGGGTTTTTTCTTTTTCAATAAGGTCTCGATGCAATTAGTACTGAAACCGCGAAAAATAAGTTGTGATTTATTTTGTAAGATTTCCGAAGCGAGACTTTGCATGCTTCACCAAAAAATATAGCTGCAAGTAAATTAGTTTGCTAATTACTTACGAGCGCCAGTTCCGTTGCAGGGGAAGCATGGCTGAGTGTTGTCTCTCTTAGCCTGCAGTTAGCATTACTAATGTTAAATTAATTATCTACAAACTACTTAATTAATCGTATTTAGATACCGAATCAAAAGGACTCACAGCGCTGTCGATCTGTGTTTCGTAGAAAACCGGAATGCCAATCCCAACCGCAACACTCGCAAACCCTACTGAGATTGCCACTACCTGGAAATTCATGCTTATGTCAGATTCCAAAACAAAACCGTTCGAAATCGAGATTTTGGAAGGAGAAAGAGCGGGGGAAAGAACGAAACCGTGTTTTGATCGAGATCAATGGCTCTGATGCATGGATGCGACTTTGGCGACCGTTGATTTCCTGCAAACTTGTGGGGCACGCGTAAGGAAGAAGGGGAGGTGGAGAGCCTGAGGGGGCAAGAGAGGAAGGGAGAGTGGAGGCGGGGGAGTGACGGTGTTTGCGGCATTTCCACGTCAATTTTCCGGTGAATGCAGAGCGATGGTGGAGTTTGGATATGTGGGGTTGGCAGTTGCCTCTAGTTTCAGCCACCACACGGTTGAAAGCTTTTCCTATCACAAACTCAACGTTCCTCCTACGTGGCTCCCTAGCTATAAAAAAACCAAAAAACACAAAACTAAAAGAAAATTCTTTGGAATTTGAATAAGTTGTATGGAAGCTCAATACCATTTAGATGCGTCCAACCCATCTGAATCATGAGAGAAAAATTTTAGTAGGGCAGTCTGATCACGTGATTAGTCATATCATTCTTAATAAAAAGAAAAACTTATGTCTAATCGATTGTATATGGCTTGAACAGAATCGGGTGGTACCATGGGTAAGAACAGGACAAAAGGCAATACCCGGGGTCTTGTTTTGTGTGTGACGAGTGAACCTTCAAATTCGCCCTCAAATAAGAGAGTTTTTTTAACATGAGAAGAAAATTCGGTAGGACAGTCTAATCACGTGATTAGTCAGATCATTCTTATAAAGAAGAAAAAACTTATGTCCATTCGATTGCATATGTCTTCCACAAAATCGAGTGGTACCATGGGTAAGAGCTGGACAAAAGGCAACACATGGGGGTCTTGTTCTGTGTTTGACGAGTGAACCTTAAAATTTGCCCTCATATAAGGAGCATATTTTCCAATGTGCCAGAAACACAGTCTAGCGTACAAAGTGTAATAAGACAATTGATTAGAAACTTGAAAAAAAATCCAATCAATTGTATTATGACACATGGTGTACCGAGCCACATTTTCGGCATACTTAAAAATTTCTCACATAAGGAGGACGCCCCTTGTGTTTGTGTACCATCCAACCATAGGTGCCAATGTACTGAACATTTTCACACGACACCGCATTGTTAGATTGAAATACCGTCACTTTGACATCCCGAGTGCAATTGAAGCAATATGCGAGTTTGATGTTTGAACTGCCCTGTGAAACATCAGACCGGTCCACGGTCCAGCGACCAAAAAACGAATGAAATAGAAAGCAGAGGATGCCAAATTTACATCACGGTTACAGCAACAATTCAAAGAACCATCGTTGTCCACCTACGCAAATCTAAAAATGTGAAATTTCAACGGTTTCCTCCAGAGCGTGCTTTCCTCAACTTTCCACGCGTGGCCCGAATGGTTTCCTCCATGACCGTCTCTTTCGGGGGAGGATTTGTCTCTTCAGGTGCCGAAGAGGATGGTGCTGCGTCAGTCTGCGTCGTTGCAGCCTCTTCAGTTGGGGTGGTTTGGCTACATGATTCAGATGCAGCTGCTGTTGCTGTGGCTTTTTGAGTAATTGAACCTGCCGTTTGAGGGGCAGGTTTAGGCTTTGGTGATGGTGCTAAGGCTTCCACTATCTCCTTTTGGTCCTTGCTTGAAGAAGTACTGGAAGTGGGAGACGGCGGTTCCTCTGGTTGTGATTGCGTACTTGCAGCAGGCTGGCGATTTGGAGGTGGTGTGGTGGGTTGGCGAGCAGCAGGGGGTGGGCGCCTAACACCTTGTTGTGGCTGCAATTTCAAGAGTAACTTTTTCAGCAGAGGCAAAAACCTTGTTATAATTTTTTCCTTGATGAGCGGTTCCACATTGTATAGCGCAGTACGGCCTATATGGTAATAATAAACAATAAATATCGTGCAATGAAGGCGAGATGCACGCACGCATACCGGAATGCAGGGTACAAAAGAGATGCGACGTACAATCAATAACTCATGAAACAACAAAGCATTACTTTCAAGCCGGTATCAACCTCCCCAAGGCATGAACGATCATCTGTAACTAAATGAAGAAATATATATAAACACACACACAATATCCCGAAGTTCAAACAAAATAACCTTGAACAAGTACTTGAAAGGACTAATTTAAAGACAAGATGGTGAAAAGGCAAAAGCCTAGAATTAAAATGCCAACATAACAATTCAACATGCACAAAAAAATCAACATCTGGATGATAAAAGGACAATAACGTTTTGATAACTTGCTCCAACTGACTGGGTGGCCAGAGATGTTGCAATCAATAATGATGGGACATAATGGTAAAACTGAAAACACCAAGTCCAAATCATGTCATCGTACCTGAGCAGGGCGAGGCCTTGGTGTCGATTGTGCAGCAACATACTGCAAGATATCAAATATTCTCGTCTGACCATAGCTTGCAGCTCTTTGCCAATACACAATGGCCATGTCACCAGCTCTAGTTTTTAGTTCCAACAAGTTCCTATCAATTTCATTTTCATGCTTCGCAAGATATGGTCTAAAGAAGGAATCATACACATAGGTCGTTCCCTGCAACACAGAGATAGTTGTGAGTATAAGGAAAGTCATACTAATAAACAAACAATTAAATAAGCTAATATCCTTACAGAATCCTGTACCTTTGTTTTCGGAAACCACAGATATATAATGAAGAGCAACTTAGCTTCGCTATACATGGGAACCCTGCACGAAACCAAAGAAAAAAAAAACAGAATGAGACAAAGAAGTGGCACAAAATAAGCATATTTGAAATCTCACAACATTCAAACACAAATCCCCTACCAGGAAACAAAAGCATCACCAACTCTCTCACATACAGTCAAAACAGCCACCAAAATCCTGAAATTCAAGGATGAAAAGCGGGTCATCACTACGAATCACAAGGACAAATAGATAACTATCTTAGACACAAGACGCAGTTGATACCAATACTGGCACCAAAAGCGAAGCTGTTCAATCTCCGGCTTATTCTTTTCAACAGTTTTGTAGCACTCATAAGCTGGATAAGCATAGCCAAGAGCCATCCTGTCAAGTGCCAACATGGAAAACGGGGAAGGTCAGAATTTGACAATAATCAAACGTCCTTTGAAACGCAACCAGAAAGCGAGGGTCAATCGTTCACATACACAAGTGTTCTGGTAAGAAAGGATCCTATCATCTTTTGCGTACCTGCCCATACACGAAAATAACCGCTTGGTCATACACGAAAAGAAACATAAAATAGCTCACTTCAATACCAAACAACTCCCGATTTTTCGAGATACAACATTTCAATTTTCGGATATACTTCTTGAACTTTAGCAGCAGAACAGGATGAATTTGTTTTCGATCAACATAACCATTCAACAAATTAAGAGCAGAACAAAATCACAATAGGTAAAGCTGATACAATATTCAGAAATGTTGATCTTCAAGCACATTGTTTTCGCTTCGGTTTCGAGGAATTTGTCAAGTATTTGACCTGAATATATTCTAAATCCCTGGAAACCAAAACGAAAATGTATGTGAGCTCAGTTGAACTTGAGCTTGGATTTGAATTTGGGATTAGCAAAATCCGAAATTCAAATTCTTCAAATTCAAATTCAACTGAGCTAAGTGAACGATCAGATTTGTAAGAACAGCCACTGAAGCATACGATTACACCGCACAGAAATTAAAACTTCTTAACATTTGGAGACAACATACGCATTACAAGAACTAAAAGCAAAAAAATTAAGAAAAAAAGGCAAAAAAAAAAAACAATTTAATTTCCTAAATTGAAATTATGAATGCAATAATCTGATGCTGATAAGAATCCAGATATCATCCAATCTCATTTTTCATGAAATAAAATCGGTTCACGAAAATATTCAAAAAATAAACAGTAACAATTAGAGTTTTAGAGAGAGAGAGAGAGAACCGCTCGAAGACTAATTTGAAATTTGAACGGAATCAGCGGATTGAAAGAAGGCACTGAGCAGTGAGAGAGTTAACAGAAAACTCGAATCGCCGGACAGGTCGGAGATCGCCGTCGCGGGAGAACGGCGCCGACGAAAGGCTCGAAGAACCGTTACGGTGTCGGCGGCGTAATAGACTGAGAAGGAGAGAGAGAGAGAGAGAGGTGTTTGTGCCGTTTAAATTACCATATCTTATGTTTCGTTGGTTTTGCTTTTGCTCCTTTGGCGTCGGATTTGATATAGCGGTGAGTCTTTGCCTTTCGGTTCCGTCATCACGGAGAGCCGGTTCGCTGTGTGCGTGTGTATATTGTTACCAACGCCACGCGATACGCACTAGGGCTTTAATCACCGTTAAGGTTGAAACTCACGGCTCACGTTTCCTCTTCCTTTGCATCTTTACAGGATAGGGCTACACCGCGATCGTGGTGACCTGTGATGCTAATACAACGATACGTGTAAATTTCTCTTTACATAACATTATATTATTACAAAATGACAAATAATAATATACACGTGTTATATAAATTATTTTTTTTTTCTCTAAACTCGCACTTGTTATCAATCTGGTTTATAATTTAAAAAAGTGGAGTGAGATATTATGACATTAATAAATTTGTGATATCACGTGACAGTGCGATTGGAAACTTTTCAGGATGCGCATTGATGCCTTGACAAATTTCCATTTGAAGCATGGTTTGCTTTCTGTCCTTTGCCACTTCAAGAGGAGTAGAATTTTATGTCCTTCAAATCCTCCACTCTTCTCTAACGTTTTTTTTTTTCTCTATAAAAAAAATCTGAATATGATGTTATTCTGTGACTTAATCGTGACTGTTCTGAGACTAAAAGAAATAAGCATTGGGAGAGGTACTTTATAGAAAAACCATTATTTTAGTGGCAATTTGGTCAACTAATAAGGTGGGTTAAGATGTTGTGATTGAGTAGAAAGTATATGATTGGGATGGGACAATGGACAGGGATGGATAAAAAATTTGCTTACGGAAATAACGGTAACCTCTATGATTTGACCGCTCTGTCCCAAAAACAAAAGAGAAATGCTAAGGAGAAAGTGGACTGAACAATGGTCTAATGTTATTCTTCTTTATCAGTAAATGAGATGTATTATGTTTGATTCTCGTCTTTGAACTACATTATTATAACTCATTCACTATAAAACTTAGTTTACTCCTTCATAACGCTCTTAATGTAAATAATATCATTTGTTCAAAAAAAAAAGTGAGACTCTTCATGGATTCTCTGTCATCTCATGTGTCATAGTGTTTTATAATCTTGACACGATAATTAATGTTAAAATATTAGATGACAAAGAGTTTATAAAAAGTTCCACTTTGAAAGAGAATCTTCTTAGCATTTCTCGAAATAAATATAACATTTGACTGTTGTCAATTGAATAGGATTGTCTAATCACATATGAGGTTCTATATGATTTGATCCTACCCATTCGAATTTTATTAAGGGTGAAAACATTTTTGTTCATTGTGCGATAGGTTAAAATTTATTTTGGTCATTGTGTTGTCAATTTAGCCAATTTAATTAATGTGTTGTTATAAGTTAACAATTTTAGTCACTTCCATTAGTTTGCAGTTAAAAAAACTATTAAATTATTTGCTAATTAAGTTTTCAAATTCTTTTATTGATTTTATCTGTTTAATGAATATTTTAATATATTTTTAACTTCAAACTATGAAAGTGACCAAAATTATCAACCTTCAACAACACATTGATCAAATTGGCTAAATTAAAAAACAGAGTGAACAAAATAAATTTTGACTTATAACATAGTGACCATAACCCTTTTATTAATTAGAGACCATGAGGTTAGGATTTTTATTTTGCTTGAGCTATTTTCTAATTTGATTTAAATTAGAAAGAGTACAATTTGAACTTAACTGTAAACGAGATAGCACAATACTAAGTTAAGTAAGTATCAATTTTGTCATTTATATGAGTCGAACAAAAAAAGATATTCTTTACGAATGAAGAAGAATATTAATAATTTACGAGATCGCTCAACAAGACGGTGGGTTTTGGAGCAAGTAAATTGGGCTGGAGTTGGTAGCTAGAGGCTAGCTTGGTAAGGCTCTCTGACAGAGGAGTTGGGCTATCTGATATAATATAATAGAGTATAGTGCTGTAATTCTCATCTCAGTGTCTTATTTTCTCATCTAGTTTTTAATAAACTATTTAATTACAAGCTTGCTCATTTGTAAAATGACTAATAAGGACCTTAAAAGATGTATAATAATAATAATAATAAATTGGACGAGGTTCTAAGTACTGGTTTGGTACTAATGTGCTTTTATAAAAAGTGGGTATAAAAAAAAGCTGAGCTCAAAAATGTGTTTGGAAAACACTTAAAAACAGCTTATTTTCACAGTTTTGGGTGAAAAAAAACTAAAAATGTGAAGCAGCAAAAATGGGTTTATTCTCACAACACAGCAGAAATAATTTTTTTTTCAAAGTACAGTAATATCAAACCAGCCCTCCCACCCTCTTCTTGCTTTATCTTTTAAAAAAAATGAAAAGTTTGAGCGCGATTCTAACTCCCACCCTCTTTTTACTTTATCTTTTTTAAAAAATAAAAAAGTTGGGCGCAATTATTTTGTTAAATAAACACGTTGGGAATGATTCTAACTCCCGCCCTCTGTTTAGAAACATTTATCTACCCTTAAACTCTAGCTCATATTTCCATCTCTTTTCATTTAGAGAAAACAAAAAAATTGAACTTAGAAGATGACGTTTTCATTGAAGAGATAGAAGACGATGTTTCCATTGAATAAGTGTAAGATGACATTTTCATTGAAAATGTAAGAAAATAATGTTCAAATCATATATATTTTTCTAAGAGACAAGTTTATAATTTTAGATAATATATTAGAGATTATTTTAGGAATATCAGTGAGTGGAGAAGTAACATTTTAATTTTCTAAATTTTTTTTAATAGACGAGATCAAAATATAAGTAGAAAAATAAGACATTAAGATGAATCTAGTAGTTCTCACGAGTAAAAGATTATGCTCCTTTAATCCTTTTCGCTGTTTCCAAAAAGAAGCAAGATATAGCATTTTATTTTAATCCGACAAATAATTTAAAGTTAAAAAGTGCAAATGATAAATGAGATTCTCCCAAGTCTACCGTGGCCATCGAGTGTCCATTTACACGTCAATTCCATCATTCATTTTACAAGAGCAGAAAAAAAAGAGACTTGATGGTAATTGTGTTACTGGTATTAAAGTGAAAAATCACACCAAAGAGAACAAGGGTGTTTCCTTTGTGTTTTTGTCAACCACAAGGAAGCCAAAAGAACCCTTACCTACAAAGAATAGAGGAAATCGTAGTAATGATTCTTTAATTTTAATTCAATTAGAGCAATAATTATGTTGAGAATGAATCATACACTGATGAGAATAAAGACTTTGGATGGGCTTATAAGTAAGTTTGACTACTCCCTAAATTATCAATTGATTTTATGATGGAACTTTAACTTTCTTCTTGGTACCAAAGCAGGTCATTTAACTAAAAATCTTTGACCAATGGTTCCTTAACTTATTAAAACGTGCAGTTATGGTCTTTTTCGTCAACTCCGTTAGAAATTCCGGTGAAATGAGTCTCATGCCACGCACGTGAGGGTGAATCAAATAGCAAATATGAAAAATCAATTGAGAAAATTGTAGAAATTGTCCATCAACTTTAATCCAATTGGAGAAATAGTCCTTTAACTTTAACCAAATTAGAGCAATGGTCCATCAACTTTAACCCAATTGTAGCAATGGTTCTTACAACATGACTCATTTTGACGGATTTTCTAATGGAATTGACAAAAAGGATTATAGCTGCACGTTTTGATGAATTAAGTGACCAATGGTCACATATTTTTAGTTGAATGACCATTACTCTAATTGGGTTAAAGTAGAGAGATCATTGCTACAATTTTCTCCAAAAGAATATGAGGAGAAAGACTTCACGGTACTGGCACGCTCTCATCGTGGTATGTCGTGTCAATGATATATTGTAATGTTTAAATTTACTTTTACATAATATTGATTGTTAACACCTAGGAATATACTAAGAAGACTCTCTCAAAAGCTAGACTATCCATTAACTCTCTGTCATTTCATGTTTTTTGCACAATGTTTCATAATTTTACCACGAAAATTGACATTAAACTGTGAGGTGACAGAGATTCTATGAAGAGTCTCACTTTAAGAGAATCTCCTTAGCATTTATCTAACACAAAATACTACGTTAAAACTATACTCATGTCATCAAAGTTGTTCTTCATCGTAAGAGACAAAAAGGGAGAGGCATGTAGAAAGTGGGGAAGGTTTTCGAAGCCTTGGATTCCACATTTCTGGCAAATGAAATCATAGCTAGTGGAAGCAGTTGGATAGAGTGGTGGTCCAAATAATCCTATGGCATTGCATTTCATGGGACAATCGTCCCCTCCCCTCCCCTGGCTTCTTCTTCCCCTCATGTGCCTGTAATTATTTATGTTTGTTTGTTGGCATGTCTTTCTCATACCTTTTACCCTTTACCCCCACCCATTTTTTCTTTCTTTACTTCTTTTACTTATTTGCTTGTCCTTTTCATAAACCTTCAAATGCTCTATATTTTTCTTTGAGTGCAATTTTGCTCATCACTTTATTTATTACTATTAGATGAATTTAAATTTTGAGATTTATGTCTATTTATTGTACAAATTTCGAAATTTAAATTTATTCAACGATAATAAATAGGGTGATCAGCGTCACCGTTATTTAAGGGTGGTGAGCAAAAATACTATCTATTTTTCTCTGCTCTTTTCCTTTTTTGGTACAAAACATACCCCCAGTCTCCCTTATAATTCTTTCCAATGTAGGGAAAATTTGAAGCGGTCCTTACTTACTGTAGCAATTCTTTAAGTATATTTTGGACATAACCGAGTTGGCTAGAGTCGAGAATAGTGTGTTCTTATAATTTGTGAAACTATACAATTTTTTTTTTAAATTTTTGTAGAGACAGATTAGACGAGATTAGCTCTTTGTCAACAGTCGCGTGCGAGGCACCAACCCTCTCCCAAAGGAGAAAGGACCGTTGCACCCAGAAACCCCCCGCCCGTCCCCCCTCTACAAGATTTTATTAATAATAAGAAGAAAAAAGGAAAAGTAGAACAAACGGGGGAACTAGGCCAAAACCCGCTAAAAACAATTAATTAAACTAGTCCATATCATTTTCATTTGTGAAACTATACATACTTTTGGGAAGGGGATTTGGTCAATTTTTTATTTTTTGTCAAAAAAAAAATGACCAAAGATAATTGAAGTCACTTGATAATTGTTATCACCATCTACCTACTTTGTTGTATGCATTATTTGGGAAGAAGGGATGGGCAAACTGTTATCTCTACCATCAATTACTCTCTTTGATAATAATAAGTGCAACTCCACAGCTGATTTTTACTGTTTTCCATTCAAAGAAATTAATTCATGGCGGTTCTCATATAAAATGGCAAAATTTTATTATGCTCCAGTTTTGTGTATGACATGTACCAGATGAATGTAACGTTGAACGTACGACCAAAGATACAATAGCTAAGCCAACAAGGATTGGTTGAGTTGGTAAGATCGTTCTCTTCGCTAGATCATGACCTAGGTTTCAGTTTCACTGTAGTAATCCATCTTGATAGGTGATCTATAAAAACTAAAAAAGAAACTAAAACCTTCTCTATAAGTCTTCAAAAAGCTTGTGATGTACTCTGATCCTAAAATAAGGTAGCCTCCCACCTCCCTCGACTTATTGTTACCAAAAAACATAATTACAGCAACTAAAAATTTAACAGCTAAGGATTTTAATATGCACTATTTACCAGTGCATACTAAAAAAATCGTATTACGAACTCATTCCGTTGGTCTTACAGTACATAATTTGACTCATGAATCATGAGAGAGAGGAGAAAATGATCAACATCGGGGTCTAAACACGTGTAACCTAAGCTCCACCAAATCTGATTGTGATTTGTATGGTCTTTATTGTGGTTTGTGAGTACATGGCCAATTGAAATCCTTGTGGAGATACTCCAATCATATATGTTTATTGTACATCATGCAGTTAGAAATTATTGTAAATTTTTTTATTTAAAATTAAATATAAACGATACCTGATAAAAACTGATCGCATGATATACGATAAATATATATGATTTGAGGATTTCCGAAATCCTCACAAAGAGAATCCAGCAACGATCCTCTCTCATTGAAATCCTACTTTAATTGATGGTATTAGTATTAAAATCCGTCGTAGATAAGAACTGAGAAGTTAGGTAAAATTTTGGTGGCTTTTCTTAAATAAACGACTTGCAGTGACAGCATATCCAACTCTAGCTGCTATGTCGGACATTACAAATCCTTTTAAATCATGTCGAGGAAGGCTAGTGGTTGGATTACAGATTAAATAACGACCCCACAATTACCTCCCTCATGTAATATGTCACCACCTACTAATTTTATAAAACACATAACCTTAGATCAAAATGTCAGACCATGTGACATGTATGAACAAGATAATAACTATACTATTAGTATTATTGATTCTTCGATTATGTAATTGTTTGATATCGTATCGACATGCTTATAAGTAAAAGCCTACGTTGAAAGAATATCACGACATGACATCATCTTGTTGCGTTATATAATCAATCAACGAGTCAACCGAACGAGTAAGACCTAAATGGACCTGATACACCATCACAGTTGCAAGTCAATCCAATACCGCAATGTCATGTAGGGTGAAATTAACAAGTGACACTGTTATTGGATCATAACAACACCGTAACGGTATACCTATCATTCCAAGGTGTTCTCTAGGCTCGCTGAATATGAGCTTCTGCCAAATCTGGGCCTTCGAATTCGCCAAAACGTGGGGAATGTAGCTTCAGAAACACTGTATTTCTCGACTTTTTTTTTTAATGAACAAAAGATTAGACGAGATTAGCTCTTCACTAATGATGACGTGCGAGGCACGTATTTCTCATTGACTTAGATTATGCATAAAGCTAATTCAGACACTGCTGCAAAATCATTGGGGAAAAAAAAAAGGAAATTTCTAATTAATTTAGCAACTTCCATCCAATGTCTAATGTTTACGATCTGGTAGTAGGATGTCTTCCCCTTCGGCCTTGCCTTCCTCGGCTTATTGTTGACTCCGATGACCCTACCGGACTTTATTCCCAACGCTTGTTCATAAGTAACCGAAACAAGCTAAACCACATACGAAATTATTTTGCATTCACCAGATCGTAGCTTTAAGCCTCCCCTCCAACGAACAAAGATTCCCAACTATCACGCAACCGGAGCTCCAAAATGCAAACAACTTCTTTCGTTCATCTATAGAAAGCAATCCTCATCTGCATCTCTGAACGCGGAAACTTGATCTTGAAAAACTTCATCAAAACCCCTACAACTGCCATATCGTTTTATCCATCCCTCGACAAAGTCGATAAGCTATGGTTCGACTAAAACTCATCATTCCTCAGTCTTCAGATGACACATATAGGCTGCCTAAATGGTCAGGCAGCCATCTAATTGGCATCCTCGCCGCACATTATCAAAACTTTCCAGCAGTAACTATAGATTATACTAAAACAATAGAAAGTTCTAACTACACCTTTGTATGGCAAAACAAGAAGAGAATATGGTATATCCCTCATGTCGTCTGGAACAATCAACTACCTGATTCCATTTACACTACGGTCAATGTTCATTGCCCAACGCTGCGCTACTCTTCTTAGAACGGTCTTGAAGGAGGTTTTTGCTTTGGGTCCGTGCCTAATTCGCTGTAGGTTCCAATATAGAAAGTCTTTAGTAATTCCCCGTAAGCCTACATGGCCACATCTAATCCAAATCTGATTTGTTTTTACAAGGAGAGGTGGAAGATGCAGCCCTCGGCGATTAATTCTAAAAGATTTGGGGCAAAAGAGAGGAAGGAAGTTGCTTACCCCATAGATCTGTAAGGCTAACATCAGGTTCTGATCTAAACCAATAATCATCATTGGCCTGCAAAAATTATCATTCACAAATCAGTTAATTAGGTTAACTATGACCGATGATAGATACATACTAAGTACACTTCAGAAGCTACATGGAAGAAAAACTTGCATCGAAATGTGAAGGAATAATCTTCTGAATCCCAGAAGATGCCTCTGAGCTTGGTAATCTGAGAGTTTCACAAGTATTTTTCTCGCCCTGATGACATGAAGACATCCCTCCATCTTCCGCATTGCAATAGTCACTACGATTGCAAGAAGATGAACCCGCTAATTTTGCTTTCTTCAAAACAATACTCTCGAGTTGACATTGGTATTTGCTACAAATATTGAGAATAAAGGTTACACACCAAAGTGTAAAAACGTAGCCTATGCATGTAATTCGGAAATAAATTCTGCGACATATGTTTGTGACCATCCATATAGCTTTAGCCTATGCAGGGAAGAGAAATTAATACCTCAAGAGATACACATCTATAGGTCCTATCGTGCTTTTGACAATCATCCTAAACTGCCTTTGTTGAAAAGAAATATCCTGATCAATCAAAAACTGAGTTAGCTATTAATGCTATTCCAAAATTCACAAACCACATCCGTCGAAGGTACCCACCTCATCAGGATCAACAACTTCAATATAACTAGCTTGAGGAGCTTTTATTGCAATAAGTGTTTGATTCTGTGACAACAAAACCAGTAAGAAAACAGTGAGATTCATGAACAGGTACAAAAATAAAGCACTATGTAATTAAAGTTTTTAAGTTTCACAGGAAAAAACTGACCTGGAAGCAATGAAGACTTGAAATATCTTCCTCCGTAAAAAATAAGTACCTAAAAAGTGAGATGTTAGCGGATTATAAAGTATTAAAAAGATAAAAAGATGTAACGTTGATGCAAGGAAAGACAACAGGATTGAGACTATACTTTTTATACTTTTCATCTTGCTCCAGGGCCCTTAGAAGCTCTTGCTTTTCCCTGGAAAAATAACGTCTTGATAGCTCAACATACAAGAGAGATCAGAAAACATCTCAAAGCGTCTGTTTAAATTCTAAAGAACCAACCTTATGGCGTCATCAAGCCTGCATTCCTCCTCAAATAGACTTTCAACTTCATCCTGAAACAAAACCAAAAGTTCTGTGTTGTTAGATCAAATCATGCATAGAAAGTATCAAACAAAGGGAATGAGCAAGAAGTTAACTAATGAACACGATCCAAGTGATTATAATTGAAAGCACCTTTAGTCTAGAAACATGATCATCCAGCTCGCATGGTGTCGGCCCATCATATCCCCTGTCATTAAAGTGCACTGGTCAGATCAATCCATACATAGAAAGTATCAAACAAAGGGAAGCGAAGATTGATAAAATTACTTCCAACGTATGTGATTCTTTGAAGTTTTCTCTACCAAATTTATTCCTTCAAGAACGTTCGTAATATCATATATCCTCCTCTTTTGAACCTGTAATAACCAATATGGTATAAACAATTACACAAGGAAGATTTGATATGTTATTACCCAGACATGAGATATAACACCAAGTGCTTGTTAAAGTCTCAATACTATGATACCAAAGACATTTGATATACCTCCAACACCTCTGCTGTTCTATTCAAATCAAGGGTTCTATCCTTGGCCTCGTAAATTAGCTTGATAAATTTCTTGGTTAACAAGCCTGCAAACAACATATTACATCCCTTATTAGCCTTGAGCTACACATACAGGGAAAACGTCAATACTCAACAGCACATACTGAATGAATGCCTGTAATAAGTGTTCTAAGTGTGCGCATAGTTAGAGGGATAGCTCCAAATTATTTCTTTTTAATCTCAACTTACCTAAAGAGTTGTCAAAACGGCAACCAATAGCTTGAGCTGGACCCAGACCATTACAAAAGTCCGCAGTTGATCTTTGAGTCCCAACTTTGGTATGCTTAGGAACCTTTAGTTTACCATTATGCTTTGCACTTGAGCAGGACTGTGGTAGAGGTAAGATACCCTTCATTACCTTGCTTGGTCCAGCAGCAGCTTCTTGCCCACCAATCTGAGCGTCGTTATCTATTTCCTGTTTTGGTCTCAACTGCAGTAATTATTGTATATTTAGAGATGTGGAAAAAGAATACACGAGCAGGCTAAAAGTATGCTATGAAACATTTGTACAACACAACCATAAAATGAACAGAAATCGCATTCAGACACACCAGCAAGTGCTCTCAAAGACAAGTCATGCATACTTTAACTAACAGCGACATTCTCAAGTCTTTAACTAAAGAGATACATTGCGATTGTATAAGTTGTGCAATTTTATAGTTCATATCATTGAGATTGTAAAGAATGTTACTCGCTCACGCGTTTAACTAAAGAGATACATTGCGATTGTATAAGTTGTGCAATTTTACAGTTCATATCATTGAGATTGTAAATAATGTTACTGTCAGTCGCTCACGCGTGTACGGAAATTTATTACGGTAAGAAAAAAGGGAAAAAATCTCTATAAATCACAATAAAGAAGCCGATTGCGCAGTTAATGAGCGCAGACAGAATGGCCAATCGATCATTTAAATTAAAAAGGAAAAATTAAGCCGCCGTCCAATAAAATCCACGACTAATAATCAGCAACAACGAACTAAACAAACAATTAAGAAGCAGTAAAATCCTCTAAATCTTTCAAATACAATAAATCCAAAACCGAATCTTTGAAAACGAAGAAAACAACGACGGTGATCATACTTCACGGAATCAATAACAAACACAAAATCAATTCAAGAAATCTCAATCGAAAAAAGACGGCGCCGATGAGCTACCAGTACTAAACAAACAATTAAGCAGCAGTAAAATCCTCTAAACCTTTCAAATACAATAAATCCGAAACCGAATCTTTGAAAACGAAGAACAAGACGAAGAAAACAATGACGGTGATCATACTTCACAGAATCAATAACAAACACGAAGGCAATTCAAGAAATCTCAATCGAAAAAAAGAAGGCGCCGATGACGTGAAACGCTCACCGAAAGCTTAGCCAAAGCGGAACGGGCGTCCACGGTGGCGAGAGAAGCAGAAGCGTCGCCGGAGAGGCGGCAGCGGTCGGAGCCGTGGGAAGGAGCGAGAGCGGGAAATAACTGTGGGCGGAGACACTGGGAGGGAGGCAAAGGCGAGTACAGGTAGCTCATATGGCTCTGAGTCTGGGAGTGCGAGTGGAGGAGTTGGAACTGGAATTGCGACGGGCGGAGGAGGCGATTGGGATCCTCCGTCTCCATGGCGGAGGAGGGAGCAGCAGAAGAATTGAAGAGGAGGTAGGGTTTTCGTTTGCTAGTTTTGCGAATTTAATTAACTCTTAAATTTGTGAGTGTTTAAGTTTTAAAGGGAAGAAGGAAGCCAAACGCGAATGGAACTCGAAACGCGAGGAGAGAGAGGAAGCGGCGTCGGTCAAGTGACACAACAGCGGGAAACGCATGCGGGTGAGTTTCGAATGCGCTCGCCCCGCCTTTCTGCCGTCACCCTGAGAAATATTGTATTTGTGAGCGGTGGGCAACCTTTGGTTGTTTGGGCCTTCTTATTCATCATGGGCTTGGGCCTTTTCTCCAATATATATACTAGCAGATGCCCACGTGTACTGTGTGCGGGAACAATTTTATATTATTTTGTTTTTTTTATTGAAGAGTGTGATTAATTTTTAAAATTCTAAAAAAACAATTCGTTTATGAAAAATGGGGAAAGGATTCTTTCCGGATCCCTTCCTCATAATCTATCAAATTTGGAGATCCAGATCATTGAACTTTGATTTAACAGCTAAAATTATTATAACTTTTAAAATAAACTTGTATTTATAACTATTTAATCAAATTTTAATGAACTGGATCCTTAAACTTAGTGAATTAGGTGGAAAAAATCTAGAGAGAGGATTCCTTTCCAAAAAAAGGGGACAAAATGGGGCAATTACTTCTGACATGGGCATATTTTTTCTTTTCTTTTTTTTAAATAGGGCATGATATGCTTACATGGCTGTGAGGTTAGTGTAAAAAAATCAAAATTTTATGTTGCATGTAATTACTAAATTGCCCTTTTTGTTTCTTTTTACTCAGTTTTGGTGAAGATTGAAATGGTAATTTACGAAGAGCTCTATTAATAGGTAATTTAGTATACCCTGTTAAAAAAAAGTTCCTTACCTACCATATATACCACTTGTCAATAAAAAAACTTCTTTACCATGCGCAATTCAGCTAAAAATTTATTTTATAAAAATATATTATTGTATAAAAATAATAATAATTTATACTACGAACTCTCTTTTTCAATTAATTTTTTTATACATAATTAAAAATTATTAAAAAGAGAAATTATGGACATTAAAATAATTTCGCATGCCTTTTTCCTATCAATAGAACTCTTTGTCAACTAAAAAAACAAATAGAAATACCATTATACCCATCCAAGCAAAATTAACAGAGTAATATTTTCCGATAGAAACTTTAAAATCTGAAATTGCAAGAAGAAATGGAGCACAGAACACAGATTGCAAATCCTGCAAGGAAAAAATTTGCAGTAATTGCAGGTTTACAGATAAACAGAAGACGAAAAGCTGGTTTCGCCTGCGAACACAGATTGCACAGAACACAGAACACAGAACACAGATTGCACGCAGTGGTTTCGCCTACGAACATCCATATAACAAGTAATCGCAACTCGGCCGCGTGATTTTGTTCTTCAAATCAGTTCGATGAAATCTTGGTCCCGCTGAGAATATACCCGCCGAATCCATTCATCTGCATGCATGGATGCGTTCTTGATGGAAGTACCTGAAACAATTATTTACAATCAGTCTCTAGAACGCATCAAATAAAGGCGTATAATCTTACAGAAACATTCAACCGAGAATTAACAATGGACCTGGCACAACGGCACACGAAAAATTAGCATTCCAACGTGGCCGGTGATGGTCCTCACAAAATCAACGGAATGGTTCATACTAAAATCATCAGATTACCACTTAAGTTGAGCTAGGCCACTTCCTCAACATTTCCAACTTACATCCTTAGCAACGTCTAAAATATCGATATTATCCT
The DNA here is from genome assembly GCF_042453785.1 of Malus domestica. Taxonomy (NCBI): domain Eukaryota; kingdom Viridiplantae; phylum Streptophyta; class Magnoliopsida; order Rosales; family Rosaceae; genus Malus; species Malus domestica. The sequence continues at coordinate 1,002,959 of NC_091668.1, read as the reverse complement.
GATATTTCTATCGAAATTTCCGTATTTTTGGACTACCGATATTTCCGATATCATCGATATTTTAGACCTTGATAGGAACTCTATATGGTACTAAGTCACTCATGTATCTTACCATGCAATGTATAAAGTGTAAAATATTGTACTAATTCATTATATATAAATGATTATGGTGTGTTTAAACTTCTTTTATTAATTAGTACATATTTTCTACACTCACAATGTTTGCCAGTTTGCTATATAAAAAAAAGGTCATACCCAGTGCACAAGGCTCCCGCTTTACTCAGGGTCTGGGAGAGGTGAATGTCGGTTAAATCCATCATGCAATGCATTTCCTTCCAATTTTTTGTGATAAACTAATAGATAATTGACTAAATAAACATCCTACAAAGTTTCAATAAAAATTTCCAAGTTTTTCTTACAATTTCCGTGGTTTTTATTCAATTTTTATCGATATCGATAATATCCCGATATTTCCATCGAAATTTCTGTGTTTTTGGACTACCGTTATTTCCGATATCATCGATATTTTAGACATTGATTCTTAGAAATAATTCTCCGGCATACATGTTTACGCTGGAGATGACAGACGCTGGCCGTGACTTCACCCTATGGGCAATCTTATCTTAAATATTTTACTCAAGTTCTTGTCCAAATTTAAATTTTGATTGGCAGATCTCTCTCTGACACACACACACACACATGCATGTAGACAAATTGTATGCATTAAAATAACTCGCACAGAATCTCTGTTTTCAGATTCATTTAACCTACACAAGTTTCAAAAACTGGAGTTCTAATAGCAAATGACGTTAAAATATATAGAGATCTTTAGAACTCGCAGACCAGATCAGATACATAAATAAGACCAAACCAACCTGATATTCGCGCAACCAAGGTTCTGAAATTTGCAAGCCAATCGCCATTTTCCTCGTTTGTAAATTATGCATGCATGTCGCAAGAGGCTGCACATCAAAGAGTATAACGGACTTAGTTTAATCGTCTACAAAATCCAAAGATACTAAATTCGTATATGAAAAATTATTAACTTGGTAGGATCAAGCATTTGAAGCTAAAAACCTGAAGATACTGATGAAAAATAGCAAACGGAGCAGAATTTGACAATAGTGGCAAGATCTCTTTAAGTAAGCTCCAAGCATCCAGCTCTGGTGCTGCTATTATTAAACTGCAAAATGAATGCAGAACTATCATCCAGATGCTACTTTCAACTAGTAAACTACACACGCGACAACAATATTTACCTAGAGAAACCATTCTCTTTCCACGAGCTGATGATTTCCTGTGGTGCTTTTTCTCCCAGTTTTGCTGGTTTGGACATTTTAATTACCGGAGAGCTAGTATACACAGGAATAGGATCCGATATCACATTTTCAGATGTAAGAGATGCTTCTTCCATGCTAACTGCTGAAGAAATTTGGTCCTGAAAATAGAGTACCCAAAACAATTACGAAACTGCAAGACAAAGAAATCTGCAAACAAAAAATGAAGCGCCACTCACATTTGACTGAATTTCCATATTACCAGACTCCGCTTCCTGACTTGCTGGTTTTTCAATTCCGTTTTGGACAGATAATAGGTCCGCGAGAGGAGACCTCACAATCCTGTATAAGCAACATAAATACAAAAATATCTCAAAAGTTGGTTACATAAGGAGTGTAAAATTTCATCTGACAACATTTCCTATAAAAAGTAACTCAAAGGCAGATGTACCTCTTGCAAATTTCATCTCCAAAGTTGAATATCCTCGATATATCCATAGAATAAGGCGACCCACTAAGATATGTATTGCAGACATAGCCCGTACCTGTCAAACATACAGAAGCATTAAAAATGTGAAATGTCATAACAATGTTGCAATTGCAATCACACAAAGTAGCCATAACAAACCGACTCTATTTTAATTGGATATATCCAATTCACTTCAGTTTCACTACTTCACCACCCATAAATCTGTGTAAATTAAAAAACTCAAAGCAGCAAATAGCAAAGGGAACTTGGGGAGAGCAGCAGACCTCCTAAACGCTCTGCTACAGCACCAGTTAGAAGTCCTCCAACCATATCCACTATGAGGACATCAGAATTTGCAGAAACATTAGCCATGGAAAGAAGAAGAGACAATGTATCCATTCGCAAGAATCTGAACCAAAGGCAAACATATGATACATAAATTCTGAGCAAATAACATGAGAAAGTAGTTTACCAAAATAGAGGAAAACTCATAACTGGCTAGTCCTTACCCAATTTTATTCGGATACTTCTTTAAGTACGCCTCACATATACTGAGAGAAACAGAAAAGAACAAGAAGTGAGTAAAAAGAATATGAGATTTGGAAATTATAGATGGACATTCAGAACAGCAGCCAAAAAATTGCTAATTGCGGAGATATCATGGCGCTTCATGCATATAATTAAATCATTTCGGAAAGTTCTTGCCAATAGAACAGCAATATGACTTCAAAATAAAGCTCCTGCTTCCAGAAATAAGAGGTAACCTTCTAGTGAATGGGCGCCTCATAAGTACAATGGGAGCATATTTCTTTTGCTTCTTAAGCCTATACTTCTCCTGCAGACAACAGAACGACATGAAATCAGACCACCTTCTCATATGAACACAAAGTGGCACTCGAACGATCTACATTACCTGTGAGAAAACAGTTTTCTTCTCAAACGTCGCGCTGTTTGCAATGAGAGCTTCAACTATTTCATCCCCCGTTGCACCCTGCCTGCATTTATCATTGTATAAGTCCACCAAAAAAAGTACAAAAGGAGCCCAAAATACAAACTAAATCTCTGATTAATTTGTTCTCACTGTCGCATCGCGTTAATGTCTTCTCCGGTTAGGCTCTGCGCCTTATTGTTATCGACTAATGCTCGATTATCTCTAAACTCATCAATTGATTGACCATCACCTTTTTCTTGAACATTATTAACTGAATAAATAGGCAAATATCAAGCAAAATAACACAATGTCATCATCCCAAATTCCACATTAACACAAAATTTTGAACAAATTAAAGTTAAAAACCAAACCTTCCGTGGACGGAGTGTACCGGGCCAAATACGGGCCTTCGGCTCCATTTTCGACCCGAAAGAAAGAGCCAAAGGGGCAGCCAATCAAAGGCTGCAGAGAGCAATTCTTATTCCCAATTTTCAATTTCCTGCACATCCATTCCGCATTCAACCGTAAGAATTCTCAACAACCCCAAAAAAAAGGCACAAATTTGACTGAGAGAAAAATATGACTTACGCTCCGGCGGAGAGGCGGGAGAAAACCAAACGGTCGCCGTCGTTGATGTCGAGCAAGACGGAGCAACCGTCCCAGGTGGACCTAGGGTTTTCAGATGAATCGATTTGGGGCTTACTTTCAGAAATCTCCATTCTTTTGTATCTTTTACTGAATTTTGAAGGGAAGCAGTAAGTACAACTACAAGCTTAAAACCCCAACGCTCTGAGTCTCTGACAGTGAGCTTAGCTAGGGTTTTAGTTCACAGTTCGGCGATGACGACGACGACGCTTCCTTTTCTTCCAACGACGACGGTTTTTTCGGGTACGGTGAGGCCCGCGAGAATTAGAGGTTCGAACATTTCGCGGGTGTAGCGGTGGGTAGTTTGGGCCCAATAACCTGGAACCGGCGGATTATCTGTTAATTGAAGTAGTGGGCCGAGATTCCAGCCCGATAACCCAATCCAATAATCGCATACGATGAAAAATAAAGAAAGCATAAGGGTGGTATCCGCACAATTCATTTTACCTTTCAATTTTATTTTTTTTGTTAGTTTCTATTATTTGATCATTTTTTATTTATTTGATCGGACGGACAAAAATTAAGAGGTGTGTGAATTGTAAATATGAAGAAATGTAGAAGCATAAGCAGAGTTTTAGAGAGAAAGTAGAAGAAGACAGAGAGAGAGAGAAATAGGAATTTTGTATTTCTTAATGATCAAGTTTACAATGATTCATGTGAAGCTTTTATACTCACAGCAGTACAATACAATCTTTAACTATATTAACTACTGATAGTTATAACGATCTAATATACTATTGTAGTATTAAGTGACACATGTCCTAATCTCAACCATTCACTTATACACTTAACATGAATAACAAGACCCATGTAAAATTGATGAAGATGATTAGGATGGAATTAGTTATCCCCTAGTTGATCTGATTCCTCTTTTTTTTTTTTTTTTGTATTGGATTTTGTATGAAATTCGTAGGTTTCAAGTCACAAGTTATAGATTAGATATATAAACTACATAAGCACATAATAAAAGAAAGAAAATCTCCTAATTTTAATTTCTGTACAGTGTTGGATTTTTGACAAGATTGATTTAAATGAATAATTGTCTCATGTCTTATGAATTTTACATTTGTGTGATTATACTAATCAATTTAGTCAAGAATAGTAACACGTACTACCTCCTCACCACCACTGCCACTCTATTTCACTCTCTAAACGTTGCGAATGAGTTCCATATTAATGGAATGAGGGACCTTGCAACATTTCATTTTTAAGCAGAATAGTTGTTTTCATTTTCAAGTAGTGTTCCATTGATTACGTATTAATCAATATTCGATTGATATTGATTTTGATTGGTCTAAGGTTATCAACAACAAAAAATTTGTCAAAGTCACTTCCTTTCTTTTTGTCCAAGTTACTTCTTTTTTTGTCAAAGTTTCTTCTCTTTTTGTCTAACTCACTTCCTTTTTTCTTTGTGAGTTTTGGGAATATCCCCCTTCATAGGTCCGAGATCCACATCTATGAATTGAAAGGTCAGAATGATCAACTCTACAATCAATTGTTAGAATCATTAGGTCTTCAAATGAAATAAGTAAATTGGGCTACTCCCCATATTATCAATTGGTTTTATGATCGAACCTTAACTTTCTTCATGATATCAGAGCAAGTTGTCCCACATGTGAAGCCAAACGGTCACATGCACTCCATGTCATTCCGTTGTGTTGTCCACATGTTAGGCTTGAAAATTCGTCACCCCTGAGGGGGCATGTTGAGAATGAGTCTCACATTGATTGGATGATAGACCTTGTATTGACTTATAAATAAGTTAAGTTACTCCATATATTTCCAATTAATTTTATTATGGAACCTCAATTTTCTTCGTGTGATATTATACAACCAGAGGTACATTCCCCATTATTCATGTGACACAACCCGATTCTATTCAAGATTTTGCTTGCAAACAGACGACGTACTAGCATAGTAAGTAATATATATATATATATATATATATGAGAGGCACATGGCCTTACAAGACAATATCGAAGTGGTTGAAATGTAGCGTAGGTCAAGAATCTATATAGAGTGGAAAACTATACATATTCTATAGGGTACAATAAGAAAATACGAGGCACATGCCTGCCTTCACTTGTGGAGATATTGCTGGCCATAAACTGTGTGATGAACTTGTATTTACCAGTAACATTATCAATGATGATCTACATTGTCAATTCATGCAGTTTCTGAAGATAATATAAATATTGAGCAAATAAATTTCTATAAAATGAACAATGATTAACGATAAATTTTGTTGGTTAAGTATATAGTCCACCACCAATATCACTGATATTGTCTCAACTTAAGCAATTATTATTAGGTGTTAGATTCTATCACAAAAAGCAGCAGCTATATTAAGAGTGGAAACTCTCAAATAATGATTTAGGTTTAAAAGAACAATGTACATAATAGCTAGCTATTAGCTAACTCCGAGAGAGGATCCTCGTGGGATCCTTTTTGTGAGGATTCCAGAGATACTTAAATCACATCCATTCATCGTATATCACGCGGTCAATTTTCGTCAGGTACTGTTTATATTCAATTTTGAATAAATAAAAATTTTATAATGATATATAACCGTACGATGTACAATGAACAAATGTGATTTGAGGATCCCCGAGATTCTTACAAAGAGAATCCGGCGAGAATCCTCACTCGCTAACTCCAGCACTAGTACTTTAAATCTGATTAATTATTTTCTTAATAATCTCCTTAATATGTATAATATATATATGGGTGAAAATTTGTTTAATATTATGTCGAGTACGGGTGAGATATGCAGAAGGGTTTGGTTCCCTGAGTTGGAGACCGACGCCACTTTTAAACACTACTTATCTTAAGGCAGTAGTTGGCCAGAACCAATCTCATTTCTAACTGCTCACAATATAATGCCCAATTTTCTCCTTAATTTTTCTAATAATTATTGGACATGTATATGCATTAGTATTACCACACGCGTGGGGAGCTAGAGCAGCTAACTTAACTGGACTCTGCTCCAAGCATATGGTTGGCCTTCCGTCTTTCCTGAACGATGTTCAAATTCACAAGTTCCCTTAATATTTTCCCGGATTATTTGTTTAGGGTTTCTTTATTGCGATCTGCTCGACTTCTCCTTTCATGTGTCGCCGTGTTTAAGTGCGGTCTGAACACGACGGATGATACATACGAGTTTATTTGTGATGGATGGATACATCGATCATACATGCGAAATGCATACGATTTTCATACATAGCTAGGAATCTCAAAAAAGTAACGTAGAGGACGAGCTGCATGCGACATATTGATCTTGTACTGGTATGTAGTGGGTCAGTCAGTTTAGCGGGTGGGGTTCTTCTTCCATCGATCAGGCAACATGCGAAAGCAGAGTTTGAAGGTTTATTTGCATGTGGCTGGTTCTGCAGGTGAGTGTGCTGAAATAAATAGCTGGCTTGTTAATTTCAGGGATGAAATGGATGTATCATATGTGAACGTGGGAGACATCGGAAGGTGGAATGGAGTTATACAGAGAATTGGAGTGAATCTGGTACTACAATCCAAGTAGTAGTTTCCTATTCTTTCTCCGTGTTTTATGTGGTGGAGGATGTTTCTTTGGCTACATGCACTTTTCCTTTTTCTTCCCTTTCGATTCTGGACCCATTTGATCATTATTTATACACACAAATTAACGGAAATTTCCGCAGCTTTAGGGGCAGTGTCTTCCCAGGCCCTCATCCAAAACGAAAAGAGAAATGATGACTCTCAAAAGTAGGACTCTCTGTCATCTCATAGTTTAACGTTAATTTTCGTACCAATATTATTAGACGTTATGCCAAAAACAAAAGATGGTGGACGGTCCTTGGAGAGTCCTATTTTTGAGAGAATCTACTTTGCATTTCTCAAAATGAAACTACACGTGTTTAAAACTGGCTCATTTAGTACTAAGGTTTTCTGGTATTCTTCTTCACTTGTAAATAAGAGGTCTTAGGTTCAAATCACGTGGATGGTGAATTCGATACCAAATTAGGTTGCCCATTGTGTGGCTTCCGAACTCCCCTCCTCCTAGTATAAAATATATCATTGTACTAAAAAAATAAAAATATTATTTGGCCATCTCCAACCGAAGAGTCCAGAGGGCCGAAAATAGCCCGAAAACGGTCTCCAACCGAAGGCCAGGCCAGAGGGTTTGTGGACCCCACTGGACGAAAAAGGCCATAAGGCTAACCGACCGGCCCAAACCAGACAGCCGACCGGCCCTGGGCTGGCCTCCAATTCAAATTTGAAAAGGCTAGTTGCTGACGTTAGCTAGCCATTATTATTATTATTTTACAATATTTGTTTTAAACCTTGTAATTTTTTCCCCTATAACTTCTAAATCATTAAACATTACATAACATTAAATAACATGAAACAACATTAAATATTATTAAACAACATTAAATAACATTAAACAACATAAAAATTATACACATAAAACAAACATTTAACAACATGAAACTTAAACTACATTTTTAAAAACATTTAACAACATAAAACATAAAACGGCTAGCTGACGTTACTTAGCCGTTGCATTTAGGGGTGGGCACGGGCCGGGCCGGGCCCAAATTTTGAGGAACCTGGCCTACCCGTTTTAAAATGTAATGGGCCGGGGCGGGCCGGGTAGAAGCATTTTGAATTTTGGACCCGGACCTAACCCTACCCGTTTCAAACGGGTCGGTTTAGGACGGGTCCAACTTTTTTTTTTTTTTGGGTCAAAGAAACTTCAATAACAACACAAAAATAATCACACAACATGAGGCCCAATTACAGACAACAAAAATGGACCCCAAAAGCAAACAGCAAAGCATCCCAAAACAAAGTTTTGAGCGCAACCTAGAACAAACCCTAACTGCCTGCATCCACTGCTGTCGCCAGAGTGCTGCATACCGAGCCTCCAACAGCCACCAGAATTCAAGTTGATCACAACCCCATAAATGGATGAAAAGAAGACTGGATCATCCTCCAAAGAGCACCCACGAGATTGCAGCCACCATTGGATCATCCTCATGGTGGAATGTTTCCATCAAATTGAAAAATATGTCAGTGAATTATTCAAAACAGCCAACAGTGGAATGAAAACAATACGAAAAACAAATGAAAGGGATATTCAATTTCAATTTCGATCCTATTGCACCAAACAGTGAAACCAAAATTAAAGAACATACACACATATATCAAATGAAAAACAAATGAAAGGGATATTCCTCCACAACCTTCATTGTGACAGCTACAAATCTTGTATTCCCCAACCATAAATTTAGAACCCAAAACATAATATATATCATTCCTGATTCAAAAAACCCAAAAATTCACATAAATAACAAACGCCTAATTCAAAATTACCAAAATTATAGCAGGCGACGACGGTGATGGGGTGATGATGATCGCAACGGCGGTGCTGTCATCTAAGAATCGAGATGGGTGGATGAGGTTGGTGTTGTGGAGGAATGTTGTTGCCTCATCTACTGGTTTTGATCTTCTTCTCTAATTCCGAAAAGCGGTGCACCCGACGAATAAGACGCAACCATCCCTTTCTGACCAATCTTCTTCTTCTTCACTTAGTTTCTTCCCTTTAAATTTCCCAGAGCAATCTGAAATATTCTAGCTAGAAACCAGCAAAACCCTACAACCAATTTATGAGTCCTTCCCAAATCAGAAACCTAAATTCGGGGAGTGGGAAAGTCTCAGTGCGACCGAGGTCTGAGAGATAAACTTTAGACTTGCAGAGATAAGAGGGGCGAGAGATTGAGTTGTAGAGGCGAGGGATAGAGATGAAAGAGAGGGAGAGTTTATGTCTGAGAGAGAGAAATTTTTGGACGAACAGGTTAAATCTCAGATTTTTTACGGTGGAAACGGTCCGGGTCGGGGACCCGTTTCCTCAGTAGTTAGAACTCACCCCGCCCCGCAATTAACATGGACCCGCCCCGCCCCGCCTCGTCCTGTTTCAGATTTTAAAAAATTGGACCCGCCCCGTACTCGCCCCGTACCCGCCCCGAACCGCTTATACCCGTCCCTACCCGCGGGTCCATGGCCTGTTTGCCCACCCCTAGTTGCATTTGAATTTAAGTTGTAGTTTTTAAATAATAAATTATGTTTGGTCCTATGGCTCTATGACCCTCGGTTGAAGACGGTTTTCTGTGAAAGGGCTAAAACGAGCCCTATGGCCCTTTGGCCCTCGGTTGGAGATGATAAGAAATATGGTCATGTACTGTTCATTAAAATATTAATTTATTAGAGGGTCAGAGGGCTAAAGCAAACCATCTTCGAGCCATCTGGCCAACCTTCGGTTGGAGGTGGCCTTAGTGACTAATGAAGGACAAATTATAGGTAAAACAGTCATACATACACATCACCACTTGTAAATGAATTAATTGTACATGTTTCATGCTTCACAAATCTCGTATTGAGAAATTTTTGTCAAGTTTTTTTCATTCATAATTTTCTGTTATTGATTCCTCGTCAAGTAAGAAGAACTTCGGCCAAAATAAATTGAAGGTTAGGTAACAAACTACGTACCTCTCTTTTGCTTAGTTACATGGTTAGAGAGGCTCGGAAGCCAGCAAGACTGCACGGTTCTACATTCTGTTTAGGTTAACTCAAATTAAATGCGTAACATCGGTTTGATAGATTCTTACATACAATCAGAGATATTCATCCTCTATATCTCACTCTTCTCTTATAACTGAGATAAGTTCTATATACAAGTTTCTCTCACCGTTAGCATGTGGATAGTTTCAACTTTTTCAATCCAAAAATGGCCCATCCAAAATTGAATCTTCTTCGAATTTCTGTGTTCAGAGCTTAAGGACCAGGAGATCCAGGCCGTTAAAGAGAGATTTGAATTCTTAGTTTGTGTGAAGTGAATTGGTTGAATAGGCTAATAATGACCGCATAATTTCATATGAGTGATCTAATTCTATTGATTCTGGAGCTACGAGAGGTCCGAAAATGATATCTATTCGGCCCATCCAAACAAAACTTTCAACTTTCAGTGCAAATGAAGTTGAAGAAAGTGAGTTGAATAAGAGAATAAACAAAAGACCAAAAAAGCACAAGAGAAAGGCTCCAACAAGACAGCATACAAGCACATCTGATCTCCAAATCCACGACAAGCCGACTAACCACACCGCACATGAAAATGTATTCTATCCTTCTTTGCTTCTTCTGGCCCACCGTACTCAAGTACCCCTCAATCAACCGTTGATTGAGTCGACTTAATGACAAGGTTAACCTCCTTATGCTTTAAAGGTTCTACTTCATTGTACATTAGACAAACATAGTAGGAAATCCAGAAAAAGAAGATTAAAATGTTTTATTACCAAAAAAGGCAATAATATTGATCCTCCACTCTTTGGTACATACCACGATTAAGCACAGTAGAATTTTCTCAACATAAAACTAATTAGAAAAAAAAGGTCATATTTTATCTAATGAGGGTGCATCCTACCATTATATGTGACACCCACTTATATTAGAGAGAGTGTAACCTCACAAGTCTCACATGCAATATAAAACTGTGTGTTAACAAGAATGTCAATTTTGTGCGTCTGAATAATAATATTTCTTTTTACAAGAGAATATCTTATTTATATTAATTTACTAGTATAAAGATTTGATTTTGATCAATTGTCCTAAATTATGAGTAACGTTTATATGAATCATGTCATGCAGTGTTATTATTTCACTTAAATTATAATGTGAATTTTTTTATTAATATACATCTTAAAAATAAAATATATCTATTGTATCATCTACCTATATGAAACTCACAAAAATTGTAACACTAAGTGACCGTTTTGTAGTTGTTATTACATAGGGTGAACTGCATGAATTATCACTATAATGAAAATTAGGCCCCTGCATTATTTTTGGATAAAACAAGTCCCTTAATTCATTAAACTACTAATTTCATCCCTAATATTATATAAAATCTATTTTATCCAATTTTTCGTCAACTTAAGTCACATGACACATTTTAAAGGGCATCGTCTTGTCTTGCCTGTAAGCCCTTAACGTTGCATATAATTTACGAATCTAAAGTCTAATTTACCCTCAAGGTTAACTCCATACACTATATCTTTGAAAAAATTAGTACTTAAACTATGAAAAATTATCAGTTTACCTTTTAAAATGTGTCACATGCAAGTCACGTAACTTAAATAGAAGAAAAATTGAATAGAATAACTTCAAATATAATATTATGATGTAATTGGCAGATTATATTAGTTTAAGGACTGGTTTTTTTGAAAAAAAAAATTTAATTTTTAATTTTTAATCCCGATAATAATTTAATTAGAGACTAAATCAGCAGTTTACATGTTGCATATATAGAAAAGTTTGTCCAAACCCTCAGATGCGCTTTTGGTTTTAGTTATTTACCCATCTCGGATCCGTCTTCCACAGCTCCACTACACAAAGCTAATCAAAGTTCAAAAAAGTCTTAAGTCCTCTCTCTCTCTCTCTCTCTCTCTCTCTCTCTCTCTCATATATATGAAAAGAGCAGAGACCTCGTTCTCCAATTCTGAAATATCACTTCTTTAATTTCTCGGTGATCTACTTCTTCCTATGGCTCTCTTCCCTTTTGCACCAGAGGCCACAGAGCCCAAGAAGAAAGAAACGCCACCATCAAAACGCAGGCAAAAGCAGTCGTCTTCAACCAACAAAAAGCAGCAAAAACCACCATCCTCCTCCTCCTCATGGGACCACATCAAGAACCTCCTGACCTGTAAACAGATCGAAGGGTCTAGAGTACACGACCCATCGAAAAATAATATTGTCGGTGGCGCAGCTGCCAGCCACGGTGGAGGCTACTCGAAGGTGGGGTCATCCTGCAGCTCCATATGCAGCTTCAGAGATGTCGTTCATGGGAACACTAGGGTCGTTCACAGAGGTGACAGCTCGTCGCCCGAGAGTAGCACTCTGGGTCAGGAAACCGGGTTACTGGCTCGGAAACCTGCAACTCGGTCAATCAGATCCAACGGTTCTGGTTCTTCTGCTGCTTACCAGACGTCATCATCCTCCAGAGGAATGCAATTCCGGAAGCTCTCTGGGTGTTACGAGTGCCACATGATCGTTGACCCTAGCAGGTAGATATTAATTTGCACATTTTTTATTTATAAACCTTAATTTAGCTAACTTAGTAGTATGCTCATTTTTTCACTGAAGTTCGAGTTTTTGTCCCCGTAATTTAGATTTTAATATAGTCTAAAATACCACTTAGAAAAAAAATAAATTAAAATACTCTTATGTTTATACAGGTACCCAGTTCCTAGGTCTACTATTTGTGCTTGCTCTCAGTGTGGAGAGATCTTCCCAAAGGTGGAGAGTTTGGAGCATCACCAAGCAATTCGCCATGCTGGTACTACATAATCTATTTTTCACACGAAATTAATCATTTTCATGCTGAATTTCCTTTAATTATTTCATGGTTTATTTATTTTATAGGCAATATACTTTTCTCATGATTTATTCTTTCAAATTTCCATCATATGTTATTTAAATTTTTTTACATAGAAATAGTGAGTTTGTATGGCTATATATGTGATAAAGTGCACGCAACCACGTCTCCATATATAGTTTCTGATATTTTATTGATAGCCTCTTTGTTTGGCTAAAACTTTGTGCACTCTTACAAGCTAATTTTGAGTTAAAATTGTGTTTTAGATCAGTTAGCTAAAATAATGTATATATCTTCATATTGTTAATTTGAATTTTATTTTTCGTAAGTTCGAGCGATTTTGAATATCATTTTATTAAAAAAAAATACTGGTAAAATTGAGAAAATAATCAAATGAATTTTTTTTTCGTGCATGAATAAAAAATTGTGCTTCTTAATTTACCGCGAGTCTTGCATCTGGCATATAACTAATCATAAAGGCGGTCAACTTGAGTACAAACCTACAGCTGTCCATGCACAAACCGAATAAATGATTCTCTGTTGTAAGGTGGCCTGCCTTAAATAACTGGGAGATGAACTTGTATCTCGCCTAATAATACCATACAATGTTTTATGTAAAGTTAATATAACGACGTATTATTAAGATAATTTGAACGTCGTTTAATTGTAACTTGTTTTCATGTATATTTTGTTTTTTATAAGAATTTTTTTAATATGTCGAGAATATAATCCGATTCATCAAGTTGAAATTATGTATTAATATATTTGGTTTACTGGTTATGTTCCCGGACATTGAAAGTTTTCTCTTACATCATTTACCCCACTTGTGACGGCGAATACTCAAAACTCAACCATCACGACCCCACCGACAAGTAGAAAATAAATACTATCATTAATAGGAATCATTTTCTTTTACAAATTCTATAACTTTACCATATTTGAATAAGATTCCATAATATAAAGAGAATTTTAACGAAAAACTCATTGTACTATTTACTTTAACGAAAAATTATATTTTTACACTAAAAAGTCAATCATGTTACTATTCATTTTAACCTTTATTTTGTCCTTATCGTTAAAACTTAAAGTTTTCAAACATTTTTCATTAGTTTCTTTTAATATAAAAGTATCTAAAAGTAATAATATCTTAACTTGTATTTGTACAGTATCGGAGCTTGGCGTCGAAGATTCCGGCCGAAATATCGTGGAAATAATCTTCAAATCAAGCTGGCTCAAGAAAGACACCCCCTTCTGCAATATCGAACGCATACTAAAGGTACAAAACACGCAGCGTACGATTCAACGGTTCGAGGACTGCCGTGATGCAGTGAAGAACCGTGCGCTGACAAGCACGCGGAAGAACCCTAGGTGCGCGGCAGACGGGAACGAGCTGTTGCGGTTCCACTGCACCAGCATCTCGTGCACGCTCGGCGCACGTGGCTCATCCAGCCTGTGCGACTCCGTACCTGGCTGCGGAGTGTGCACGATCATCCGTCACGGCTTTCAAGGCAAAGCAGTGGCGGAAGGTGATCAAGGTGGTGGGAGCAAGGGAGTGCGGACCACTGCCAGCAGCGGTAGGGCTCACGACTCGTTTAATTGTACGGACGGGCGCAGGGCCATGCTGGTGTGCCGTGTCATTGCTGGCAGGGTCAGGCGCATTGCGGACGATGCGCCACCGGAGGAGGATGGCTTGTCCCAGTTGCCGGCTGCTGCTGGCTCCTACGATTCTGTAGCCGGATTCGCTGGAATCTACTCCAATCTCGAGGAACTTGTTGTTTATAATCCGAAGGCCATCCTCCCATGCTTCGTAGTCATTTACAAGGCTATGGAGTCGTGATTAACGTCGTAGTTAAAGTCGTATCATGCGTTAGTTATCTTCATTACATTGTGAGTATATGTTATTGATACGGTATACTAAGTCAATCATACATCACGGTGAATTTAAATACATTCTGATATAATGGTGATTGACCTAGAATACCATCACAATGTTATCTCGTTGAAAGAAAGTTCTTTTTCGAGCATGCTGTATCGACTAATATCAAGGGTCAACTTTGCTAACATCTACTACTTTATTTCTTTTTCATTTTTTTTATGTGTTCGTGTATATACATGTTTTTCTGTATCATTTTCATATGGTGATGCTAATGAGGCCTACCTTTTTTTTGTTTTTGGTTTTGTTTAGATTATAGGTTTGTTTAATGGATTTAGCAGCTTTAGTTCAACTGCTAAACTCCAAGTGTATTTGTTAAACTGTTTTATCATATGGGCAAGCTAATTTAAAATTAGTGTATCTAGAAACTATCTTGTTTTTGTCCTTTTTTATGTTTTTAATCTGCTGAAAACAATGAAAATTCATGTGATCGATGAATATTCAAAGCAACTATGCAACATTCAAAACGTAAGTGTCTACGTATAATATAATAATATAATATATATATATATATATATATATATATATATATATATATATATATATATATATTGATCTGTCAATCTTCAATGGATGCCTGGCTAGCTTATATCATCTGTGTCTAAATCACACACCTAAACCAAGAACTAGTCTTTATTTCGTGCTGGGTCTCCTTACACGAGTCATCACGTTTAAATTTATGAGAGGTCTTACTCACACTTGAAAGCCATGACCAATAGCCAGGAGTCCAAGACTAATAATAAGGGCCACACGTGAGATAATCTTTGTATTTACTGCATGGTAATTCTGGAGAGATTATTTATTTGAATCGTATTTTGTAGATTATATGATTTAGTTGTTGTTGTTGATGGTTGGATTCTTTGTTTAAATTATGGGTAATACTAGAGAAACTGTCTATTTAAATTATATGACATAGTGTGGTGGTTTATAATGTGATCTAAAAAATTAGTCTACCTAACATTTCTCTTAAATTATTACTACATGTAGTTATGTCTTGATGGAGGCGTTCATGTTTGACTTTGACCAATAAACAAAAACTCACCAAGTCACGAACTTCGTCATCACCAACTCCAAAGTAATTAACTGGTGTAGAACAAGTTCACTGTTATCACAGTGATAAATACGTATGTATAATATTATTGTATTGAAACATCACGATAGTAATAAAACAATGCATATATAGTTGACAGATGATAATTGCATGCACATGCAACATCCGCGAGTAGATGCACACTCACTATTACTTCTCATTGTTTGGAGTGTTTGAATTGAAGTGTGCAAAAGCCGATAAATTTATGGCATCAACGTAGTGATCGCTCATTGCAAGATTAAAACAAAGTTAAAATAGTTATGGCGGATAGTATATATAATTGGAAACAAGTAGCTAGGGTTTTGCAAAAATCATGTTTAATGTAATCCTCGTTGAGATTACTGACAAATCTTGCACGTACAATCATGTTAATGATAGATCAGTGGCGGTCCATAGTCCATACTGAAACTGTAATTTCTAATTAATTAAGGCTCGTGCCAAACTTTCTTCTACAGCCTAATTGGCAGTCCAACTAATCGTACTTATACTAATTAGTGTTAGCTAATAACTCAGCTACTAATAAATTAGAGGAAATGGGAGGAATGGTCCCTGAACTATACTCGAATTGTAGATTTGATCCCTAAACTAAAAAATCATTAGATTTGGTCCCTGAACTTAACAAAATGTATAGCATTGGTCCCTCTATACTAACACCGTGAGATTTTCCGTTAGTTTGATGACGTGGTCTTTGTGGGCTCCATATTTTTGTTCACTAAATGCCATGTGGCTTAAAAATTCAAAATAAAAATAAATACAAACATAGAAAAAGAAAAAAAATAAAAAAGTAAAAGTTATCTCTCTCTCTCTCCCGTCTTCCCTTCTGCCTCAAAAAATTCAAGAAACCCAGAAAAGATTATCAAAATAAATACAAACATAGAAAAAGAAAAAAGATTAACAACCCCGAAGATCGAAACAAATTTGTGACTGAATCCACAACTTCTACCAAAATTCTGATTTCCCAAATTAAAATTATGTTGGGATCTCATCTGATTATTATGAAATCTAGCTCAAGATTCAATTGAACAGATTCTATCAAAATTTGCTAAAATTCTGATTGCCAAGAACTGAAATTTCAAACCCAGATTGACATAAATCGAATTCCGAACCCAAATCAACTCACAAATTCGGAATTTTATGAACCCAATTAAATCGAAGAAACTTCATAGCAAACAAAATGACATGGAAATTAAGTTGTAAGAAACAAGTGGCAAAGAGAAAACCTTTGGGCCAATCAGAGACGACCCTCTGCTTGAGCATATCGACGGTGGAGGCTGATGAGTAGCTGAACGGCCCGATATCGGTGCCGTCGTACAGCCGGAACTTTATGTCCACCAAATCCTCCTCCGGCATCTCTCTCAGTCAAGCCTTTGACTTTTGACTTCTCACACCTATGCATCGACCGATTGCTTCCACGTGTCCCCTTGCGCAGCACCCGATCGGGCCGAACAATTCAAACGCAATTTCCCTTCTTCTCTTTCTTCTATGGAGGTTGGAGGTGGGTACTGGTTGTTGGCGAGCCGATGAAGGAGAAGAAGAAGTGCAGCCGAACAATTCAAACGCAATTTCCCTTCTTCCCTTCCCTTCTCTCTCTCCCGTCTTCCCTAAACTAAAAAAATAAATACAAACGAAATCTTCTCACTTTTGATAATCTTTTCTGGGTTTCAATAATTGTTTCGATCTTCGGGGTTTTTTTTTCCGCTGTGCTTGTATCTGATCATTGGTAATTTGCTGGAGTTGTCTCTGATGGGGTTCTACGATCACGAACTCAGCTGGGGTTTGGAGGAGGCGAGGCAGAAGGGAAGACGAGAGAGAGAGAGAGAGAAAACTTTTACTTTTTTATTTTTTTTTCTTTTTCTATGTTTGTATTTATTTTTATTTTGAATTTTTAAGCCACATGGCATTTAGTGAACAAAAATATGGAGCCCACAAAGACCACGTCATCAAACTAACGGAAAATCTCACGGTGTTAGTATAGAGGGACCAATGCTATACATTTTGTTAAGTTTAGGGACCAAATCTAATGATTTTTTAGTTTAGGAACTAAATCTACAATTCGAGCATAGTTCAGGGACCATTCATCCCATTTCCTCAATAAATTAATTAGTAGATTAGCATGCATTGACAGGTTGATAATTATTGGAAGTCTATCAACCGAGGTCGATCGCTTTCTACACTTGAACTAATTAATTGGTTTAATTCTTAATATACTGAATTATTGTAGAAGAGAGATCAGCCGGGGCCAGCAGATGTTTGATTAGTATTATTAACCAGCTTAATATCCATCAACTCAGATGCATCCTCTCGGCTCTTTTCGCATTATGGGGGTTTCTGTTTACTATCGGGTTTTCGGCGAGACTCTATTCCTGTTACGCTCTTTTCAAAGATGGATTTTTCAGTGTGATCGAAATACGGGATGGTAAACTATGTGTCACTATATAAATAGCGAAATATGTATGTTAAAAAGTTAATAACTTAAAATATAAAATTTCCCACCACTTATATAAAAACACGTGGTGTACCACTTGTGTTCCGGTCACAATGAAAATTTTCTCTTTTTCGAATCATTTAGGCGCTTCGCCCTATGTTTGAGTAATTAGTTTAGTTCTACATTGTGGTATTAATTTATAGCATTACTCATTTTCAGATTATGACTTCATCACCTTTTAAGTGTCGGCCAACATACCTCGATTTCAGTGTTCTAGTTGAATATTCGGGTCGTGATATATCAGCAATAGCACTATAGCCAAGTTAATACCCACCTCGTAAAATGTTAGAACACCCCCACGAGAAATTTTTCATCGTGACCGGAACACGGGTGATACACCACGTGTTTTCATATAGGTGGTAAGAAATTTTATTTTTAAAGTTATTAATTTTTTAACACACATATCCCACAATTTGTATAGTGACACATGATCTACCATCTCGTGTTCCGATCATACTGAAAAATCTCTCCACCCCACATCTTAACTAATGACAACAAAAATGAGAATATTGTTTTCCAACGAAAAAATTATCGTTTGATTTTCCTTGTCAATTGTCATACTCATATCCTTCTGCATTGGACACCCTAGGTGTATTTTCGAAATTTCCTCATGCCCCGCTATCAGGCCCAAAAATACGCTTCATCCGGAGACCATAAACAAAACACATTATGGTTTTCAGTTGATAGCGGACACCTACAGCCCAAACAAACATATTTTGTCATTAAAAGTAGCAACAACAAAAAAAAAAAAAAAAATCAGAAATTCTATCAAATCCATCAGAGGTTCCTCTCACCTCACCTAGTCTGGTTTGTATTAACAATTAACAACACAATTATGAAAAGGTATTTGGAACTAATTTTTTTTGTTTAAGGGATGACTTCATTTAGTCTGGTTATCAAGTTCATTGGACGGGTGCTTGCTTAGCTCATGATTAATACATTTTCTTTACTTTAAGGAAGAAAGTACCAATTAAACACCATTATGATGTTGTGCGAAAATCATTAGAACAAACCCTGGCCCTCCACATCATCTGAATTATCCCTCTTCACAAGCTCATCATCTTTCCTAATAATATACCCATTTTCTTGTTGGCATATTTGTTCATTTCCTCCCGAACTTGTATGGAATGGTCATTTTTTTTCCTGAATTTTAAATTTAGTCGATTACCTTTCTGAAATTTTATAATTAGCCAATTTCCCCTCCTAAACTTTAATTTTAGCTGATTACCATTTTGAACTTTTATAAATAGCCAATTTTTCTCCCAGTGTTAGATTTTAAAATTTTTCATCCAATATTTAATCCATCTTGATCTCACGGACAACACATGCATGCCAACTGTATAAGGGCAAAAATGATGAAAATTAGATTAATGAAGCATTGGATGAAAATTTTATAATCTAACGCAAGAGGAGAAATTGACTATTTATAAAAAAATCATGGGGATAGTTCAAGGTGAAAATTGGCTAATTTTAAAAGTACAGAAGGTAATCGGTTAAAATTAAAATTAAAGAAAAAATTTGACGACTCTATAAAAGTTCAAGAGACAAATCAACGAATACTTCTTATTTTGTTTTACCATAAACAATTATTAATTATCTTCGTTTCTTTTGCTTTTGCAGGACCATTTGTGATGCTAGAAACTGACAGGGTATGGACCACTTGGATATGAACTTGAGCTAGAAACTGATTCACATCTTTTGATTTTATTGTGTTGAATTGACTAATAGAAAGGCAATGATTAGGGTTAGCTTTCCTCAGGCAAGCAGGTACCTAGCTAATATAAAGCTAAAAAAATGAATGGTAAATTTTTGGCATGTCTCTTTTACTCACTAATGAACATGAGTCAAATAATCATTTACCTGTTTCTCATTAATTTGAGTATTACTTAGGCTGTGGATAAGTGCAATCAAAAGCATCTACTTAGTAGTGCTTTTCAGGTCATAAAAGTGTTTTATGAAGAAACACTAACGAGTTCCAGATACATGCGCGCCTTATAAAATTCAGTGTGTGTTAAACCAGTTAATCACCTTGAAAAGAATCATGAGCAAGTAAGAAGTGGAAAATTAGGTTGAACTCTAGCGTTTTAATTAAGTTGAAGGTTAATCATATATAATTTAGGAAGGCTTTTGTTGTGATTAATTAACAAAAGGTATCTCATCTCATGAGGACAAGTGAAGCCCATTCAAATGATTTTAGCACATGGAGAACGCCATTGCCTACTCCGAATGTGCATGCTCATCATCATCCTTGAGGCTTGAGAGAGTTTTAATTTCCCAAATATATAGAATAACATCAACACCATGAAACTTCGAAAAAAATTTAAGTGTGCCGAAAACATAGTTCGATATACTAAGTGTCATAATACAATTAATTAAAATATTTTTTTCAAGTTTCGAACCAATTGTATTATGACACTTAATTTACTGAATTGTATTTCTGACACATTGAAAAATCTCCCTGAAACTTCACACCCTCATCTCTCTCTCCCATTTTATATGTATAAGGCAGACACCCTCCCATGATAGCATTCCATTTCCCGGAGGATAAAATCACAGAGAATACAATGCTGCATAATATTCCAAGAAACCACAGCTTTATTATACAAGTAGGTCAAGAAACCCTCCTCCATCGCCAAAGCTCAGACCCTCATCGTCAACCTCCCAAGCTGAACTTGTCTGCGATGAAAATCTTCAACCGCCTCAGGAAGATAATAATGAGGCTCGTGTTTTCTGTCCCGTCTCGATCGGCCAGAGGCACGTCGTCGTCGGGAGCTACGAGCACTACCAGGCAAAGGAACAGCAGCTGTGACAGATTTGAGCCTCCGAAGACTTCATGCAGCTCGCACTACTCGTCGCATTCGCATTACAACGAGGCCATCGCTGACTGCATCGAGTTCTTTAACAAGTCATCTTCTAGCCAAGAGGGCAGTTTAAATGATGGAGAATTCAACGTTATGGTTTGATATATCATTCCCATGCATCAATCTCAATATCACATATCACATATGGTTTGGTTACTACTTGTGTTTAATATTTGCCTCATTTTTTCTTATAATTAATTTGCAATCTTTGTTTTCATCCCAAGCGCATCAAAATAACATGTACTGTGACTTCGGTGTAACGATAAACGCTCTTATCCAGTTGCACGTTAAATATATGATTTGTTTGCCATTCATGTCTCCTACAATGTGGGATTTAAACCTACAACGTACTGTTTCAGTTTGCTTGCGCTATACTTTCTCCAATGTATTCATGAAAATTAAAACAACCTTTACTAAACATATCCATATTTTTCTTAATGAATGCATTAGTTTTGTTTAAATTATATCTCATTGTACTATTTTCACTAGAGCTGGGTTGAATTTGAAAGAAAAAAAAAATCCTAAAAAGCGAAATGACTATTGTTTCTAGCCAATTTGAGAGGAGAAAATTTTCATTAGAACACCATGACCATGTTATTAAAAAGGAATCTCTTACAAAAGCATGATATTCTTTGTGCTTTGGTCTCATCTTACTCCGTAATGATTCTATCTAGTTTGAAAGCTACTCTAATTAGATCTTACTCCATGATGATTCTATCCAGTTTAAGAGGTACTCTAATTAGACAATTTTATCGAAATTTCTGTCATGCTCTGTATTTGTCGTCAGATGTCAAGGACTCAAAGCACATATTGTTGCGGGCTGTCCATCTATAACTAGGCTGGTCCTGGTCCAGTGGCTCGAGCCCTATGTTTTTATGGCCCGTTGTATTAAAGTCCATTTCATCAAGGACCATTCAATTGACCAAAGGATACACTACTCAAATAATAAAAAATAAAAAAGGTCACTAGTTTAAGAATGAAAATGAAAAGGAACATAACAGCAAGCTTAAAGGGTATCAAGCACACTAAATTATTAGGTACTCCATTCAAGGATGCTGATTTATTAGGTATTTTCGTTGAGAAATTATTATGCAGTACTGGAATACAGTCACGTGGTATAACAAATCGACATACAACGTTACAATTTAATCTTATCTCGAGCTAGATGTGCAATGGATTAAAAGAACTGAAACATAGAAAATACACTTGTGCAAAAAAAGGGTGAAAAGAGTTGGGATGCATTCTTCTTGGAACCAAGAAGTATGTGCGTGCATGTATGTTGCATCAAGCGTAAGCGACTGGCGAGCTTCCTTTCTTCTTAGAAAAGATCCCTGAAATCAGAGGAATCAAGGGCTTCTTCTTTTTCTTGAGAGAAGGGTGTCTTTCCAGTGTTTCCTCAACCCCTCCCGGCGCAATCATCACTTTCGCAAGGGAAGGTGGATTTGCAAATGTCACATACCTTTTCTTTTGGAACTCAAAACTTTCATCTTCCTCACTAGATGCTTGTGGTTTGGTTTCAAACTTGGTCGAGTCTTCGTCGAATGTCCTGACGTCTTCAATCTCGGTTTCTATGAAGTGTTTTTCGTACTCTCGTTCCTTCAGTTGCTGGAGCTCTCGCTTTGTGAGATCGAGCTCCTGTTTTAGAGAAGAGAGGCAGTTTTCCATGAGCTCACTTTCTTCTCTGGCTTTCTGGAGGCTTTGTTTTGTGTCCTCTAGTTCTGCTGTCACAGTTCCAATTCTGGATAATGCAGGGTTATGCCCATTTCTATTTGCTTCATTCTGCATCTATATACGGATCATGTTACAAAAAAAACCAATTAGCATCGAAATCAAATGCATCCCTTAATTAAAATTTTAATTGTATCAGTCAAATATATGTAAGTAAAACAGTTTGGGGAGAAATTTTCAGTATAATGATTTTCATGTCACATCACTTGTACTTTAACAGTCACACACAACGTGATCTTCCTGCATTTAGATCCATTCAAAATGGTCCTTGTGAAACCAAATTTGCAAATATCCTCTTTGTATGTGTTTTGTGCGTGCGAGTGACGTGACACGAAAGTCTCAACTCTAGAATCTCTGCAATTAAGAGTCATACTGATATTTGATAGTGCAACAAATAGTAAAGGAACCATGGATGCTTGCTTTGCTTGCTTGTGAGCCCTCCTAAAGTCTAAATAAACATTAGTTAATTTTATTTAAAAAGAAAAGGAAGGGATAGTGCAAGTGCATAGCATATAACTTGGCATCTCTTCATATGAAAGCCAAGAAGATTAGATTCCCTAAAAAGCCGATTAATAAGGAATTAGGCCTTGTGATGATTAGCGTTCTTTGCTTATAGTCTCATAATTAAATATATCAAACTATACATATTTAGCTTTATATATTCCACCAAACATGATAATTAAGGGCAAGTTGTACTCAGCCACAAGCAAAAAGCATATATGATTGACCAGCTTCTAGCAAGACCAACAAAGAAATTACATTTTGCAGAGGTTGAAATCTAAGATTCACGAATACATACAAATATTGATTACAATACAATACGATAGAATATATGAATTGTAGAAATACAAATTTTTTATTAAAAATGTGTACAAATTACGAAAAAATTTCGGAAAAAAACTTACATGCATGATAGCTAAGCTAGTTAACATAAGTAGTAACCCTTAACCTAGCTGATGACCCTAATGCAATTATCAATGTGGTTAAATAAATTAAGGGGAACATGTGTTATATAACGGGTGGAGGATATGAAATTGAAATGTGATGAAGGTTGATGATGAATGATGCACCTGTTTGAGCTGGGAGGCATAGAGCTCTCCGGCAAGAACTTTTTCTCCGAACAACGCAACGGCCTCTTTGACAGAGCGGAAGGGTCGCCTCGTATCAATCTCCGCCCTCCTTGTCCTCGTCGTTTGCATTCCTCCTCCTCTTCCTCCTCCTACTTCTTTCTCCATGTTCACTTTGGAAAATGGTGCACTCCTAGGGTTGAAATAATGAAAGGAAAGAATGTGTTTTTTATTTGGACTAGTAGTACTTGAGAGAGAGAGACAGAGAGAGAGAGAGAGATGGGGTGGTTGGTTAGATTGACAGCTTACAAGTGAGGGGGAGAGAGAGGGACTCACAGGGGGAGGGAGGGTGTTATAGGAGGGACTGGGGAGGTTGAATTCGTTTCTTCGCGTCCACTTCACTAGATATCTGTTCATATCTGTGAATGCGAAAGGCGGTGGGTGGGTGGCTCCGTGGACTTCGGCAATAGAGAGAGACTCTTCGCCAAATGCCCCAACACACCCACACCAACAGAACAAACTCCACCAATTCCAACCCAACTCTTCTAGTATTGGGCTTGCCTACCAACATGGACTACAATCCACAAGTAGTAGTAGCGTTTACATATTCTGATGTTTTACTGCGACATTCCAGATTAATGACTCTGTCATGTAAAAATATAAAAACACATGACATCGTATTAATTGTTTAGCGAATAACGTGTGGAATCCCTTCTCCCATATAGCACCCAATGAATCTCCCTTTTAGCACCCAATGAACGGATTAAAGGGTACACATGAACAGTAATTTATCAAATCTGATCGGCGGCCACAACTCAAGGTTGACGAAAATTTGAGAATTTCAAAAGGAGAATAATTAAGCCAATAATAAAACGGTTTAGGAGAATCATCAATCACTCTCAACTAATCATTATCAATAACCATATTAACAAGATCTTAAGCTTGGCCAGATTCCTCTTCATTTACCTTGTGTTTTACAAAAAATAATATTTGATGGGACAGGAGAACATATAAAAAGGAAATGCTGGCGGTCCAAGTCACGGTAAGCATATTAGGACAGGATATATACTAAAAAACTGAAAAAACATGTTGCAAGCATTCCGATTTCGACCTAACAGCACCAAGCGCAGATCGTTGTTGCGTCTCGCATCCACAAGTCGACATTGTTTTATCAGTCCAGTCCCAATTGTTGTCCAAACACTCATCTTAATCACAAATTTGACGATATTTTAAATTTTTCTAATTAATAGATGGAGAGTTAAATTTAAATAAAGTTACGCTATCTGATTAAGTAACTTAAATTGAGCTTTTAAGTGGTGGATTGTGTGGGTAAATAAGCTCCTCTTGTAATGTAGCTTAGAGTAGTATTATCGTGGTTATGACTTAACTACTGATTGTTGTTAAGTAAGTTAGCTGTTTGGCTAGCCGAAAACTGTTGGGAACATTTTGCCAGTTGCAAACTTTCAAATACCTAGAAAAGATTACAAGATAAATTTCCTTTCACAATCTAAATTTAGACAATCAAATTTCAGTAATAACATGTGTAACGAAATTTGCCTTTCTGGAAATCCAAAAAACCTAGTGAAATCGCTAGCAAGCATTTTGATAACAGAGAAACTCTAGTGAAATCACTAGCAAGAATTTTGATTTCTCAAGTAATTGGTTTGAGCCTCCAGAATATAGAATATTTACTGAGCGTGGTATTAGTAATTGGTTTAGAATCTTCATTTTGTCATTCATTTTATAAGTTGCTAATAAAAGGGAACTTTAACGAAAAGCACCCGGTACTGTTCACTTTAATGAAAAACCACATTTTTACACTAAAAAGTCAATTCTGGTACTATTCACTTTACCCTTTATTTTGTCCTTATCATTAAAACTCAAAGTTTTCAAGCCCTTTTCATTAGTTTTCCTAATCAATTATTGTGTGATTCTAAGATGGACCGACAACAAAATCCAAGAGTTTTAAATGAATGAATTAGTTATATCACATGATGACGGTATTTCAGGATCACACAAAACTTGAACAATTCAAATTAGCCGTTGGATGTCTACGTTGACCAAGACCGTCACCCAAGTTACGCCAGCTCCCTCTCCCTCTTCCTCCTCTCTTACCCGCCCCGCTACTCATTGGAACTCCGAAACGACATCGCACAAAGAAACCAAAAGTAAAAAAAAAAGTTGGTAGCTTTCGTCCCGAAGTTTGGGGTTCCTCTGCTGTTAATTTCTCTTCAATTTTGCTTCGACAATGGTACTCCTCTCTAAACATTTCCAGTATTATTTGATTCGATTTCGAAATCTGACCCGATCCGATTCGTATGGCAGATCCGATTCATACTGTTACAGAACCGGCAGGGAAAGACCCGGTTAGCCAAGTACTACGTTCCTCTCGAGGATTCTGAGAAGCACAAGGTCGAATACGAGGTATGATCCACACCTAATTCCCCTTTATTTCAATTGATATTAAATTTTTAATTGTAATTTGCGCTTCAAGTTTCGAAATTTCTAGGGTTTTTGAATTCGATGGTACTTGCAGGTTCATCGTTTGGTGGTCAACAGAGATCCCAAGTTCACAAATTTCGTCGAGGTTTGTAATTTAATTTGTTTTTTTTTGTTGGGATTTTTTAAAATAGTTTGGTTAAACCAAAGATTTAATTTTCTAAATTAATTTGCAGTTCCGTACACACAAGGTTATATACAGGAGATATGCAGGGTTGTTTTTCTCACTGTGTGTTGATATAACTGACAATGAACTGGCATACTTGGAATGCATTCATCTGTTCGTTGAAATTTTGGATCATTTTTTCAGCAATGTTTGCGAGCTCGATTTGGTCTTTAACTTTCACAAGGTCCGTTGCTTGTACTCGCCTTCGTTTTGATGTGATTATCTTCTTTCGTATTTAGTTCCCGAGGTAGTAGTAGTCACCCCGCGCTGATTATATTCGCGAAACTTAACTTGGATAGTGGTAGGAGTAGATTATATGAAATAATGAATCGGCCATACTGCTGGAAGCCGTTGATTTTGCGAATTCAAGCCCGTTGTTTTCTCCTCCAACATTATACCGTACCTTGTGGTTTTCTCTCTGTCAGTTGATGTTAGGCGGTAACCAAGTCAGGCTGCATGATAGATGCCAGTACCTAAAGTTGTAAATACCTTGGTGTTGCAGAGTTTCTTCTCCGCTCGTGAGTATATATGGGTGTGGTTGTTTGTTATCTTACTGATTAATGTTTTCCGTTTTCATTTATGGAAGGTCTATCTGATACTTGATGAGTTCATTCTTGCTGGAGAGCTCCAAGAAACAAGCAAGAAGGTAAGACCATGAGAATGTCTACGAATTATTTTCTTGTGAAGTTTTGTCATCAATGTAGCTTTTCTTCTGTTTCTCCTGCGTTTTGCGTTTGTATGCTGTTAGAATGGGGACGGCAACAGAAACCTTGGTTTTTCGTTATCCATTTTGGTCCGGGGACCCTTTGATCTGATTTATCGTTAATCATCATGTATCAGAATTTTGTGAAAGAAAGTCTCTGCCTTTCTTTGCCCTCATGTGTCTTCTCGTTCTTTCCCCACTAGCTCTTGTCTTGTTTTGTATAGTACACCAAGAAACCAAAATCCTCACTCCAACTTGGCTACATAGCTCTATTTATTTCCCAGTAACGATTTTGCTTTTGTGCCTCGTCGTGTTTATACTGATGTTATGTAATCATTGGTATCATTTGTGGTCTGAATTTGGTATATGGTTATCTGCAATGCAAACATACAACATCAAAGATATCTGGTTTCATGAATTTTTTGTTGTTCTTGCAGGCGATAATAGAGAGAATGGGGGAACTCGAAAAACTAGAGTGAAGATTATCCTTGTGTGACAAGTTTTTAGGATTGAAGTTTGGTGCTTTGTTTCTGCAGATTGTTTCAGTCAATTCTTGTATCACCATTCCTTATGTGAATTCCGTTCGGTAGTAAACCTCAATTGAACTTGAAGGTTTCTCTTTTTCGTATCTCCTTTGTACCCGGTATATCCCCCATTTTGGCATTTGTGTTTGAAATACATATTCATATAATTGAAGGCATATACACGACCAACGGTATATATTTTTCAGTTTTTCTGTTTCCATATAGGCACTTTTGTAGTTTACATGGAACAATGGGTATATGTAAGTTAGCAGACAAATCAGTTTTCTTTGACATTTCTTGGAACAGGGGTCGTGTTATGTTGGCTTCGGTTGCTAAGGTGAGAGCTCCTATCCTGCTGTGCGAACCAACGGTATTGCTGAATGCATTTCGCGGGGACCTTTCGATCCCTCTGCAGTTCTACAGGTGTTTAACTTGAATTGTAACAAAGCAATGTTTAACCCCGTGGAAAACTGGACGTTTTCGGGTGAAATCCATTGATTAACCTGCATATTCTTATGTTGTGAGATCGACAATGCGTTACTGATTTGAGATATCGTTGTTGTGGAAGGAAGGTAGGTGTCTCTTTTTGAGGATTGAAAACGAAATATGCTTTTGAAATCAGATCACGTCCTTTTAGTGCAAGACAACGTTGTACAAACGAAGGGACCTACGAAAGAGACCAAACATCACCAAAAATACCAAAATCTTCCTAAGCTAAATTTTATTCCCAAGTCTTTTGAAGGGAGTTTTAACGAAGCACTTTCGGAACTGTTCATTTTTAACAAAAATAACATTTTTACTCCAAAAATTCACTTATGGTACAATTCACTTACACCACATCTTTGTCCTTTTGATTAAAATTCAAAATTTTCAAACCCTTTTCTTCAGTTTTCCTTTCAGATTATTGGCTCTGCTTTGATTTAGAAAAGCTGAAGCCATTTTCCGAAACACAAGCCAGATTGGATCCCCAATGCAATATACGACCGAGTACTTTGTAGAGCACAAACATTTCTAATTTTCTATTATCTTCTTTGTAAAAGATGAACAATGTGCCCCCCAATATGTTCATGAAACGATTACTACAAAACCTCAATGGCCTAATAGTCTAGGGCAATTTCCCTACCAGCCGAATGCCCCAGCTTATCAAGCCCTGGCCGAAATGGCGGGTGATCATTTATACATGTTCATATCTTATTGAGTCGCGATAAAGTTAAGCAGCAAGTCCCCACTTCTTAACAGAAGAAAGAATGAAATAATTTACGAACCAGCTACTTCCCAATAGAATTTACTAGAGGTACTCGCTGCAGAGCAACTGCAGTGGCATTGCACTTCCAGCACGAAATCCACCTCCAGATTCCTCGTACACAGAAGGTAGGTGGTGTTCCTGTCTTTTTACCCTGCCGGGAGGAAAAGATGAAGTGACAGCCATTAGCTGTTGTTGAGACAGTGGCGCGTACTTGGGACCAACAAGTTCAAGTGTTGCAGGGGATGGAGACATTAGACCTTGGCTGCATGGAATCAGCATCATATCCTGCCTTCCATTTTGCCAACCGGGAACATGAACTGCGGGCGCTGAAGTTCCCACCGGCCTGTACTGAGCGGCTAAGTGAGCGGCCCAAAGCCTCTGCTGATGCTGTTGGAGCTGTAGATGTTGCTGTTGAGGTTGCTGCTTTGTCGAGGCTGTGGGGCTTGCTTGAGGACCACAAAATGGGTTGCCATGATATGGAGATACCTGCATCTGGCCCTACAATTAAGTATTATTTCGTAATTTTAGTACTTTGCATTCAATGTTTATATTCAACACTATTACTATAGGTCTAAAATAGTAAAAGGTCTGCTTAATTTGTCAAAGATGATTAGGATAACTCTCAGTTGTCCCTCTCAACCTCCCCGTTGCGTATAAGATTAAATCCTGGTTCTATTAAAGTGAATCTAAGCTTTACAGAAGAACTGGAATAAAAAGAAAACAATTAAAGGAGAACGGAAAAACCTGCTGCGACAGTGAAGGATTGTTAGGGTGAGCGGAGGAGCTGTACTGAGACGGGGTCAAAGAGAAAGGAATGAGTGTGTGACGTTGCATGAGAGGATGGATATAAGTAGCTTGGGATTGTGATGATGGCTCCATCCCGTTTCTAGATCTGCTAAAACCATTATTACTTTCTGAGCCACCACCTCCAGCTGACAATGACAGGAAATCAATACTCTGCAAGAAATGAGACCAGTGAGAACATCATCAAAACCCTGCGATGAACAAATAGCAATTACAACACTAAGCTTTACCTGCTTTGGTGAAGTGTATGCCCAAGATCCCATAGCGAACTGTGGCTGATCTTGATGGAGTCTTGTCTGCTGCAGTGTACCGTTCTTAGCTACGGTTGAATTTTTTTCAGAAATAGAAATACCTATACTACTAGTAGAAACAATCCCATTTAAACCATTGTTCGATTTGGCATTGATATTAACTCCCAGAAAAGACACTTGTTTTGATCCTTCATGTGGTCTCCTTTGATTAGGCTGTAGCTGTATCTTATTTTTACACTCGGAGTTTTGTAAAGCCTGAATTAAGTGACTTATGTAAACATGAGCTGCGCACTTCTTACACGACCTTCTACCATTGAGAACAGTAGTCACCTGTATAGTTGATAGTCCACCATACCCTCAATCAGAAGCTTCACATGGTATTGAAATTTGAGAAGAAAAGAGTGGCGCATATTGAATTGTTAAAATAGCCGATAATCATACAATGGAATCATTAGAAAATTGAAATTCCTCTCTTCACCTTTCCAAAAGACGAACCATTTTGGACCAAAGCTCTCGAGGTAGACAAGGCAGCATCCAGCCAGTGCGGAATTTTAGCAGCAGGAGACCTTGAACGGATAAAAAGCATGAGAAACGGGAAAATACAGAGAAATAAAACTTATCTAGAAAATTTATTCAGGAATGAAGACACTTACT
Source organism: Malus domestica (assembly GCF_042453785.1). Lineage (NCBI taxonomy): Eukaryota > Viridiplantae > Streptophyta > Magnoliopsida > Rosales > Rosaceae > Malus > Malus domestica. The sequence continues at coordinate 972,223 of NC_091668.1, read as the reverse complement.
GTGACGATGATGATGGACTATCATTCCTAGCACCATGAGAGAGACTTGAAGACAAGCCAGGCCACAATACTGGACCTTTGAATCAAAGAACCAAAGATTATGTCATCTTGAAGAAATTGATATGCAATGCAATACTAAAACACGGCTTTTCACAAGTGAAAGTGAAATTAAAACCAATAGTGAAGACTTATCAGCAAACAAGAACTATACCATTTTTCTTGGTTTCCTCCGTATCGTGCGGTACAACTTGACCCCCAACAGTTGTGCTCTGAAGAGTAATCCAAATCTTAAAATCAAACCGATCTCGATCTCACCAAATGATATTTGACTTAGACTTGATGAGTTAATGCTTACCAGCTCCAGTGCTATTACTGGTTTTCTCTCAGGAATTGAGGACAACTCTTGCACAGGCTGCTTTAACCTGCTGGGAGATTAGAAATATGATAATGCTTAAAAACGAAACAGATAGGCGGACACACAAACACACAATGAAATAGAATACAGGGATGGAAGCCAGAATTAAGTTGAAGAGTACCCACCGACTATCCAGACTTATATCAGATATGCAAAAGTTGACAGCATTGCTTGTAGCAGGCCTTTCATTGCACCCCTCAACTTTCAGTGACAACGACGAAACATTCAGATTTTGAGGAACTGAATTATCTGAATTTATACTTGATTTCCTGCTGTTAGGTGATTCAGGCTCTGGTTGAGTACTGGGTTTGTTCAAACAATCAACTTGATCATTTTCTTTTGCTAATCTTTCTACATTTGATGGACCGGCGGCCTTGGTAGCTCTCAAGAGGGAGTCTGAACCCGATTTATCATTTCCAACTGCAGAAACCAATTCCACCACATACATTAACAGTCTGGCACAATGGCATATATTTAAGAAAAAGAAGATTTCTAAGAAGTGAATTACAAATCAACCTTCAAATGCAGGTGTCAAACTCTCCTTTGACTCTGGCAAAGCCGAAGGATTGGCATCTAACGATTCACAGTCTACTTTACTATTATCATTTGCGTCGTTTCTGGGAAACAGTCCGGCCAAAGCATACAACGTCTCCACAACTTCTTCCTCATCTTTGGTGATTTCTGAGCCTCCTTGTTTCTTCACAAGTAATTTCGAGTATATGCATTAGAGTTGCAAACAGAAAAGGCAAACACAACGAAAACATCGAAACAGCAGACAGAGATGACTACCAAGTATGGTTTGGACTTATTTACACCATCCCCTTTTGGAGATTTGATTCCACTCATTGTATGGTTCACCTTCTTTGCATTTGGTAAAGACCGGGCCAGAGATGCAGATTCACGATTGCGTTTCTTCATTGCTGCAAGTGCATAAACAATTTCAAAAAGGTACAAGACATTCATACTTCATACAACAGAATAAAACAGGAACTGTTCCATTTTTTTTTTTTAAATTCCCCAAAATCCGAAAGGGACCCGAATCATTGAAAGCCATTAAAGTATCTCTTTTGGAAAAGTAAAACTACAGAAACAAAAGGAGGGCAAAATCTCATACCCAAATATAATAAATAATTAATAAAAGTGGAAAGCTTGCTTCCCGAAAAAGAAAATAAAAGCGGAAAGCTTCGGTTTTGCTTCACTTCAAATCCAGAATTATTATATCTTAAACCAAAGTAAAACAAACTCGAAAAACTCCCCAGAAGACCCACCAAAGAAATCAAATCCCAAATAATTAAACCAAAAAATAATTAACTAAAAAATGGAAAATTTAGCGTTGAAATTAAAAACAAAGATAAAAGAGCAAAATTTTCCACTGTTAATTCAAACCCACATACCTGAGCGGAGCTTCCGTGGAACGGAGGCAAGATCAACGCCATTGCAATCATCAAAGAACTGGGGAAGAAAAAAGGAAAATTTAAAACAGAGGAATAATAACACGAATCAAAGATTTTGGGTAATCGATAGAAGTAAGCAAACCTTTCTGGGAAGCTTAAATCTCCTAGTGGGGAGCTCATCGTCTCTGTCAGGCACGTCGCAACCCATTTCGCACACTCGAAAGCTCGTTGTTTTTGCAGTACCAAGAGCACTCAATTTTCTGAGCCTCTCTTTCTTCGTTGATTTTCCAGAGAGAACAAAGTCCCCACCACCATCCAAACCTTCAAAATTTCAGAAGAACAAAATAAATGAACAGCAACTACTCAGACAAAATAGTGGTGATAATTATAAGGGAAGGAGGCACGCATTATCTGCAAGGCTCTTATCAGAAAGCCACACAGATAAAGACAAGTATCCATCAAGCGGCTTTTGGAATTTTCTCGGCCGTTTTTTGGAATGTTCCCAGCTGAGAAAAAACCAAAAATTCGAAAACGGTGAAACATTTATTGGGATTTTAGTATTTTACTAGGAAAGAGCTTGGTGGTGGTGTTGCTGGGTCCAGAAGATTGCTTGAAGCGAGTGGCTCCTCCTCCACGTCTCACGTCTCGATGCTTGGTGGCAGGCGGTACTAACATCTGGGATTTGAAGGATTCTGGACCGTCGGATTGAGCTCGAGGAACAGATCCTTCGCCTCTCTGCAAATTTTGAGCTCAGCTCTCTAAAATCTTCAAACTTGGATCGCAGAACGATGAAATGGAAGAAACCCAGGTGAGGAAAACGAAGAGAAAACAGAACCCAGATGCTGGAATGGGGTAATGAGGTGGAGGCAAAGGTGCTGAAGAAGAAAGTGAGCGAGAACAACGTGTAGAGAGAGAAAGAGAGAGCGAGAGCGAGAGCGAGAGGAGAGAGAGAGCTTCGTGTTTAGTTTTTTATTATATTATAATATGCTTCTTTTTGTGGGTATCGATGGCTATTTAGCGAAACGAAAAGGTCGCCGGAAAGAGAACCGAAAAAGTGGGGTTTGGTTTTATTTTATTTATTATATTTGTTTAGCAAAAACAGAGAAAATCGACGATTTATCAGTTGCTTCGATCGATTGCCAGATATCTCTCCTTTTTTTCTGCGGGAGTGAAGAGAGCTCAGAAAATAAGCAGTAGCAGAAACAGAGGAGATTCAGAGAGGAGGATGAGAAGAAGAAGACAAAAGTAAAAGCGATTAAAGGCAAAGCGATTTGTAAAAAAGCCACTGAAATGCAAAGCACTTCGCTCCCCTCCTCGTGCCCAGAGAATCAGGTTCTTCCTAGAGAGAGAGACGTAAAGGGTAAAGAGAAAAGGAAGAATAAGGGTGTCTGCGACTGAGAGACCCGTGAGAACAATGTCAAATGGAGAGAGAGGAGAGTTAGATCGCATTTAATTTATTGAAATTTAAAGGAGAAACAATTAATGCTCTCGATTCGATTAGAAACCCAATTTTCTTCCACCCAAACCCACCAAATTAAATCCAACAATTTCTCCCTTTATTTATGATCCGAACCCATTCATTGAATTCATCAGCTTCACCCAAAAGCATTTATGGGGAACGTTGAAACTCAAGGCAAACGAAGAAGCCAGAAAGACCGAAGCTTGAATTTTGGAAAACCAGAGAGAGAGAACAGAGAGACGAAAAGCAGAAAGCCAAACGCAGAAGCCAGAAAGCACGAACTTGCTTCCCAAAAGACGGAAAGACCGAGGCTTTTTTCCATGCTTTCTCTCCCTCCTCACGTCATTCCACCATCGACGGCTTACACACACTGTCTATCAGTCTGCGGTCCCCTCGCAGCCGTTCGATCACACACCATCTTTTGATGGACCGGGGCAACTTTATATCCCGCGTGGCATCCTACATCAGATAAACCTCCCACCCCACCCCTACCCTACCACTTCACCTCCGCCGCGCTCGGCCGTCCGATCGCTTTCTCCCTCCCCTGTGAAACCCAAATTTCTTAAATCCGATGGTTGTTACGTTTCCTCGTGGAGGCATCAGAAAATTCTCCGTACGAAACGTTGTGCTTCTCTCTCCGTACCTTCTCTCTGTACCTCCCTCTTCCCACACCCACAGATTATATTTTCGCACCCACACCCCATGTACATGTACGTATTATATACCGTAGCTCTACGAATACGTACACATGCAATGTGCGTATACAACGCGACTCAGTTAGAAGGACGGGAAGGAAGAGTGGAATTGTAGATTGCAGTGTGCAGGGCGACTAGTGTCTGACTGTACAAAACGGGTGTATCAATCTGTGAGTGTGACTGAGTGACACTAAAATCTGCGGATGTGAAAGCAGCTGCAAGGGATCAGAATCCCTTCCACCTAATCCTCCTCATCAAACAATCTGAGTTCTTGAAATTTGATCCAAATTAAAAATACGGGTCTATTTTAAAAGTTATAATAATTTTAGCCGTTTGATTAAATTTCAAATATCCGAATTATTTAATCAGGAAGATTAAGTGAAGGGATTCATCCACATGTGTGTATCTATATGTATATATGTCCAATTCTAGAGAGAAAGTAATGTTTCTTGTGCGTAGCCGGCGATTTTTATTTGATGGAATTAGGGGGGGAGTCATGTTTCTTGTTTTTTATTTGGTGGGCGGAGTCATGTTTCTTGTGTGACTCGTTGTCATTCAAGGCGAATGACCAGATGGATTTGGATTCTATTCGGATCGAATCTTTACATTTTAGTCATTTATCATGTGTCATGCAGCTAAAAATTATTTGATTTTTTTATTTAAAAAAATGAAACACAAATAGTACCTGAAAAAAAAATTGACTATACGATGTATAATAAGATCTCGTTTGGGAGTTCGGACTGTACTAACTATTTCAGTTGGATAGGATAATTTGTCATCGGATAGCATTAACTATTTAGTCAAGCGTATTGACTATTTAATCGGGCGTTTGGTGCAATCCCGGATTAAAAACTCAATTCATTTTGAAGAAAATTTATGGCATTGAGTTTCACAATTTAAAACTAGCAAGAGAGATGGAAAAAGAGCCAGCTTGATTTTGTTTTCAGCGACCCGACTAATTAATACCAACGATTTGGAGTGTATAAGTTATCCGGCGTACGTCATATTAAATAGACCGGACCGCATAAATAATCCGGTGCTAATTTAATACGAAATGACACCAAACACCGAATAGTATTAAATAGTATTATCCGGTGTATTATCCGGCATACCAAACACTCTCTAAATGATTAAGATATGAAAATCCTACGACCAGGAGAGAATCCTACGACCAGGAGATAATCCTCTTCCAGACTAAATAACCCCACGCCAAATGTGGAACGGTGTCAGTGTGATCATACGAGACATTTGCATGTTTGTTGGGACCATATAACGCGTACCACAAAGTTGGATAAAAATGTGAACTGGCGCTGGTCCATTGGGCCTCCAAATCCCTACATACATCTGATCCAAGAGGTTCCAACTGATTAGGCTTATGGACCTAACAATATTCGTCATGCGCTAGAATTTTATGATTTAATTGTCAGTAATTCAAATTCAAATCAGTAAATAAAATCAAAATCGTATTTGTTTCTTATTTATGTCGCCAGATTGACATATGACGTATTGTCCAGTTGACGAATAAAGAGAAACTTGATACATTAACCTCTAAGGGCATTTGTGTTCTCCTTCACGAGTGGTCATGTCTCTATAACAAATGGCATACGTCATAGTTGTTGAAAGTGTCAGGCGGAACGCAATTGCATCTACTGCAACACGTCCCGCATGCCCTATGACACAGATTAGGCCTCGACGATTTTGAACACCTCACAGCACAAGCTCCATCACAGGCTGTAAATATTGCCATGTTTAGTTATATAAGCATATAATTAAGTGGTTTGATTAGTGTAAAGTATATAGCAGTTAATTAATTAACTAATACCTATTTTTGGATGAGGAGGAAGGTTTGCAGCGAAGGTTGTGGGCACCTGAAATGCGTCACCCTGAGTTAGTCAAAAGCTTTGAACATAATACTACAAAAACAGGATTAAGTAGTGTAATAATGTACAGTTTCACTGGAATCAGCGGCGAGGTGAAGAACGAGAAGAGAAACAAGAACGTGAGCGATCGGAACCTTCAACATCATTTTGGCCCTGGAGTATTTGAAAATATTCAGTCTCTCGGAGGATATGCAGAGTTAGAGAACTGAGAATATGTGTGGTTTGAAAGTGAAAAACTGGTGTGATATTTATAGAGACGTTCATGAGGGTTATGGGATATGAGGTCATTGAATTCAGTGACACCGCGATGACAAAGTTTTTTTAAAACATAACTGATAGCAAAAATTCAATAACACACACGAATACATGCATGAACACAATTACAAGAATTGTCGTATGAGGACGGAACCATGCAAGGCCTACGGGTTACAAAATCACGTTATATGAGTTACAAAATATGGTTTAAATAAAAAGAAAACTAATGAAAATGACTTGAAAACTTTGAGTTTTAATGATAAGGACAAAATAAAGGGTAAAGTGAATAGTACCAGGATTGACTTTTTAGTGTAAAAATGTGGTTTTTCGTTAAAGTGAACAGTACCGGGTGCTTTTCGTTAAAGTTCCCTTAAATAAATAGTTTCCCTAGCATTACAGTAATAAAAAACATGAAAAATTCAATGGTGATATTAAATGAGTTTAATGCAATAAATTGTCCAAGTATGCATGCATGCATGAGAATTGAGTGAGGTACAAGTATACGTATAAATGTAAGTGTATGGAAGGAGACAGTTTTAAGAGTTGTTAAACTGCTTAATTAACTTAATCCAGGTCATAATTTTGGTCACATCCTAATTGAGTAACAAATTAAGCACTGTGTCTGTATGACTAAGAATTACTTGCATCTGCCTCACAATCCAGACGTTTCTGTCGTCAGGGTTTCGGCACTTACAAATTCGAGTTTCAGCTTGTTAATTATGCAAAATGGGCGGGATTGGGCTCTGGGTCACTGAAAATAAGGCCCATGATATAATTTAGGCTTTTCAGTTTTGAGTAAAGTGGGCACGTCAATTTCAACTTCAACTGCATTGACTTGTGAGAGACCATATGGTCCAAAATTTTCCTTATGGACAGCTCAGTCCTCGTGATCGAATCCGGATCCTCGCCTGATTCTTTTCATAAGAATCTCGAGAATTTGTCCTTTTTTTTCGTTTATTATACATCGTGCGATCATAAATTTTTTTAAATTTTATTTTTTAAATTAAACACAAAAATACTTGACAAAAACTAATCGCACAATGTATGATGAACGGACACGATTCACAGATCTTCAAAAGATAGTCATTCCACTCTTACAAAAGTCATCGAATGTATGTTGTACTTGTATAAGGTCGGATGGTGCTCAAATTGAACAAGGCTTGTCCATTGTAAAAAGTGCATGATCATCGTGAGCTATGGCCCCAAAAATAAATTCCTTATGGATACCTTTTCATGACGTTTTACTAACAACATCGAAATGGAAGAGTCATATTTGAACAAGAAGAAAAAGAATAACATACTTACAAGCAATTTATGTAGCTTTAATAACACAAAGTGACATTTTTATTTATTTCGAAACATATTATTTATTCACCTGAAGGCATGAACACCTTCAATTCCCACATATACAGCACCTGCATGCCCTACACGAGCACGTTTGTTTGAGTTTCAAGATAGAGGATTGTTTTAAGGACACTTGCGTCTGCCGCCGTGGGTGGTGAGGGTGGCGTAACACGGGCAGGTCTCAAGATTGCCGGCGGTACCTGGAGGAACACAGCTGCAACGCTGGCAACAAGTCCCGCATGCCCTCTTGCAGAGATGAGGCCTCGATGATAAACGACATCGAGCACTGCATGCTCCGCCACAGTCTACATATATATATTTACGTTCAATCAAACACTGCAGTACTATACAAGTCCAGATGAAAAATCTAAAAATAAACATTTACTTAATTACCGATTTTCTTGAGGAGAGAAGTCTGTTCTGGATTGTTGTTTACCTGAAAATTCAAAGCATATATAAAAACATGCATATATCACCTTAAAGCTAGCTTATAAAACACGAAAAACAAAAGATGAAGCTAGCAGATAATTAACTACGTAGCTAATTATAATTAAGCGAAAACTTAATAAATAATTACCTTCTCATCAGCTTCGACAAGTGTGAGAACAAGAAGGGAAAAGAGTAGTGAAACAATCACAACCCTTGATGAGGTCGAGATGGCCGACATGGCTTGCTGATTAACGAGATTTAATTATTTCCTTACTTATATTCGTCTCAAACCTAATTGAAACTAAGCTTAACGTGTAGTGGTATTACCCTGTGGTTTTCATTTGCATGGCTTCCCTATTTATAGGGCAGGAGTTTGCCAGCTGGGTGGGTACGTGTGGCATATGCTAATTGGCGGAGAATAATAAAGAAGCCAAAATATTAAGGAAAAAAAAGGCAAAAGCATGAAAAGAAAATATAAGGCATCAGTCCTGTAAAAGCTTTTGGAATCCTGTGCCTGGACGATGAGTAAAGCTATCATCTTTGCGTTTTGTATTGCTTTCGTGAGGATGAACTTTCCAACTGGCCTTAGGTTGTAGTAGCTCATTCATTGTAATCATGCACGTCGAAAATTAATGATGAGTTTTTTGTTTGAAGGAAGTTGGGTTCTACTATAAAGAGTCAGGAGCAGATATACATTAGGATCAAGATGGTCATAAGACCACTAAAATCTGAAAAATATACATGTGAACGTCTTCTGAGAATGTTTAGAATGTTTGGTACATGTTTTTTTTGTGCTCACTAAGTGTTCGATATACTGACTGCTAGACATATCTCCACAGATTATGTCGCCAACACTCGATAAATTTTCTTGATATTACTTATTAGATTGCTTCAGCATATGTCGATATCTGTTGACATATGCACAACATAGTTTGGCTGATGACAACAAACCCACTAAGTTTTTAAAGAAATACCTTGGTGAATAAACTGATTTTTTTTTTTTTTTTTTGCAGACTTCGCATTCTGTTTCTTTTTGAAAAACTTGGACTTTTTAACACTAGAATCGTCCAAAGTTTAAATCCTAGATCCATCACAATAGAGAGTAAGCTAATTACGTTTAAGCCCATGAAAGTCTCCCATTTTTTCGATGTGAAATTCATACTCTCAATGTTTTCATTTTTTCCTTATTCTTTGTCGCGTAGCAAAATGGCGAATTAGATAGATAAAGGCACACACCACGCACACAGTCTAGAAGACTATTTACAGAAAATTAAGGTGGACTTATCGGACTTCCCTATGCATATAAAGCAAGCTAGTGAATCTAGCTTAGCTGTTAATTATGGAACCTTGCTATTAAGTATGCTTAAGTTGCAAGACATGGGCAATCAATCAATTTTTCATTTTTTATTCATTTCAATACAAATATCTAAGAAAGATCATCTCAAGATCTCTTCCACCAAGACCACCGGATCAAGTGATTCGGACCTTTGAAATTTCATCCAACTGCAAAAAATTATTATAGCTTTTAAGGAATCAAAACATGTGGGCTGTTGAATGAAATTTCAAGGTCCGGATCACTTGATCAGTGATCTTGGTGGAAGAGATCCGAAGCCAAATCTCTTGACATAACCGAATATACATTAGAATAGAATTCACTTGATTTAACTCAGAAATAAAGATAAATTAGAATAGCGTTCGAAACTCTGAAATATAACTTTAAAAAGGTGAATTTTAAAGTTATATTCCAGGCCTGCACAAAAAAGAAAACACAAAAATCTTGGGTTGATAGATACATGTACTGCTTTAAAATCAGGTGGCTGAGATAAATAGTTGAGAATTAAGGTAATTGAATATAAAAAAATCCATATATAGAATTGGGTTGATATTTATGGAAATGTATCATTTCCGAATCCCTTCTTATTAATCCATTAAGTTTGGAAATTCAGATTATTGAAATTTGATCAAACGGCTAAAGTTATTATAACTTTTAAAAATGAATCCCTTTTTATAGTCGTTTAATTATATTTTAATTGTCCGAATTTTAGAACTTAATAGATTAAGAAGAAGGGATATGGTAGGATCCCTTTCCATAAATATCAAGCCATTCTATATATGGATTTTTATTTATTTAGGCCGTGTATGGTCCTTTCTTGTTTTTTGCTGGCTGGCCAGAAAAGTGACAGGTCTTTTTAAATGTGATAGGATGGATAATGGACTCTTCTGCCCAACTTATATATATATGAAGTGGAGTCGACTACCAAACCAAAAGGCACTAATGAAGTGGTTAGTAGTGGATTATTAGTTGGCTTTGGACCCAATCATTTTCCATCCAAACATCTAATCAAGTAATTAGTATTTGCCAAGCAAACAAATATTTAACCTTATATAAGAGTGATGCATCTACAAAGCTCGAAATTATGTGTTGTCTTACTTATGTACAAATTAGCTTTGGTGATCGTTGTTGTTCGACTATCGCTATCTCTTTAACCTCGTCATATGAATCAATAAGAGAAATAAGAAAAAGAAAATATACTCTTAATTACACGATAAAATATTTGGATGAAGTACATGTGCCCGATTGGCCACACCTGCACTTAGAAAGGGGGACTTGTGCTTTATCTCAAATGAATGAGATGAGACCACACAACAAGTGACGGATGCATATTGGGACATAGATGTCGCGGAATCACTCAGATTTTGAAAAATATACAAGTGAAGGTTTTATCAGGACCCTGCAAATGTTTGATACCGGTCATTTTTGTGTGCACTAAGTGTTAGAGCAAATGTCTCTCGCATGTTATGTCAACAACACTCTTCAAATTATTTTAATAGCACTCATCAGATTGGTTCGTCATATTTCATTATCTATTAACATGTGCGCAACTTGGTTAAGCTGTTGACAATAAACTCACCAAGCGTTCGACGAAATGTCTCAGTAAATAAACTGAAATTTTATTACGCATTTTGCGTTTTGTTTTTATCTAAAAAACTTAAACCTTTAATAATGAGACTCACAAAATTCAAATTCTGGATCCGTCACCTCCCGTAGCCAGAGGCTGGAGGACTGACTAAGGGTTGGTTTGGTATTGCTGTGCTTTGAAAAAAAGTTGTTGTGAGAATAAGCGGCTGTGAAATAAATCAGCAAAGTGTTTGATAAACTTTTTTGTAAAAGTGCTTTTGGAAAAAAAAAAACAGTCTGATAGTTGGTCTTTTCATTAAAGGAGCACTGTAGCTCCGTGTGCTTTGAAAAAAAAGCCAGTTTTCCAAAGCTGCAAATAGCAGCTTCAGCTTTTTCCTTTGATTTCAGCTTATTCTCACAGCAACTTCCAAAATAAGCATTTTTTTTTCAGTTTACCAAACATCTAAAACCCTCACAGCTTTTTTTCATGGGTGCTTTTTTTTTAAGCACCTCACTCCCAAACCACCCTAAGAAGATCTGCTCATTTTACAATATCGCCAAATGACAATTTGACTGGCAACATTGATTAGCTAGCTACAATTGTCGTGTTCCTCCTGTAGTTTTCAATTGCATGAGCAGCCTGTGGTTTCGTGATATTTCATGACCTAAAAAATGGAACTGGAAAGCAGATTTTTACTCACTAAATTTGGCATTATTGGCAACTGGCAGCAACGACGATAGCACTTTTTCCTTTTGGTCGTGACTATCAAAGCACTTTTTTATACCGCCAAAATCTTGGGCCTTCCGGTACAAGGCAGAAAGGAAAAACAACTGGTGGTTCGTAATTCTTGGGCCTTCTCAAATTTTCAGCTTTCTAGGCTTTCGCTTTTTTCCCTTCGTTTTGCAATCCAACCAGCCCATCGGCTTTGCTGATTGCTGATTGCTCATTCCTGTGAAAATTTTCATCACATTCTTTCATCTATCTTATCTCATTCAGTCGGAAGCCCATCGAAAACTTACAGACAACTTTGTTCGTCGACTCCCACATCGAAAACTTACAGACAACTTTGTTCTGAATTTCTCTGGATTCCAATGCCTCTGTTGTCTGTTCGGAAAGGAGAATTCATCCTCCCCCAGGCTGGCAACCAGGTGCTGATCTTCGTACTTCGGGGAGTACGTATTTTGTTAAGGAATACGCTCGAGTGACTCGTAGTTTATTTACCCCGTGATTTGGAAAAGACCGGGATGATCTCGTTGTAGATATGCTCCTTGAAACGTTTGATTGATTGGAAGTGAATTGAATTTGGCTAAGTAATAGCAGTTATTGAAGCAACTCCAGCATTTTCATGGTCTCTGCATTGACAACGTATGTTTCGAGTATACGGATTTACATCAGACAAGTATGAGTATACACACCGAGTAGCGGAAGAAAGTTAAAACATACATATACACACAACACGTACGGCTAGGTATAAATGTCACTGTACAACAATTACGAAGACATTATACATGTACAAAGATTTTAGGGATTCACTTTCAAGTCTTCTTCCCCTCTCTGCGTGCTCCTTGGCATGACCAAGATGTACTTGAGGGATCGGCAACACAGATCTGAACGCGTAATACCTCATGAACGGCGCCTCGATATAGCACCGCGAGAACCTCCTCTTGTTTGGCCAATCCAAAATCCAACAGAGTGAAGCACCGGGAACATAACTCATCCCGCATGCGGTAGCCATGTGACCATCTCCCAAGCGTCCACCATTTTACACAAACTTGCCGCTCCGATATCTTGCTACTCTGGAGCGCCTTCAGGACACATTCAGCCTGCAAATTATGTTATTAAACTACTATAAGCATCTAAAATCAATAGCAGGTTTTTCCAGAATGTATAATATGGCTGAGAGAAATCAAGAACCGCGTACATTTTTCAGAACGAGATGTATCGTCTTATGACATGGAAAAGCACAGAAGTAATTCGGTTTAGGGTTCAATGCAAATTCATCGAAAAATAAACGAGTTGGAAACGTAGATTCCTACGGAAAATTATTCAGTGGAGAGGGTAAGAGAAATCAAGAACTGCATACATTTTCAGAACAAAATGTATCGTCTTATAACATGGAAAAGCACAGAAAAATCGCTGAAAGGAAACGAGCACGACAATGGCAGAATGAATTGTATCATCTTAGAAGTATCATATCCCTTTCCTCACAGTCTCAACTGTCACATCCCGGCCCGGGACGGATTACTTCCCGGGCTCGGTCTACCACATAGCACGATATTATCCGTTTTGAGCCGGACCACGCCCTCACAGTTTTGTTTATGGGAACTCACGAGCAACTTCCCAATGAGTCACCCATCTTGGGAGTGCTCTGTCCCCCTTCTCGCTTAACTTCGGAGTTCCTACGGAACCGAAGCCAGTGAGCTCCCAAAAGGTTAGGTAAGGATGATAATATACGTTTAAGGATCACTTTACTGGACGATGTACGGTCGCTAGTGGCCTTAATGCGAATTCATCGAAAAATAAACGAGTTGGAAACGTAGATTCCGACGGAAAATTAATCAGCGGAGAGGGTGATGAAGTGTATACCGGTACTCTCAGCCAATTCAGGCAGTAGTGCAAACCAAGTAGGTTAACAAGCACGGTAAGCTTTGGTTTGAAAAGAAACATTTCCACATCCTGATATCCAAATTGCAGTTGGTTCAAATTTCGCATCGCCTTCTGATACTCTCCAACCTCAAGGGATTCAGACGACGAGCATTTCTCCACGAATTGAACCACCGCGGCAGCAATCGCGGCCTTCTCGTTGTGCAGCTCGATGTAAAAGCTCCTCCACCCCTGCAGAAATCATGAATTTCCAGAAGAGTATAACAAACACCATTGACTTACAACATATGCTTTAGGTTTCTTTTATCTAAAGAATCGAACTTTCAAGTGTTTTTCTCTAAAACGTAATGAGATCGAGGGCTTCTGCGTGAAAATCGTACTTCCTTCTCCGAAAAAATCATGGATAATCATTAGGGATTGATCACGCCACAAGCTCAAATTTTCAATTGATCAAATAATTTGATTGATTGACGATTGGGAAATTACCATGGACGTGGGCTTTTCGATTGCAGTGGAAGAAGAAGAAGACGACCCATGATCGGAAAATTCCAGAAGAGGCCATCGCCGTCGTACCAGACACTCCCATACGCAATCCGACTTACAGAGCTCCCTCCAAAACCGAGAACAGCTGCCCAACGCGCACAAATCCCACACCTTCGTTTCCAAAAATTCAAATGAAAAACAAAAAACACACACAAAATTAATATCTACAACCATCGGAAGAAAACGAAACGATCGAGGAGCTTCGGCTCACCGGTAACAAGGAAGCAATTTGGAGAGCAATATCGTCCGGAACGTGGAGGGGAAGAAGAGAGCCCATCGTGCTTTGCGTGCGACTCTGAAACGTGAAGGAGGAGGAAGTATTTGACTTGAAAATTTGTTGGGGACTTTCTTCTTCTGCACCTTCCGCTTTCCACCTCATTGGAGTTTCCATCACGCAAACGACACGTACGCCAAGCGCTTCCGGAACAAAACGACACCACCGATTTTTCACTCGTTCCCGCCAGCCGTAAAACGACATCAGAGGAGATAAAACGGAGGGAAAAGTTCATTTCGTTTTACGGTTAATTGGGTGCTTATTTTAAAGGTAATGGGGTCATGCAGATGAGAAAAACCAGGAAGAAGGTAATTCACCATTAGATTAATTTAGTTTAACTAATTTAAAACGTCTTGAAATTTAAACTAATTTAACAACAATTAATCAATGTGAGAAAGTAAAAATGCACTCAACAATGAGTGATTACAGTTTACCTTTTTCTTTGCCTAAACATTATGGTTTTACTTGGAACTTGTAAATTTGCTTACAAATGGAAAGATGTAAAATAGTGGGAAAGGAAAAAAATCGTTATGATTTGAATGGACGACAACTTATTGTAACAACACATGTTACAAAAGAAATTAATATATGTCAAACGAAAACATTATTTGTTCTTCTCCCTTACGATTCATCACTCGAGACTACACTTTTATTTATTAATTAATCTTTAGATTGAACAAATTAAATATAAAAAATCAATTAAACACAAGGAGAGACTGCACAAGAAAAAACGAAAATATGAAAATCACTACCACCATTATTATGTTTAACCATAATTCTCACCAAACCAAAGTGATCAACCCAGCCTTGTTACCTTTTAACCCTTAGTATAGACACACAAATCACCTAACGACTCGCTATTAGAACTATAGCTTAATAGTATTCATTTTTACCTAATACACATTTGCCATTTAATGCATAAAATAAATTTTAAAAATAAAATAAAACTAATTAAAAGGGTTTGAAAACTTTGAGTTTTAACGATAAGGACAAAATAAAGGGTAAAGTGAATAGTATCATGATTGACTTTTAACATAAAAATATAATTTTTCGTTAAAATAAAAAATACCGGGAGTTTTTCGTTAAAATTCCAAAAAAAGAAAACCATGCGAAATGGCATGCAACCCACAAAGTCAAGACCCGTTTCCAGTTTTGCTTGTGGCAGTAGACTTCCACGCCACAACACCAACACAAGTTGGTCTTCGATTATTGCCAAAAGTGTTTGCTTACAATATTGTAACACACATTTGCATAAATACAGCAAGAAAATTGAAAAGAAAAAAAAAGACATTTAAGAGGTCCATGAAGCAGATCTTTTTATTAGGGGTTTCATTTGCTCGTCCTCCTCCAATGCTACCATGCCCAAATGAGACGGGTCTTCCAGCATCATCTTCGACACCAAGTACCCGGCAATCGACCATGTCTGGTACTTCCGTGCCTGCTTCCCCATGTACTTCCCTAGCTTCCCGTCATAGTACTCCGGCCAGCCGTCTTTCGACAACCGGCTCTCCGCCAGCTCGATCGCACGTCGCGCTATTTGGGGCCTCCCCGTCTTTATGCATGCCGCCGTCAACAGCCACAGCAGCACTGCGCCAATCACAAAAATAAAATTATTTTACGTAACATATTTTCCGTCAAATTTCATTTGCCATTTAACAAGGCGCTTATGAGTAAGTACTTTGTACAAAAGCAGTTTCAAATAAGTGAATAGGCGATAAGTTCACCTGGCCAAGAGCCTCCATTGTGGTAACTCCACCTAGTATTCTTTGGATCACTGCCAGTAACAATCCTCCACTCATGACTTTCTATTGCTGGATAGCAAATCTTCAACGGCACTTCTCCGACCAACTCATCCCACCGCGACTCAATGAGATCCATGATCGCCGATGCCTGCTCCGGCGTCGCCAAAGACGATAAAATCGCCATGCAATTACCCAAACAGAACCACCGGAAATCCATTCTGGCCGGGCTCACATTCCCAATGAAGTAACCGCCGCGGCTCGGCATGAAATCGAACACCCAATTGGGCAGCGAATCCGGCATGACGTTGAACTTGTTCACTGCCGTATGAGAGTACTCCTCCGTCTTGTAGCGGTAGATGTCGTTGAGCTGCTTCAGGTCCAGCCAGAAGTAGCTGCGCATGTGGTAGCTCAGGGCGTGGAGGCGGTCCGTTATGCGGTTTACGAATTCTTTGCCGCAGTTGTCTTGCTTGAGCAGAACCAGTGCGCATCGTAATGCCATGAAGAACAGTGCTTGAATTTCGATTGGATATCCGTAAACACCCTGCAATACACATCATATCGTATTTTGATTAAACAAAAATTCTCTACGCCAGAAGTCGATATTAGATGCTAATGAAACGTGTCGGCATAAATTTTGTTACACATATAATCGATAATGAAATATATGCAATATCGACAATCTATTATTTAATAAAATAAAAATGAACTTCTTACTTAAAAGAAGAAAACCATGACATGACTAATCAATCATATCATATGACGAGTGGTTAATCTCTTCTCGTTACGTTATCGATATCAAATCGATACATTGTCAATATTAATTTTGATCAGTTTAACGATTAAGATGTAATTTATAATTATTTTAGCCGATTTTTCTTGATCGCTACTATCGACTAAGTGTCCATTGATAAAGAATGGATGTAGGGTTTAGATTATAACTAAAGCAAAATATGACTAATTAGTAATTAGCGCACTGAAGGCGTCTGATAAAATGGGCAAGTAAACTAACCATTCTGCGATCAATCATACAACATCCATCAGCACAGAGCAGGGTAGGGAAGGTATCAAATCCTTCTGAGAGGCAGAGATCGAGGATGAGGCGAATGCCGTTTTGGCAATCGGGCATTTCGGAGACCGAAGAGTCCCCGGTCGACTTTGTGTAAGCTCGAAGCAATATGATCCACCAGAATCCAGAATCGACCGGAGCCACTCTTCCGATTGCGGTCTCGCCAAAATCCGCAGTTATGGTTTCGTAGTTTCGTATGGGGTCATGGTGCACTTTGAAGCTCGCCGGCATGACCCCTTCTCCTAGCTTGAATTGGTCCACAAATTTCTTCAGTGATTGCAGGCGAAGTGTTTTCAAAAGAAAGTTCTTCACTATCTCATATTCTCCATTCATCAAAAATGCCAATGCACTTGGCACAAAATCTCTAACAAACACCTATACAAAAAGATTACTAAGAAAAGCATGAAATAAATTTGTAACATTAATTCGAGAGAAGTATACACAAAAGGAACTGGTTATGTTATGATATATAGTTTATATAAGAGCTCGTTTGTATGTGCTTTTAAAATGACTAAAAACGCTTTTGGTGAAAATGTTTTTAGAACCAATCCTTAGTAAAAATGCAAGTAAATCCTGGAAAAACACTTAAAGTGCTTCTCAGAAGAAGCACATAACTGGTGCTTCTTACATAAAGCACTTAAAGTACTTTTCTTAATAAAAATACAAGTAAATCCTGAAAAAACACTTAAAGTGCTTTCCAGAAGAAGCACATAACTGGTGCTTCTTTCAGAAAGCACTTAAAGTACTTTTGAAACCTAAGAATATTTTTTCTAAAAATGCTTTCATACATTTTAAAAGTACATTTAAACGAGCTCTAAAGCTTCAGTCCGTAGTGTCCCTCCAGTTCTATTTTTAATTAAAAGTTTACCTGATCATAGTTAAGTTCTTCGACCGAATGGTCGACGGCGGCAAGGGTTCCAACAGGCTGGCCACGGAAGTGAACTACAGAGCGGCGCAAGGTTTCCCAGGCATCGGAAACCATGGGATTGGTGTCAAAGCTTGGTCTAGGACTCCCCAAAAAAGACAACTCGCTGAACGACCTTTCATCGAATGATCTCTTCTTCTCCACGCTTACCGGTCTAGGCCTGTCCAGCAACCTCAGAAAATCGTAGTCTTCTCCGATTTCGAAAACAGGCGGCTCGTGAGTTCTCGCATTCCCATTTTGTGAAGCATGATCCCCATTAACTGGATACATCTCTTCCGATTCTCGATCCTTGAATATCGATTGAAAACGGCGATTTCGGTATCAAATCTAGGGTTCAAGAATCTGCATAGGTTGACCGCATGAGTTCATCACAAAAAAATATATATAATGTAGATTTAGCACGTAAAGTTGATGGATATTGAAAGCAACTAATTCCTTTACTTTTTTCTTGTATAAGTCGTCGAGTAAAACTTTTGCTTACCAAAAACGAAGCAGAAAAGCTAACGAAGGGAAGAAGATGGCTGCTCGCCCTGCTGATGATGCGAGCAATGTGGCAACTTATATGGTGGAGCGAATTGGGGAGGATGAAAAAGTTGGCAGCGGGGAAGCAAACGGTCTCATAGTTTTTGATCGAATCGACGACATTCATAATCTTCAACGATACTTCAAAGATAAGTACAAGACGCAAGAAAATGGCGTTGTAGTTAAATGTGGACGGAAGTTGGCAATCTAGGTAAATCCGTCGGCATCTTGGGTTGTTCCCCTCGTTTTTGTCTTTATTATTTTTGTGTAGCCCGAATGGTTTATGGTTGTCATATTTCCAAAGTCCAGAGGCTGCCGGACCAAATCAACATTTATAGAGAGTTTTAACGAAATATTCCCGATAAATTTTAACATTTTCTTTCCTTTGTTTTAATTTTTATTTCCATGATCCAGAGATCAAGGTTTAAGCAACATTTTTTTTTTCTTTTGGGAACAAGTTACAAAATTGAAGATCTAAGTGAATTGTTTGTTTAAAAGAGATTTTTAAGACTAAGAAGGTGGGATCTAGGAGCATGTGGTCGATATTCTAGCAGATAGGATGTTGGATTTTCATCCATGAGTCTCAGGTTCGAAACTCTTTATTTCTTAAATTATTGTAATAGTTTTGAATTCTCCCCATCTGGTTAATAATAATAAAATTTAAAGAAAAAAAATGGGATATAGGAAGTAGGAAGCATGTCAGTTGACAGTTGTCCACGAGGAATTGCCAAAAATAGCATATTTAGCTTATGGAAATAGGTATGCAAAATATGAGTTTTATTCTCATTTTTTTGTATATGGTACATTTACTAACATATAATAAAGTCGTCACTTAGTACTATAGTATAGTGATATTCATTTTCACTTGTAAGTGAGAGGTTTTAGGTTCGATTTTCGTAAAAGACGAATTTGAACCATATTATTGTTAGATGCGGCTTAGCCTACTCCATCACCTTTTAGTGTCAATAATATCTTTTACTCAAAAAAAAAAAATAATAAAGCCGTTTATAATAATAAACAAAATATTGATAACAACCCTTAGGCTTAATGAGTTAGAGAACTTGTCCAAAGTCATTCGTCCACGAAAATTGTAAGCAAATCATACACAAAGAAAATTAATTTTTAGATAGCTTCCAAGATTTTAATTGATAAGTTTCAAATAATCAAGAGCAGGTTCCACGACGTATATTTCATGACAAATTTCCAATGTAAGATCTGGCGGCAAGTTTAATAATATTCCAAATAGTTTTATTTCTTCCAACTACAAAAAAGTATTTCTAAATTAAAAGTCCGCATCCTTACTATTACGGTTGTTTGGGCTTGTTTGTAGGTGGTTAGATTTGCACATTTTAACCATTTACGATGGTGCGGAAATTTGGTTTCAACAATTGATATTTTCATTGAGTGCTAAATTCATGTTCTCACCTTAATCGATTGATGTCTGTTGACAACCAAGACAGTTCAGTCAATATCGACAATCAAGAGTTACTGAAGATTTATAGTAGTGCTCACCACTCAACAACTATAACTCTAGGATACTCCAAGAGATACTCGATATCCATTTCAAAAAAATCATTTTGCACTCCTCATCAAGATACATTTAAAAAAAAAATCAATTTCTAACTGACTCATTACTTGATTAACGGCCCGATTTCTGCCCAGCCCAGCCCAGCCCAATCCAACTCACCCCCTCATCTCATTTGATAGACCGCTTCGCTTTCAAAACACGATACCCTTTTTTATATTTCCCGACCGTTGAGATTGAAAGCTCCCTCATTGACAACTCGCAACTCTTAACACTCTGTAGTGCTCTCTCCAACGGTCTTCTTCTTCTCCTCCAAAACTTCGCTCTCCAAAGATCCGATCTTTTTCTTCTTCTTCTGCAATTTCTCTTCCCAAATGGGCACCAAAGAGCTTCCGGACTCCGCCTCTCAGCGCCGGAACTGGCAGAACATCTTCAACGCGCTGGTACAGATGCTGCGGTCTCAGCAATCGAACCTCGAGACGATGGCCGGCGACAGAAAAGTCTTCAAAGATCACGTCAGAGTGCAAGAAGAGAAGTGGATCTCCGCGTTTCATCTCTTGGGAGATCAAATCCGCCTGGTATTTTCCCCAATTTTTCAATTTCGTAAAATTAGGGTTTCGTGTATTGACATACGAATTTTATTTTGGGGGTTTGGAATTGAAAATTTCTGTGGGTTTCTTGTGAATTTGTGTGTAGATGAAGGTGGACTTGGAATTGAAAGAAATGGAAGGCTCCGTTGAGGCGGCTAAGTTAGGGTGGGCTCTTAGTATGAAGCAACAAGAGGCTTATATCGCGAAACTCAAGTTAGGTGAGTATTTTTTTTCATATATGCAAAAAATATTGTTACTTTATAAGCATGATTTTCTGTAGATTGTGTTTGATTTCGTTAGAATTCTGTTTTCGAAACACAAGAAAACTTGGGTTTAGAATGTTTATAGCGTTCCATGTCGATTTGAGTAGCAATTTGAGTTAATCTGGCTTTTTTCCTGTCAATGTATTAGGTTTGTTTTGAGTAGCAATTTGAGTTAATCTGTCTTTTTTCCTGTCAATGTATTTGGGTTGGGCCAATCCAAACTCGCCCATGTCCAACCCGACCTTAAACCTGAACAATCGGTTTTTTTTTATTTATAACCCGCCCGAATCCAACCCAATTTCAACATGTTCATTGAGTAGCAATTTGAGTTAATCATATGTCCGATACAAATGATGGTAGCAATTTGTCTTAATTTCGATGATATTTCCGTCAAAATATCCCATGTTAGCAAATTAGCAAGGGTCTCTTTTAGATGATGGGGTACTTGTTGTATGTGGGTGGGAATTCGGGCTGTTTTGTGATATTATTTTTGATATTTTTGTACTTACAGAATACTCAGACAGTGAGTTAGAAGGTTTCAAAGCATGGTTTGACCTACACTCCAACAAAAATACCACCTTAAAGCAGCAATGTGATAAGCTTGCTTCCGAAAAGAGCTTTGCATGGCATCAGTACGACCTTATGGAAAATGATTACAAAACTAAACTGAATAGCAAGAATTCTGAACTCGAGCAGGCGAATGCAAAGATTCAAACTCTTCTTGCCAGTATGGAGCAGTTACAGTCCTCAAGTAATGGAAAGGATGACAAGATTGGAATATTAATAAGTAAAGTTGCAAAGATGGAGGTTGATTCAAACAAGTTCAAGGAGGAAATTTCGAAACTTTCGAAGGAGTTGGAAACATTAAGAAATTCCACAAGTACTTCGTCTACTCCTGTTTTGAACCGGTGTACAACAAGAACTAGAGGCAAGAGTAGTGTTAATGTAACTGTGAAGAAAGATTCGTCGGCTGCACAACGTCCTCATCCTTCAAAGGACACCAAAAAGGTACTTCCGATTTTAATGAGTTCGAATCAGATGTGTTCTTATTTATTTCTCTCTGCTATTTTGTAGCACCAAATGCTAAAACTACAATATTTGATCTTCTGTTTTCTGGTTGATCAGGGGATCGGCAGTACAAAGAGAAACGCAGATGATGTTATAACCATTACCGAGACTCCAAAGTTGTTCTCATCCAGATTTAAAGTACCCAAGTTGAAGAATGCATCATCACCCGGTGTAAGATAATCCAACTGCGTTTTCCTAACGACGATTGTCACACTGTATTTCATGTGGAGTTGTTCAGTTTTAGCTTGTCTTGTGTTCTCCTAGAGTTCATTGCTTTTGTGTAAATTATGTGTCAATTCTAACAAGTAGTAAGATATATGATTGGATCTGTCAAGCATCTTAACAGTTTTAGCTTTTGGCCTGTAAAATGATCCTAGGCTTCTATGTGGTGTTATCTTACACATATATCCTGTAAATTTTGACAATTTTTTTTTTCTTTTTTATCAGCGGGAATTTGATTCTTAGTAGACTTATCTATTTTTTCCTTTATAGCATTTTTATTCTCAAGGCCTATTTGTAATTGCCTCTAAAAGCACTTCTACTACGTTACGCAGAAAAAACTAAAAGCTGCTTTTGGATCGTAAAAGCCCTTTCTAAAGAAGGGGCTGCTGCACCACTTCCAGCTTCTCCAAATGCAAAAGAAATTAAGAGTTGCATTTTGGCCATAAAGCGCTTGCTTCTTTAGTGGATTTGGATTTTCAATAAAATTTTGGCATGTTAAGCTGTTGAAAAAGAGTCTTTTTAAGTATAAGAACTTTTTACAAACTGGATTGTTGATGGGTACCCATTAAAATCAATTTAATTTGATTTCACCTTGTACCATTATCACCATCACCAATCTCAACTATATATTATAGTGATATCAAATTAAACGGGTCTTTAACGGGTGTCCGTTAACAACCAAATGATTGATTTGTCACCTCTACTCACGAGCATATTTCCAAACTATCCACACAACTAATTCATTCTTAACTAATAACACAGCAGGATCATGAACTACAATTCCAGGGTAAAACAACACCACGAACATCATTAATTGTTACATCATGATGATGAAGTAGTTGTTTTCATTAACTAATAAGTACCCCAATAGTGAGGCCACCACTTGGACTGCACAGAAGACTGATAGGACACCAAAACGAGCAACAGCCCCAGAAACAAGGCCACGCCCCAAGGGGATGCTCCTCCACCTTCAGCTGCCTTATCAGCCACCGCCGCCTTCGTCCTCACCCGAAAGTTCCCGTATGTGATCAAACAGTAAGCGACAATGGTCAACAACAAGGGCAGAAACAAGACAAATATATTGAACCCGAACTTAGTTCTCTCCATCTGCGCCTTGTAGCTGGTGTAAGATGAAAATATTAGTAACGCAACCACTATGCCGACTAGCATCACTAGAGACGACGGCGGCGCGGAGACGGAGGCTAGGGTCTCCTCCATCCATCCCTTCCTTCCTTTTCTCTCACTCAAAAACCAACCCATCTCTCTCTTGCTAGTGTTTTTTTTTTCCTTGGTTTTTTTGAGTGAGATGAAGGATGAAGATGGTATTATATATACCCATGTCACTGTAGCACCTTTCGGGCAACGTATTTTAGCTCCTCCACGTGACATTGTATCATTGGTTCGGGATGTCACGTGGCATTCCAAGGTTAGACAGTAAGAGGATACAAAAGTACCATGGGAAATGGAGGTTAACTTTTCCCCAAGTAAGCTAGTTTTTTAAGAAATGAATCTTCTCCATATCCCTTCTTTCTAATCCACTAAGTTCGAAGATCCGTACCGTTAAAATTTAATCAAACGGCTATAACACAGGGGTTAATTTTTAAAGTTATAATAACTTTAGCCGTTGGATCAAATTTCAACAGTATGGATCCCCTAACTTAGTGGATTAGAAGGAAGAGATCCGGAGAGGATCCCTTTATGTTTTTCATGATTTGAAATTGCTAGGGTTTTAAGGTGGGGTCTGATATGGGAGGTTTGCAGTGCAGTAGTGTTGCCTTTGTGCCTTTGGCATAAATTCTCAGGTTGCAGATTCTTATCTCCCACCAATCTTTGTATCTATTCCTTTTGGATACTTTGACATGCCCACCGAGTCGGATAAGAGATAAATGTGCTCGGAACACAGATATGTAAGTCATACATTATTATACAAGTGAAGAGAATTTTATTTTTCAAGTGTCTCTCTACTTGTATAATGACATTTAGCGTATATGTCCGTGTTCCAGACACATTAAAAAAGTATCTCGAGTCAGAGAGAATTTGATACTAAAATGTTAAATTTTCCAAAAAAATAAAATATAATAAGCACATAAAACAGGGAAAGAAGAATATATGCTTCTTGGTTGATTGCAAATCTTCACGATCAGGGAAGGGTTGGATGTGCTGTATCTGCTATGTTATATGTGATTAAATTTTTTATTAAGTTTTTATGACGTGTTTGAGATTGTTTTACGACAACCAAACATGGCTTAGGACACTTGAAAGGACTTCTGATTGCATTTGAGAAAAAAACTTTGAAAGTGCTTATGACTCATAATTTTTTTTTTTGAAAAATATATATGAAATGTTTTTTTTTTCTTTTAAGAAAGCACTTCAAAGTGTATATTCAATAGACACTTGATATTTTTAATAAAATTGAACGTGTAATGGAGTTGATTTTCACCTTTTCTTTTAACCTCTCACCCATTACCTTTTATTTCTGACCATCAAATTAAAAAATCAAACGAAAAAATCAAGATAATTAAACAGGATAATATAAGAGGAGTGACTATATATACTTCAAATAAATGCTTTTAAGCAATTATATTACGAGAAACTATATATAAGAAATACTTATGCTCATAAACACATAAAAACACGCTCATTCCCCCAAACAAAAACCGGATACGGCGAAATATGGACCTATTGGGTCTTGTTGGACTTAAGTTGTTGGGCTTAATTAGGGCTGGCTTAAGTTGGGCTTCCTGAATAGCGCGGCCCGTTATTGCATTAGGGCTTCAGATGCATCCCGAAACGTTTCAAACCGCGAAACCCAAAAAAGGGAGGGCAATTTTCCCTGTTTTGAATATCGAATTTCACACCCTCGCTTTTTACTCCCTCCGATTTGTTTCCTGCTATTTTTCTTCCAAAAACCCTTTTTGTTTCCATCTTTCGCCTGCGAATTTCTCACACGCTGAAAATTTTGAGAGATGCCGCCGAAGGACGAGAAGCCCGCGAAGCCGCGGAGGGAGGTGGAAGCGGAAGAAGATGACGACGATGAGAGGAGCTTGGGTTCGATTGCGTTGGAGCGCAAGAAGAAGCAACCCACGAAAAGCAGTGGCAATGCGAATGGAACGGCGAAATCTACGGGCAGAGAAGCCGCTAAGGTGAAGAAGGAGGACAAGATGGAAGATTGGGATAAGGCCGCGAAGGCGAAGCCTAAACAAGAAGCCAGAGTGATGAAGGAGGAGAACGGCGGCGGTAGCGACGAGGAATTGGGTTCGAAGCCGAGAAAGGGTTCGAATTCAAAGCCCCAAAAGGTTCTTGCTTTGTTTGTTTTTTTCAAATTTGGGTTTTGTTTGTGAGAAGGTACTGAGTTTTACTGTTTTACTGACGAATGCGGGTTATTTGGATGAAGGAAATCAAGAACAGCAAGGTGAAGAAAATGGAGGAGGAGGAGGAGGAGGAGAAGAAGGGGAAGAAGAGGAAGGCGTCTGAGCCTGCGACGGAGGAGAAGAAGAAG
The DNA here is from genome assembly GCF_042453785.1 of Malus domestica. NCBI lineage: Eukaryota > Viridiplantae > Streptophyta > Magnoliopsida > Rosales > Rosaceae > Malus > Malus domestica. Next base: position 946,610 of record NC_091668.1, on the reverse strand, counting down.
AGGGAGAAGAAGGTGTATGATTTGCCTGGTCAGAGGAAGGACCCTCCCGAGAAGGTTCACTAACACTGCCTTTTTTTCTCTTGTTACTTTAATTCGGATTTGGAATGTTGCTTTGGAATTCTTTGGGTGATTGTTTCGTTGTACTTTGGAGTTCAGAAGGACCCACTTAGGCAATTCTACGAGTCGCTTCACCAGCAAATTCCGAGTAGCGAAATGGCGCAGTTCTGGTGAGTCTTTGCTATCCCATTTGTTCCGATAATTGGTTTTGCTTAAACAACTACTGCTGAGTTTACTGCATACTATTTGAGCTGCCTTATGCTTCTCATTGCATTCAGGCAATAGAATTTGTTTCGGAGTGTGTTTTATTGTGAGTAGCGAGTTATCTAGTTACCGCTATGCTGCTTGCACCGAAGCGCTGGCTTTGGGGTATCCGAAAGCATGTTTAAGTCCCCAATTCGGTGAACTTGAATTACAAATCAATGAATTACATCGTGCTGCACCTAGTTTACGAATAAAATTGAGAGAAGTTTGGATACCTACTATTCAACCTTGTTCTTGTTGTTTAACGTGTATGGAAATCGGGAAATGTTTACTTTGGTGCACGCTGCATTTAGGGCATTAGGTTAGTTATAGCTTGCAATTTACAGTTTGAAACCTGCCTGTTCGGTTGATGTCTGAGTGGTGGTCGTACTTTGAATTATGCTTTGCTTTTATGCTTGTAAAGGACATAACAGATTCATGGTTTTCATACCAGTTTTGCTTGTTTGCAACCTATAGGTTGCAGACTAGTTAAGTTGGTTCTTTGCAACCAGAAGGATGGATTCGTAATGGAAAATCTTGGCCATTGGGTCATGTAGAATGATCCTAACCATCAACCCAATCCTCCCTTGCCTCTAAATACGACTCTCCTCCCTCATGTCCTTCACATTTTCTAATTCAAAGTCCTTGGGCAGCTTCTCCCCAAACTGGGGATAAGACCAAGAATGTTTAAATCCTCCCAGATCCTGCAATGGCGAGAGCCTCGTTCTCTCGCCCTTTTTTATTATTTGCAATGCTACAACTCTAGCAGTTGAAACTAGAAACCGACCAAGTATAATTAAACCTAGATTGCTTCTGTAAAAGCATGGATTTCAAGTTTTCAATGTGAATTCAGGATGATGGAATATGGTTTGCTACCCAAAGTGGAGGCAGAGAAAGTGTTTGAGAAGAAGCAGAAGAAGAGTCAACTGCAAAAGCTCACTTCTCCAACGAAATCCGTATCTTCTGTAAAGACGAGCACAAAGTCAGTTACTGTTAAGACGAGCACAAAGTCAGTTACTGTTAAGAAGAGCACAAAGTCAGTTACTGTTAAGAAGAACACACCATCACCCGCAGCGCCCTCAAATAAGAAGAAGCCAACACCAGTCTCCAAAAGCGCAACAAACCAGTCGAAGAAGCAGAAGACGGAAGACAGCAGCTCAGAGGGAGACTCTGATGATGACTTTGTGGCCAGAATGGTAAAGAAGAAGAAGCAAGCAGCTTAGTTGTGCTATTTGTTTGTCATTAATCAATCACAGCCTTGGGGCATTTGTTCTGCTACCTTATTATTCGGCATTCGGATGTAATTAACTTTTCATTAATCGGATTGTAGCGACGTTTTAACAAAGATTAATCGATGGTTTATCTTGTACTGTTTGGATTTTTACTAGGGTTTTCTTAGTTAAAATTGTTTATCTGCTACAAAAGTAAAGTCCTAGAGATTATTAGGGAGAATCAGGAAGGTGGATTTTATGATATGCACTTTACGTCGTTGTTTCTGATTTTGTTTTTCCTTGGTCCGGAAGTAACGGAATCCAGAGAATTAAGTCCAATTAACAGGATTTTCTTAAATTTTATTTTTTATGTTTAATTAACTTAATTTTCATACCATGGTCAAGAGTTAATGGGTCAGCTACCTTGGTCGTCATTATGATTTTCTGAAACATTTAAGGGAAGAGATTCTCATTTTTTTATAAAAATGAAAATTAGTTGCGGGATCCATACTATATTGAACTTTAACGATCTGAATCATCCATTTTTGAAATTGAACCTCATAGATCATTCTTACAAAATATTAGTTAAATCGGAAATATTTAAGATATCTAATTGGGTTCAAAGAAATAAACGAATACTTTGTTATATAAGAAATAATGAAATTTGATCTTGATAATTAAATAGGCAAATGGTTTCGGATTGAATTTAATTTTTGCAAGGATGATCTATGAATCGAGAGTCGAAACTTACAAAACAGACGGTTCCGATCGTTGAAATCCGATGTGGAGTAGTAGACCCCACACCTAATCCTCATTTTTTCCAAAAAATAAGAATCCCTTTGTATAAAATCCCTGTTTCTTTTCATAAATACAAGTACAAATTTTGGTGTGTTTATTAACGTACGAATGCTCTTTATCCTCTTACCCTCTCTTATTTTTACCTACGAGATGAATAAATTAATGGTAAATCAAGGGACAAAAATAGGCGGAAAAGTGTGAAAATCATTTTCCATAAACGTATCACTAATTAAAACTTCTTTTTGTTTGATTTATAATATGTTTTGGTGAGTCACAGGGACGCTTTGCATGAAGGAAGGCAAACAAAATTGGTTTCAAGTTTATTTATGGATGGTGTTACGCACACTTTTTTTGCCTCACACACACCCCTGTTAACTTATGTTATTTGATCATCTTTAATTCATTTGATCTAACGGTCAATTTTGAGAGGTGTGTGTGAAAAGTAAAAATGAATGTGTAGATAACATCACCCTTATTTTTTCTCCCACAATTGGAGAACATTTTCTACGACAGTAGCATCGACTTGAAAGATAAGACTGTGTAGGCTAAAATAATGTAAAAATAGAAGATATTAATTTTGTGTATTTGGCCGCACGGACACATAATCCAATTGTCGAACACAAGACATTTTACCCTCAATTGGCCCTAGTATGGCTAGGAATTTTCTTGCATATTCCTTCTTACCCAAATAATGACCCGAAAAACAGAAAGTAAGAAAAATCAAAAAGCGAAAAGGATTTAAGGAAAACTCACTCTCATTAAAAAAGTAATAAAAAAATACAAAGACTATAAACCCTAGGGGCTCGGCCTCAATCTCCATCTATTCGACACGTGTCGCACTCTCCTACCTCCTCAAGGATTTTTATTCCTCTCGCGTCCCATAAACACAGAAGAAAAAAGCCCCGTCCTCCTCCAAGCAACTCACTCTCTCTGCTTTCTCTCTCTCAACTCTCTCAACGCCTCCGCCGTCGTCCGCCCTGCGTCGCGCTCATATATATGTGCTTTTGGCCGCAAAGACTGCAATATTGCTGCGAAATCTTCAATTGTAGAGAGAGAAAGTGAAAGCAATGGAACAGAGAGAAACACTAACAATGGAACAGAGGCTTCTACTCTTCCCCTGTTTTCCGAACGCCAGCGACGCCGAGATAGAGGTGGCGAAAATCCTGATTCATCTTCCCCACATGATCTCCGAATTCGAAACTCCGCTTCCGATTCCGCTCGCGCTCGTCTGGGGATGCAAGGGAAAGAGATCTGCACTCGCTCTGAAGAACGACGGCGGCGCTTCCACTCTGCATCGTCTGATTGGACCTGATTTTTTGTCTTCACTGCCACTCTGGGCTTCTCTGGCTCCTCGGCCTTTGGCGGCCAAGGCTCCGCCGGCTCCCCCCGTCCCTAATGCTGTCAAGGAGGAGACTTCCAGCCCCGATACGCCGCTGCGCTTCGAGCCCAGTGAATCTGATGAGAAGCAGCCTGACCACTTGAGAAGTAAACTCCTTGGTCAAAAAAGGGTACGACTTTTTTTCTCTGTTCAAACTCCAAAAATAAAATAAATTCTTGTTTTTCCATAAAATTTTTGTAATTTAATTTTCTGTGATATGGGTTTTGATTTTCTGGCAATTCTGGCAACTGGGTTCGATCTCTTTCCTTCTTTTTCCAATTTACGGATTAAATATTTTTGATTTATTTACTATTTTTCACTGTTTTCTGATATATTTTGGTTCTTATTGATTCTGCAGAAAACAGAGGAATGGATTACAATTGTGGACGAATTGACTTCGAAGAAAAAATTGCGGAATCAAGTGAGTATTTTACTTTAAATTATTTTTTGGTCTTTTGCAGCAATTTCTCTGTCTTTTTCTAAAATTCAGCCAAATTATCCTTTTTCCTTTTTCAATTTATTTATTTGATTTCGATTTTTGATAATTTGAGCAGGAGCTTGAGAATGTGAAGCGTTTCTTTGACAAGATGGATGGTCTTAATTTGGAGTTGAAAGCAAGGAAAGAGGAGGTATATTTTTGTTTCGCTTAAAAAATATTTTTCTCGTGTTTTAATTGGCTTACCCTTTTTTTGTTTTTTTATTTTTTAAACAGCTAATGAGACTTGGCCATAAACCGGAAGAGGAGCAGCGTTTGGATACGGACCCAAGCCCGGAACCAACCATGCAATTAAGCCAACTGACCCAACTCACGCTTGTGACTCCACCTCAAGCGGCCCCAAATCAAGAGCCTTACCAACATCCAATGCCAATGCAAATGCAAATTCCCTCTCCTCCTAGTGTGATTTTTTATCAACATCAACTGCAGCAGCTGATCATGGATCAAACGGCCAAAAATCAAAGGAGAGAGTTCAATGTGGGCCCGCGAGGGGGTCACGTTAACCTCTGTTTTAAGGATTCAATCGTGTTGAACTCCTCCCAGCCGTTTGATCTTGGCTTGGTTAACAAGGATATGATTAGGAAAAGGGCTGCTGAGGCAAGGCAGAAGAGGCTCGAAATCTGTAGGGTCAAGAAATCTCGCTTCCACTCCAGATGACATGGCATTGGCTAATGTTTTTTTTAATTTTTTTAATTTTTTGCCCCTAATAATTTAATTACTTTATTTGGGGTGTAATATTTTAGCCAAACCAAAGGTTTGATGAGGTTTTAGCAATTATTAAGGTGAGACTTAGTACGTAGATATATTGTACCTACAATTCCATATATTAACATTGTCATAGACCAATTATTTTGGTCTAGGAATTACAATTGTGTCGATGTTTGATTGATATATTGTTAATTTGGATTTCGTTCAATAACTATTTTCGTGTGTAACGAAATATGTACATGTGGCTAAATATTTTGAGAAAGGAAAGTTCGTTTAGCACAACGAGAAACAACGAACACGTTACTTTGAGCCCTTTCTCTGTTGTGCGCGTAGATATCAAGGCATTAATGTGTTAATACTTTTAACTATTTGAGTTACAAAATTTATTTATAGATTATAGTGTTAAAGGTAATCAAGATGATTCTAAATTTTAACAAAATTTCCCTATACATACATTCAACTGTTTCTACATAAAAAAACAAAGGCCCAACTAGAATATAGACCCAATGGGAATTCTAAGTTGGCAAGAGAATCTCGGCCGTAGATGACGGAGGAGGAAATGAAACCCTAGTTGCGTTCTTATATAAGTAATAGATATCACGCTGCTGAGTACTACTATTTGGTGATATTTTTCTTCATTTAAAAGTGAGAGATATTAGATTTGAATCTCGTGGATAGCAAATTCGATACCAAATTAGACTAGCTTAACCAAACTCTTCCTTCTCTCAATGTAAAAATATAAATGTACTAAAAAATAAGAAGTTACCCTTTTGAGATAAGAAGGCTTCACCTGCCTTTTCCTTGCGCTGAGAAATATGCCGAATCAAATACTATTTTAATTCCCGTCTCTTTCACACTCTCTCTCCTTACATATAAATATGGACAGAACTTGTCTGCTGAAAAAGTCAGTAGCAGTTTCTGCTCCTCATCCATTGCAGATGGACATGTATCCAATTTGTGATTAAAAAATTGATTACTTGAACACATGTCTATCTGTTATTGGTGAGGAGCAGGAGCTGCTGTTGATTTTTTAACAGCCAAGCTAAGTTCTACAAATATTGATGCAAGTGAAAAGAAATATTAATTGGGATGAGAAGCTTGCAATTTTATTGGTGCAAGAGATGTTGCACCTCATACTTCCATGACTCTGATGCATCTATCATCTTCTATGTTTTCCTTCCTTCCTTTCCTCTTTTTTCCTTTTTTGTTTGGTTTTTTAATTTTTTTTTTCAAATTTAATCAGCATTTCATGTATTTTACGTAATTGGAAATTTTTTTTCTTCAGTCTACATTTTTTCTGATTCTCCCTGATCGCCAAATACGACGATTTTCTGTTTGGCGATCGGGTGGAATCTGAAAACAAGTCCACTTGATATGACTATGTTTGATCCACTCCCTTCATCTTTGGCACTACTATGCAAGGTTAGAAGTAGTGGCTACAAGTAATAGGGAGAGATTTGGATTTTAGATCGATACTTGTTTCGCAATCCACATTTTTTTCCCCAACTGCTGGGAAGTTTTTCAACCCAAATTTAGTTGTTTGAGCTTTCATACAAATCACCAATCAATGTTAAGAAAATAATTATACCCATTTCTATCTGTTGATGCACAAAACCGGAAGTCTTGGAACAACGTGGAGGGTCACATTCTTTTGATGAGTGTCGAATGATAGAAATCCAGGTATGATGAGTGACTGTTTATCATTTGTCTGTCAACCCGTCAGATTTGTTGTGAGCTTTGAAACTCTATTTTCTCTTGCTCAGATCAGCATGCTTTCTTCATTGAAGTTGTTCCTCAGCTTGTGAACTACAACATATCCAAATTGGAGAGCCATCGGAGCAGTACAACTCCAGAAATCCAGGTATGATGAGTGACTGTTTATCATTTGTCTGTCAACCCGTCAGATTAGTTGTGAGCTTTGAAACTCTATTTTCTCTTGCTCAGATCAGCATGCTTTCTTCATTGAAGTTGTTCCTCAGCTTGTGAACTACAACATATCCAAATTGGAGAGCCATCGGAGCAGTACAACTCCAGAAATCCAGGTATGATGAGTGACTGTTTCTATCAGCTGTGTCAAGCTGGTTTCTATCATTCGTACACTTTCTTTTGATCAGGCATCCCTCTCCAGCATGGGAAGCGAAGGAAGCCACAGCACACAGAATGACACCCCCCTTGCACATAGTGCGAAACAACGAAAGAAGGAAGGAAAACGAGTTCTTCTTCAAGCTAAAGTCGATGAGTTGGAACCTCAGAACAACAAGATAGCAATGAGGAATGAGGTCCTCCAGGAGCAATATGAGAAGCTCTTCGAGACACTCCACGAAGCTAGGCAAGCTCAGACACGCGAGCTTGTTGCCCCCGTGGAAGTCAACCATCAACTGGGTGCCCTCCAACATGGAGGGTCACATGCATTCGACATAGATATCCCTGATAGGGAACAGATTATCCTTCGACTTGATAATCAACATGAGGCTTCTCTTAACCCAGTTGCTTCGACCCGAACCATGAGAAGTGGAGGGAGACACCTCTTTGCTGAAGGGGCAGAAGGATCGAAAGCCGTCTTTCGCGATTGTCGGGATTTCCTGAAGCAATGTCGAGAGAATTCCATCCATATAAGCTCAAAGATTAATGACCCAAGGATTTCTGAGAGACTCGGTCCCCTGCCACGGCCCAAGCCGGCCACCAATTTGGGGAAGGGGCAACAAGTCCTAGAGAGACATGAGGGTACAGGGGACTCAGAGGTGTTCCGACAGACATACCCTGGAAGCCAGTACAGCGAGTCAGGGAAAAATCACATGCCCTTGATCAAACCTTCCTAATTCCAAGAGGAGATGGAGATTTACGAAGGAAAGCTCCAGTGACACATAACTCCGCTCAGGACCCCCTTGTCCTACAACTTCTTGAGGAAGTAAACAAGTTGAAGGCTGAACGTCAGGCTGAAATACCTGACTGGAACCAACCCAGGCCTGGCCCTCTTACAAGGAGGATCCTCAACACCCCCCTTCAAGCAAAGACAAAGCAAAAGCTTGGCTTGCAACTTTATACTGGAAAAGAGGACCCGATTGAGCACCTTAACCTCTTTGAATCCACCATGGCATACCGGATGCACACCGACGAAGAGCGATGTCTTCTCTTCCCCTCCACCCTCTCTAGTGGAGCTCTAAATTGGTATTGTCGTCTTACACCTGAGACGGTAGACTCATTTGAGGAATTGAGGAAACTATTTGTTTCCCAACACATTTTCCAAACCGATCGCTTGCACTCTGCAGATGACTTGTACACTATCCGCCAGAAGCCAGACGAGTCATTACGTATGTATGTTGGCCGCTTCAGCCATGAATACTCCCGGTGTGCCGAGGCAGACGACAAGACTGCTCTCAAAGCCTTCACGGCAGGCCAACATGATTGTTTCTTTAAATACATGATCAATGCCAATACTTGGAAGACTTACTCTGAGGTGATGGCGCAGGCTTATAACCATGCCTCCGCCGAGGCAAAGACATATCAGGAGAAACCCCCTACAACCATCCTTTATCAACAAGTGGGAGGTGGAAGCCAGACTCACCTAAATGAGAAGACCTCGACTTTCCAAACAGCAGTGGCACCTCCCCATGCCTTGCATAATGCTTCACCGAATCAACAGACATATCAATTTCAAGGCAAGAGGAAGGATTTCCATCCTCACCACTCTCCTTTCAGTAAAAAGAGTAAGGGACACTATCCCGATAACCAAGGGTATCGCCACAATAGCGCTCGCCCCCAGGCAGTCAATGCAGTGGGTCAAACCCGCGTCAAGGGTATCGCCACAATAGCGAGGTTTTAGCCTGCCATACTTAAGGTGTCTTACGCCTGCCGAGGCGGAAATCGTCCTTCGAGAAATACATGAGGGAGTCTGTGGAGATCATGCTGGATCTCGGTCCCTAGCACACAAGACTTTTCGCCAAGGATATTACTGGCCAACACTCCACCAGGATGCCATCAAAGTATCCCGCTCATGTGACAAATGTCAACGATATGCAACTATTCCTCATTCCCCTCCAGAGCCTCTTACTCCTATGATCAGCCCTTGGCCCTTCGCCCAGTGGGGACTTGATTTGATCGGCCCAATGCCGGCAGGGAAGGGCAAAGTCTGTTACGCAGTCGTTGCAGTGGACTACTTCACAAAGTGGGCCGAAGTAGAACCCTTGGCAACCATTACTGAGGCAAAGATAGAAGACTTCGTGTGGAAGAACATCCTTTGTAGATTCGGCATTCCCAATGCGATAGTCACTGACAATGGGCGACAGTTTGACAACAAGAAGTTCAGGTTGTTCTGCTCTAAGTTCAACATCAACTTATGATTTGCCTCTCCAGCTCATCCCCAGTCTAATGGACAAGTTGAGGCCATCAACAAAATAATCAAGCGCACTTTGAAAACCAGCTTGGACAAAGCTAAAGGCTGTTGGCCAGAATTTGTACCCCAAGTTCTTTGGTCATATCGCACTTCATATCGGACTTCAACAGGAGAAACTCCATTCTCACTTGCCTTTGGCACAGAGGCGGTTGTCCCTGTTGAGCTCGAGCAAGCAACATTCCGAGTCCAGAACTACATTCAAAGTGAAAATGACAAACAACTCACCCTCAACTTGGATTTAGTCGAGGAACACAGAAACCAAGCTCACTTGAGGAATGTCGCCTACAAGCAGCGCATCTCCAACTATTATGACTCTAGGGTCAAGCCTCGTTCTTTCAAAATAGGAGACTGGGTCTTAAAGAAAAGATTACTCTGCGACAGAGTCCCGAGTGAAGGCACACTTAGTCCAAACTGGGATGGACCGTATGAAGTCATTGGCATCAGTCACCCTGGCTCTTACACACTTAGAAGCTCTGATGGCAAGACCCTTGGCCATCCATGGAACGCTGATCACTTGAAGTACTACTACAAATAGACTCACGATGTACAAGTGTTGAGCTATAGCCGTTCGGCATCCTATGTAATGAAGGCCATTTGGCAATGAATTCAATAAAGAGGTAATTTAGCCAACTCAGCCCTCACTCTTTTACATTCATAGCAAGCGATGCCAGAACCCTTCTCAATCAGAAAGCAATCCGTCTTCCACAGTCACTACAAAACAAGCAAATGAAGACCGTGTCAAGCGCCAAAAAAAAAAAAAAAAAAAAAAAAAAAAAAAAAAAAAAAAACAGCTTCATCCAAAAAGCTTCACCCGAAAAGCTTCACCTCCAAAGCTTCACCCACAAAGCTTCACCTAAAAAGCTTCACCCAAAAAGCTTCACCCGAAAAGCTTCACCTCCAAAGCTTCACCCACAAAGCTTCACCTAAAAAGCTTCACCCACAAAGCTTCACCTAAAAAGCTTCACCCAACAAGCTTCACCCGAAAAGCTTCACCTCCAAAGCTTCACCCACAAAGCTTCACCTAAAAAGCTTCACCCACAAAGCTTCACCCAAAAAAAAAACTTCACCCGAAAAGCTTCACTTAAAAAAGCTTCACCTACAAAGCTTCACCTAAAAAATCTTCACCTAGAAAGCTCCCTCTACATACTTTCACCATCAAAGCTTCACCATCAAAGCTTCACCTAGAAAGCTTCATCTACAAAGCTTCACCATCAAAGCTTCACCTAGAAAGCTTCATCTACAAAGCTTCATCTACAAAGCTTCACCATCAAAGCTTCACCTAGAAAGCTTCAACACCAAAGCTTCACCTACAAAGCTTCAACACAAAACCTTGCTCCAAATAAACAAATTTTGTTCACAAAACCCAAGATGCCCTTGAACTTGTACAAAAACACTTGGGTAAACATAAACATTTTTTGTTTTACACCCACAAGGGCCCAAAATTTTCCTTCTTATTTATTCACTTATATATGTTCCCAAACATATTATAATAGATCCAACAACAAGCCAAAGTCCCAAATTTCATAATGGACAAAAGTACAAGCAATTCATCAATAATGAAGGTGCTACAAAAATTGGAATCTGCTCCAAAATAGAAATCCAACCCAAGAGACTTTTTCTCTCTCTCCCTCTTCCGCCTCCTTTCATCTATCAAATTTCTGCAACCTCTGCTCTTCTCCAATGGAGCTGAATTTTGGACACCCTATAGTTCTTGAGCATATGAACAACTTTCAAGAAGGAACCATTTCTGTTTGAGCGACGGAAATTAAAGTGTTGAAGCTCCAAACATGATAGTCGGCTTCTTGCAGATTTCGAAGCTGTTGTGATGTTTCGAAGATCTGGAAATATTTAACCGTTAGTTCATCCTGAATTTTTGATATGTTATGAAAGAGTCGATGAGGAACAACTTCAATGAAGAAAGCATACCGATCTGAACAAGAGAAAATGGAGTTTCGAAGCTCACAACAAATCTGACGGGTTGACAGACAAATAATAACCAGTCATTCATCATACCTGAATTTCTTGAGTTACACAGCTCCGAGGGATCTCAAATTTGGATATGTTGTAGTTCACAAGCTGAGGAACAACTTCAATGAAGAAAGCATACCGATCTGAACAAGAGAAAATGGAGTTTCGAAGCTCACAACAAATCTGACGGGTTGACAGAAAAATAATAACCAGTCATTCATCATACCTGAGTTTCTTGAGTTATACAGCTCCGAGGGATCTCAAATTTGGATATGTTGTAGTTCACAAGCTGAGGAACAACTTCAATGAAGAAAGCATACCGATCTGAACAAGAGAAAATGGAGTTTCGAAGCTCACAACAAATCTGACGGGTTGACAGAAAAATAATAACCAGTCATTCATCATACCTGAGTTTCTTGAGTTATACAGCTCCGAGGGATCTCAAATTTGGATATGTTGTAGTTCACAAGCTGAGGAACAACTTCAATGAAGAAAGCATGCTGATCTGAGCAAGAGAAAATAGAGTTTCAAAGCTCACAACAAATCTGACGGGTTGACAGACAAATGATAAACAGTCACTCATCATACCTGGATTTCTGGAGTTGTACTGCTCCGATGGCTCTCCAATTTGGATATGTTGTAGTTAAGGAATTAACGAACAACTTTCATGAAGACAACTTTGTGATTCGACCTACAGATGATGGTGTTATGTTGAAAAACAATTCCGGTTGTTAGGGGAAATGAAAAACAATTCCACCAAAGAAACATCATTATGATGTTTCATCATTATGGTGTTTTCATCATTATGATGCTTTCATCATTGTGATGCTTCCATCATTGTGATGCTTCCATTATGATGTTAATGCACCAACGGTTACACCTTCTGCAATTCCACTTATTCGGGCCTAGCAACCTTCATAAACAAAATCTATGAAGAAAAAGTCCGGGGCTACCACTTAGAAAACAAAAGAATGAAGTTTTGGTACTTACGACATGGACTATTAGCAAGACACCTCATTCGTCAACTCCCTCGACTAGAGACTTGGGGGACTCCCACCATATGCTACTACGCCTTGGTACTCAAAAGTTCGTGACTACTCAGTGACTTGGATTTTTCAAGTCTCCAACCGAGAAGTTTTCCTCACTCGGGAAATTAAGGGAACACTACCTCAAACTACATGCTTCACTCACAAAGCTTCAACAATACAGGTTTCAACAAAAGCAAAAATTCAAAGAACTTTATGAAGAAGGCTTTGGTGTATTTAACACAATATGTTGAAATGAAGCAAAGCTTATTTATTAATATTTTCGATAAGCCACAAATATGTACATATACATGAGTCAAAATAAACAAACAAAAGGGAGCCTTCACAAAGGTTGCTTAGGGGAAGTCTCAGCAGTCGGTAGAGCCCCAGAAAGAGAAAGCACCGGAGGGTGGTTATCCGGAGCCTCAGTACTTGACAAAACCCCAGAAGGAGGAGGCATTGGAGGTTCATCATTTGAAGCTTCATTACCAGGTACAGCCCCAGAGGACGAAGGCAATAAATGCCTTTGGAACAAACCCACAAACCGCTGATGATCAAGTAAAACCTTACCATCAGATTCCTTCATCTGGTCAAGCTTCCTCTTCATGTTTGTAGCATAGTCATGGGCGAGCCGGTGCAACTGCTTATTCTCATGCTTGAGCCCTCTAATCTCCTGTTTGAGACTCATCACTTCAGCAGCCAATGATTCAACTTGGCGGGTTCTAGCAAATAGGCGTTGGGCCATATTAGACACAGAACCTGCACACTGAACACTAAGAGCCAGAGAGTCCTTAACAGCCAACTCATCAGACCGTTTGGAAAGTAGTCTGTTATCTTTGGGAGTGAGAAGGTTCCTGGCCACCACTGCAGCGGTCATATCATTCTTCATCACAGAATCCCCAACGGTAAGGGGACCAGTAGGGGATATGAAGGATGGGCGCCATATGTTGTCTGGAGAAGGCGTGGCTGTCTCTTCTCCAAGGTTCAAGTCAAAACGACGGTCGGAGGGTCCAGACATTTTCAAATGTGTTGAAGAAGGAAGAGGTCAAACAAATCAAGATCTTAGAAGTGCAAGAAATGAGCTTCTACTGGTAGAGATTCAAGTGTGCTGTGGAACTTAATGTCAGCCTCTATAAAAATCTGCACTCGACGGAGCTTCAGAAATCGAAGAGGCGTTTGCTTTCTCAAAAGCTGGGCTGCTCAGAGACCACGAGGGCCGATCTCAGAAATCGAAGAGGCGAATGCTTTCTCAAAAGCTGGGCTGCTCAGAGACCACGAGGGCCGATCTCAGAAATCGAAGAAGCACCTGCTTTTGCAGCCTCGTCAGCACCTGTCACATGCACAATCAGCTTTGCGGAAATTACGGGCAATCTGTCGAAGATTTCTGGTGAAGTAGAAAGCACGTGAATCTTACTGATCAATCACCGCTCTCCATATGCACCATCAACTCCTCGGGTACCACATATAACTTTGTCAAAGATCTCTGACAAAGTTTAGGCACGAGAATTTCGAAGTGCCAGCTACCCTACTATTACCCATAAGGGTAAAGGAACAGCACCACTGCTTGACAACTGGAAAGTCCCTATGTGTGTCGACCTCCGTGTTTTGTGGCAAGACAGGTTGGCAAGAACGACCAACCTTTACTCACATTCGAGAAAAGACTCCCAACATAATTACTTTCTCAAAAACCGGAGTAGCACCGCTTTCCGAATCTCGAGAGTCAGATCCTCGACGGGATTGCTTGTTCGAAAACCGAAGAGGCACAACTCTCAGAACTTCGAGAGCCAGATTTCCTTAGATAAAGCTTGTCTGTAATCTCCACACGTAATATCAGCTTTCCAGATACCACATACCACTTTTTCAAAGTGCTCTGACAAAATTAAAACACGTGAAGCTGGCAGCTCCCACTACATTGCTGTGACCAAGAAGGGTAAAGGAATAGCATTACTACTTGTTATTAGGAAATCCCTATATACATTGACCTCCCTCCTCAACGGACAGAAAAACCTGCAAAAATGCTCAACCCTTTCTCGCATTCGAAAAGGCACCCTCAACATAACCTCTCGAAATACTCAGCTTTATTTCCCCCCGATAATGCCTCAGCAAATAAGCCACACCAAGAACAAGAGTATCTCATATCATCAGGGTCGAAAGCAAGAGTATCCCATATCATGCTTTCTCCCTGTCTTTGTCTTTGTCCTTGTCCACACCTGCAGGACAAGGAGAAAGAGAGCAGTCAGTCGGAACCTGAAATCAAACCTCCAATTTGGAACTGACTGCCTGGAGCCTTTGCCTGGTTGCTTACTTAGCATTGCTCTCGAGTACTCATCCTTAACTGCTGTCAAGGTCACGAATTCCACCGGCAAATACCTCATGACAGTTGATCAGATATTGGCTCTTTACACTGAAGCTGCCAAGCGTGGATGAGTCACTATGAAGGAATGTTCTGAAGGACCATTTAAATGCAAAGGTTGCACACCACTTCTGCCATGCAAAAGATTGAAGCAGAAGGTTCAACGGTGAGCTGAAACAGATCACTACAGCACGACACCTTTCCATACCACATTCATTATTCCGTCAACAGCAAAAGTATCCCATATCATCAAGGTCGAACATACTCTAGATTTGATGGACTTGTTTTGACCCTCAAATTTTTGAGTCGGCCTTATACTCTGAAGGGCACCAGAAAACCCTCCAGCACAGTTCAAGAATAAGCCTGTGGAAAGTTACTTCTTCAAAAGCAAAAGTATCTCATATCATCTCTTATCCATTTGCTTCTCCTTATCCTGGCAATTGAATGAGAGACAAGGAGAAGGAGAACAATCAACCGGAAGCCGAAGTCAAACCTCTGATCCTGGGTTGCTTACTTGGAAGTTTGACTGCTTACCTTGTCTGTCACCTCTTTCGGCAGATCTCCTAGCTCGGCGACTTGGGGGACTCCTACTATAGGGTTTGTATCACACTTGACTAAGCTCGAAACTACAACTAAGCTTCAAGTGAAATTGATACATTACCTTGTGCGTCAACATTAGCTAAATACACCATTCCCGGATGGAGGAAAGGTACTTCCAGAGAAGGGCAGATGAAGATCAGACCACACTTCGGTACTTAGAAGTTTCGTGATTACTCAAGGGATTGGATCTTGCAAGTCCCCAACCGAGGAGTTTCCCTCACTCGGGAACTTAGGGGAGCACTGTTTGTACCATACTTGACCAATCCCGAAACTACCGAGCACCGGCCAACGCTATACTGTCAAGGACCCAGAAGAGTTCCCCTCCGACCGGGAGGCCAATCACTACTCGACACGTGTCAAGATTAGAAGCCAATCAGAGCGCAGCACGTGTCGACATCAAGAACCAATCACAACATGACACATGTCAATGTGACAAAGCTACAAGTTTTTCTATAAATAGGGGTCATTCCCCCACAATATTGCCTAATGCCATTTTGTGTTAAATCATTCACAAGAACTCACTAAATTGAGAGCTTGATCCTTTGTACTTGTGTAAGCCCTTCACTACTAATAAGAACTCCTCTACTCCGTGGACGTAGCCAATCTGGGTGAACCACGTACATCCTGTGTTTGTTTCTCTGTCTCTATTCATTTACGTACTTATCCTCACTAGTGACTGAAGCAACCAAGCAACCAAGCGAAGGTCACAAAACCTGACACTTTCTGTTGTACCAAAGTCTTCGCTGATTTTGTGCATCAACACTATCAATCTTGCATCCCGTCAAAGTGGAGCAAATATCGAACTTGACGGCGTGGCAATTTTATAGTTTTCCGAACAAAATAAAATCAAAATCGAGTTTTAAAAATAACGCAATTTGGAAAAAATAATCAAGGATTGGCAAAAATGACATTTTATTCCATACTTGGAAAAGAACAATCACACAACATCGTCTTACAAGATGATTTACTAATTGTAACTTAATCCAGCAAGGTGATAATCTTGCGTGATTAGCCGAGACAATAATCCACAAGCAAATACAAAAAAAATGATAAAAGCAAAAACGAAGATTTTACCATGTAAGTACACAAGCAAGCAATAAGGGACGCCCCCTTCCATGTCAAACCTTTCTTCCGGTCCTGATTTGTGATTGCCGGCATGTTCTAGTCCTCGTAATTCTCTTCTGCACCTTCCTCCTCGTACTCGCCCTCATCCTCCACGGTTGCATCTTGGTATTGCTGGTACTCGGCAACCAAATCATTCATGTTGCTCTCTGCTTCGGTGAACTCCATCTCGTCCATGCCTTCACCGGTGTACCAATGCAAAAAGGCCTTGCGCCGGAACATGGCTGTGAACTGCTCGCTCACTCTCCTGAACATCTCCTGGATTGATGTAGAGTTACCAACAAAGGTAGATGCCATTTTCAAACCCTTGGGAGGAATATCGCACACGCTTGACTTCACATTGTGAGGGATCCACTCAACGAAGTAGGACGAGTTCTTGTTCTGCACATTGATCATCTGTTCGTCCACCTCTTTGGTGCTCATCTTCCCCCTGAACATAGCTGAGGCTGTCAGGTAACGTCCATGGCGAGGGTCAGCAGCGCACATCATGTTCTTGGCATCCCACATTTGCTGAGTCAGCTCCGGCACGGTAAGGGAGATGTACTGCTGGGATCCACGAGAGGTGAGAGGGGCAAACCCAACCATGAAGAAGTGAAGACGTGGAAATGGAATGAGATTCACGGCCAGCTTCCGGAGGTCTGAATTCAACTGTCCAGGGAACCTTAGGCAGCATGTCACACCGCTCATGGTTGCGGATATCAAATGGTTCAGGTCACCAACTGCAAACAGATATACAATTAAGTAAAACTAGAACCGGGTGCTATAAGACTAGTTGTGTTACTTGCAACATTATTCAAAAGAATTAGGTTGTCACTCACAGCTTGGGGTGCTGAGCTTTAGGGTCCTGAAGCAAATGTCATAAAGTGCCTCGTTGTCAAGAACCATGCATTCATCGGCGTTCTCAACCAGCTGGTGCACCGAAAGAGTGGCATTGTATGGTTCCACAACGGTATCTGAGACCTTCGGTGAAGGGAAAACGGAGAATGTGAGCATCATCCTATCAGGGTATTCCTCTCTGATCTTTGATATGAGAAGGGTTCCCATTCCAGAACCAGTTCCTCCTCCAAGAGAGTGGCACACCTGAAAACCTGCCCCGTATAAAAAAAGACGATGTCAATCAGCATATTAAACAAAACTGGAAATGGGCAAGTGAGGTTTAAAGATTTTATACGAACAAGGATCCAACATACAACCACAGATCCTCACGATAACAAATCAATGATATAAGTCCCTATAACCCAAACGAATATAAGCTAAATGTTCCCATGTAAATACAAATCACTAATCCTCAAACAATTAAGCATGTTACAGAAAAGGGTTGAAAATTTTCTTACTGTCATCTCAGATTTATTGCAATAGTTAATTTGCTAAAACAACCGGAATGAGATCTACTCTGGACCTTTGTGTCTGCAATCCAAGGACCGAGAGATATGGACTGTTCAAGAGAGCTCAATTTTTTTTAGTTTTTATGAATCGGGCTAGTGGGATGGGTTAATAAGAACCTTATGATTGAAATTAAGTGGCTCAAATCTCTCCGTCCGCGGACTTAGAATACAGAGGTCCGCGGACTTAGAATACAGAGATCCGAATCTCAATCCAAAAAACCAAGCACAACGTCGGTGTGGTAACATATTGACTGTTGGGAAATCACAATCATGCAAAAAAAAAGTAAACAGATTCCTCATCCGTCTCCACTAAAGAACAAAAAACAAGGGGGACCACAAGCAAAATCAGCCATATAAAGACAAATTATATGCATATATAATATATATGCAAGTAGTAGTACAGTTAACCACATGGCGGTGCTAGGAAAGCTGACGATGAATATATCAGATCCACAACCAAACAAAAAGTAAAGGACAAGATCAGAGTTTTGGATGAAGGATCTGACGACCGTACTTTGCAAAGAAGTTATTGTTAAATATGTAATTAACAACGCTAATGAAAACGGTAATCAACTGAATCTTCAAGCATGAATGTTTATAATCTCGCAGAAAATCAATTCCGATTCAGAAGCATTTCGAAATCGGATTATCAAATCTTTAACGACGAACTCATAGAGCAACAGAAACAGTAATCAACTGAATAATCATTCAAGCATCAATACATTCAATGTAGCAGAAATTCAAATCCGATCGAGGAGCATTTTCATTTCATAATTCATGTCGAAATTCAAAGAAATTTTACCTTGA
The DNA here is from genome assembly GCF_042453785.1 of Malus domestica. Taxonomy (NCBI): domain Eukaryota; kingdom Viridiplantae; phylum Streptophyta; class Magnoliopsida; order Rosales; family Rosaceae; genus Malus; species Malus domestica. The sequence continues at coordinate 928,066 of NC_091668.1, read as the reverse complement.
AGGCAATCACAATTCTCTGCCTCCTTGCGAACAACATCGAGAACGGAATCGATCAACTCGGCACCTTCGGTATAATGTCCCTTGGCCCAATTGTTGCCGGCGCCGGACTGGCCGAAGACGAAGTTGTCAGGGCGGAAGATCTGGCCGAAGGGGCCGGATCGGATGCTGTCCATGGTACCGGGCTCAAGATCCATGAGGACGGCGCGGGGGACGTACCTCCCGCCGGAGGCCTCATTGTAGTAGACGTTGATCCTCTCGAGCTGGAGATCGGAGCCGGCGTCTCCTCGGTACCTTCCCGTGGGGTCAACGCCGTGCTCGTCGCAAATGACCTCCCAGAACTTGGAGCCGATCTGGTTGCCGCATTGGCCTCCCTGGATGTGCAGGATCTCTCTCATTGTCGCGACGGAGGTGCCGGAAATGAAGCGAGATCTGCTGCTGCGATTACAAGGGCTTTTGGGAGGAACGGCGAGAGGAGGGAGAGATACGAAGACAGAGGAAGAGAGTGTATCCGAAGTCGGTGTTATGAAGGGGAAAGGGAGGAGAGAGAAGGGGGAGGAGAGAGAGAGAATCGGAGGTTAGGAAGGTAAATAATGGGCGGTGGGATATTTTTTAAATCAATTAATCCGTTGGTTGCTGTGTGTGTGACAGCCAGACAGAGAGAGAGGGAGAGAGAGAGATTAAGAACAAACCAACTACTTTCTCTCTCTTCCTTCACTCCGTCTCTCTGGCTGGCATGGGGTGCGTGCGCACGTTAATTCGGTGATCGCACCCGCCCGCCAAAAAGTTTTCCCGCGGGAAACGGTGTTAGAATTTAACCGTTGATAACGAGCTTTAGTCCGTTGAAATCGACCGTATCATTGAGAAAAGCGAGATTTAATCCGTTGATTTCCTTTTTCCGTTTGCTTTTTACTGTCATTGGACTGTGTTTGGCCGGACCAGAAATTTGTTTTGTTGTTTCCGAACAAGGGCGAAAAGGTCGACCATGCAGGACGGCCCAAATGTATTTTAACATATGTTAGTGTACATATATATTTTTAAAAATATGTAAATATTTAATGTTAATGTGCTGGAAAGGACCTCATTTTAATTTTTCGGACTGGGCGACTAAAAACTCGTGGCCCTTTATTGATATACATGCATTACGTTGTTAACTGTATGATCCCTCACATAAGATGGTTTTATTTAAAACATTTAAGGGGTGTGTAGTTAATTTAGATTTCAGAGGATTTTAATGAATTTTTTTAAGTGACAGATTTCAAATGATTTAATAGATTCTACAATTTCATATGGATTTTATCAGATTATTATGGATTTCTATAGATTTGTATGAATTTCTTTTTTGACTCTTACAACATAAATTTTGTTCTCAGTGCACAATCTAAAAAAGATATAAGCATATGTATATTGATATGGAAATATAAACCAATCAAATATGTCTTTTCTTTCCCCTTCTCATTTGAATTATGATTTCTTTACGAAAAATAATTTTAACTAATCAAAACAAGTAGTGCTTCTTAAATCAAATGTCTCAAAATTAACCATTTTTCCTCAACAATTGATTAGTTCATAATGTGTTATTCAGTCTAAGTACAGTTACCAATATAAATAGGCTTTGGAAGATGTTTGCACCCTTACACTAACATGATTACACGGAAAATAATAGAAAGCTTGAATTGGCAATAAGATTCTTAGTAGTAATTTCCAAGAGTTCAATTAACATGGTAAAAATTTAACACATTCAGATAGAACGCATAATCATTACAAGAACTGTTAGTAGCTATTAACACTTCTCATCAAAGCATTACAAGAAATACTATTACACAGTCCAAAATAAAGAAAATAAAAATTTCAAAAAATATTGTAAAATTCAAAAAAATCAAGTTTGCAACTGGGACGGTGACAGATGAACGTGAAAAGAAATCAGGTTGGTAGGTTCTATGTTTGAAAGAAAATGGAGAGTGAGAAAGAAAGTTCAAGTTGCATAATGGAGAGAGAGAGAAAGAGCAAGGGGGTTGAAAAGAAATCCTAGGGGTGGAGGTAGGATTTTGTTATGTTTATAATCCCTTCTCGAATCTTACAAAATATCTTATTAAAAGAAATTCTTCAAAATCTATGAATTTTTTGAATACCTATAGATTTGCATGGACTCTATAAAAATCCTTTAAAATCTCAGTTGACTACGTCAAGATTCTAAAGTCTTTTAAAATCCTTTAATTGACTACCCCTGTATTTGAATGAATTCTTTAAAAATCTTTAAAAATCCTAGTTGACTACACCATGATTCTAAAGTCTTTTAAAATCCTTTAAAATCCTCATTCGACTACACCTCTAAATTTAAATGTCTAGTTGAGTAGTGTATAGCGCATTGTAAAAAAAAAAAAACACTCGAAATTTTAGTATCTTTTTGTCTTTTTGTATTTCTTTTGAGAATTTAATAATTATCGTATACTAGCGAGGGTACACTAATGCACCATTGCACCCATGCGCTTCAGTGCTACCAATTTCTCTATTTTGTTGTGTGATCAGAGAAACTGCTCAGACGGCTCAATCATTGTCCTCCATAATCCATATGGAAAAAGGATTCTCGCCGGATTCTTTTTCGCGATCGTTCATCATACATCGTGTGGTCAGAAATCATTTCAAAATTTAAAATTTAAAATTAAATATAAATAGTACCTAACAAAAACTGATCTCACGATGTACAATGAACGGTCACGATTGCAAAATTCCTAGGATCTCTAGAAAAATGATTCAGCGAGGATCCTTTTCTATCCATATGTAATCTTTTCGCAAGATATACATTGACAATCCGACAAATGATAATAATTTTTTTACATTGATTAAAATAATTGTGGAGTCTGAAAATCCATGTGCTGGGATCCAAATCCAACAATTTCAATTACATCCCCGATTCAGATCTTTAGTCAATTTCCATGTGCCGTGCACGTAACTAAGATGCATGAAATTTTCTAAAATCTAACACTGGAAAAAGTAGGCAATTATAAAAGTTCAGGCGAGTAATCAGCTAAAATTAAAGCTCAGGAAAAACTGGTAAATCGGCGAATACCTCATTTCCAATATACCCGTCTCAGATCCTGACAAAATATTTTAGTATTTTGAAGCATTTGGACTCTTACTAGATCTTGATCTGAGACGGCAAAGATTACCAGATTAGAGTAATCATCGCTCCATTTCTCAGTTACTAACACAAGTGACTATTTTCCCATCCAAGCTCATGCCCAAGAACCAAAAGAGTTCAAAGCGATTACAAAAATTTACATGATTCGATTGGTAACGGAGACGATGATACTGAACATTAACCGCGGCGATCTATGACACCCTAGTGCTGCGGTGGAGGCTCGTTGCAGTGCTTCTTGAAGTCCACAGCCTCGTCTGTCAAATAGTCGCTGAAAAGTGATCCCCGTCAGTGATATTGTTCAGATGCAAAAGTGGTGAATGAGTGTGATAAGAATTTACAAAGGAACTCACCAAATTCGCTCGGCCATATGAGGTAATTCCCATCTAGGGCTCCAAGGAAATTCCGTTAGAGGAAGTGACTTGATCGGCACACCTTGGTGGTTGAAATGCTACATCATTACGAGAATATAACCCCGTCAATCAAGAGTTTCATTTCAACTAGAAAACATGTATATGAAGACAATAATCGAAACAAACTGCACGTGTGCAGCAGATATTCGTAATGAACTAGCCATATATATGGTTTAGTTTTGCTGTAATCATTAATGCATAGATTCGGATAATTATCCTTGCCTGTGAACTTTGAAGCGTCAAAGAAGGCCTTTGCTTTGGAAACTGAGTTGAAACCGAAACATGAACCTATACAAAACAAAACGATCAGAAGCTTGGTCGCTTGAAAGGGGAAGATTAACTAGAGTGTAGTACCCAACTGTAGACATAAAACAACTGAAATAGAACAAAAGTACCACCAGATAATGCGCAATAACAAAATAGAATGTAAAACTCTTGCTATTGACAGCAATAAACGACACGGAATCCACGTGAATTACTGCTAGATTAGTCAAAAAGCTTATAAGAAAGGTAGAAACAAAATATTATAGATCAAATGAGTTCTTAATTCTTAATCAATGACCCAGCACATGCTTTAGCTTAAAGGAATATTCCATACAAAGATGATACAGTGATGACCATATATACCAGGAACGTGAAAACTCCAGAAGCGGCAAGGAACGTTGCCTTTCTGCATAAGACCTGCCCAATTAGATATGAACAATTAGTCTTAATGTTTCAAGAACTTCGCACAGAGAAATACATGCCTAGGATGCCTACCGAATCAGCTTCCACTGGTCTTCCAAACTGAACGGCTAATGCCTCGATAAAGCGCCTTCTAACATCAACCAAGGAGACTGCCTCCAAAACCTTAGTAACAAGACAATATATTCTTACAAATATGAAATATTTTGTACGTGAAAGTGCAAAATATAAACTCAAATGCAGCTGACCTGTTTCTCAAGGGATTCTTCAAGATGGGGAAGATATTCAGCCATGCACCTTTCAAGAGTAAGAAAGAAAAAAAAAACCCATAACGAACCAATAATAGTAGAGTATAAAGGACTAAGAATTTATAATTCAGAGGACTTAGACATACATTCCATTCAACCATGGAGGAAGTTTGACTTCATCAATGGAAAATAGAGTCTTCAACTCTGAGGTAGACACTAGTTTCAAGCGAGGAGCTGATGGAGTGGAAACATATTTTTTCTCAACAGGATATACAATCTGCACAGCCCAAAATACACATCATTGAATATGATGTCCTGGAAGAAAATTAAAAAATGGGGGAAAAAGAATTAAAACTGGGGGGGGGGGGGGGGGAAGACAGAGGGAAAGAGAATCTCAACCTGCAAGTATATCTTCTGTTGATGTCTCCAGGGGTACACAGGCACCATCTTATTTATGTTCATGTCCAATAGAGGAACTGCAAATTTGACCTCCTCTGGCTACACTAAAATTCAGAGGCATAAGGACCACATTTATAATCAGAAGCTACACAGCCAAGTTCTATTCAACACTGATCTTTCATTAGAGCCAATAACAAAAGTTGAACATGTTTTTTACCCAATCATAAATACCTTGTCAACTCCGGAACTCATCTGCATCTCAATGCCCTGAAGCAAAGTGTAAGGATTTAATAGCTAAGAAATATTTCATTACATTAGATATTCATGAAAATGTTCCTCCTAGTTCATCCCTCACACGCAAACAGACGTCTAGTAATATACAAAGAGTTTTATTTTTGAATTTCTCATGGTTGTTTGAAATATTACCTCTCGAGCAACAATTGTGCTAATTTCAAACTTCAACCTGTCGTCATCAACTTCTGCAACACGCTTCTTCTGGTAGGACATGTATTGATCCCTTTAAAATAGAACAACAGTATTTCATTGAAAATTATGAGACTGGTTAGCTACATTATTCCCAAAAGAAATACAAAACTCCAAAGAAAATGTACAATCGAAAAATCCATCACCTCAGTTCATGAATGAGAAGCATAAGCTGTGTCGGGTCTCTGCTGTTCCAATCACTCAAACACTTCATGTGAAACTTTGAGTCCCCTTCTCCTTCATCGCGCGATACAAGAAACTGCGGAAATTTCTCATCATCCGGTCCGAATATAACATCGGGTGCAGAGAACGGAGACTCCGAATCAAATACAACATCCCCTACAACAAATCAAAACCCCCCACATTCTTAGCAATCGAAAACAATCAGTACTACATGAAACTACCTATTACAACAATCCACTCACATTTGATAACGTCTAGACAGTAGGAAATGACTAAGGTGAACCGGTCGAGAAATCCCGGGTAGTACTTGCTGCCAGACCACTTGTTCTCAATCTGCAAAGCAAAATTGATCATGTAAAATGTCCTAAAGAAATCTTTTGACAAAACCCTAGAGTGTACAGCAGCTCAGAGAAATCGGCAGATCATGCAACAAATGAAAACCCACGAACCCTAGATTGTTTTGGATTCCAAGAAAATGCCTCAGTAAACTATTACCGTCGGGGATGAATGAAATGAAATGAAATTTTGGAGTTAAATTTTCTCCGCAATTTGTTTTTGCAAAATTGGAAATGAAGCGGAGACGTTGGGTTTGGGAGGCATTACCTTGACGACGAGAGGGAAGTGAGTAAGGAGGTAGTTGAGCTGGGCGGCGACGAGCGGCGGAACACTCTCCGACGACATGGTGGTCGCAGAGCGATGAGACTGAGAATTGGATTTTGTGGAAGTGAAATCCATCACCTGAACTGAATCATAGAGAAGGGGAGAGCTAAACGGCGCCGTACAGTGCAGCATTATTAACCCGGAGGCTGCCCTCCCACTTCCGTGGCCTCCATGCCTTCCACTTTACGTGATCACGATTCACGATTAAGTCACGTCAATATTTTATATTACTATTTATTTTTATCTTATTATCTCTATAAAAAGATAATATAAAATATTGACGTGGCTTAACAGTGATCACACAAAACAAGAAGGCAGAAAGTGTGAGGGCAGAGAATCTGCCTCCTATTAACTCGTGCCTTTGGCCCAAGAAATCGTCATGTAAGACCATCTCCAACCGATCTATCCAAAGGATCATAGAGCTAAAAATTGTTTGAAATAACACAAAAACCATCTCTAATCGAGGGCTAGGCCAAAGGACTTGTGGGCTTCATTGGGCCCAAACCCCCAAATCAGGCTAGCGGGCTGGCCATTTCCAACCAGCCCTCAAGCGCCATAATATCAAGCTTGACATTTTGCTAGCCCTACAGCTCAACCCATTTTAATGCCAACAACTACCTAGCATCAACATGACGCCAGCTAGCAATGGCTAGTTAACATCATGCTGTTGGCAGATTACGGTTGGAATTTGATTTTTTTTTTTTTTTTTTGGACAAAGTTAAAAAAACAAATCTAATTTTTTGTTCCTATAAATACCTACACCATTGAAAGCTGAAGATAAAAAGTGCCACGTACATAAAAATCCTATCTAAATTTTGCACAACCAATTACATCTAGACACATGGCACTCGAAATCCTATCCGAAAAATTATTTAAATTACATAAAGATAAGAAATCTGAAAAGTTACTCACTTTAGCGACACATGTCACTATAAATCCTATCTTAAAAATTATTGAGATTACATAAAGATAAGAAATCTGAAGATTTACTCACGTTAACAACACATGTTACTCGAAATCCTATCCAAAAAGTTTTTGAGATTATATAAAGATAAGAAATCTGGAGGCTTATTCATTTGGTGACAACTGGTACTCAAAATATGTCCGAAAATATTATTTTAATATGGTAGTTTAATTTAATTAAAATAATAAATTATGTTTGGCCTATGGCCCTTTGGCCCTCTCGGTTGGAGATGATTTTTTGTCAAATGATTATGTTTGGCCTATAGCCTTTTGGCTCCCCTCGTTGAAGATGGTATAAAATATAGTCTAGCATCGTTCATTAAAATATAATTTTTTGCAAGGTTATAAGGCTAAAGGGAGTCATTTGACCCTCATTCAGTTAGAGATGGCCTAAGTGGGCTTCATCTAGCCGTTGGTTTTATGAGCTTGGTCAAATGTTATGTATAATTTTTTAATTTTTTTAATTCAAAAATGGTCTTTAAAATTAGCATAAGTCTCATTTTGGTCTCTAAAATTTAAAGTTGATGGAAGTGGTCCTGAAATTTCCCACCGTCAATCATTTTAGTTCTTTTGTGATAAATCTTCGTTAAATTAAAGGTATTTTTGTCAAATCAACTCCTTTTAAATTGGTGGTTTCTTCATTTAGAGAAAATATTTCACATAATAACCAAAATAATTGACAGTGGCAATCTAAGGGACCACATATATCAATTTTAAATCTCAGAGATCAAAGTGAGGAGTTATGACAATCTTAGATACCATTTAAGCTAAAAACCCCTTCTTTATATATACAAGTGTCATTTGGGTGAATAGAAAATAAAATTATCAGGGAAAATCGAACTTAGAATCTCAAGTGCCTAATACATACTCTTAAATTGAGCTACAATTATTTTGTGCAATGTGCCACTTAATATTACAATTTAGTGATATTCATTTTCACTTGTAAGTGAAATGCCTTATATTTGATTCTTACTATAGACGAATTTGAACTACATTATTACTAGCTCATTATAAAGTTAAGGCTATTATCTCTTATTATTGTAAACAATATCGTTTGTTCAGATAAAATAAAAAAGTTCATTGACATCTACCTAAGCATTAAAAGACACTAATGAGTGGTTGAAATTTATTCAAATAAGATTTAATTAAATCTCAATCACTCATTTGTGTGCGGCCGAGAATCATGCCACATTATAATCCTATACTAAACCAGCCCAGTAAGGACAGAATTGCGAGTCCAGATCCAAAAAAAGGGCAAAACCGGCAAGGCGAAAGTATGAAAACCCTAATAAAGTCTCAGTCTCCGTCCTTTAAATCGTCTCGCCGCGGCCTCCGCTTCTCCAACCGAAAACTCCAGAGCCTCTCTCCCCTTCTTCCCCATTCTGTCTTTTCTTTTCTTTTTTCTCTTTAATTAGTATTTGTGGAAAATTAGTAGGAAATCAGGTGATGAATTTGGATTAATCATCTCACGACGGTCGTCTGAGACTCGGTGTCGAAGCTGAAACGATCCCTTGCTTCTGATGGTTTCTAAACCTGTAATTTTTTTTTCTTCTAATTTTTGTATGAATTCGTCTTACATTTTCGCTTTGATTTCGTTGAGAAATTAAAATTAATTACTTTAACCCGCCATTGCTTTTGCTTGTGAAGTTAATATTTAGATTAATGTACTTTTAAAATATGAAATCTTTGAGTTTTATTTATTTATTATTTTTGTAAATTGAAGAGGCACGATGAGGAGTAATTATAGTAGTGGTATGAGGTTCATATATCGATGACTAATAATTTTAGTCCTTTTCATTCTGAGTGCCTTTATCCTTCTTATTTTTTATTTTTTTTAAACGAATTGCGGGAAATTTTAATTTCTTGGTCAAGAACCCTAATGTAGCTTCTTCGCAAGAAACATATGATTGTAAATTGTAATCGAAGATGATTCATCTCCAGTTTAAGATCAATGAGCCTAGAGTCGAGTTTACATATAATTATGCTCATCTTGTTTCTGTAAAAAGTACTTCTATTCTTAAGTGTTTTGTTGCTGTAAGTGTTAAAAATCGATTTGATATTATTTTTACATGAAAGTATTTGAAAGCCATTTTTATAACTATGGAAATATTTTTAAGAGAAATTTTATTTGGACCAGTTATCTTATCTTGGATTAGAAATGGTTGGTTTAGTGGGTGAGAAATGTTTGGTTTGGTGATTTCAAATTGGAAGTGTTGGCTTGGTTTGTGCAAGAAGGGGATGGGGGGTTTTATATAAAAATGTTAGTGAAGAGATTGCATTTAGTCAATAATAAGCTATATGAACCATGCAGAAGAAATTTTCTAACTTCTCAATACTATTTGAATGACAGATTGAAGGTAATAACAACCAGTAATAAGTTAATCTATCTTCATCATGTATGACATTTATTATTGGAAATTCTAACTCCTCAATACTCTTTGAGTTCTCCAGTTTATTTTGTGGATCTTGAATGGTTGTTTATTTTGTTTCTTTGTTTGAAATAGGAGAGAAATGTTTGGTTTAGTAATTTTAAATTGGAAGCCTTAGCCAAAAGGTTGGCTCTATGCAAGAAGTAGAGGGATGGAGGGCTTTATATAAGAATGTTAAGTGAAGATGTTGCATTTAGTTTAGTTGGGTTTGTGGAAGAACTAAATTAAAAGCAACCTCTTCACTAACGTTCTTATATAAAGCCTTCTAAGCCTCCCATCCCTCCACTTATCGCACAAAACCAAACATTTGGCCAACGCTTCTAATTTGAAATCATTAAACCAACCATTTCTCTCCCATTTCAAAGAAAGGAAAAAAAAAACAATTCTCTACAAAGAGTTCATTCACGATCCTTAAAATAGACTAGGGAACTCAAAGAGTATCGAGTAGTTAGAATTTCCAATAATAAAGTATCAAGTAGTTAGAATTTCCAATAATAAATCTGGCATGCATGATGAAGAAAGATTCCAACTAAACTTATTACTGGCTGTCATTACCTTAAATTTGTCATTAGTATTGAGGAGTTAGAACATTTATTCTGCATAGGTCATATAACTTATTACTGGTTGTCATTACCTCAAACCTTTAATAATTCTCTCATGCATGATTCAAACCTTTAATAATTCTCTCATGCATGATTAAAAGAGATTCCAACTAATCTAAAAGCATCTTCTTCACTAAAATTCTTAGATAAATCCTCATCCCTCCACTTCTTGAACAAAATCAACCCTTTAGCCAACGCTTCCAATTTGAAATCACTAAACCAACCATTTCTCTCATATCTCAAAGAAGGAAAAAAAAAAAAACAACCAAAGATCCACAAAATAGACTACGGAACAAGTATTGAGGAGAATTTCCAAGATCCACAAAATAGACTACGGAACGAGTATTGAGGAGAATTTCCGTACCCCCTATACTATATATGCTATGAAATAATGGTATATATGCTATGAAATAATGGTTTGTATTATTTACTTTGTATGCTTCATTAGAATTTATACGTGCTATGATACAACGGTTTGTAAGTTGAACACTTTCTTGTAATTCTTCTTATATTCTACGTATAATGTTTAGATAATGAGGTATGTATTGATTATTATATATGCTTTGTAATTTGGATTTGGATATTTTCCCCTGGGCATGAGGGTTAGAAGAAGTACAGTGGTGGAGAATGATCTGTCATCTCTTTTGTAGCAATCCATGTCTCCGCAGCAAGCCTTCTTCCCACGTATCTATATGACTTTGATTTGAAAGCCCTGATCAAACTACTATTCCTCCTATCAAAGTGTAAGACACCTCTCATTTAATATCACTATTTGTGCAAATACTTTACGATTAAGAAGCCACTGTCCTTACAAATTGTGCATTCTCGATGTCTCTCAATATCTCTTTTAATTCGAAAATTCAGGATTTGAATTCATGTCCTTTCATTGAGTCCTCCTACAATGCATTGACTTATCCTAAAGATTTCATTTCAGTTAGAATTTGATTATTCACCATGTATGAGGATCCCCGTTAAGCATCCCCGACCCCTCAAAGACAACTCGGCAGTGGAGGGATCTTCAAGAGTACATAAATGTGATGTACAATGGTTAGTGAATGTGTATTTCAAGCTCTCTGTTAAGTATTTTAATGTTTAGTTCTAGAGTGATCGAAATGACAACAAAATATTCTTCTGAGTTCTGATACAAGTAAAGCTTGCTGGGAACCCTTGTTGCATGAAAAGCCTTAGCGGCCCTTAATTATAATTTTAGTGGATAAAACAAATTCCTGCAATATAAGGAAAAAGCTTCCATGTCAGTGTCTATTTAGAAGCGATAGCTAGCAAGCTGACTTGTTAGTTTTAATAATTTATGCAAGTAGCCAACTCCTAGATAATGGGTCAAACCAAGGTATAAAATATTGATGATATCAGAAATATCGGTAGTCCAAAAACACGGAAATTTCGATGGAAATATCAGGATATTATCGATATCAATAAAAATTGAATAAAAACCACAGAAATTGTAAGAAAAACTTGGAAATTTTTATTGAAACTTTGTAGGATGTTTATTTAGTCAATTATCTATTAGTTTATCACAAAAAATTGGAAGGAAATGCATTGCATGATAGATATAACTGATTTAAGTTGATTATATAGCGAGCTGGCAAACATTGTGAGTGTAGAAAATATGTAGTAATTAATGAAAGAAGTTTAAACACACCATAATCATTTATATATAATGAATTAGTACAATATTTTACACTTTATACATTGCATGGTAAGATACATGAGTGACTTAGCAAGGTCTAAAATATTGATGATATCGGAAATATCGGTAGCCCAAAAAAATATTTGTAGTCCAAAAACACGGAAATTTCGATGGAAATATAGGGATATTATGGATATTTTAGATCATGGTTCAAACAAACATATATGCTAAAAACCTACGCTTAAATTATAAATGAGGGCTAACAAGGGTTTGTAGCAAGCTGACCAGTTGATGAAATCGAGAGAATATTTTACTATTATTAGGGTAAGTTTTGTCGGAAATAATGGAGGAGTGCACTGGTGTGTTAGTTTTGGAGTTATGAGGCGTATAGATAAAAACACCAATGTTTATTTTCTTTTATTTTCTCATTCTTATTTATTTAAGGGTAAAATTGGAAGGAAGTTGGATAAAACTTGTTAGTTTGGTGTAAAGATAAGATAACGAGATCCAAATAAAATTTTCCAATTTTTAATATTTTTTACAAAACATAATTAAAAAGGGTTCACTTATTATTGTAAAAATAATTTCAAACAAGCTTGAGAGAGAGAGAGAGAGAGGAAAAAAAGAAGATGAAATGTAACAAACTTGACTAGAAGATACTACACCATATAGAGAGAGAGAGAGAGGAAAAAAAAAAAGATGAAATGTAACAAACTTGACTAGAAGGTACTACACTAGAGAGAGAGAGGGAAAAAAAAAGAGATGAAATGGAACAAACTTGACTAGAAGATACTACACTAGAGAGAGAGAGGGAAAAAAAAAAGAAATGTAACAAACTTGACTAGAAGATACTAACTAGAGAGAGAGAGAGAGAGAGAGAAAAGATGAAATGTAACAAACTTGACTAGAAGATACTACACTGGTGGTCGATGAAGCTGTTGATGGGCTTGGCCTGATGTGGTTGACCCGGTTGGGCTCATAGGGTCCAAATATCTAACTTGTTTGCCGTTTGACGAATGATAATAATACTTGTCAAATCTCAACGGTCTGGATCTAAAGATGTTCCTAAAGCTTCATTACGGTTTGTTTGTTTTTATGTTTTTTGGGTTGGAAGAACCGTTAGCTTTAATCGTTTGACAAATGTTTTTAGTCTTGTAGATTTGCTTAGACCATCTCTAATGGGAGATGCCAAAACGTAACTTGACGTGCATTCGAATCATAAGAGCTAGTAATCAATGATATTCTCATATTGATGACGTTATTGTTGCGTTAATAAAAAAAGCAGTACCAAATAAACCTCTAGAAAGATCAGAAGTTGTCCGAGTTGCTATCTATTCATGGTGAGTAGGATGGCCCATGGGTCGAGGACTCTAGATTCTAGAACGAAGCTCAACCTCATAATGACAAATATACATGGAGAACCAATCAAATTGCGAGAAATGTCGATAACCCAGTTGTTTAAAGTTAAAATACATCATGGAATCGAGGATTATGGGGATTCGTAAATTGTGTCTGTTTATCATACATTATGTGGTCATAAATCATTTTAATTTTATTTAAAATTGAACACAAACAATATCTGATGAAAACGGATCGCATAATGTACGATTAACGAACACGATTCACAGATCCTCACAAAGAGGATCCGGAAAAGATCCTGTTGGATGGAGAAGTAAACTCAACGTAAGTAATAGTTCGATACAACGTGGCCAAAAACAAGAAGCCGAAAGGAACATGTCGAAATCGTGGTTCAAACTTCAAGCTTGGAAACCGACTTGTTGTCCAATGTTGCCACAAGCATCTTAAAAAAATCTTTTCCTCTGCCCGAATGTTTCATGCACTTGGAGTAATTAAATCCTTGTTAATCATCAAATCGTTGACAAATCAAAGATTGACTTGAACACCACAGTGGTTCTGGTTCAAGAAATTCTCATATTTCATATATTTGTTTTAACAACCCAACGTTTTTACAGTAAAGACATCCACACAACATAATTCAAAAGTTTCAATGTGTGATTTTTTTAAACTATCTCGATACTCATCTGGTGTGGTTCATTGCACAAGGTGAGATAGTCGGCAGTGTTGCTTGACTTTATTATTATTCACATGAGATTGCATACAGGGGAGGATGTACTTTGGAATCGAGGTGGTTTTTGGAACCATTCAAAGTTTGGGAAATGTAGATATGAAGACTATCTGATGACTTTTTGAATGTTTGGTATGTGTACATTTTTCTGCCACCAAGTGTTTGATGTAATGTCTACTAAGTATATCTTGATGGGTTATGTCGACAATACTCAACAAATTTTATCGATATCACTCATCAGATTGCTTCGATATGTGTTGATATATGATGATATGTGCGCAACGTAGTTTGGCTAACAATAACAAGCCCACCAAGTATTCCATGAAATGCCTCAGTAAATAAACTGATTTTTTTTTTTTGCACACTTCGAGTCCTGTTTCTATCTCAAAAACTTGAACGTTTAACACTGGAACCTCCAAAGTTCAAATCATGGATCCGCCACTGACTACATAGAGTTACGTAGAACCAAAATACAAGAAATCATTGTTTTTGTGAGAAATGTCTTCCCAGTTTTGTGTTCTTCCACCTCTACACGAGTTTTTATGACATTTTCAAGTCTAATTTTTTTCGATTTTGACACATTTACTTGACACTATTGAGGGAAGTAAGGAATTGGAGAACATGAAACCAATTCCTTTTCCAACTATGAATTTCCTTTCTTTCTAATATCCCTTCATTGATTAAAAAAAAAAAATACAATCATAAGGTAAAAAAGGTAAATGATGAATTAAAATCCTCTCTAAATCTTGTAGTCTAAAACCGACGATAAAAAAAATCAAACTACTTATTTTAAATCTTACGACTCCCATTAACCCATCACGTGAAACTACCTTACTTAAACAAAAAAATAATCGCTTTTGCTCTCTCTCTTTTGAACAGTCCAGATATTTCGATCCGTCGCTTTGAGTTGCGAGATTAGGACAGGATCTGAATTGGTAAACGAAAAAGATGGCAATGACACGTCAGGCAAAACAAAGAGGAAAAAGAGGCAGACAAAGTAGGCGGGGACTTTGACATTTCCGTATTATTTTTCCCTCCACCACCCAATCACGCATTCATTCATTCGTAATATCAAATTTTAAAATTCAAATTTTCGTGATATCAACTGCTAATCCACATTTCATATCCAAAGATTTCCCAAAATTCAAATCCAATTCTCGCAATTTCATACCAGTCAAGATATTCCCCATTTTCCCACGAGATTTCCGGTTTTCCTAATCACGCGTTTAGTCCCGTAGAAAATTATCACCATTTTGTTTTGCAGTCAAACATATAAACTCTAGAATTTCTACTCTCTTTCCTTTTCAACTCTCTGCATTTGTTTTCTTGATTGATAAACGGTGTTTGGTTGCTGAGAAAATTACTGGGTTCTCAAGGATCATCTCTGCAAATAGGTATGTTCGTTGGTTGCTTCATGTTTTTATTTGTGTATGTGTTTGGTTGCCGAGAAAAAGTAAGAAGGAAATCAGAGGTTGTGAACCGAGTTTTGTTTGCTTATGCAGGTGTAATTGGAAAGCTCTTGTGGATTTTTTGAATTGGGGCAAACGATGGGTGGGGTGTGCTCGGGCGGGGTGTCTGGTGAGGAAAATCCCGATCACGGCGGAGGGAAAAGTGCTGGATTTTCCGGGAAACTCAAGTCGGTGAGGAGCATCGGCAAGAACAAGGAGAATTCTAGTCCTTCGTTTTCCGAAGGAATTGCTCCGCGGAAAACACCGAACAGGTTTGATTCCGGCGAGCTGCAGTCTTCAGTTTCCCGCGAATTGAAGCCCTCAACTCCGGCTAGGACTGCTACTAGCAAGGTATCGATTGCTTTAGTTTTGTACTGGAATGGTTTAGGGAAATACTGGTCGATGTATTTTTTGTTTTGAACTTGGAAAATGTTGGAAGCACTTCTGCTAGAAGTGATTTTGGTATAATCATGTCGAGATTTTTATTAAGAACCCAAGTACTTCCCGGAAAAACACTTGGAAGTACTTTCTCAATGCTTCTCCATAAGCCGCTTCTTACGACCCATGTATGCTTTTAAGTTTTGATGTCAAATGTAGTGATAAGAGCTGTTGTTTGTCAGATAACACTTTTAGCCACTTCAGTAGAAGCACTCTTGAAAAAACTCTTATATTTGTGGCATTATTGCTTTAGTGTTGTGTTTTCTATGGTAGGTTACCCCGAAGAACTCGTTCATAGGAAAGGCTGGCATTGTTGGCCTGGAGAGGGCAGTAGATGTTTTGGATACGCTCGGCAGTAGCATGTCGAATTTGACTGTCAATAGCGGATTTCTTACTGGCGGGGTGTCTAGAGGCAGTAGGATCTCAATATTGTCGTTTGAAGTAGCTAATACAATCACCAAAGGTGCAAACTTGTTGCAATCTCTATCAGACGAAAACGTCCAGTTTCTAAAGAAAGATGTTCTCCATTCGGAAGCTGTACAAAACTTAGTTTCTAAAGATATGAATGAGTTGCTACGCATTGCCGCTTCTGACAAAAGGTGGTTGTTGTGTAGAGAATAGGTTGAATTTAGTTGAAGCTATTCGTTGCCTTTCTATCTTACCATTTTTTTTTTTTTTTTGCATGCTCGCCTGCAGGGAAGAGCTTGATGTTTTCGCACGTGAAGTGATAAGGTTTGGAGACTTGTGTAAAGACCCACAATGGCATAGCCTGGGTCGATACTTCGCAAGGTGGGTTGATTTGTGAGAATTATGCTGCTGCGATTATATTGATGAATTTCCGCTATTTTAATATCTTCTGTGAATTTGAATTTCAGACTAGATTCAGATGATGATTTAGGGTACGAACAACTACGATCAGAGGTAGACATGACGATGCAGGAATTGACCACTCTTGCTCAGCATACTTCTGTAAGTTGGAGATTCATAATAACCAACAATTTGTATATATTGAAGTCAACTTGAAGAGACTAATTTTATCTACATTTGTAGGAATTATACCATGAGTTAAATGCACTGGACAGATTTGAACAAGATTACCGGAGCAAGGTAGAGGAAGCAAAAACCTTGCATCTCCCTCCAAGAGGTTCGTCGATTTTTGTTTTTGGTTTGCTTTCTGTTTTGGGGTTTCAGCGAGTACCATCCTTTGAGTATTTGAATAGTCTAGTTTATAACATCGAAAGACATTTATGGATGCTCTTTTCTTTTTATTTTCAGGAGAGACTCTGATGATGTTGTTAAGTGATGTAAAACAACAAAGAAAGCTTGTAAGAAGCTTGAAAAAGAAATCTCTTTGGTCTAAAAATTTGGATCAGGTACCATCGTGAAACACTTTTCAAATTGCATAATTCTTTCCTACCATTTGCTAACATTATTCAAAACAATGCACAGCGATAGTTCATTATTTGCCTTCGACGGGGCACAATAGGATTTCATTAGTATTCATCTTCCCTTATTGCTATCACATTGTATTTTTCTTTGCAGATTGTCGAGAAACTTGTTGATGTTGTTACTTATACACATCAAGCAATCTTGGAAGCATTTGGACATAATGGTAGGAGCAGTCTCTCACTCCGAGAGCAAAAATTGATAACTGTATACATATGCCGTAGTGGATGTCGAGGAATTGTTCATAAGAGCTTTCTTCATCATGACTCAAACATAATGAACAACTTGAGCTTGCGTTATCACTTAGTCGATTACAAACTTACTTACGATATAGCTGGCAGTTTCAGTTTCCGCACTCTCTATAATGTGCTTTTTTAATCTTGTACATTATGATTTCTATTACAGGTCTGACTTTGGTTAGTGCAGACAAGAGCAAAGATCCTCAAAGACTAGGGGTGGCTGGCCTTGCGCTACACTACGCTAACATGATCAACCAAATTGATAACATTGTAAGCTTAATTCTCCGTTTCTGTATATTGTGTCTCATATACTCGGTATACATTTGCAAAATAATATGTACTCATGAATGATTAATCCTAATAGGCGTCCCGACCAACCTCCCTCCCACCAAACACACGGGACACATTATATCAAGGTTTACCAATTACAGTCAAACAAGCTTTACGATCCCGATTGCAGACTCTTGATGCCAAGGAAGAGGTATCACAATGCATTTAACACACATTTGTCCATTGTTTTATATTGTAGATTCCTCATTAGATTTTGGTTTTCTCCTTGGAGCTTCAGCATTCCAATCGTCTTCTCCTTTTTTTATGTTGCGTTTCTGCAGCGCTCTGTTCCTCAGGTCAAGGAAGAAATGGAAAAGACTCTCCATTGGCTTGTTCCAGTTTCCACAAATACGACCAAGTATGTTCTGTAGCATGCTAATCGAAAGTTGCTGTCAATGCTTTGCCCGTGTTTGTTTTCATTCTTTTGAATCGAACTCCGCAAAGAAATTATTACGCATTGTCGTTACTGTCTTACTTCCACTAATCTCTGCAATTTGTGGCAGAGCACATCAAGGCTTCGGGTGGGTTGGAGAATGGGCAAATTCTGGGTCAGTCAAGGCCCCCCTCTCTCACTCTCTCGATATTTTCTAACCTCAATTGAAGCGATTAAGTTCAACTCTGACCGTGTTTTCTGTTTTACAGTCCTGAGTTTGGTAAGAACGGATCCTCACAGGTTAACCTGATCCGCCTCCAGACGCTATATCACGCAGACAAGCAGAAGACGGATCTCTACATCCTCGAACTAGTCGCATGGCTTCACCATCTGATCAACCTTGTTAGACAAGGAGATCATGGCGTGAAGCCTTTGCATACGCGGTCTCCAACTCGTAAAGGGTTGGATATTCACTCCAACATGCAGCAGTTTCTAACCAAGTCCTACAACACCAAGTCCCAAAAAGTCCAACTTTCGGAAGAAGACCGGAACCTGTTAGACGAGGTGATCGGGAGAATGAAAAGGGTTCCCGGGATCAGTAAGAGTCAGGAGTTTTCGATTGCCGAGAGGAAAAGAAGAGGAGTTTGGGGTTTGAGCAAGAGCACAGGGAGTTCCCCTTCAAGGGAGCTGGGTTCAAGGTGTAAAAAATTGCTTAAGCGAAAGAGTAATGCTTTGGATGTCATCGACGGCTTAGATTCAATATATTGAGAGTCTTCAGTTTCAAATTTTCAATCAAATTTTTTTATAAATATTTATATTTCTCTGTATATAATCTTCAGATGATTAGGGTTATTGTATATATGTACCACCTATATATTTATACAGAAATGGAGTTATTTTATGTAGCTCATGAGAGTGACTTATGTACGGAAAAATTAATGTGATACTGAAATACGATTATGTGTTAATTAATATATAAGTAGTTTGTACTCATGGACTTCCTTTAAGTGTTGGAAGTGTTGGTCGATCAGTTAGGATCTAAAATGATAAGAGCTCGATTAGAAGTGTTGTTAAACTGATTAAAAGCGTTTTGGTTAATTTGTTTTTGAAAATAATTCTTAGTAAAATAGTAATTGAATTTGGAAAAAAAGCTTTATTGCTTTGTGCAAATTACATAACTAGTGTTTCTTGCAGAAAGTATTTAAATGGTTTTAGAAACAAAAAACATTTTTTCTAAACGTTTTCAGTCATTTTAGTAGTCTAAACAAGCCCTAAAACACCTTTGGGTTTGTTTGAGGTGGCCTCTATAAGGATTAGAGGATAACCAAAAGTGCTTTTATCTATGTTTAACAAAAAATAAAACTTATTTAGAATTTTACCTAATCCTTTTACATGTTCATATTAAAGCTTGAAGGCACTAGTTATAGAAATGGAATAATTATTTGCGAACAATCATAAAATGAACTTCCTACAAAGTAATTTTGATAATCATTTCGTTTTTAATTTGTCTAATTACTTTTTATAATTGTTTTTCTTTTTGGAAAAAATGCAACTGACAGACAACACATTGAACTGAATGCTAAATTTAAAAATAATGAAAATAAATTTGTTAAAAAAGTTTCACTGAAATTTGGTGTTTGGGGGCGTTTTAGGTAAAGAAGTGAATAGGGATCAGATGGTAAAAGAGGAGAGTGCCCAATTGTCGTAACAGGCTTTGGGGCGGACACCCATCTCTCGCATTTTAATTTGCGAATTATGACCACTCATCACATCCCGTTTCTGCCTGAAGGATCATGCCTTTCACGGTCGTTGTCCCGCCCTTTTATCCACGCCGCTTCAACCAATATTATATTCCATCGTCGATGTGGGATTGCCTTCGTCCGCTTTCCCGCTCTTTGATAGTTCATCTTCCACAGTCAGGTTTCTTCATAGGCTCAAACTCTGTAGCTTCATCTTCACATAGAGGATCAAACTTGTAATTAAAAAAACAGATTTTAATTTCATTGATTAATAATTTACCAAAATTGATTTGCCATAGCTTTAGAGATGGTTTAGCGGTACACGACTAATCAATATTAATACGGCTTCTTGCTTAACCACTTGTGCATGGTGTGAGGTTTTATACAAAAACTTTGATGCAAGTAGTAGTGGTTTCAATGTAAAGAGATTTAACTTCAAGAGTCTTCCGATTTGAGACATGCTAACGTGGCACCACATGAAGACATTTATTCATAGTGAAGTGCTTTGAATAGGATCTGATCCCATCTCGACAATAAAAATTTGTCATGACTCAAGTCACTTGTCGGATATTTGATTTCATAAGGTTAATTTTCAATGTGAGACATGTTTCAAGATGGTTCAAACTTTATTGATTAATTGCGAAGTTTTGTTTGGACCATGTTTAAGAGTTCATGATATGGGCCCAAACACAAATCCTCTTAAGTTGGAATCACAAATATGATGTTTGCAAGTAGCCAATTATCATATGTTGGCAACTCAAGTATAAGTAGGATTCCTACATAAAATTCTTTGTATTTGAATTATAGAGTTTTGTGTTTATGATCAAAACTGATCATATTTATGAATTACTCCGTAAAGATCACCTGTGCAAAAAATAAATTAATACTAAGGTCGTTTAGAGACGATCGAGCAAACACATAGACAGTTATGTGGAGCCAAAAATAATAAAAAAAAAATGGAGGCGACACATGGATTTTAGGGTTAAAAGGACAAAATTATCCTCAAGGAACACCGGAACTCCTACGCGCGAGCAGTGGACAATCATTTCTCAATTAAGTCAAAAGTGCCAAAAATAGGCATTTATTCAAAACTTATTTCATCGATCCTCATCAAATCTTCTCCACAATGTAACCCCCAAAACATTCATTTCAAATTATATTAATTAGCTAATTAATTGATTTATTACCTAATTAATCTATTAATTGGCTAATTAACTACAAATTACACCCAAAAATGCCACAAAGGGCCGGTCACCATCTCTCCAAAGGGGGCCGGCCATGCCCTATATATACTACCCCATTTTCTCTATAAACCTAAGTTCTACACTCTTGCTAAATTATCTAAATTCTCCAAACATTTTTCCCTCAAAATTCTAACTTTGACATCGGAAGTTCTTCGGCCAAAGCCCCCCCTAATTCATCGTGGGTGCGTGAGGCTCTTGGTCTTGACCTAAGGTGTTGTTTTATAGGTGCAA
Source organism: Malus domestica (assembly GCF_042453785.1). Taxonomy (NCBI): domain Eukaryota; kingdom Viridiplantae; phylum Streptophyta; class Magnoliopsida; order Rosales; family Rosaceae; genus Malus; species Malus domestica. Next base: position 906,644 of record NC_091668.1, on the reverse strand, counting down.
TTTTGTCCAAGAACAAGGAGGAATAAATTTGCATCCACAAGTTCGTAATGCTTTTATCAATTTCATTCATCTAATTTATATAGTTCGATGATTAAACAACATTTGTTTTAATCGATTATTTGCAGAAACGATATTTATAGAATGATTTATAAGATAAACTGTTCTGATCAATAAACACGAATCGGCATCATACAGTTTTGAATAGATATTCATACTCATCATTTGATTCTTCAATCGATCGAGCATTTTCAAATCAATTTGTATTGGGACATGAAGTCAATTGAAATGAAGCAAGTACTCCACATGAGCCTTGAGTGCTTCACTTCGCTGAATCGCTGCCACCCATCATTCTACTCATCATTTGATTCTTCAATTAAATTTCTAACATGCAACGCTGCACCGCCCAAATTTCATTTGCGCCGCGAATACGGGGCGCATCGTCCGTACTTAGATCTCTGCTCTTCCCTGCTTAACGCTAAAGAGACAACAAATTAAGATTAAAAAAAGCAGGACTGCAGAACTGCACACGTACTCAGAGGGAACAAAATTCGGAGAGCGTTAACCTGGTTTAAATTGTTTTGTGTTGTAATTTAGTAAACCGAGATACATGTTGGATCTCCTCACGTGGGCGTGGCTTCCGTCTGAGTCACTGCCACCCTTTCTCGGCTAGCTCGACACTGTCCCTTCCACGAACATGCAAGCATTCTTATTTACGTTGCTTTTGATGGGTACCTGGTTTATATACGTTGAATCTTTACCATATTATGCGACAGTACCAGAACATTATACTATACAATGAACTGCACAAAATTATACTTAAAAAACCAGTTTGTGGTTTTGTCACGGCTGTCTACTTTTTCGGCGGTTAAAAGAACTCACAGAAGCATTTTAGGGCATGTTTGGTACTCTACTTGAATCCAACTCTTTTAACTAAAAAACAATTGTTAAGTTTTAGGTTTTAAAAAATTTGTTTGGTAGGACTATTTAAAAAAACTGAACTCAAGACTAACTCAAAAATATAATCTATTATCTAAAAACATAAAAAGTGAGTTTTTAGGTTTTTTAAACTTAAACTTACTCATTTCTTTTCTTCAATCATCTTTTACCTTGTTTCCTCCTCTCTCCTCTTTCTCCCTATCATGCGACCCCCTCTTTTTAGATTTTTTTGTTTAGTTTAAGTCGTAAGATTTAAAAATTTTAAATCGCAAACCAATCAATTTTTTGAATCTTAAAGAAAATTGTTTTCAAGAAACGTTCTTAAAAAATGTTTTGATAAATGATAAAAAATTTCAAATATGATACCAAATTGACCCTTAGTCTCTTCCTAATCATTATTATGTAATTCACCAGTATTAGAAATCGAATACAGAGCTTTAAACATAAAATTACGTCTGCATCCAAACAGCCAGCTGGGCATAAGTTTATAAGCAGTCACATTCAACATTTTCTGATGTGTCATTTTCGTCTTATCCTACGAACCTTGAAACACGAACTTGGTCTTATCCTTATTGGAACTCTTGTCTCCTATGGATGAACCTTAATAATACCCGTCACATTCGCTGATGGGATCACAGAGTTCCTAAATCCAACGTGGCCGGTTGGCATTGGTGGCCTTACTACTCTAATACCACCGTTCCTTCCGCACGGCGGTAACCCACGTGCCATGTCGGCCGCCCGTCGTTTACACCGCTTTTGTGTTTCCGCTGCGGTGGGCCATCCCAGATGTGCTTCCCTGTCCGGCGGTTGCCTCTCAACAAACCGCGTCAATAATTAATGGAAAGGAACTTAGGATCATTTCTTTCTAATCCATCAAATCAAAAAATTCGTGTCATTGAAATTTGATTCAACGGTTATAAATAGAGACACACTTTAAAAGTTATAATAACTTCAGTCGTGGATCAAATGTCAACGGCATAGATCCCCTAATTTGATGGATTAGGAGAAAGAGATCTAAAGAAGATGCCTTTCCATAATTAATACTAGCAAACGCCACACAGTCTATGTGTGTGAAATAAAAAAAAAAAATTCTCAAATATTGTTTTAAAAGAAAAAATCCGGCAAGAGTTATGCAGGCATTAGATTAAAAAAAAAATGTAAAAAGTGTTGGTAATTATGGAGAAAGAGTGTGTTTGGAGGATAATGATAAGGTGACATTGTTGTGAGGTTTAAAAAAAGGCAAATGTTGTTTGTTTGAAATTACTTTAATGCCCCCATTTTTTTTCTTTTCTCACATTTTTTTTTCAATTATGTATTAAGGGCCGTTTGTTTGACCGGATTAGGGAGGACTGGACTGGACTGGACTAGACTGTAGTCCCTTGTTTGGTCTACACCAGGATTAGGTTTAATGAGCTTAGGTCGGACTCGCTCGGATTAACCACCTCGCTACGAGTTCTTAACGAGGATCCCCAATTTCGGCCGGATTCGTAAGCCCTCTTCTGATAGAGAGAAAATCGCGAGAGAGTCAGTCGTCCAAGACTCAACGTCGCTCGTCTTGCTTGTCGCACATCGCTCCTTCCTTGCCCTGCTCCATCTTCTTCCTCGCTTCCACAACCATTTTCAAACCCATATCCCGCAAAATTCAAAACAAAAAAAAAATGCAATCATTCCATTTTTCAAATTCAGATCCAACCTGCAAAATAGAACCTAGAAAACCGAACCCAAAAACTATAAAACACAAAAAAAAAAAAAAAATCTGCAGTGGTTATAAGCTTAAATCAACGATGGGATTGATTGAAGGCAAACCGAACCCAGAAAACATGAAACTCCTTGATTGTAGAGCTTCGCCATCTCCCACTTTCGAGCCAATCACACATGCAACCCGCTCCCAACTCCTAAATTTTCAATCTCTTTCTTGCTTTGTGGTTTGACTGTGAAGATTTGGAGTCGATTATGAAGTTGGGAGACGAATAGCTTCTGGGTTTAATTTTGATGTTAATTTCTTTCATCAAAAGAGGGAGATGAATAGAGATGAAGAAAAAAGGGAGATGAAGAGGAAGAGGGACGAAGAAAAAAAGGGAGATGGACGAAGAAAAATTAGGATGAAAACAGAGGGAGAGGGGCGGAGAAAAAGGAAGAAACAGGGGATGAACGGAATTGGGAATGAAATAAGGCTTCTAGAATGAGAAAATAGGCAGATTTAATAATAAAATATTACTAAATATTTATTAAATAATGTAAATATTAATAAATATGAATTAAATAATATAATATTAGAATTTGTTATTAGTCTATTCCTTAGTCCTGACACTGCACCAAATGATTTATTAAACTAGTCCAGTTTAGTCTAGTCTAAGCCAGTACAGTTTAGTCCATGTAGCTAGTCCAGTTCGAGACAGTCCGATGCAACAAACGCATCCTAAAGGTTATAGTTGTAATTTTATTATTTTTTTATTGACAAAATTAGTTATATTAATATGTAGTTTTGATTAAAAACTAGATATTCACGTTTATTCTCTATTTAGCTTCACAATTAATTGACTTTTTTGCTTTTGTTTACTTATTTTATATTTGGATTACGTTATTTTATTAAAATAATAATAGATCCAACTGTTATTGTACCCATAAGAATCTATTTGTTGGACTAAAGTTATATTTATATAATTTATATTCCTTAATTGTTTCTCACTAACATTATCAGTTGTTAGATAACGAAAACAACTAAAGATTTTATGTATAAAACCACTTAACTCTTTAATTAAATAAAAACATTGCGATGGATAAATTATGTAGTTCTGTCTACATAATTCTTTTGCTACCAATAGACTTTAAACTAGTAAGGTCATCTCCAATTGAAGGTTCCAAAGGGCCGAAAATAGTCCGAAAATCGTCTCCAACCGAAGGCCAGGGCAAAGGGTTCGTGGGCCCCATTGGACAAAAAATGGCCAAAGGGCCAACCTATGTTTGACCTTATAGCCCTTTGGCCCTCGGTTGGAGACGGTTTTTTGTGACATGGCTAAAACGAGCCATATGGCCATTAGTTGAAGATGGTAAGAAATATGATACTGCACTGTTCATTAAAATATTAATTTCTTGGAAAACCAAATGGCTAAAATGAACCATCTGGTCAGTCTTCGATTGGAGATGGTCTAACATCCCCATTCTTGTGTGACAGCGGTTTTCTTCCTTTGACTTTCTGTTTGCCTAAAATCCAATCGTTTTGTATAAATCAAAACTATCAAATAACTCTTGTAGAAAGCAAATTTTATTTTTTTCACTAGGCGGACTTTTAGTATAAGAAGGAAGAACAATGCATATTTCGAGTCTTCTAGATGCATATTTTGATTCTTCTAGAGTGTTTTTTTTTTTTTTTTTTTAAAGATGTGATAGAACTTCATTGAGAGAGATAATTAGATACAAAAGTCAACAAGGCAAAAAAACTTAACATACATATTCCTCAACCAACAAATCATCTAAGAACAAAGGTGGATCGACATTCCAAACACAAGGCGCATCACTTTGAGCGAAGCGAGCAAAGTGGTGGGCTACACTTTCTCTCTTTATATACAAACACGCCCTTAAATAAAAGATTGACGTTAATATGAACAACGATTGTGTTGCAAGAACTATATGTAACAAAATAACGAGTTTACCTATTATAGAGCATAATATAATATCTGCTAACAATTTTATTTGTTAAATTCTTGGTTATTGAATCTTTGAGCACACATCTCACTATTAATTTGTATGACCCATGCTATGGAGAGATTTTTTAATGTTATTGCAATACAAGGTGATACACCACGTGCATAATTTATGGTAAGGGTGCAACTTGGGTTGGGCCAATCCGAACCCGCCCATATCCAACCCGACTTTAAACCTGAACAAACATGTTTTTTTAGTTATAACCCGTCCGAACCCAACCTAATTTCAACCCGTTCATTGATTGGGTTGGGTTGGGTTGATCTTTTGCATGTCCATCCCCACCCTGATTAACCAAACTCAATCTAACGAGATTGTAACTCATATCAATTAATGCTCATACTACATCTAAGTGGGCTAAGTCCACAAATCAACGGCCTTTTTATTTTTAATAAATTACCCTTTATAATTACTTAAGTTTTTAGGGAATATGAGGCTTTGATTAGTCAACCCATATTCATAGTCTATAAATCCTAAAGCTTTATAGTCATTAGTCTCCAAAACCTAAATTCTTTGTGTCTCGAAGTAATTGCTCATCAACTTTGATTTATTTATAAAATTAAAGTTAACTAGCTTTGATGCTACTTGGCTTAATTTTTTTTAGAAATTCTTGGAAATTAAGTTGTTACAAGATTATACTCAAAATAGTTGGGCAACCCGAACCCAACCCAAGTAAACCCGAATCCAATTAAAACCTAGTCCAAATAAACCCGAATGAAACTTATCCCGAACCCAACCTTGAATTGTAAAAATTAGGTTCGGATTGAGTTGACCTTCCAACCCACCCGAGTTGCACCCTTAATTTATGGAAAGATTTGTAGTGTTGCTCGAAAGGGATACTTGAAAATTAAAACTTTTCTCTACTTATATAATGAAATATGACGTACCACGCTATGATTCGTTCCATGAAAAAATTTCTCCAGACCATGAGATATGCAAATTCTAGAATTTTCGTAAAAATTAAAGATGGAAAAGGTGTCACTCCATTATTGGTTAACCTATCAAAGTCCCTGTAGGTCCAACGCATTGTTGCCATTTGTCAACCTCACACATACAAAATCTAGTCAGAAACCAAGTGAAACCCAAAACCCAAACCAACACAGTTAAACTGTATATCCAACGGTAATGCCCATACCATGTGCCGTGTCAGATTTTTGGACATTGGAATGGACACCGACGCCGCGCTGAGTCAGACGGTTTCCCAAACGGATAAGCCTCATATTTCGTTAACCCAACCCCCAACTTTTAACCACGGTTAACCGTGATACGCTTCTTATCCCCAACTGCCTATAAATCCCCAAACTCCCACTCCTTTGGCCACAGATCCGACTCATACCAATCAAATTTCAAAGCAAGCAACAACAATCACAAAAATGGCTTCCCTATCCTCCTCATCCTTCACTTGCCACTCCTCTCCTCTTTTCTCCGTCGCCAATAACGGCCCCCGCGCTCCTCCCTCCTCCGTCAGCTACCGCCCCCTCCGCGTCTCCGCCTCGTGCGCATCGACCGTTGAAAGGCCGCGATCCCGCATTGGATCAAGCTCCTCACTCTACGACGTGCTCGGGATTCACGCCGGCGCCACGTGCCAGGAGATCAAGTCGGCGTACCGGAAGTTAGCGAGGGTTTTGCACCCGGACGTTGCGAAATCATCGGCGGACGAGTTCATGAAAGTCCACGAAGCTTACTCCACTCTCACCGACGAGCAAAAACGCGCCGATTACGACCGCAAGATGATGATCGGACGGCCGAGGACAGGCGTGGCTTCGTCTTACGCTTACGCGACAACAATGTCGTCGTCGACTGGCCGTAGATGGGAAACCGACCAGTGCTGGTAGATTTACAGACATTTCACTCTGAACATATTCCGATCATCTGTAATTAAACAAACCTAATTAAGCTAATTACATGGTTAATTAGTGTAATTAGGAAAGCCTGCTACTGGCCTGTCGTTCGGATTGGACGAAGTGCTAGCTAGCTTGTGTGTTCGCGTGTACATATTGTAAGCTGCAGGCGCCATTTTTACAGCCTGAACCGTTGGGGGAAATTATATCCCCCAATTTCATGTCAGCTTATAACGAAATGTAAGATCTATTTTGAAGATGTATATTGTACTCGATGATAATTTTTTGTCGTTTTAACGAAACTCTTTCGGTATTGTTCATCTTTAGCTAAAAAGATATTTTTACTTTAAAAAGTCATTTCTGGAACTGGAAAATGATATTTTTACTTTAAAAACTCACTTCTGGAACTGGAACTATGCACTTTTTTTGTCATTTTAATTAAAATTCGAAGTTTTTAAATTATTTTCAAATTATTTTATTTAGTTTTTCTTTTATGAGTAGTAACTTGGCAAATGATGCTCAACAAACCTCGGTAACACGTCTTGATAGTTGTCAATACTCGACATAACACTTGAGCACTGTCGTTGAATCTCGCCATCATGCCTCAGCATCCATCGAGAAATTTCGATAGCGTGCATTGTAACTTGTTGACTAGGAAGACCAAATTTTATACTCCGTTCGTAAACCTAGCATTACCTGTCGAAAATCTAGGTAGCATGCCTCAATCGTCTGTTGATAGATTTCGACCACCTGCAACGAAAGTGTTTGGGTATTTGTCGATAAATTTTGATTTCATTCCTCAACGTAGATTTTGAGAACATACATATGAAGTTGTTAGCATCTATCGACAAATCTCGAACATCCAAAATGCTTTTTGATGTCCAAAAACATTTTAGTCATACTAGGACAAGTCCCAAACAAGTAGTCATGTGAAACAGACCAGCCCAAATAACATATAGAGTTTGAAGGGGACCCAATTCAACCGTAGGCCTTTTGAAGTCTTTAATAATGGGCCTGGGCCTTAGCTCATTTATTTATTTATTGAGTAAATTGTAGCAATAATTTCTCAACTTTAACCATATTGGAACGATAGATCATCAACTCATCAAAACGTGCAGCTATAATCCTTCAACTAAAAATTCATTACCAATCGTTCATCAACTTTAATCTAACTGGAGAAATAGTTCATCAACTTTAATCAAATTGGAGAAATTGTTCCTCAATTTTAATCCAATTGTAGCAATGATCATTCCAACATAACTTATTTTGACAAAATTTTGACGAAGTTGACGAAAAAGATCATAGCTACACGTTTTGATGAATTGAGGAGCTAATGGTAATAAACTTTTAGTTGATGAAATATTTCTCTAATTTAATTAAAATTGAAAGACCACTACTACGATTTTAACTTATTTTTTTTTAAGACAAGGAGGATAAAATGTGTTGCATGTGGTATAGCAAATCACCAGCGAGAGGGAAAGAGGGGCGATGGCTGCTCAAGCGGGACGGCTACTGAGGCAATGGCCGATGTGGCAGCAGCATTGCTGCTCAAACGCCGCCTTCCACCACCTTATCTTCTCCCCATTACTTCCGGTCACCACCAGAACCAACTCCCGTCGTCCGTCTTTGACCACCGTCCACCTGGCCACTCGCGGCGTCCATAAACTATTACGCGGGCTCAGACCGTCCGATTACCAAGACGCCAACACAGCCAGTTCGGGTTCGGATTCGGATTCAGTCACGTACAAGAGCCGTAACGAGTTGAAGCGCCACGCCCGCCGCGCCGTCCGTTGGGCTATGGACCTCGCGTCCTTCTCCACCCCTCAAATCAAGCGCATTGTCAGGTTCCCCCCCCCCCCTCCCCTAAAACTTCAAATTTTGAAAAAAAAGTCCCTGTAAATTTAGTTATTTCGAGTTATGGATTTTAATTTGATTGGGATGTAGAGTGGCTTCTCTGGACCAAGACGTGTTGGATGCTGTGATCCTAGTGAAGGTGCTTGGTTAGTTTATTATTTTCTGTTCAAACGAGTGTTAGCTACTGATTTCAGCTGTTGCAGCTAAGGTGTTTGTGTTAATGCCGCAGAAACTAGGACCGGATGTTCGAGAAGGGAAGCGAAGGCAGTTCAATTATATTGGTATGTGATGCAACAACTTTGTGCCCTGCCCGGAATCTGTTTAGTTCAATCATTTCTTACATTTGTGCATGCATTGTGAATTTGTGATCTTATCTTACAAAGATATGTTCAATTCGTGTTAAGGGAAACTGCTGCGTGATGTGGAGGCCGACTTGATGGATGCTTTGATTCAAGCTACAAAAGATAGCGACGAAAGGAAGCTGCAAGCTTTATCAGGTCCGGAGACATTGGAGGTTGATGATGTTGCCGACGAAGAAGAGGCGGAAGAAACTGATTGTGAGGAGGAAGAAGAGGTACGTTACATTTACTTTGTTTGAAATTGTGCAAGAAAGATTGCTGAAATTTGGTAAGTTGTTTATGGACATATTTGATCTGATTACTTGAGCCTCGAATGCAGGGTTCTCACATTGATGAAGCAACCAGATGGTTTGATGGTCTGATCAGTAAGGACATTAAGATCACCAATGAAGTTTATTCAATTTCGAATGTTGATTTTGACCGTCAGGTAAGTTGAATGCCATCTCGACACCAGTGTCTTTAATGTCAAATAATGGGTTTAAACAGTCATAACGTGCTTCCTAAGTGTAAAAGGTTTTCAGTTCCTTTGCTGCCTCGGTCACTTGTACTTCTGTTTTTCCACCACATCCTTAATGGAGTGGGATGGTCTGATTAAGCGACACTGTTGATTTCCCGATAAAAAGTCCTTCTCGAGGGCTGGTTATGGAGTTGGATTCACTTGAACCACCAGATTATGTAGAAGCCCAGCCAGTTTATATTCACTTGAGTCAGTTGATTAACTCTCATGCCAATTGTTCCCTTATCGTAAGGGTGCATAGTGTTCTGTTTCTTGCTCTGTGTTGCTAATGCTAGTTTCACTCGACAGGAACTAAGGAAACTTGTCCGAAGTGTGCATTCTATATTGGAGCAGAAGGTTGATTTGGAGGAAAATGCGGGAAAGATTGATGCTGCGAGAGTGATTGCTGAAAAGGCACTCACCAGGTTCCTTCTTTCCCTTGCTAAACGTAGCCTAGAGACTGATATATGATATTTTAGTTTCCATCATTATTTATGTGTCATTACATAATATTTCTTAAAGAATGCAGTTTTTGTTCTCTTGGTTGTACGGTGCAATTTTTTTTTCTTGCATAGATTCACGTTGTCTGGTCTCGATAACAACGTAGTTCTTTTTTAGTAGTCCAAGTTGGTTAGTAATTCGTTACACACCAAGTATTTCTAGATTGTAGTTAGCCACCATGGGCAAAGGAGTTGAAATTCATAGGTTATACGAGCTTTGGTGCAAACTGTGTTGTCCAGTATCTTCCTTTTAAGTTGTACAAAATCATTTTGTAGCAGTTGACCCAGGGTGTTCAACCCAGTGGCATGACTCCGCGTGGTTTTGTTGTCGTTGTCCAGAATGATTTAATTGTCTGAACAATGAACTTTTAGGCCTAATCCAGACCGGCTCCGCTTTGTAGCCTCAGTTTTACTAGTTGAGTTATTGCAACAGAAAACGGGAAAAAAAAAAGAAGTATAAAGGGAGTTCTGTGTTAAATGTTGAAGCATAGGATTTGGGTTAAATCATACCAAACCAAAGCTTGAACTGACTATCACCCGCAGGGAAATGAAATAAAATCGTTCTAGCGGGCTTGTACTGAGAACCGGAGGGTTGAAATTCACGATTTGTTTTTAAAAGTCCGTCCATTTGCCCTGTGTTCTCTCAATTAGATTACATCGTATTGGACCTGGCTTAGGAGGAGTTATTCCGTGCAAACTCCCGCACCACGTGGCTGTCCGGCCAAAGATCCATCGGATAAGGGAGGGGAAGGGGATAGACAATAGGACAGAAACATATTACTCGACCAGAAGGACAGACACATACACGCACTAGAGAATGTAAGCCAATGACAATAATTGGTTTGTCACGCTTCACACACAATAATGTTGTTTTGAGTGATCAACTTGGCTTGCTTTTTAATTTCATTTATTATTGAGAGTTTTAACGAAAAGTTCGCGGTACTGTTTACTTCAACGAAAAACCACATTTTTACACTAAAAAGTCAAACCTGGTACTATTCACTTTACCATTTATTTTGTCCTTATCGTTAAAACTCAAAGTTTTCAAATCATTTTTATTAGTTTTTCTTTTATTATTTGATGTGGAGGGGCAGTGGGCACCCGTCCGGAGAACATTGTGTTCCACTTCATATGCGCCTCTTACAACAATCGGTATGTGGATTGTGGACAGACAAGCCTTTACCCTAGTTTTCAAGGTTGTTTGCTGGTACTGACAACAAAAACAAACAGATCAATTTAAAATGGTCAAAGGTAATGGTGACTTTATTTTTTGAAGATTTACAGAGGTGGGTTCTAGAATATGGGGAAGAACAAACCTGCCAACCTAGAGAGCATGGGTTTTTCTTTTCTTTGGTCTTAGATGTCATTTTACAAGAAAGTAAATTAGGTATTAAATTTTTTTATTAAACTGTGGGTGGGGAAATAAGACAATGAGGTGGATTTATCACCACTCATATTTAATATTTCTAATAAAACAAATCGTATATATATATATATATATATATATATATATTATTTAAATAAAAACATAACTGCTCCAACATGGGGTCTCTCTCAAAATTATCAAAATCAACTTTTAACTCATTTTGTTGTGGTGTAGAATTACCCAAATTGGATCAGAACTATTTGAAATTGGAGGGGAACTGTTCGGCCCCTTTGTTTTTAATTAGTGTTCTTTAAAAAAAAACCTAAAACTAAAAATCCTAACAAATTAACAATAAATCTGTATCAACTAACAATAAAAATAAGTAAGAACTAACACTAAATTAGAAAATTTATAAAAATTGCTATGGAGGGCATGAATTGTCATCGACAAAATCACGATTTGAATACGAAGATATTGAGAACAAAAATTCTGATTTACTTGAAAGAGTTGAAAGAGTTGCCCTTTTCAACGTTATCCCTAATTAAAATTGATTTTCCAACTGATTCATGGAAACAAAAATAAAAGACTGGAAAAGTAAAAAGCGAAAAACTTTCCTAACGCAACGTGGAATGGAAGAAGCAAAGTAAAAAGCTTTTGCCCCTTGCTCTTCCTCTTCCCTTTTCTTCCTATAAATAAATACTATTCCCTCCCACCCACCGTATATGACTGACCATCTTCAACTGTTCCGGTCTAAGGTGGCTAATGGCTCAGATGGTGATTAATGGTCTTAATCATTTTAATTGAGTTTACGTTTTTTTAGTCAAAATGGTCTTAAATATTGACATAATTTCTCATTTTGATCTCTAATAATGAAAGTCGTTAAAAGTGGTCATTGAGTTTGTCCACTGTAAATCATTTTGGTTATTTCGTTATAAATCTGTCAATATTCTCGTTAAATTATCACGTGAACAACCACATTTCTACCTTTTAAAGGGTATTTTTGCCAAGAGTGGTGCTATCTACACATGCATTTTTACCTTCCACACAACCCTTATTAATTTTTGTCCTTTAATCTTTTTCAGTTCATTTGATCTAACAACCGAAATTGAGAGGGGTGTGTGGACAATATCACCCTTTTGTCAAACTAATCCTTCCACTTCACGAGGATATTGAAAGATTTCTCATAGAATGACCAAAATAATTTACAATGGATAAACTTAAGAACCACTTCTCTCGATTTTCAATGTCAGAAATCAAATAGAAGTTATGTCAATCTCAGAAACCATTTTGACTAAAAAAACCATTGCGTTTATGAGTAAACTGATCAACAAAAACTAATGAATCTGAGCATGCAGTTGCTTTCTTGTAAGATATTTTCTGGGAAATAGTATCTAATTCTTTCATAATTATTGTGGTAGTTCAACAATTTTATATATATATATATATATATATATGTATATATGTAGGTTTTGTATGAGATTTTTCAATATGACCGATACACGGGGTGATATACCACGTATCACTATACAAATGATGAGATATGTGTATTAAAAGGTTAATAATTTAAAAAGTAAAATTTTCCACTGCTTATATAAAAACACGTGATGTACCTCTCGTGTTTCGATCATAATAAAAAATTTCTCGTTTTGTAGAACAGTCCAAGGGAAGTTGAAGCAAACCTTTTAATGCGCCTCTTTCTTGCAAATCGACGCCGTTGGCCCATTTGTTATGTATGTAACAGATAAGACAACTAGGAAGACGTATTTTGGTGAGACAATGTTGACCTGAATTATCCTTATGAATTAACAGCTAATAAAGCCAAAAGTTGGGTTATCAGTGGGTTGAAATCCAACCCGGCCACACATAATTGACACGTACCAATGGACCACAAAGGTTCTCATATAATCCAACACAATCTAACTAAATTGATTGATCGCAGAACACTAATAGCTAGCATGCTTTCTTAATTGATTCTCATATCATATGCACCCTTGTAATGAGCTTTAATAAAGCCATTACTATAAGGCATGTTAGGCATATAAAGTTAGGTAGTTTATATAAATAAACGATATTCTAAACTAATTTATTTAAATTATACATAACCAAATTCAAATTTAAGTATAAATACGGACACACGCTTTTTTAGTCATATTAAACTCATGTATACATTGCTAGGCAGTTACTAGGATCACTCAAACTCACAAAATTATATTATTGGTTTTTAAAAATGTGTCCGTGTTTTATTTATTCACATATCTTATGTTACATGACATTATTCCTTGACATGTTTGCGAAATACCAATGTATATTTATGTGATATGTTGTGTGGTGCACAAATTTGATAACCCTAACATACATTATTGGATCCCGTTGTATTATGGTGCGGGTTTAATCCCACGGATCCTCCACTTCACTAACTTTTAACAATTTAACCTATTAAAGCAATAGTTTGTTAAAAAAAAAAAAAAACACACATTATTGGAGGATAAAATTTGGTTGATGGCCTTCGACCAACAAGTAGCTAGCTAAACCCTGGCATGCAACATGTCAGTGGCATGCATCCTGGTAAAAGATCGAGATGAGCTCCTCACCCGTTTTGGTTGCTACCGAAAGTGGGAAAGGATAAAATGAATAAAACTTTAACGAAAAGTTCCTTGTACTTTTTATTTTTAACGAAAAATCATATTTTTATACTAAAAAGTCAATCTTGATACAATTCACTTTACCTTTTATTTTGTCATTTTCGTTAAAACTTAAAGTATTCAAGTTATTTTCATTAGTTTTCCTTAAAATGAAAGCATGCGGCTGGTCCAAAGGCTCCAAGGGTCTCTCGCCTGCCATTAGGCTTACCACTTACCACAATAAAGTGTTCCATAGAGCATGGACCAAGAACTGTAGTATCTATTCTATGAAGAGAAGGGCCCTTGTCAATTTCTTTTCCCACTTTTTTCAATTTTACCCTCACTTTTGAATACTAAGATAAAATATTACATAAGGATGACCAAAAACAGTAATTATGTAATATTAAGATAAAATATGCACTTATTAAGAGAAATTGTCTCACCATCATTTTTTCATTCTCTTTTATAAAATATGCACTTATTAAGAGAAATTGTCCCACCATCATTTTTTTATAAAGGTAAGTGAAATCATGATGTTTTTTGGATAGTTTGAATGAACTGAAGTGTTTGCGCTTGAGGAGAACGTGAGTGAAGGTGGGTAGTTGTTCACACACACAGAGAGTGTGCGCTCTCTGCTATTTTCTTTATATGAATTGCATTTTTTTAGTACATTTGTAATGATAAATTAGAGATTTTTAAGGAAAAGATTATCTTCCCAAGTTCCCTGATTAATTAGAACTCTAAAGGCTGGCTGCGCCGGGATCCCTTTTGTAGATCATGAGGCCATCTCCAACCGAAGGGTCCAGAGGGCCAGAGGGCCGAAAATAGCCCTAAAACCGTCTCCAACCGAGGGCTAGGCCAGAGGGCTCTGGAATCTGGGAGGGCCCCACGGGATCGGAGAGGGCTGGAGGGCTGGAGGTGGCTGGCTATTTTTTTTTTAATGTTTCCTATTGCTGTCGGTTAAAACCGACAGCATTGAAGAGCTTTTTTTTTTTTAATAGTTCTACTATTAGTGTCGGTTATAACCGACACTAATAGTTTGAAATATTTTTTAATGTAATGGCTAGCTGAGTCAGCTAGCCGTTGGTTTTTTTTTTTTTTTTTTTTAATTTATTTTAAACATTTTTTTTTCTATAAATATGGTGAAGTTCTTTCAATTCTTCACTTCATTTGCAATATTTCCTTCTTCAATATTTTTCAATATTTCCTTCAATATATTTCTCAATATTTCATTCAATATATTTTCCAATATTTCCTTCATCTATAATATTTGTTTCAATTTTTCAATATTTCCTTCATCTATAATATTTCTTCATTTCATTTGCAATATTTCCTTCAATATTTCCTTCATTTTTTTTCAAAAAAAAAATGGCCTCATCTGCAATGAAAGGTAGGGCTTGGACCCGAAAAGAAGATGAAGCTCTTTGCAAGGCTTATAGATGGATCTCAGAAGATAGTGTGAGGGGGATTTCTCAAACAAGTGAAGGTGTTTGGACTCGTGTGTCCAAAAAATACTTAGAGTTCTACGAAGGCACCATTCCACCGAATACCCGAAACCACGAAAGTTGTTCTTCAAGATGGAAGAAACATCTTCATCCAAGTTTGAATAAATGGCATCAAGCACTATTAGCAGCAGCAAGTAGACATGAAAGCGGCGCCAATTACTATGACGAAGTTAGTGTTTTTACAGTTTATTTTAAATGTTTAATTATATTACATTAATTTCGTGAATTAATTTCCTAAAATTTTTTTAATTATATTTTCTAGGTACGTCAAGCGGAGGAATTGTATATGGAGGGCAGCTCAAAACCCTTTCAATTTCACGGTTGTTGGGAAATTTGTAAAGGGTGGGTGTTATTTGAAGATCCACCTCAACATAGAGTGGATCATTTGGAAGCTGCATCCCCATCTGTAGATATGAATGAAGATGGATCTCCTACCATTCAACAAACAAGGGTAGAAAATCCGACTCCGTCCGAAATTTCTTTACCTAGGCCTATGGGACGAAACAAGGCTCGAAGGTTGAGGGAAAAGGGCAAGGCAAATGCTGATTACGCCGCTCAACATGAAGTGGCGGCCTCATTTCGATTACTGGCGGAGCAAAATGCCCGTGAGGCGGAAGAAAGGAAGTGTAGACATGAAGAGCGAGCCAAACAAATACAAGAAGAGATGGATGATAAGAATATGGAAATGAACACTTCGAATTACACTCCAATGAGTAAGGCCTATTTTGATAGGAAAAAAAAAAAATTATGGCTCAGCGGCAATTGTTTATCTCTGACTATACTCCTACAATGGCGGATGATGAAGATAATATTGATTATGGATATTAAATTTAAGTCGTTGTAATTTTTAAATTTAAGTTAATGTTGTTTTTAAATTTAATTTGTAGTGTTTAAATATAAGTTGTTGTTTTTAAATTTAAGTTGTTGTAGTTTTTAAATTTAAATAATAAATTATGTTTGGCCCTATGGCCCTTTGGCCCTCGGTTGGAGACGGTTTTTTGTGACAGGGCTAAAATGAGCCCTTTGGCCATCTGGCCCTCGGTTGGAGACGGAGGCAAATATGGCCCTGTACTGTTCATTAAAATATTAATATCTTAGGGAATCTTGGAGGGCTAGAGGGCTCAAACGAGCCCTCTGGCCAGCCTTCGGTTGGAGATGGCCTGAGTAGGATGGATCTGGACCGTCTGATTATTGAGATTCGTTTGTTCCATTAACAACGCATTATGAGTTTTCCAAAAGAGTAATGCAATTCATACCACATTTTTATACCACTTTAGATGGCATCTGATGTGGACAGCCACATCATTTGAAAAATTTGCAAAACCTAATGAAAGGAAAGAGAAAGACTCCTCGTATACCACAATCATCATTTAATTAACTAGTTTTTCTTAATTATTAATTTATTAAATAATGAACTAAATTAAAAAATCTAATTAATTCAAATGATGTGTCTATCTACATCAAATGACACTTAAGGTGATATGAAAATATGGTATAAAAATATTACATGAATATCATTACTTTTCCCAAAAACAAAAAACACCGCCTTATGAGTGCCCTTTGATTAGGACCTAGTATATGTAATATAAACCACGATGCAATGCAAGTGGTGACTTTTGGAATAATATTATATTTCAGCTAGGGTTGTTGAAACATGTATGCAATGTATGTTCAAAAGGGTATATTTTCTTCTTACCCTACCACTTATCATCCCCTGGTACTTGGTAAGTTACATAGCCAGCAATGCATCATCGCTTCACATGTAATAACGATTAAGATAAGACTTGTAAAATAGTCGAATTTGGATTGTGTTAGCCTTAATTCATATGCGCATTCATTTATAATAGGATTATCAAATTTGACTTGTCAATCTATATTTGATCCAAATTAAATCAGATCATTATCGGATTTAATTTAAGAATTAATTTTTTTTAAGTAACATTATTGTATTTGTATATTATTCATTAGATAATCCGATAGTTCTAATAAGGTTACTTACAAAGTATAATACCTAACAAATAATATATAGAGTTCAACAAAAAAAAAATATATATATATAGAAAATAGATAATATGTTATACTGACTTGAATCATATTATTATTGAATCATATCAATCTTGATACATATCTAGACCCATTTATAATAGGATTACTGAACAAATTCAATTGTAAGTCTCAGTCTATATCCTTTTTTTTTTTGAATAATTGATAGTATCTACAAAGAGAGGGGGTGGGCTTAGCCTCATAATGGGTTAACAATACTGTGGTTCAAATTCGTCTTTTGCAAGAATCGAACCTAAGTGATATTATATTCTGTTAATTATAATAAATTTGGGTCATTCCGAATCAAAATTGAGTGTATTGACAAGTTCAAACTTAACACGCCAAAGAAATCACTACACACTCCTTTCTTATAAGAGCATAAGAGAAAGATGACATTTACAATCCCTACACACTCCTGTCTTGCAGTGATGCTGATAGCAGTACACGTAGACAAAGCAAATGGGTGTTAAATGTTGAGCCATTTCTTTGTCGCAGAAAGCACAAATCGATCAAGGAGTAAAAGTGAAAGCATAGCTTTACTTTTTTTGGTAAAAAAAAAAACCAAAATTTATAACAAGAAGATTCCCCAATGAAATCATAGCTTTACTTTTTTTTAGTTGAGCATGACTGCATTTCAAGCACCACCAAAATCTCTTGAATCTAGTTTTACTCTGCTAGATTATCAGGATTTAATCTAAATGGGCTGCATAGACTTTCAGTTACGTATACAAATTTTACTTTATGCAATTATCAAATATAATCACATACTATATATTTCATTAGGGAATGTAACTGATAGTATAATCACATACTTTAGGCATTTTTGCACTGATACGTCGCTTAGAGAGACTTGTGACATTGCCCTTGTCCTTGATATATTCCTTCTTTTGCATT
The DNA here is from genome assembly GCF_042453785.1 of Malus domestica. NCBI lineage: Eukaryota > Viridiplantae > Streptophyta > Magnoliopsida > Rosales > Rosaceae > Malus > Malus domestica. The sequence goes on along the minus strand of NC_091668.1, from coordinate 888,527 downwards.
TTCTTAGTTAATTATTATTCCAACAATAAAAATTAATTAATTATTATAAAGGAAAACTAACTAAAAGTCTAAAAAAAATTTCCATTTTAATAAAAAATCATTTTTAAAGGTATAGTGAATAGTACCAGAAAAATGTATAAACATGATTTTTCGTTAAAAATGAATAGTACATAAGTGTTTTGTTAAACCTGTCTTATTATAAAGCATATATACTTTAAACTACTTTAGTGCCCATTTTTTATCCTTTTTTTTTGCGCCGGCTTGTGATTAGTATGATAACAATGGATCTGTTGAACTGTCATTGTCCAATTTGTGCGAAAGCAATTGTTCTTGTTCTTTTTCATTTTTTCAAAGGACTGGCATGCATGGACTATTATCTTTGACTCTCATCTTTTAAATTTATAGACGGTTAAAATTATCATCAAATGAAATGTCAAATTTTAAACTTAAAATTTAAATTTGAAAGTTTACGTGGTATTTTGACATTTTTTAAAGTTTTGTTCTCCAACCGATATGTCAAATGTTAAACATAAAATAAAAATTCATATATTTTTTTTTTTTGCATTGGGAATGAAAAGAAACAAAAGGATAATGCTTTAAACCAATAATAAACTAATAAAAAGCATTTAATAATTAATTAAAAAAATTGAAAGTGCTGTCAAATTTGGCATCAAGGGGGAGATATGTCATTCCTTATCATGCCACATCAGATTTGGTTTCTCGGTTGGAAAACATTAATACTGTCATTTGTTACCGTTATTGTTGATTTGGATATTTTGACATCTTCTTTGGAGATGCTTTAAAAAATACTCACTCACATGAACCGCTAAGACTAAAATTCACTCACTCACATGGATAGCTAATCACTCACACTATATTATTGGTGCAAATCTATATCTATATCTATCTATTCTATTAAGAGAAGAGGGCTTGTCAACTTTTTGCCCCCTTTTTGCTCTCACTTTTGATACACAATGTTAACAAAAAAGAGGGCAAAATAGTAATTTTGTATCTTTTGACAAAATGACAATCATATCCCTATTTTACCCTCTTCTTTTTTTTTTGAGAAAATAACAATCGTATACTTATTTTTCCAATTTTACCCTCACTTTTGATACATAATATTTACACAAGGAGGACAAAATAGGAAAAAATGGGGAAAAATTTGACAATGAGGCTTCTCTTAATATAATAGTATAGAAAAAAAAAACACTTATTAAGAAAAATTGTTCACACATACAAAGTATGTGCTCTCTGCTAGTGATTATGAATAATAGTTTGTGGGAACAATTATAAAACATAGCTGGAGGGTTTTCAGAACAGGGACGGAGCCAAAAAAATTTTCTAGTGGGGGCAACCGAAAACAACTAAGAAAACCTTATTATAGTATGGTTATATGCAATATGATATTAATGATGGTTTCAAATGATGATGTATCACAATTCCAATGTTACACAAATTTCAATATAGTAGTGGAAAGTGGCAAAGTGATGAGAAAAATATAAGTACATGATAGACGGGAGAGGGTTTTTTCGGTTTAAATGACAAAGCAAAGTGCACTATTGCTCATATAGTATTTGATATGGAGTATAGTAGTAGAATGAATGTACGTTAGATATTAAATACATATATTTTCTTCAAAGATAACTCGTGTATATTATATAATTGTAGTCTGTAACTAAACAAACGAATTACTTGAGTGGGGGCATCTGCCCCCAGTGAGCCTTCATTAGCTCCGTCCATGTTTCAGAATATGGATATTTAGGACATGGAGGATGAGTTTGCTGAAGGCCTACCCCAGCTGGAGCCGAAGGGACGACCCCAATTCAAACAAACACTATTTTTTTCAGTGCCATGCATCGATTAATTTTTAAATGATATATATGTCTGTATTTTTATATGTATACATTCATACCATTGGTACATTTTTCAGATCGAATCTGGTTTGTTCCAGTTTCAATTAAATTAATATGTAGTGACGTCAACCGAAGACTTCTTGATAACCAACTCCCATTTCTTCAAAAAGAAATGACTAGGAAATTTTTGTACAAACATAGTAAAGATAGGACCATGAGAAATTAGATATTTGGGAGCTTCCGGACGATTCAAAGCAGCTTTATTCTTTTTCTCAAAACAGTAATTATGTAATACTAAGATAAAATATGTATTTATTAAGAGAAATTGTTTTACCATCATTTTTTTATACGGGTAAGTGAAATCATGATGTTTTTTGGATAGTTTGAGAAGATGAGCGGTTGTTCACACACTCTGTGTGTGTGCTCTCTGCTAGTTTCTTTATAAGAATTGCATTTTTTTTACTACATTTGTTATGATAAATTAGAGATTTTTAAGGAAAAGATTATCTTCCCAAGTTCCCCGATTAATTAGAACTCTTAAGGGCTGGCTGTTAGCTATTGACTATTGTGTACATAGGTCGCATTAAAGCTGCTGTATGGCTCGAACATGATGGCCGCGAGCCGGGATCCCTTTTGTAGATGATATTATGTTGTCGTTATTTGGGATGGAGAATCTAGAAGGTGGGTATGTACTGTTAGTCAGACAGAAGTGTTTTGATGAGACAATGTTGACCTTAGATGTCTTAAAGTGCGTTAATTAAAGAAAAGCTAGCCGGCAACGACTGTTTGCACTGGTTCTTCGAATGACCTAGGTTTTATATATTTGAAAGCAAAGTGGATGGAAAATCAAGATCTTTAGTTCTAAAAGGATCTATCAATATATATGTTCTTCGGACCTCATCTCGAATATTTGAAGGATAACACTTAATTGGAATTCTTTGTCCGGGGTGTTGCAAACCAAAATACAAAGGAACGAAGTTACTTGGAAAATGTAGAAGTCTTGAGTGATGAATAATTATTGGGATGAGTCGCGGACTAAGTCGCTCTCTTTAAGACATTTCGTGGCTCTGCTCAAAGTGTGCAAACAGTTCACAAACACCATGTCGTCTCCATGATAAAACAGCTCATAACTTTCTTCTGATAAGATTCTTCCTTGCACAATGGAAGAACCTTCGAACTTGCACCATTTCGATATGTTGCTATAAAAACTTAATTTCAAAAATTACATATAAACTTGTAGTATTCTCTATATCTATTGAACATTGATACTCGGGACTTATATTTATATACAAAGTAAAGAAATAGATGTTGAAGGATTAAGAATTAGATGCTAGAAATCCTGAATAAACCAGAACGTAAAAATCAAAACGGATAGATTATATATGTAGGTGGACGTGATCTTCTTCTCTATATGGCATCTCAAATTTGTAAGTAAGAAACTTCCTCACGTCTGTCTCCAATATATTTACGAATGGAAATTACTCCTAATGATAGTTATATATATATATATATATATATATATATATATATATTTATTTATTTAATTCTAATAAAACAAATCATATATATATACGCACACATATTAATTAATGAAACCCTCATTGTCAATAAAAAAATAATGAAACCCTCATTGTCAAATTTGTAAGTAAGAAACTTCCTCACGTCTGTCTCCAATATATTTACGAATGGAAATTACTCCTAATGATAGTTATATATATATATATATATATATATATATATATATATATATATATATATTTAATTCTAATAAAACAAATCATATATATATACGCACACATATTAATTAATGAAACCCTCATTGTCAATAAAAAAATAGTGAAAAGATAACTTAGTCTTCTATCACACAAAAAATGATGGGTAATTATGTAATTTCACAAGTCCAAATTTTACTGTTTTTATTGAAACCTCACCTACAGTGATGTTATCTCTAATATTTAAAATATAAAAAATAAAAAATAAAAAAACCAAAAACAAAAACCTCTCACTCTCCCATGTTCTCTTTCTGTCTTTCTTATTTTCTAAAAAAATGTGTTCATACACACAAAGTATGTAGTCAAATGCTAGTATTATTTAAATAAAAACATAACTTCTCCAACACGGGATCTCTCTCAAAATTATCCAAATCAACTTTTAACTCATTTTGTTGTAGAGTAGAATTACCCCCAATTGGATAAAAACTATTTGGAATTTGAGGAGAACTGTTCGGCCCCTTTTCAACGTTATCCCTACTAATTGATTTTCCAACTGATTCTTGGAAACAAAAAAAAAAAACTGGCAGAAAGTAAAAAGTGAAAAACTTTCCTTAACATGGAATGCGAGACGCAAAGTTAAAAGCTTTCACCTCTTCTTCTTCCCTTTTCTTCTATAAATACTCTTCCCTCCCACCTTTTCAGAAAATCGCACACACCCTCTCCTCTGTTCTCTCTCTGTGTCTCTCTCTCTCCAAATCCCAGCTTTGAATCCATGGCTCGATTACCATCATTGTTAATTTCTCTGTTAACCATCCTCGGCCTACAAACATCAGGTAATAATCTCTAATCCCTATTAAATTTCCAGCTTTATTATAATTCTGGGTTCAATTTTGTTAATTTGTGTACGAATTTTGCTCTGTTTTATTAACATGCAGGTGTTGTTTCAAGGACATTCACAATGGAGAACAAGTGCGACTACACAGTGTGGCCGGGCATTCTCACCAACGCCGGCGTCTCACCTCTTCCGACCACCGGCTTCGCCCTCGAAAAGGGCGAAACGAAAACTATCTCCGCACCAGCCTCGTGGGGCGGCCGCTTCTGGGGCCGAACTCTCTGCTCCCACGACTCCGCCGGTAAATTCTCCTGCCTCACCGCCGACTGCGGCTCAGGAAAATTAGAATGCTCCGGCAACGGAGCCGCCCCTCCCGCCACTGTCGCTGAATTCACACTCGACGGCGCCGGCGGGCTTGATTTCTTCGACGTCAGCCTCGTAGACGGGTACAACCTCCCTATGCTGGTGGTCCCCAATGGCGGAACCGGGACCAAGTGTACGAACACCGGCTGTGTTACCGACCTCAACGCCAGCTGCCCTTCCGAGCTCAAGGTCACCGGTGCCGACGGAGCTGAAGCAGTCGCGTGCAAGAGCGCGTGCGAGGCGTTCGGCAAGCCGCAGTACTGTTGTAGCGGCGCCTACGGTTCACCCGACACTTGCAAGCCCTCTCAATACTCTCAGATTTTCAAGAGCGCATGCCCGCGCGCATACAGTTACGCTTACGACGACAAGACCAGCACCTTCACATGCGCCGGTGGCGACTACACCATCATCTTCTGCCCATCGCGTAGCACCAGGTAAATCTGCGGAATTATCCCTTACATTCTGCTTCCCTCCTTTTTCGACCGTCATAAGGTAGTTTCGTCCTCCGATTAGCTTCGTATAAAGCCTGTCAATAGAAACGTTACGTAACTCAACGGAATATCCCAAGGGTCACTAGTCATTATCAGTGATGGGCACTAAAAAGGGGACGGCGGTAAAAAAGGACGCCTTTCCCGCCGACCCTATCATTTTAACTGATTAACTAAATATATTGTCACCTCCGCACGCATATTTCATAGAAATATTAAAATTAGTTCATCGAGAAATGCTACGGGCATTCTTTTGGACGTAGATTGTCTACTCTTCCATTTCGATGCCTTTTTCGTGCTTTTTTGTTTGTGTGATCACCGTTAAGCAACGTCAATATTTTATATTACTATTTTTTTTTGTTTTATTATTTTTATAAAAAATAATATAAAATATTAACGTGACTTAACCGTGACCACACAAAACAGAAGGATACGAAAAGAGCATCGAAATGGGAGGGCAGACAATCCAAGTCCCGTTCTTTTAAGATGATATATGAACTATGCCACCTCTCAAATTTAATATTAATATTATAAAGGTGGCAGAGAATTTTGTGTCAGCCACCAAATAGATTAAACAAATGGAGGTAAAAACGGTCTTTTCAAATAAAGTGGTAAAGTGGTGCACTTATAGAAGAATAAGGATAGTCCAAGATCCTCAAATCGTTTTCATTAAATACTATTTATATTTAATTTTAAATAAAAATATTAAAATAATTTATAATCGCACGATATACGATAAACGGATACAAATTAAAAATCTCCAGAATCCTCCCGAAGAGTGTCCTCATTCCTCATAGAATTCTACATGCTGTCTCTGATGCCGGAGCAAAACGCATATCCCGATGCTCTTTCGAAATCTAGAGATTCGATTCCCTTTCTTAATTAATTAAAGCTCAACACACACTCCAAAACTCGTCACATTATTTTTGCATCGTATTTATTTTTGTAACGGTAATTGTACTGACTGTGAATATTGTGCAATTTTACAGCCAGAAAGCATCACAGGACAACTCCCAGCCGCAGCAGACAACTACACCGCCGTCGACAACCACCTCAACCTCGCTGCTGGAGATAAACAACACAATGGAGTACAAATGCGGCTCAAACGATTCATTTTCGGCCGTGTCCATTCACACGTGGACCCATGTGTGTCCATAACCCAAATTAGGTCGTCGACCCTTCAACTTTCCTTTTTTGACCATGAGATGTCCTTAATTATTCACTTTCTCTGTGTTTACTATTAACATTTGAGAAGTGATTTTCTCAGTCTCTCTCTATCAATCACCGTATTTTATATTTTCATGAAAAATTATGTTAATTATCGCAGTTTCTTTCGACCAGATTTTATGCATCAACAACGTTTCTATATTTTCACAGGGATGTATTCATAATTATAGTTTGCAGACTGTGAGTATACATGATGGCTAAACTAATTATGTTAGAGTTTGCAATGACCCTATCATCAGTAATAAACCCTAACTAACTTATGTTGACATTATGACACATTTGCGTCATCCATGGCATTCCATGGTTATTCTTTCTTTTAATTATTTGATGTTACCATGATCCTTAGAAACAAATATCCCTATGGACTTACTTTCTCATCATAATCAAAATATACCACAAAACTAATTAAGAAGAACTTGTTTCAATTGGTGAATTGAGATTGTCAAATGTAAATTTAGCTATCTAACTAATGCATTGGTGCATCCCACATACAAGTAAATTATAGAATTTTCGACGATATCGTATAACCATCTTACATTAACCTCGTACAACAGGTATCGTATGTGTTAAAGACTTTTTGGAATAAAATTTGTAAATTGAGTTGTAACAAGTGTCTGTTTATACAAATTCACTTTTTTTGTAAAGTGTGGCTTATTTGATCGCTGTAAGTATCAAGTGGGTAAGCAAATAATAATAAAGTTAAGATTATATGTGCGGTGGCTGGTGACTGTTGGAGGTTTCGAATTCGAAGTGGCCAAGGGAGGTCGCTGTCAAGAGTCAAGTAGCACACGTCCTTCATTTGGCGGTGCTGCTGCGGCTGCTGCATGCTCATGTCAACTTTCGTCATATGCACGACGGCTCATTGGCTGGCTTGGCCTGCCTAATCCACGTTACCACCACACCACACAATAATATTTCTAACCCTTAATTTTATTGATCTTATTTTATTAAATTTTTAATCATATGAATTATGTATATATAACTCACTGTGGACTGTGGAGCGCCGTATATTCCATTCCACTCTGGTGTGCGTGTCTGTGTGTGTGCCCACTCAACTTCACGTACCCCTCTTTTTTTGTATGTGCTTCTTCGTCCACCTTGCAATTTGGTGTTTCTTCATCTATGCTTCTTTTTTAATGTAATTTATAGGTGCCGGTCCACCTTATCTCATTTGATGCTTCTTCAACATCGAATTGTTTAATCCTAATTCACTTTGTTCAGGATTTATTGAATAACAATATGCATATTATATGGGGTTTTATGCGGTTGATATGAAGTTTGATTGGTTTCTTTGTAACCAAAAATTGTTTTCCCCTGGCCCTTAACGATGGAACGCGGCCCCTTCTTTTTTGACGCGGTCTTCGATTAAGGTCTGAGGTGACGGTGGTGTGCAAATTACTAAGACTTCGAAACAAAGACGATTGGTATGAAGATCAGAGATGCTCAAGTATATATGTCGACAACTTGGCATTGTAATTTGTAAGTCTTTATAAATTCCAATTTGTATAAACTATATATAACAAATGTGATTAGGAATTAATTAAATATAAACTACATGGGGATAGAGAAAGCGATTTAGAGGGAGAGCCAAAATATACTTGGAGACAATAAAAAAGTGCACAAATTTGTGACAGGTTGACGAGTAAATGACTCTTTGTTTTGCATTTTTTCCTTTGGTAAGCTATGTCTAAAACTTTATTCATTTTCTTGTTGGATTGAAGAACAAAGATCATTGTCTTCCGTCAAGCAGCTTTTTCTTAATACTGATTGCCAACCTGTTTGCAATAATAATTGGATAGTTTAATTTCTCTTAGTTCAATTTTAGACGTTCTCCATTGTAAGTGTGCACACTATTTTTCTAGCTATAAATTTGTATATTATTTGCTATGTACTTTTTTTTATATGAAAAAGCCTTTTTTGAATGCAATATGAATTACATGGTTTGTGGACAAAATTCTATGTAGGCGTAAAAAACTTTTGACTTGCGATACTGCATAAGGATTGCTTGGCTGAGGAACTTGAAGATTTAGGACATTTTTTCGGTTCTCTTTTCCGTTTTGTTGGTGTTTGGAATGATTCATTTTTATTATTTTTCTTCTAAATGCCTAACAATCGGTACTCTAATTGTATCATTGCTTTATGTTAATTCAAGATTTTAGAATAATTGAGGTGGTCATCTCTAATGTTTTTATTTCATTGTCAATACCAATTAAAATATTATGTACAAATGTTTAAAATGCAATGCAATATCTATGACAAGTGATTTGGTCATACATAAATGAGTGTAGTGGAGCAGGATTTAAGGTTGGCTGCTCAAATAGTATTTCTCCAAGTTGAATGAAATTTGCATTCTATTGAGAATAATAACACGTATACAATGTTGTCAGTTCCATGCTTGCAAAGACAATACAAGAAAAATCCCATAAGAAAAAAAACTGTGAAGAAAGCTACAAATGATCCATTTTCCTTTGGATATGACTATTTTTTTTTCTTATTTTTTGTCAATGTATGTACATTTTAATTACTACATACTATAATGCAATTTACACCTCAACTCATATTCTCATTCAAAAACTCCGTTTGCAGTTATGGAAACAAGCATTAGTGTTGTGGCGCTATTGAATTGACAAAGCAATTTGCAGGTGGAATGGGAAAGTGTAACATATATGTCAGGAAAAAATAGTATATATTATACTATGAAGCCACAAACGTATCAACTCATTTTTAGCAAATTTTAATAAGATAAATGGCAAGGAAAAGATGATACATATGAAGTATCTTGGTTCCTTGCTGTATTTCTTTCTTTATTCATTACTAGCCTTTTCTAACGTGCTTTCGTACGTGCAAAGTCCTTTTTTTTTCTCATGCATTTTACATTCGTGTTAATTATGTTTTATTTCCTTTTATTTTCAATGTATGATATATTTTATTTTAAGACACAACGCGTAGCACCCGTGATAAAAAAATACCTCTCGCATAAAAAGGTAGGAACATACAAAATACTACCTTTTTATAGTACGAACACCTTTGTATAGGTGTCAGCTCTTCCGTTGGCATGTCTACTTACTGTTTTTTATAGTAGTTTGGGCGAGTACTTAATGTTTTCATCTACTCTTTTTTTATTTACATCTACTTACTATTGTTCATGGACTTTAGGTAGGAACTTGCATCCAAAATCCCATGTTGTTTGACAATTGCATAAATAACATTTAAATCATTACTTTATGCAAAAATGCCTCTCGCACGCACATTAGTGCACGCGGAGAGGCTAGTGTGTATGTATATATATATATACACACACACATCACTTCATGAACACTGAAGCTGAATCCCCTTTATGTTAGTTGAACCATATATTTTCACAAAGTAAAAATAAATAAATAAATAAAAATATAAAAGAAGTGGAGTAGACGTGGAGATATGTGGGGATTGCAAGTGCCTATTTTTAAGGAGTGAAAATAATATGGAGGCTGTTGATTTTAAATCCCTAAATACATGGTACCTTCATGTCTGTTGAACCATATATTTTCACAAAGTAAAAATAAATAAATAAAAATATAAAAGAAGTGAAGTAGATGTGGAGATATGTGGGGATTGCAAGTGCCTATTTTTAAGGAGTGAAAACAATATGAAGGTTGTTGATTTTTCTCCCTAAATACATTATACGAAACAATCAATATAAAGACGCAAGTCACTATATATATATCTCGCTTCATGAACAGTGAAGCTGAATCCCCTTTATATGACCTGTTGAACCATATATTTTCACAAAGTAAAAATATAAAAGAAGTGGAGTAGAATAATAGTGACCCTAAATATCCAAACAGCTAAAGGATAACGACTTCTAATTTTTTTTTTTTGGCATGTTTAGAGGGGTTTTTTTTTTTGAAAAAAGTTTTTGAGTTTCGCTTTTTAGAATGCACTTGCATGTTTACTAGATGAGCTACAAAAACATTTTAATAAAATGCGTTTTCAGTTATTTTAAAAACAATTTTAAATGAGCTTAAAAAGAGTTCTGAATTTTTTATATTTTGGTAATACAACAATGGCAAAAGAAAATATGTCTTTCGCGCTTGAAACTTATTTCCATTTTTTGAAGATATTCTTGTTTGTTTATACTATTTATTCTTGGCCTTTGAAAGCGATAGATAATCATGGATTGCCATTAGTTGTCCCTTTTATATAAAAAAAAAATTATTACACTCATTCATTGCAATTATTATAAAATAAATCATTGGTATTAAAGTAATTTACACAGAAAAAATTGGATGTTTCGTTTCTTCCTTCATTCACATATCATCACAGCATATAGAGTTCCTAATTTATAAAAAAATTTCCACATTTCTGCTTCTCTCTTTCATATTTTTTTTAAAATCTTTTATATTTACACACAGTGTGGAGGGTGGTGTCGTCGACCGTCGTTGTCTCGGGTGTGTGGGTGTGTGTAGGTTCGGGGAGAGGGAGAGAGAGTGTGCGCGAGAGAGAGTGACTCAGGGAAGAGGAGATAAGAAGAGAGAGGGAGATAGGAGGTGGAGGTGGTGCCACGTGGTAAGGAGGGAGGGAGAGAGAGAGAGACAGAGAGAGAGAGAGAGAGAGTGTGAGTGTTATAAAATAATAACATAAAATCTAAAAAGGGAAGTGGGATCCGGATAGGGTGATGGATAGGGAGGTAAAATGGTAATCTCATAATTCCTGTTAATATGAAATTACAATTAATTTAGGGCGGGGTTTCACATATGTTCTAATACAGATTCATTATGTTCTACAATAGGTTCATAAATTCTGGAATAATTAGAACCTTCACTATTTCAAAGATTAAAAGGAAACTTATTCTTATAAAAAGCAACATCAAGTGACTCAATTATGACACGATTTTTCAAATCATAAAATTTATATACTTTGCTATTACATGCATAACCAATAATGAGATTCTAGAAGGTCAAATGGGGATCTAATATTCTAATATTCCAATATTCCGTTTTGTTGCCATCTTATGTTGCTAATGATGAGATTCTAGAAGGTCAAATGGGGATCTGATGTTGCTAATCGAATTATTGACCAACGCAGCATGGAGTAAAAAGCTTTCACGTATTCCTCTTCCATTTTCCTCTACTCTTCTCTCCCGCCTTCGGAAAAAAAAAATCTGGTTGTGTGAAATTACATTTCTACTCTATATTTCTTATTCATGTTTTGTTTTAATTAGAATGTTAAACTGGTAATTTCAAAGAATTTTGGTTGACAATGAGTGTTTTATTAATTAGTGGAGATTTTTTTTAAATCTTTTATATTTACACACATTGTGTTGGTTATCTCGGTCCATCTCATTTTTTATGAAAATTTTTAGTTGAATTGAAAGAGAAATTAATTGACCTTTTAATGTTTTGTTTTAATTAGAATGTTAAACTGGTAGTTTCATAGAATTTTGGTTGACAATGAGTGTTTTATTAATTAGTAGAGATTTTTTTTTAAATCTTTTATATTTACACACAGTGTGTTGGTCATCTCGGTCGATCTCATTTTTTATGAAATTTTTTAGTTGAATTGAAAGATAAATTAATTGACCTTTTAATGTTTATTATTAATTAAATTGACTAATACTACTAAACGATTGTAGTCGGCAAAAATGTCGTTTCCCATGGGCTTTTGACACCACAAAAAAATTAAAATAATATTTCTAACCCTTAATTTTATTGATCTTATTTTATTAAATTTTTAATCATATAAATTATGTATATATAACTCACTGTGGAGCGCCGTATATTCCATTCCATTCTGGTGTGCGTGTGTCGATGTGTGTGCCTTTTTAGTTATTTTCTGGTTCGGATCAAGAATTTTCGGCATGTGTCCAAATTAGCTTATGTATATAACATATATGTTCATGCGTGACGAGTTTCATAACAATTATATTTGGGGTGGGATATGATAGTGATCTCGTATTTACCATTTTATGACCACATAATAATCGTGTAAAATTTAGTACTTTTGTATTTTTTGGCTCAAAAATAGAATTAAGAGCATCATCTGATTAATACTTGATAAGAAACAATCAATACAAAGATGCAAGTATATATATATATATATATTGCTTCATGAACAGTGAAGCGGAATCCCCTTTATGTCTGTTGAACCATATATTTTCACAAAGTAAAAATATAAAAGAAGTGGAGTAGATGTGGAGATATGTGGGGATTGCAAGTGCCTATTTTTAAGGAGTGAAAACAATATGGAGGTTGTTTATTTCCTATATATATAAGGGATAATAGCATCACTTCACAATTGGAGACGTGGGTGGTTTTCTACGGGTATCCCAATGTGCAGAGTACGTGGTAGCACTCACCCACTAACCACAACTTCCGTTTCCACATTTTGCCTATAAAAGGCATTAAGCCGAAGCAAAGGGAGAGAGGGCAAACGGCTGAGAGATAGTAGAGAGAAGCAGCGAAAGGAGAACCAAAACTCTGCTGAAACTCAAGAAGGTTTGCAGAAGACAAAGTGCGGAGGAAGTGAGAAGCGAGCAAGAATCTCTTGTTGGATTTATTCTGATGTAAATCAACTTTAAATGGTCTACAACATATAATAGGAATGTAATATTGGAGACTAATGTAGATATTGTAATTTGATTTCCTAAAGATATCAATCTTATATTAGGTGTCTTGTAATACAAGTAAGATTGATGAAATCCTTGATTTTATGTGATTATGATACCTAACCGATAGGCTAAAAAAGTAGGATTTGGGATTCCTTTATGGACGGAACCTTAATACCTTAGCCAATATAAATACTAAGGTCCCTGCAAACCCTAGATACACAACAAACGCTTCCCATAAAGTAGTTGTATCCGCCTAGGTGCTTTGTAAAAGACTTTGGTGTTACCGCATCCTACATCATTCCCCTTGGTATCCAATGGCTATTGCTTCACGATTAGGTCAGCCAACTCCTTGTTTGTGTTTTAATTATATAACCACATAAAGTTTACATCTCTCTCAGTCATAAATGAAGACGAAGAACTCTAAGTGAGGGAACAAAAAAGTACAGAGGAGAGGTGGATGACAAAAAGGAAAAGCAAGGACTCAAAATGTATAAATCCATTTTTTAGGTCAATCTTTCCTTTGTGTTTTGTTTTGTTTCTCTCTACTTTGCAGAAAGAAAGAAAAAGAAGCAATTTGCTTTTTTAACCTCTCTCATTGCCCCGAGCAAAAACGGAGGCGGTTGCCGTAAATTTTTAAGTGGTCCAGACCACCCGACGGAGCTTGAGACGAAGCTCTATGGCCATAAGCTCTCCACTCCTTGTCGCTACTGTTAGTCCATGAATTTATTATGGGTGGTCTAAACCACCCTGTTAAGTTCCAATCAAATTTGAGTGATTGATGCTCTTCATCGTCCATGCTCCATCTCGAGAAAGAAGCCTTCTGCGGTCTTCCACCTTGACCACAACCTAGCTCCTTGTCGCTGCCGTTAGTCCCATGAATTTCTTTGAGGTGGTCTAAACCACCCTGTGAAGTTCCAATCAAATCTAAGTCCATACTCTCCGTTGCCCAGCCACCTGCTTCGTGCCTAACCTCCCGCGTCGATCCCAAAGCCATTTGCCAATCAGAGAATCTAGCATGTAGCTCGCTTCTCAGCCAACAAGAAAACGGCAACATTGCAGCAGCCCCAACTCTCCGTCTTCCTAAATTTGAAGATTTTAAACACTGCAACAACAATAAGCATGAACCTGCAGCGGATGAAGACAAAGAAAGTAACTCGTCCCCACTGTCTGTCCCTCATAACGTGCAAAGTGTGCCATGTAACAGCTGTTGTCCAAATTGATAATGGAAAGGAAGGCAATTTCCTTGCTAACAAAGAGTGAAGAAAGAAGAGAGGCAATAAGCTTTTGCTACTCTGAAGTCTGCACCTCCAAAGTATCGGGGACAGTAAGTTGAAGGCTTCACCAAACCAAAGCAAATATATCACTGTTTGCATAAAAGCTTAATGTCAAAAGTGCAAGAGCAAAGCTTTCTATAAATGCATAAAGACATTGATAAAAGAGGAGGAGTTCTGCCACTTGCTTTTGTATTTCCATTAAACAATATGAAAGCAGGGACTTGTGCTGTTGTGCAAGGATGGCAAACAACAAAGTGACATGCATGGAGACAAGCTGACAGAGGTCCCATGACAGAGAAAAGCAGGAAGAAAAAAAAGAAAACTAATAAAAAGTGCTTGAAAACTTTGAGTTTTAATGATAAAGACAAAATAAAGAGTAAAGTGAATAGTAGCAGGTTTGACTTTTTAGTGTAAAAATGTGGTTTTTCGTTAAAATGAACAGCACTGTGAGCTTTTTGTTAAAACTCCCAAGAAAAAATGGACAACCCTATGTCATCGACACCAAACATAAAAAAAATGGAGAAAAGAAGTGCAGCAAGACAAGTGCACCATCAAGTTCCCTTTAAAAAAATCAAGTGAATGTGACGTGGCAATCAAAATATTCAATTCTTTTGCGAAAAATGGAGCATATCTAAAACCACCAAATGCACCATGCTAAATATTTAGTCTAATTCTAGACTACATCAAAATATCTGCTGCTCGCCTCCAAATCATGGGGCTAATTGAATAAACCAAATTCTAGTGGTACAAAACCACGAAAATTCTTCAATGGGTCACCCACCCATTCACTCAAATTCCAAATTCGTTTGAGCCAAATTCATTCGAAATCAATGTCATACTCAAATTCTAATTAATGGGTCATTTGCCTATTAATTATTCAAATCCCAAATGGTACAAAGCCACGTCAAGATTCAAATGACACAAAGTCACTCCAAATTCAAATTGCACGAAGCCACGTCAAGTTTCAAAAGGCACCAAGCCGTATCAAATCCCAAATGACACAAAGCCGAAGAAAAATCTCAAATGGCATGAATCCATGTCAAAATTTAAATGGCTCAAAGCCATATCAAATCCCAAATGGCACGAAGCCCTATCAAATCCCAAATAGCACGAAGCCACGACAAGTCTCAAATGGCACAAAGCTGTGTAATGCTCCAATGGCTCAAAGTTCTCGCCTGCAAGAGCCTAAATTGCACAAGGCATCAAACGCTCATTGCTTGCACGAGCCAAAACTGCACAAGGCATCAAACCCCAAAAAATACATAAAGAACTATGAGTGACTTGATCCCTCAACGAGGGTACGTAGGCAATCTAGGGTTCGACCTAGGTTCAGTCGCAAAATCAAACACCAAAATCCCCAAATTATGATTTATTCATATTGGAATCAAAGGGTTTTTCCTTTTAATGAATGATTGTAATTAATAGACACATAGTCTATAATGGGTCGAACTCAAATTAATAAAACCCTATTCGGAAAAAATGAACGAGGGTGAAATTGTGTCAAGTGAATTATTTGTTTACATATTGTGTACAATTTTTGCTCAACAATGTCCAATCAAGCTCTACTACTTGTTGTTGGGGCTCTTAGAGATGGTGAAAAGCCATTGAATCCACTACTACGGATTTAGTCAAAATGCAGCCGGGAGGCCATTGACAAAGGATAATGATACAGAAACCAAATTTTATACTACATTCGCAAACCTAGCATTACCTATTGAAAATCTAGGTAGCATGCCTCAATCGTATGTTGATAGATTTTGACTACCTGCAACGAAAGTGTTTGGGTATTTGTCGATAAATTTTGACCTCATTCCTCAACTCAACGTAAATTTTGAGAACATGCATATGAAGTTGTTAGCATCTATCGACAAATCTCGAACATCCAAAATGCTTTCTGATGTCAAAAAACATTTTACTCATGTGCTGAGTCTTAGGGGGACCCAGTTCAACTGCAGGCCGTTTGAAGTCTTTAATAATGGGCCTGGGCCTTAGCTCATTTATTTATTTTTTAAGACAAGGAAGATAAAATGTGTTGCACGTGGTATAGCAAATCACCAGCGAGAGGGAAAGAGAGGCGATGGCTGCTCACGCGGGACGGCTTCTTAGGCAATGGCCGATGTGGCAGCAGCATTGCTGCTCAAACGCCGCCTTCCACCACCTTATCTTCTCCCCCTTACTTCCGGTCACCACCAGAACCAACTCCCGTCGTCCGTCTTTGACCACCGTCCACCTGGCCACTCGCGGCGTCCATAAACTATTACGCGGGCTCAGACAGTCCGATTACAAAAGACGCCAACACCGCCAGTTCGGGTTCAGGTTCGGATTCGGATGCAGTCACGTACAAGAGCCGCAATGAATTGAAGCGCGACGCCCGCCGCGCCGTCTGTTGGGCTATGGACCTAGCCTCCTCCACCACCCCTCAAATCAAACGCATTGTCAGGTTCACCCCCTAAAACTTCAACTTTTGAAAAAAGTCCCTGTAAATTTAGTTATTTCGAATTATGGATTTTAATTTGATGGGGATGCAGAGTGGCTTCTCTGGACCAAGACGTGTTGGATGCTGTGATCCTAGTGAAGGTGCTTGGTTAGTTTATTCTTTTCTTTTGAAACGAGTGTTAGCTACTGATTTCAGCTGTTGCAGCTAAGGTGTTTGTGTTAATGCCGCAGAAACTAGGACCGGATGTTCGAGAAGGGAAGCGAAGGCAGTTCAATTATGTTGGTATGTGATGCAACAGCTTTGTGCCCTGCCTGGAATCTGTTTAGTTCAATCATTTCTTACATTTGTGTATGCCTAGTGAATTTGTGATCTTATCTTACAAAGTACTTTCAATTCGTGTTAAGGGAAACTGCTGCGGGATGTGGAGGCCGACTTGATGGATGCTTTGATTCAGGCTACAAAGGATAGCGACGAAAGTAAGCTGCAAGCTTTATTAGGTCCGGAGACATTGGGGGTTCATGATGTTGCCAACGAAGAAGAAGCGGAAGAAACTGATTTTGAGGAGGAAGAAGAGGTATGTTACATTTACTTTGTTTGAAATTGTGCAAGAAAGATTGCTGAAATTTGGTAAGCTGTTTATGGACATATTTCGTCTGATTACTTGAGCATCAAATGCAGGGTTCTCACGTTGATGACGCAACCAGATGGTTTGATGGTCTGATCAGTAAGGACATTAAGATCACCAATGAAGTATATTCAATTTCGAGTGTTGATTTTGACCGTCAGGTAAGTTGAATGCCATCGCAACATCAGTGTCTTTAATGTCAAATAATGTGTTTAAACAGTCATAACATGCTTCCTAAGTGTAAAAGGTTTTCAGTTCCTTTGCTGCCTCGGTCACTTGTACTTCTGTTTTTCCGCCACATCCTTAATGGAGTGGGATGGTCTGATTAAGTGACACTGTTGATTTCCTGATAAAAAGTCCTTCGCGAGGGCTGGTTATGGAGTTGGATTCACTTGAACCACCAGATTATGTAGAAGCCCAGCCAGTTTATATTCACTTGAGTCAGTTGATTAACTCTCATGCCAATTGTTCCGTTATCGTAAGGGTGCATAGTGTTCTGTTTGTTGCTCTGTGTTGCTAATGCTAGCTTCACTTGACAGGAACTATGGAAACTTGTCCGAAGTGTGCATTCTAGATTGGAACAGAAGGTTGATTTGGAGGAAAATACGGGAAAGATTGATGCAGTGAGAGCGAGTGCTAAAAAGGCACTCACCAGGTTCCTTCGTTCCCTTGCTAAACGTAGCCTAGAGATTGATATATGATATTTTAGTTTCCATCATTATTTATGTGTCATTACATAATATTTCTTAAAGAATGCAGTTTTTGTTCTCTTGGTTGTAAGGTGCAATTTTTGTTTTCTTGCATAGATTCATGTTGTCTGGTCTCGATAACAACGTAGTTCTTTTTTAGTAGTCCAAGTTGGTTAGTAATTCAGTACACACCAAGTATTTCTAGATTGTAGTTAGCCACCATGGGCAAAGGAGTTGAAATTCATAGGTTATACGGGCTTTGGTGCAAACTGTGTTGTCGAGTATCTTCCATTTAAGTTGTACAAAATCATTTTCTGGCAGTTGACCCAGGGTGTTCATCCCATTGGCATGACTAGGTTACGTTTGTCTAATCTTAAGTGTATGCACATCCTATAGTCCTGTTACTCCGCGTGGTTTTGTTGTCGTTGTCCAGTATGATTTAATCGTCTGAACAATGAACTTTTAGGCCTAATCCAGACCGGCTCCGCTTTGTAGCCTCAGTTTTACTAGTTGAATTGTTGCAACAGAAGACGGAAAAAAAGAAGTGTAAAGGGAGTTCTGTGTTAAATGTTGAAGCATAGGATTTGGGTTTAAATCATACCAAACCAAAGCTTGGACTGACTATCACCCGCAGGGAAATGAAATAAAATCGTTCTAGCGGGCTTGTACTGAAAACCGGAGGGTTGAAATTCATGATTTATTTTTAAAAGTCGGTCCATTTGCCCTGTGTTCTCTCAATTAGATTACATCGTATAGGACCTGGCTTAGGAAGAGTTATTCCGTGCAAACTCCCGCGCACCATGTGGCTGTCTGGCCAAAGATCCATCGAATGGGACCAGGAGGGGAGGGGAAGGGGATAGAAAATAGGACGAAAACATATTACTCGGCCAGAAGGACAGATAGATACACACACTATAGAATGCAAGCTAATGACAACAACTGACTTGTCACGCTTCAGACACAATAACGTTGTTTTGAGTGATCAAATTGGCTTGCTTTTTCATTTCATTTATTATTTGATGTGAAGGGGCATCCACGCAAATGGTGACGTTGCTGTAAAGCACGTTTGATCAATCAGCTGGGAGAAATGTTCTCCAAAATTGTAGCAACCGGTGGAAGCTGGTATTTGTATTGATTGAATCTTGTGGTAGCGTATCTCTAACAATCTTGGAGGCAATTTACGATATCATCAGTTGTACGCTGGTATTTGTATTGATTGAATCTTGTGGTAGCGTATCTCTAACAATCTTGGAGGCAATTTACGATATCATCAGTTGTACGCTGGTATTTGTATTGATTGAATCTTGTGGTAGCGTATCTCTAACAATCTTGGAGGCAATTTACGATATCATCAGTTGTACGCTGGTATTTGTATTGATTGAATCTTGTGGTAGCGTATCTCTAACAATCTTGGAGGCAATTTACGATATCATCAGTTGTACGCTGGTATTTGTATTGATTGAATCTTGTGGTAGCGTATCTCTAACAATCTTGGAGGCAATTTACGATATCATCAGTTGTACGCTGGTATTTGTATTGATTGAATCTTGTGGTAGCGTATCTCTAACAATCTTGGAGGCAATTTACGATATCATCAGTGTTACACAATCATGCATATGTTTTTGTCGCATCACTTTGAATCACATACTTACCAGAAGTTGGGTTGAACATGCAGAATCTTCGTGCTCTTGTAGAAAGGCAAAAGGAGATATTTTTCTGTTGTGATAAGAGCAAAAGAAGATATTTTATTTGGTCGGAGAAAATATCGTCAGGAAACTTCCTGTTTACAAGGAAAGGAGCGGTCGGATGTTAGCTGTATTAGTAGCTACTTTTATTTCATAACAATAAATGAGGGCTGCTTTTTGACGAAATTAGTGTTGTGGTCCTTAAATCTCCTCGATATGGGCAATTGGGCATGGACGGGAACAAAAATTTAATGTGCTGGAAATATAGAACGATACGATATATATTATTAAGTAAATAAAAAAAATCTTGTTTTTTCAAATGTTTGCTCTAATTACATAACATTATATGGATTTTGTATTTATGTTTCGAGGACACTGAAAATCTCCTATTAATTGGACCACCACCATATGGGGAGTTGGATAAATTTCCTGTTAATTGGACCACAATGATAAGGGGATTTGGCAGTTAGCACTTGGGAGCATCCACCGCTAGTGAATCGTTTATTGAGACTGCTATAGACAACAGAGACGATAAAGCATGTCAAACCATGCCGTAGCATTAGAGTGTACGTGAGTTTTATTTTGACGGTATTTCAAATTAATAAAATATTGTTTGTGTCATTCGTTCGAAAAGTTGCCACAATGTCTTGAGTAGTATATACAAAGTCCTCTATGATTTTTATGCGACTACAATGAAGGATGCAAGCAAGTAGCCGTGATAAACCCAGAAGCTCAGCTCTCCCTAAACACATGTTGAACATTATTAATAATTGTTGACCCCAGAATACTCGAGCATGAAAATAGAGCGGCATGTGTGGAGGTGTTAGTGTAAGGGGACAAGTAGATGAGATAAGCCTAATGCATTCATTTGTGATAATTCTGCCACACTAAACTAGATTAACAAAATACCATGGTTGGCTCAGTGGTTGAGAATGAATTATAGGTCTGTATTTTACACGGCACGTTCTCGATTCAATTCTTAGATCTATGAATCAGAGGATGATGGCTATGGAAGGTTGAAATGCATCTATTAGTCTTCTTGGCCCCCGTAAGGGTGGACTGCTGTAGTAAAGTCGCCAGCTGGTCCCCATTTAAAAAATAATAATAATAATAAATTAACAAATTAATTGTTCAAGAGTAAGACACTCTACCTATACAAGACAAATAGTAGGATTTAAATAACATAATATTCAAGCATAATAATTATGCAACCCTCTTAACATCAAATTACAGTCAAGGACGGAAGTGCTCAAGGAAATAGGACAAACTATTCAAGAATCAAAGTAGGCATGCTAAATTAAAAGGATAATTTAAATTAATAAATTGATCGATTAACTTAGGGGGTGTATTCAATTGGGATTTTTAGAGATTTTAGTTGTTTTAATGAATATAAGGGTATTCAATCAGAATTTTAGGTGATTCCATAAATTCAAGGGGTATTCAATTAGAGTTTTAAGATAATTTATTAAAATCCTTAGAAATCCATGTGTATTCAATTAAGATTTTAAAGAAGTTTATAACATTCCAGATGTATTCAATTAGAAATTGATTTTAAAGAATTTGATAAAGTTGAGGAATTAGAGGGAATTAGAGAGATTTCGTAGTGTATTTTAAGCATCCACAAATCTCACGTCTCCTCATGAGATTTTGAGGGAATTGAATCAAAATTTTATATGAAATATCTACAAATCAATTAAACTCTATAAAAATCTATTAAAGTCTCTCAAATTCTCAATTCAATACACTTATGTTACTTCGACACTTAAAACCCAAGTGTCTCGTTGTCTACGGTCTCCGGCGTTGAATAATGGCTGCCATGACTGAGGTTGACACCACGGCCGATAAGTCGAAGGATTGTAAAACCTGAATACCACTATCTTCAACTGTTTCGGTCTAAGGTGGCTAATGCCTCTGATGGTGATTAATGGTTTTAATCATTTTAATTGAGTTTACGTTTTTTAGTCAAAATGATCTTGGATAATGGCACAACTTCTCATTTTGGTCTCTGATAATGAAAATTGTTAAAAGTGATCATTGAATTTGTCCACTGTAAATTATTTTGGTTATTTCGTTATAAATATGTCAATATTCTCATTAAATTATCACGTGAACAACCACATTATTACCTTTTTAAGAGTATTTTTGCCAAGAGTGTGCTATCCACACATGCATTTTCATCTCCCACATAACTCTTATTAATTTTTGTTCTTTAATCTTCTTCAATTCATTTGATCTAACAACCAAAAATTAAGAGGAATGTGTGGACAATATCACCCTTTTGTCAAACTAACCCTTTTACTTCACGAGGATATTAACAGATTTCTCATAGAATGATCAAAATAATTTCTGATGGATAAACTTAAGGATCACTTCTCTCGATTTTCAATGTCAAAAACCAAATAGGAGTTATGTCAATCTTAAAAATCATTTTGACTAAAAAACCATTATGTTTATGAGTAAAATGATCAACAAAAACCAATGAATCTGAGCATGCAGTTGCTTTCTTGTAAGATATTTTCTGGGGAATAGTATCCAATTCTTTCAAAATTATTGTGGTAGTTCAACAATTATATATATATATATATATATATAGGTTTTGTAAGAGAGATTTTTCAGTGTGATCAGTACATGGGATGGTACATTATGTGTCACTATACAAATTTTGGGATATGTGTGTTAAAAAGTTAATAACTTAAAAAGTAAAATTTTCTATTAATTATATAAAAACACGTAGTGTATCCCTCGTATTCCGATCACAATAAAAAATTTCTCGTTTGTAGAACAGTTTAAGGGAAGATGAAGCTAACCCTTTAATGCGTCTCTTTATTGCAAATCGACGCCGTTGGCCCATTTGTTATATATATAACAGACAGATAGCCAACTAGGTATTGTGGTGAGACAATATTGACCTTAATTATCCTTATGAATTAAGATTAACCCAGTACCGGTCGAACGATTTGAGCGATACGCCCAAGTTTATTTCCCAAGTGCGGGAACCATAAGAAACATGCGTTAATTAAATAAAAAGCTAGCCAGAAACGACTGTCTGCAGCGATTCTCCGAATGCCAACCGCCCAGGTTTTATATATTTGACTCTGCCCGACGAGGCTGCTACTTCTGCTCGTGGCAGTCGCTATCTCTTGACAAACTTCAATTTCCATCAACATACGATAAGAGAATTTTTTCCAGTGTGTTCGAAAGATGGGTTGGATATTATATCACGTGTTATCATACAATTGCAGAAATTTTTTTTAAATGTTTTTCTATTTGTATAATGTCATGTGGTGTTCTATTCCGTATGTAAGATATAGAAAAAAAAAAAAAAAAAAACTCTCATACAATACAATGCGTTTACACAAATACTGTGTGTTTGCCAAAATCTGGGAAATCATCGTGTACGTTTGAAACGAAAATTCCAGAGGCTATATGTTGCTAATCATGGGATTCTAGAAGTAAAAAAACACTATAATCTTTTATTTTGTAGCCATCTTATGTTGCTAATCGTGAGATTCTAGAAAGGTAAAATGGGAATCTACCAAGATCTAATTATCGACTACTGTTTCATATTCCAGTTATATATATATCTCTTTTTATCTATTTGGAGCGTGACTAATGAATAAATGTAATAATTCTGCACTTGATTATCTTTTATATCAGGCGTGATGTGCGACATAGATAGAAAGTGAGAATTAACCAGTTACATGAAGAATTTTGCGCTTGATTTGGTGCAAATGAACATTTATGTAGATTTTTAATACTTTATCATGGATTATTTTGCATGTTGCATAAGTTTTATCGTTGTACGAACCTAAGAAATTCTAGTACAAGAGTATGGTAGAACAACCTATGAAATTAATAGTAATAAAATTGACATATCAATAGAGTTCATCACACCTGCCTGTCACCTAAAATTCACTTTCCTTGATCCATATTATCTTGTGTACTATTATTAAAATATAAACCATAAGCTTTAGTTTTCTCGAACTCTTCCATTCTTTCCTCTCTTTTGCATTCAACGAATTAAAAAAAATAACCATCTCGGAGTGGTCCAGCGGTTGGAGACAAATTACAAGCCAACATATCAAGTAATATGTTTGATTCCTAATGTTGGTAAATCACATGATGCTGGCTAGAAGAGGCTGAAATGCCTTTGTGAGTATTCCCGAGCCCCAAGAGGGTGGACTGTTGTAGTGAAACCATCGACTGATCTCCCTTTTAAGAGAAAAAAAAATCAAAAGAAAATCAATGGACATAAATTAAAGAAGAAGTGCGGAATGAGAAAACAGAAACGTAACAATCACTTTTTCAGAGGAACAGGAAACAAAACTAGTTGGAGGTAAGTTGGAAGAGAAAAATGTATACCCTTTGAGAAAAGTGTGGCAAAATAAACCATGCATCAAGTCATTTGGATTAGTTGCCCTCTGTTTTACTTGAGAGAAAGACTTGCCCTTTTCAATGTATATCCCTAATTAAAATTGATTTTCCAACTGATTCATGGAAACAAAAATAAAAAACTGGCAGAAAGTAAAACGTGAAAAACTTTCCTTACGCAACATGGAATGGAAGACGCAAAGTTACAAGCTTTCAACTCTTCCTCTCCCCTATTCTTCTATAAATACTCTGCCCTCCCACCTTTTCAGAAAATCCCGCACACCCTCTCCTCTGTTCTCTCTCCAAATCCCAGCTTTGAATCCATGGCTCGATTACCATCATTGTTAATTTCTCTGTTAACCATCATGGGGCTACAAACATCTGGTAATAATCTCTAATCCAAATTAAATTCCACAGCTTTCTTACAATTCTGGGTCCAATTTTGTTAATTTGTGTACTAATTTTGCTCTGTTTTATTAACATGCAGGTGTTGTTTCAAGGACATTCACAATGGAGAACAAGTGCGACTACACAGTGTGGCCGGGCATTCTCACCAACGCCGGGATCTCACCTCTTCCGACCACCGGCTTCGCCCTCGCAAAGGGCGAAACGAAAACAATCTCCGCCCCAGCCTCGTGGGGCGGCCGCTTCTGGGGCCGAACCCTCTGCTCCCACGACTCCGCCGGCAAATTCTCCTGCCTCACCGCGGACTGTGGCTCAGGAAAATTAGAATGCTCAGGCAACGGAGCCGCCCCGCCCGCCACTCTCGCTGAATTCACACTCGACGGCTCCGGCGGGCTTGATTTCTTCGACGTCAGCCTCGTGGACGGGTACAACCTCCCTATGCTGGTGGTCCCCAATGGCGGCACTGGGACCAACTGTACTAAGACCGGCTGCGTTACCGACCTCAACACCATCTGCCCTTCCGACCTCAAGGTCACCGGTGCCGACGGAGCTGCAGGAGTCGCGTGCAAGAGCGCGTGCGAGGCGTTCGGCCAGCCGCAGTACTGTTGCAGCGGAGCCTACGGTTCACCCGACACTTGCAAGCCCTCTCAATACTCTCAGATTTTCAAGAGCGCGTGCCCGCAGGCATACAGTTACGCTTACGACGACAAGACCAGCACATTCACATGCGCCGGCGGCGACTACACCATCATCTTCTGCCCATCGCCCAGTACCAGGTAAATTTCCGGAATTATCCTTTACATTCTGCTTCCCTCCTTTTTCGACCGTTGTAAGGGTAGTTTCGTCCTCCCGATTAGCTTCGTATGAAGCCGTTAGGGGTGAAATTTTTTCACTCATTTACTTCCTGGTGCTAGGTTTTTTCCGTTAAGTCGGTTTAACTCAACGGAATATCCGAAAGGTCACTAGTCATTGTCAGTGATGGGCGCTAACAGACGACGGCTCTCCCGCCGACGCTTTCAATTACACATTATCATGCATTTTAACTGATTAGCTAAATATATTGTCATCGTCGCATGCATGTTTCATGGAAGTCTTTCTCTTGATTTTTTTTTTAGCATGATAGTGTGGCAATTCAATTGTAAAAGTCAAAACTAATCTTAAAATTTGTTCGTCACCTCACAAGATGGTATAAGAACTCTGTCACTTCACATTTTAACGTCGAATTCAATATCAATATTTTAAAATATTGTGCTAAAAACATAAGGTGACAGAAAATCTACAAAGAGTTTACGTAGCATTAATAATTTATGAATGTGTGCCAGCCACCAAATGGATTAAACAAATGAAGGTCAAAACGGTCTTTTCAAATAAAGTGGTAGAGTGGTGCACTTATAGAATTCCAGGCTGGTCCATTTAGAAGAGAGAGGATCCTCGTCGAATTCTTTTTATGAAGATCCTGAGGATCTTTCAATCACATTTGTTCATTATATATAGTGTGGTCAATTTTCGTTAGGTACTGTTTATATTCAATTTTAAATAAAAAAATTTACAATAATTTCTGACTGCACAATGTACGATAAACGGATGTAATTTAAGGATCTCGGAGATCTTCACAAAAAGAATCCGGCGAGATCCTCACTCCATTTAGCATTCCACATGCGGTCTCCGATGCCGGAGCACAACGCAGATCCCAATGCTCTTTTCGGAATCTAGAGATCCGATTCCCTTTCTTTAACTAATTAAAACTCAGCACACACTCCAAAACTCATCACATTATTTTTGCAACGGTCCATAATTTACATTTTTCATGGTATTTAATTTTGTAACGGTAATTGTACTGACTGAATGTTGTGCAATTTTACAGCCAGAAAGCGTCACAGGACAACACACAGCCGCAGCCGACAACTACACCGCCGTCGACAACCACCTCAACCTCGCCGCAGGAGATAAACAACACAATGGAGTACGATGGCGGCTCGTACGATTCATTTTCGGCCGCGTCCATTCACACGTTCGAACCACGTGTAATGAGTGCGGTCGGCGTCATCGCTCTGCTATGGCAGCTCTTGTTCTAACTGAGTTGCTGTTGGTTGGGCCATGTGATTCAATAACATGGGCCCAATTTAGGATGGTGGACCTTTCAACTTTTTTCTTTTCTGCCCATGTGATTTTTGGGAGGTGGACCCACATGGATGGCCGTGGTTACGTGGATTAGAGTCATGTGATGGGAAAAGCCCATCTACTAGAGATTTTTCAATATGATCGGAATACATGGTATATTACATGTCGTTATATAAATGGTGAGATATATGTATTAAAAAATGCAATTTTCCACCACTTATATAAAAACACGTGGTGTACCATCCGTGTTTCAATCACAATAAAAAATTTCTCCACACCCACCCGTCAGCTTCTAAAATCCAATTGGCAAGTTGTACGGAGGTTAGATTAGATTAGATTATTGGATTATTAGGTAATTAGATTAGAATTTAGGGATTATATATGGAAAAATTATTGTGGCTCATTTTGAAATTTTTTATTGTTTTTCGTCATCCAATTCTTTATATTAAATGGAGGG
Organism: Malus domestica; assembly: GCF_042453785.1. Classification (NCBI taxonomy): domain Eukaryota; kingdom Viridiplantae; phylum Streptophyta; class Magnoliopsida; order Rosales; family Rosaceae; genus Malus; species Malus domestica. The sequence continues at coordinate 861,396 of NC_091668.1, read as the reverse complement.
TCGAAATTCATTTTTGTTTGTTGTGGGGAATGTAGTGATACACATCATATGTAAAATATACAATATATAATTTATATGATGTTAACTGCTTAATTTGGTACTAAGATAATAAAGTTTTTGTTTTTGCTAAGCTTGTATTATTTCCATTTGATGTCACTTTGTCACTCAGCATTTTGTATGTATTTTTGTATCATTTAAATTTGACACTATATGAAGCAATAATGGGACGAGGATAATGTAAATAATAAAGCTTTTTGAATTTTGATTATTCAAATATGTGGATGGTTATGTATGAGATGACCTTAATCATTCACTTTTTCTGTGTTTAATATTAATGTTTGAGAAGTGATTTTCGCAATCTCTGTCTATCAATTACCACACTTTACAATTTTCACGAAAAACTATATATCAGTTCTCGCAATCGATTTCAACCAGATTTTGTGCATCAACAACGTTTCTACATTTTCACAAAAGTATTCATAATTATAGTTTGAAAACTGTGAGAATACATGATGGCTAAACTAATTATGTTAGAGTTTGCAATGACCCTATCATCGGTAATAAACCCTAACTAACTTATGTTGACAAGACATTATGACACATTTGCGTCATCCATGGTTATTCTTTCTTTTAATTATTTGATGTTATCATAATCCTTGGAAACAAAGGTTTGGTGATTGCGTTAATGATTGTGTCCCAATATCCCTATGAACTTACTTTCTCATCATAACAAAATATATCACAAAACTAATTAAGCATAACTTGTTTCAATGCTAAATTGAGATTGTCAAATGTAAATTTATATGTCTAACTAATGCATTGATGCATCCCACATACAAGTAAATTATAGAATTCTCGACAATATCGTTTAACAACCTTAAATTGACCTCATAAAACAGATGTCGTATATGTGTTAAAGATTTTCTAGAATAAAACTTGTGGATTGAATTGTAACAAGTGTCTGTTTATCCAAATTCACTTTCTGGAAAGTGTGGCTCATTTGATTGTTGTAAGTGTCAAGTGTGTAAGCAAACAATAATAAGGTTAAGATTATATATGTGGTGGGTGGTGACTGTTAGAGGTTTCGAAGTGGCCAAGGGAGGTCGGTGTCAAGAATCAAGAAACGCACGTCCTTCGTTTGGTGGTGCTGCTGCGGCCGCTGCATGCGCAGCATCCGTCATACGCACGATGGTTCAGTGGCTGGCTTGGCCTGCCTTATCCACGCTACCACCACACCACCCTTCATTTTATTTATCTTATTTTATTAAATTTTTAATCATATAAATTATGTATATATAACTCATGAGAGATGTGGAGCGCCGTATATTCCATTCCACTCTGGTGTGCGTGTGTGCCCCTTTAGTTATTTTCTGGTTCGGGTCAAGAATTTTCGGCATGTGTCCAAATTAGCTTATGCATATAACATATATGTTCATGCACAACCAGTTTCATAACAGGTATATTTGGGGCGGGATATGATAATGAATTTACCGTTTTGTGATCATTACGATCGTGTAAAATTTAATACTTTTGTATTTTTTGACTCAAAAATAGAATTTAAAACGCCATATGATCAATACATGATACGAAACAATCAATACAAGGACTCATGTCGCTTTGTGAACAGTGAAGCTGGATCCCCTTTATGTCCAATCAAGCTCAAATACTTCTTGTTGGGGCTCTTAGAGATGGTGAAAAGCCATCGAATCCACTACCACTGATTTCGTCAAATGCAGCCGGGAAACTTTGTTTTGAAGCTGGCAAACACTTCATGATGCTTGCTTGTCAAAATGATTCCTTTGTTTTCAAGTTGGCAAACCCTTCAAGTTGCTTGCTTGTCAAAATTATTCCTAATAATTTGCTTGTATTATTGTTTATTTAATGAAATTTGAAGAAGGATGATTACCGCTAATTGAATTCCGAGTCATGATGAATGAGATGTTGGACCAAAGTGCAGTGCGGCCACACTTTTGTCTTGTCAACTTGACTCACACAAAACTAAACTTCTACTTAACTACTACCTCCTGCATTAGTTTTCTACCCTTATGTTTACATAAATGACTCGACTATACATGCATATATATGAACAAACTAAAAGCTTTCATATATATATATATATATATATATATATATAGGTTTTCGTTGGGGCATCATTATCGCCAATAAGAACAAATACAGCCTGAAATTTGAAGAATATGATATATACATACATACTTATATATATATATATATATATTGCCGCCTGAACATGTATATACATATATAATTAACAGACAAAAATAACTATATTAAAGGGGACTCTGGATAATGATCTGAATGTGAAACTAGCCTCCATTTTTGACCTATAATCCTTTGTTGGAAAGGAAATTACTTTATTCTTTTTTTGGTGTGTGAGTTAATTATCAAACCAGAATAAGTGAATCTCCACTGTATATTAACTTTTTGTCAAACTTAATACCTCAGAGAAATTTGTAATAAAATATATAAAATTGCTAGTTGCAGATTCTTTTGTTTGGATCATGCCAAACAATGCTAGTTGCATATTCTAAACGCCGAACTGCGGTATCCATAAGTTATTGGATTTTCCAAAGTTCTCAACCAACAAAAACTATTACTTTCAATCTCTTTCCTTTGTCTTTTTTCTTGTTTGTTAAATCGAAAAGTCCACCCAAATAAGCTTTTATAGAAAGTCTGCAGAGCTAAGCCCATCTTGCCCAATGAAGCAAAATCATATGCAAAGTATGTGTGTTGGGCCAAACACACGACTCAGACAAACTGCACTTTACTCAAATCAGCTTCCGATCCTAACCTCATTCTTTTGAAACTCCGAATTGGTATTTATATGCATATTTAAGAAAGAAAAAAAGGATGTTCCTAGCACTACGGTATAACAGTATATGGTGTCTTTAAGTTCGAGCTTTCATGAATAACGAGTTAACTTGTTTTACTATTGATATAAAGGTTAAATTGCATGGCACCTACCTTCCATGCCATCACTTTGTCAGCTGCCCCTTATTACAACTTACAAGTCGATCTTTCCCTTCGATGTAATACTTTTACTTTAGATTAATAAAATCACTTTTTATAGTTAGGGAGGGTCCATATACATCAGCCATTTGTGCACAATTAAAGTAAAAAGAAGAGAGAAAAAGCAATTTACCAAAAAAGATACCCTATCAGCTAGATTTATATCCTCTACAACAGTACACAATGTCTGATCAACAATCTAAAAGTCAGAAACAAGGGGGAAAGAAATTAGAGAAACATGTTTTCGTATCGCGGTTTCGATCAACAGATATCGATCTGATCTCCTTTCATTGGACCACCGTTGCAAATGCATGCAAGTTGCTAAAAAGTATAAACTAAACAGTCATCGCCTAGCTAACAGCCTAACAGTTAGTACCTGTGCAGTGCTGCAAATATTCCATGGTCATCCCAAAATTAAAGGGGTCTAATTAAGATAAGGGAAGAACTTTCTGATGAGGTCAATTTTTGCACATGCTGCAACTCCACATGGGACTTTCCAGGGAGCGCGGGCACCTTTTGAACATGCAGCGTCGACATTCCACTCGCATCAGTTGCATGTCATCATCATACGTATTATGCAGAGTTCCCTCCACCGCCAACTTGATAACCTAGCTAAGCTATCGAACCTTCTGCACTTTTGCATGCATGATGGTCAAAAGTCTCAAAACCACCAATTTTTATTTATTCATTTCGTTTTAAAAGCAGAAAATTTGGTGTGCTAGGGTTTTGGATTATCCATATACGCAACATGTTTTAAGCAACTATATAACTCTGCTTATTGAGTGATTAATCGTTTGTAATGCTAACATCCCGGCTTTAAGTGTGATTTACATATTTAAAGTACATTATGTTATGCGGAGAGAGATTGAACAATTTCATTGTTATTGCGTGGGGCTCTCAACCACTAATACAAGATCATAGGAAGAGAGAGTCTTACACATGAGTTTGTATTAAACGCTAAACCCGGCCGTTCCAACTAAATTCAACAGCAAAAGTACTCTTTTGAGCTGCAATGCTACATATCTCTACAAACCAAAGCTCCCACGTCAATTCATGTAGGCAAAAGCAGTATATAGCTAGCAAGTCATCGCACCAAAAGCACACATGCATGCATACAATGTGCTTTGCTTTGTTGACGTTCCAGATACCCAATTTAATTACTAAACTTATAAGCTTTCGTGTAATTCATGGATAACTTAAAAAATAAAGTCAAAATTTCTTTTGAATTATGTCTGTGAGGCCGCTGAATTCTCAAAGGCACTGAGTTGAAGCAAAAAATTATTCAAAAGAAAATAAAACTATCAAAAAGATACATTTGTCAGAAGTGGGATTTGAACCCACGCCCTCTCTCGAAGACCAGAACTTGAGTCTGGCGCCTTAGACCACTCGGCCATCCTGACTTGTGCTCTAACTTTCTTAACTCCGTTTACTTAATTAAAATGTGCGTATTTGACAATCGTTAACAAAGACGCGGCTCCATGTGTAAAGTTTAAAGCAGGAGACCCACAGCGGGAAGTGCATTCCACGCCACCATTGTCCATGCATGCTCTTACGTGGAGCCTTATCAGCAATGTCGGTCACTCCAAAGCTTTTGCTTTACCAGGTTGATCGATGATCGACATCCATAAACTTATTTTGGATCCTATAACTTACAAGCAATTATAATTCTTTATTTTTTATTACATATTATATTATTTACATTAAAGGTAGAAGAGTGGATTGAGTCTCAGCAGCAGAGCCAGAATTTTAGACTAACAGGAGCTCAAATGTCTCAGTCCGAAATGCTCTCCCGATCAGTGAGCAACCGATCAACTTGTTTCGGTTCTGGTATTTGTATTATCATCATCGTCCTCTTTCTTAAACCTAAACCCCAATCATCTTTGACTTTCTTCCTCTCTCCCTCCATTGATCCTCGAACCAAAGTCCTCATCAAAGCTCACAGTAGTAATAGATAGCTTAAACTTCATAGAAGCTACCAACCTCAAATCAAACTTGATGAAAGAAATAAAAGTAAAAACGCCGGATTCGGGGCCTGAGCCAAGCCTTTGAAAAACCTTGAAAATCATAAGTACAACATGAATTTTTATCGGGTATGGTCTGAATTTTTGTCGGCTAAGATTGGCACTATAAATTGGTTATAGTGTGAATATTCAGCCAATAAATTAAAACATTCGTCGGAAGAGGGCTTTTGTGCCGATAAAAGTTTTCTTTGTCGGCTTAGAATTTGTCGGCAAAATAATATTTTCTAGTAGTGACACTAAACTTTTATGTGTGGAAAAAGTGTCAAGAGGGGCCTAGGACCATCTTGGTCCCTTCATGACTCCAGCTTTGTTAAACTTCACAATAAATTAGCCATAATAATTTGATTTAAATTCATTTTTAGTGAAAATTAAGAGAGATAAAATTTGTAATTAATAGAAACATGTTTCATGTAATATACACATCTAATCACTTGGTTTGCTTGTTTTTTTTTTTTTTTCCTGGATTCTGAAAATGTGCTAAGCATATATGAGCAAGTTATCAACCATAATTAAGATTTGTGACCAAGCTGACTAATTTCAGTTTAACCAAAAAGACACACGTAAACATGATCATTTTTTGTTTAATTTTTTTCGGCGGCAGGAGTAAAATTATAGACATCCACAGACAGTACACGTGGCGAGTTACAGAGCACAACAGCTATGCGTCCACCATCCCACGTGCTGGGTTTCCCATCATTGTGCAAAGAGTTCGCTTTCCAATTCAGTCTCACATACTCAGGGATCAGTCATGACATGTATGTATCGAAAGTAAAGAGAGAGGATCAGTCGGATCCTCTTAGTGAGGATCTCGGAATCTTCTTTATGAAGATTTTGGAATTCTTCAATCATATATGTTTATCGTATATTGTGCAGTCAGTTTTTGTTTGGTACTGTTTATATTCAATTTTAAATAAAAAAACTACAATGATTTTCAACCGCACGATGTACGATGAACGAATGTGATTTGAGGATCTGGGAAAATAAACAATCCAAACACGTTTAAGCACTAATTAGTCAATTTCACTAACACCTTTTTATTAGGTAAATCGAAATTTGGTTTAGCAAAGATTTTCTTCTGGCATGTTAACTATCGACTACCTGATGCACTCTCTTTTCAATTTTATTCGGACTTGGAACTTGCAGCGTAACATAAACTTGCATAGATGAAGTTAATATCAATTATATAATTGCTGAATTTTTCTTATAAAAAACGAAATAAATTCTTTTGCATGGGCATGTACGTGCATGCTACATTGTAAATTCTTCTAACTTTTCCGATGAAAATGTTCTCTTCTAAGAAATCTCCATTTCTTTATGTGATTCGGTTCACTATCTGTGCTAAAACTTGTAAAATTAATTCTTAAAAATAAATTTCTACAAAAAGACCATTCAAATTTGAAACTACACAATCGTTGAATTAAAGATTTAGGGTTTCTTTAGAGAATCGTATTCGTCCACTTTTTTTACTATAAATAAATGTCTTAATAGTTTTGAATTTGTCAAACTTTTTGCAAATAAGATGATCTATGAATGATATTTTAAAATATAGACGTTCAGAGAGTTAAAATATATTACAGAGTGGATCTCACAAAAATGTGTCAAAAATGGTGTAAAAAACCCGACATATATATATCCTTTATGCATAAGGATCCCCATTTTTTTTTTCAAAAAATGGGAATTAGGTGTGGGCTCACTCCACAACGAACGTCAATGATCCGGACCGTTTATTTTGTAAGTCTTAATTCATAGATTATCCTTGCAAAAATTCAATTCAATCAGAAACCATTTGCTTATTTAATTATCAAGATAAAATTTAATTGTTTCTTATATAACAAAGCATCCATTAATTTCTTTGGACCCAATTAGATGTCTTAAACATTTCCGATTTGGTTAATATTTTGTAAGGATGATATATGAGATGCAACTTGAAAAATAGATGATTCAGATCGTTAAAGTTCGATGTAGTGTAGACCTCACAACTAATCCCTATTTTTATAAAAAAATGAAAATATGTTCCCTTAAAGATTTCCTATATATATATAAGATTTGAGCATCCAATTCCATGTAGAAATGTTGTCAACCCCATAGAAATTGAGGATGCTTCCCCCATTGATTGAATCATTGGATTTGGAAAACGATCGAAAAGCAAAGATTCTCAAGAAACATGTATATAATTTAGTGGTCGTAACACGTCTCTTAGGTGGAATTTGTTGATACTTGATACAAGAAAGGGATCCTCTTTGGATTCCTCCCTCTTAATTCACCAAATTAAGGGATTCGTGTCGTTAAAATTTGATCTAACAACTACCAACAAGGGTCTATTTTAAAAGTTATAATAACTTCAACTGTTTTATCAAATTTCAATGGCACGAATCCTCTTATTTGATGGATTATAAGAAATGAATCCGGAGAGGATCCCTTTCCCTAGGTACATACCAAATCAATAGATGCTCGATAGAATAAAGGAGAAGAGTAATTTACTATATAATCAAGTGCAACAAACATTAATTGTTTTCATCTTATTTTGTTTTGTTTTGCAAACTTGTTTATATATAATATGCGTGGCACTGAAACTTAAGCTTTTCTATTAAGCAATATTGTATTTTATAAATTATATAATATAATTCCACATTCACATGCAATAATAAAGTTCATCTCTTCTAGAGTGTCACGTTGAACAAAATTATTGATCTAAGAAACATAGAAATTGTTTCAAGTGTCTGGTATTTAAATAGAAAAACACAAAAACAAAATTATTTATTTTATTTCTATTATGATATATAAAGTATCCCTTGAATACTCGGTACTTCAAAAAGTCTGTCGACTGAGAGACAGCACTATATCATATATAGGATTTTGTTATTTCCCTTTGCAGAACTTTCCCTCAGATTGAGTGTTTGACCTACGCAAGTGACATGGCTCATATAATTTTTTTCATCACACAACCCACCATCTTTATATTTATAAGCACTCACATGCAAACCAAAACACCAAGCAATCACAGCCTCCACAAAATCAACTCAAAAATTTCATCACCACCAAATTCTATTTCTCCTGCATTAACTAGTAAATCTTCTGGGGAATGCAAGCATCCATACTTCAGTACACAAAGATCCAATCATCCGTACGTATTCTTCAAGATATATGGATCTGATGGCCTTTTTCCATTATTCTCCTCTTCACATCACTCTAATTTTGTTTGCAATTTGCTGCAAAGGTATGTAAACAAATCAGTTCTGCAGTTAATTAATTTCCTAAAAAATTATCATTCAAATTTGAAATAAATATAAACCAAATATGTTGCAGGAATATCAGGAGCTACATTTACAATGATGAACAAGTGCGACTACACAGTATGGCCGGGAATTCTATCCAATGCGGGGACTACCAGTTTAGACAGCACCGGCCTTGAGCTCCAACCGGGCGGCTCACGTTCCTTTCAATCTCCACCTAACTGGTCCGGCCGGTTCTGGGGTCGAACAGGCTGCAACTTTGACCCCACAACCGGGGCTGGCACCTGTGCCACCGCCGACTGTGGCTCCAACCAGATGGAATGCAATGGTGCAGGTGCAACCCCGCCCGCTACTCTGGCTGAGTTCACAATTGGCGGCTCTGACAACCAGGACTTCTATGATGTCAGCTTAGTTGACGGATACAATTTGCCCATGATGGTGGAACCTAGCGGCGGTTCCGGTAATTGTTTGTCGACCGGGTGCGCCACCGACTTGAACCAACGGTGCCCCGCTGAGTTGCAGTTCGGGAACGGCGCGGCGTGTAAGAGTGCGTGCGAGGCGTTTGGGAGCCCGGAATACTGCTGCAACGGCGCGTTTGCTACGCCGGACACGTGCAAGCCGTCGGTGTACTCGGAGATGTTTAAGTCGGCATGTCCGAGATCGTATAGCTACGCGTACGACGATGCCACGAGTACGTTTACATGTAGTGGAGCTGATTACACCATAACCTTCTGCCCTTCTACTACAAGGTAAGGATCATATGGATTATCACAATTCACTCAGAGCAAAAATCTTTAATTTTTCTTCATTCTTTTCATTAATTTTATCTTTTTTTTGTTATATAAACTTTAATGAAATAATTTAATCTAAAAACAATGAGTAATTTGACTCTTTATAAATTATAATTACGTTTTCGTCACTTTAATTTAACTTTATATATGTTGTGTATATATACATGCAGTCAAAAATCGGCAACAGATACATCAACAAGCACAACAAATACCGGGTCAGGTTCCCGAGGTGGGAGTGGGACGACGGCCGGGGAGCTGCCGACGGTGGCAGGAAAAAGTAATCCGTCATGGTTACCAAACTTTTACACCGGAGACTCGTCCAAGACCATCTCTTCTGCTGCTCTTCACTATACGTTGGTTGCTTCGGCTGCCATTGTCTACCTTATCTCCTTGCCTTATTGATCGTACGATGCACTACTGCACATGGATCCTCAATGGCTGGATCAAGACACGTGTATAGATTAATTATATATATATATTAATTAGCGTATTCAATACTTTCTCTGAACAATTTTGTAATTAAGTTGATTAGTGTTACTCGGCATCAAAGAAAAAGCTTTTTGAGATTGAGGCAATGTCATTAATTATATATTAAAATTGATTTAAATGGAGATTACATTAGTAAAAGTGTTTGCTTATCTTTGAATCTAAGGAAATGTAATTTGGTTGGTGACCTGTAAAATAAAACGAACTTTGCTGGAATCACAAGCTTTGGTAGGTCTGGACATTTATGCCCCCGTCAGTCTCAATGGATTGTAATCATTATTTCTTGCAAATGATTTCGTCTTCCTCCTAAGAATCTTGTTGAGATTCGAAAATGAACAATGCTACTTGTTAACACTCAATTCAAATTTGGGAGTTTAAAAAAGATTAGTGTGGTCGGTCTTTGATGGGCTCCGGATAGAAACAATTCAAACAACAAGAACTTAACAACAAGAGTTAAATGGTTCACCCTAAAAACTAGGCTACATCCACTGAGGCGCTCAGATATATTAATTGAATGTTATACTAAGCGCTTGGTATAATCTAGTCTCTTTTTTCTTTCCTTTTTGTCCGACTCGTTATAATTGGTTCTCAACCCTCTTATATAGGCCCTTAGTGAGTCCCAAAAGTCTCTAGACTTGAATCTTCCACCGGCTTCGAATTTAATGAACCAAGTATATAGACGTGACCTTCTAGCTGCCCCTCCGTTCTTTAGTTGAAGTCCACTTGCATGTTTTATTGGGCTAAAGAGTACCGAGCGCCTTGCTCGTCCTTGAGGTTCGAGGATACCCATGCCCAAGCGCTTGAACAATTAGCCTCTATGTCCCTTCATGGGCTTTTGCTCTCACCAATGACCAACACGTGGCTTGGGGTTGATGTCCAAGTAGGCATGTCCCTGTACTTCATGCCATAAAGTTTTCAATATGCCAACTTGCTGCCAGCAGTCGGAAAATACTTTATGAGAAGGTGCTCACTTCATCACTAACAGGCAAGCCCTATCGTTGAGCGGTCATCCATAACGATCAGGGTTGTCACTTTCTAATCCCATGGGGCCTTGGTCTCCCCTTCCTTTTTTGGGCCTTGGTTTTCCTTTCTTTTTTGTCCTTTTGGGCATTGGCCTTCCTTTCTTTTTGTAGATCTTCAGAACATCTTTAAAGAAGATGTCAAATTTTAAACATAAAATTTAAATTTGACAGTCTATGTGGCATTTTGACATCTTTTAAAGTTTTACTCTCCATCCAATATGTCAAATTAAATTATTACTTTATTATATTACAAAATAAATTATTAAACAAATAAAAATTTAATTAAAGACATTTAATACTTACTAAATCAGGAATGTTCATCAAATGCACCAAAGAGGCATGAATGCTCGGGTCAAACCAAGCATTCATTGTAATAATGATTAAACTAACAAAAAATTAATAAAAAGCATTAACAATTAATTTTGAAGCTACTGTCAAATTTGACAACAACTCTCTTGTTGTCAAATCATGTCATTGCCACATAAGATTTGACATTTCGGTTGAAGAACATTAGTGTGGTTTTTTTTTTTACTGTTATATAACTTATGTAGACATTTTGACATCTTATTTGGAGATGCTCTTGTTGGGCTTCTCTTAAGCCTTTCACTATTTTAGGGGCCGAAAAGAAGCCACTCCGTTATAGTTTATTCTGGTGGCTGATTTGGTCGTATGGCTATTTCTTTGAAAAATCAATCTAATTCTTAAGATCCAGAAAAACTAATTTGTGCCAATGACCGAAAATTTGGGTGGGACAGTCTAATCATCGAAGTTATGCCACTCTCACATTTATTAGGAGATTGGCATGTATTTTGGTCCCCTACCGAACGCACGCCATTCCTATCATGTGTGATAACTATCATAGTCAAGCAACAATAAATAACCAAGAAAAAGAAACAGAAACAGAAGATTGAACATTGTAATTGCAAGGAAAATACATCACGGCATTGATTAGTCTCTGCAATTCATCACTTAGATGCTGGAGACAAAATTCTGGTTTATATGATTACAGTAACTCTATTCAACCTAACGTCTTAACTAAACCAAACGGAATCACATAACTGCAACGTTTCGAATTCCCGCTTCTCAAGTCAACCTACAACTCGTCCTTAAGTGAATCAGCATCGATCTCAGCCTCAGCCTCGGGGGTAGCTGCAGCTTCGTTTGCAGCAGTTTCTGTCTCAACTTCTTCGGCATCATCTTCCTCCTCAACTTCAACGTCAGGGTTGATGTTTAGGCTAGACTTCACTGAACTGTAGATGCGGGAAGCAAAGTCCTTAGGGTCTGGAAGATTGAAGCCGCTCTCCATGAGTGCGGTCTGGTAAATAAGCTGCGCTGTCAGCTTCACACTCTCATCCTGAAGAGCAAACAAATAATTGCGTAAGATAAACCACATTCGTCAGCAATTCTACAGATAAACCACATTCGTCAGCAATTCTACAGATAAACCACATTAAAGAAGTTTAGAACATACCTCGGCGTTCTTTACTACTCTCTCGCGGAGCTCCTTGATGATTGGGTGCCTTGGGTTAATCTCAAGTATCCTCTTGCCACGCATGTATCCTTGCTTGTTAGCGTCTGATAATGTCTGAGACTGCATGATCCTCTCCATGTTTGCACTCCAACCATACTTTGATGTCACAACCACACAAGGGGTGTCGGCCAAACGGTTGGACAGCTTTACATCATCCACATTGTCGCTGGCAAGAGCACTCTTCCACCATTTAGTGAGCTCCTTGTATGATTCCTTGAGTTCCTTGTCCTTTGAGTCTTTGCCGAGTTTCAAGCCCTCCTTTGACACGTTCTGGAATTTCTTGTCTTCATAGTCCATCAAGTATTGCATCAGATATTCGTCAACTGGATCTGTGAAGAAAATAACCTGCAACAATACAAGTGAAGAGGTAAATAACATACAAAACATGCCATTTCATGACTGAAAGTAACAAAACAAAAAAAAGCCAGAAAAGAACTAAAAGAATTGGAGATTTTCGTATTTACCTCAAAGTTTTTCTTCTTAAGCCGCTCGAGGAATGGAGATTTTTCCAATTGTTCCTTGCTGGCTCCAGTAATGTAGAATATGTCCTTCTGCCCAGATTTCATCCTTGAAATGTACTGATCTAGTGAAGTCAATTTGCCATCTGACTTGGTGCTGCCAGAGAATTCAAATTAGTCATTCAACCACATGAAGACGACTATAAAGATGTACTATGCTGTCAATAAAACGAAACATAAATAGTAACATAAAAATTATAAATACCTCTCGAATCTTAGGAGTTTTGCCAAACGATTCCTGTTAGCCGCATCTTCAATGATACCAAGTTTAATGGACTTGCCGAATTCATTCCAGAATCTTGTGTATTGGCCTCTCTTCTCGTCATCCTCACTTTTTTCAACCTCTGTTTTCACATCAAAATTCAAGAAGCAAAAGTGATCAATTAATGAAAAACAAAACTCCTTTTAAGTTTTCAGTTTTCAAGTGATGGAACTGATGCAAGCAAGTCCAGACTGCGGTCATTATGACATCTATACTATACAGCAATTAATATGTTCAGATTGAATACTTCCAGAACTGTAAAGATAACTGGTTGCATAAATTAAGCTCCATACCTTTGTTGTCTTTGTCACTGGACTCATCAGGATCTTCCTCAGCAAGTTTACGGATCATATCAAGAGCTTTGCGGATAAGTTTCTTCTTGATGGTCTTCAAACTGCTGTGTTGTTGAAGCATTTCTCGGGATACATTGAGTGGCAAGGTGTCGGAATCAACAAGACCCTGTTTGAAAAATCATCAATGTAAAATCCAGTTTGAGGCTAGCATGTATAAAACCAATCCCATAAACCTGATTGCAAGAACTTACCAACAAAAAGTTTAGATACTTTGGCAAGAGCTCATCAAATTCATCTGATATGAAAACCCTTCTAACATACAACTTCAAGTTGGATTTATTGGCATTGTAATAGCTCTCGTATAAATCATGAGGAGCCTTAGGAGGCACAAACAGGACAGCCTTGAATTCCACATCACCTTCAGCAGTAAAGTGGCTCCATGATAAAGGCTTCTCATCACCGAAATCCTGTTGAACAATATATGTGCCATTGATGAATACAGAGTATAAAAGGTGATTTAGATTCCAAAATAACATTCGACAAGGTCAAGCAACCATCATATGTATCATATACAAAAGTTACCTTGGCGAGAGAGTGATAGAATTTGGTGTACTCTTCATCGGTCACTTCCTTCGGACTGCGTAACCATATAGCTTTAACATCATTAAGAAGTTCCCATTCATAAGTAGTTTCTTTTTTTGTCTTTGTCTTTGGTTTCTTCTCAGCATCTTCATCTTCATCTTCGCCTTTTTCAGTTTCCTCTTCGCTTTTCTCAGTTTCAGCTGTTCACAATTGTTGAGTGCAGGGAGGAAACAATATGTGAGAATTTGTATCAAAATATATGAGACTACGCATATATTAGGAATTAAGTACTAGATTTTAAAAGTAAATTTGAAAAAGGAGTTTGAACACGGCTGCATACATGATTCCTCTTCATCATTGGACTCATCCTCATCAGCAGGAACCTCCACATCTACCTCTTTGCTTGCCCACAAACGGATGGGGAAGTTGATAAATTCAGAATATTTCTTCACCAACTCCTGAAAAACAAAACAATAAGTAAGTTATCATGAACCATCATTTTAACATAACCACTACATTATAATTAATGTGTAGAACTATCATTATCTTCTTTACGTGGCAGAATGTTTGGCCGTTAAACAAAAACAAGAAAAATGCAGAACGTTACTGATTCTAATAGGATTGAATAAGAAAGGGATAAATTGTTTGTACTACAAAATAAGGGAACCAACGTGAGCACAAATCGAAATAAAACCAAGTAATCACTGGTTAGAAGTCCCAAATGGGGAAACCACTCACTTTTAGTTTGCTCTCTTCCAAATACTCCCCTGCTTCCTCTCTAAGGTGCAGTCTAATTTCAGTACCACGTCCTAGTGGCTCATTTTCTGTATCCTCGGCGACTACGAATGACCCATCAGCCTTTGACTCCCAAATATGCCTGAAGCACATGAAATTTACATTGTCAACATTAAACAGTTAAGTATCCCCTAAAAAACCTGTTAGCATAAAAAATGAACGAAAGAGTAACTTGTTATAAACCCTTACTGTTTATCATCATTGTGTTTGCTGATGACTTCCACATTATCGGCAACCAAGTACACAGAGTAGAACCCAACTCCAAACTGCCCAATAAGATTGAGATCGCCGCTAGTCTGCATCTTCTCCACAAAGGCTGCAAGCGTAAAATCAAAGTTCAATCAGTATAAAGTAGAAACAAACACTCAGTTCCACTCAAAATTTTGATCTCCAAATAAAAAACAAGCATGTACCTGAAGTTCCAGATTTAGCTATGGTTCCCAAGTTCTTGATTAAGTCTTCCTTTGTCATACCGATACCCCTATCGCGAATGGAGATAATTCTCTTCTCCTTGTCTAATTTAATCTACAAATTTTTCAAACCAGTGCGACAACGCTCTTAAACATATCATTTCGTATGCTTCATTAAGTGAAAAGCAAAGCAAGAACCACTACTTACCTGAATTTCGAGGTTAGTGTCATCGCCTTCGCCCAAAACATCCTTGTCCGTGAGGGCGAGGAATCTAATCTTGTCCAGTGCCTGAGATCGAAAAAAATTCCGATTAGCAATCGAAATCATGTCAGGTCAACGATAAAACATTGAATGTTAGATTAAAGTCAACGCGTTACATCGGAAGCATTGGAGATCAACTCCCTGAGGAAAATGTCCTTGTTGCTGTAGAGGGAGTGGATGATAATGTCCATCAACCGAGACACCTCCGCCTGGAACTCGAAGTGCTGCGCGTTGCTGCGCTGCGATCTCTTCGAGATTGACTCTGCCTCCCTAAAAATACCACAAGAAAAATGCATCCACTCAGAATCTAGGCCTTCGAATTTTTCGAGCTCGGATATTGGAAATAACAAAGCTCTTACCTCTTGGCGACGTCGGAGTCGGTGGATAGCCCACTGGGAACAGCGCCGATCTTCTCCTCCACCTTCGGCGGATCTACGAGCTCGTCGGAATCAGCCTCCGCGTTGGCCTGTAATTTCCGACCTGAACAAACACAGATCGCCAGAAAACCCTGATCAATTCAAAATCTCCAAATCGAAGTTCGATTTCAGAAACATTTACTCATAGCAATGCATCATTCACCATTCAACTAATCGAGATCTACACAGACGAAGAGAAATGCGAGCAGAAACCCTAGGCGTACCTTGATCGGGGAGGAGGGAGAGAAGGCAGAGCAGAAGCAGAACGGAAGGGATCGTCCACTTCCTCATCGTTGCGACTCCAAAACACTTCGAAGAAGAACAAGTTCTAGTAACTTCGCTCACTGAGATTTATCCGATTCAGTGTGTGCTGCTTGCCAGCATCTCCCACAGCTTCGGATTTTATATCTGGCTCCTGCCGTTTAGACGGGGGCAAGAGTCGTCTAACGGTGATTGGCTTGGTTTTGCCAGCGTGGACAAATCGATGGTCTCTGATTTGTTTGGGGAATATGTGGATGGTTTTTATTGGGCCTTCTCTATTTCCTTGACGTGGAGACGGGTCCACCGACGACTTGAGAATTCCAGTCTTGCTTTGACGGGTCAGATCAGAGCTTGTGCTACCACCGTGGATGATCGTAGGGCTGGTGTTTGCTGGTTAGACGTGGCAGTCTAGTATTGGCGCTTGTTTCGTCCTTGACGTGGAGAAATAATATAAAAAAACAGCTGTGGTTCTGATCTGCTTGAATTATCAAAGCCCAATTACGATTGGGCTGGGCCTCCATAATCTACACAACTAATAACCAATCTTCGGGAGTGATTCCAATTGACATCTGTTAGGTCATTAACATTAAGTTATGACGTAAAAAAGTATTAAAGAGGGTTTTTACTGTCGCATTATATATGGAGCTATGAGTCCCTGAATCCACCCCTTTTAATCAAGCAAATTTTAGAATCAAAGCCATTGATTTTGGGCATTTAAAGTTCCATAAATGACGGAAAAAATAAATTGTATTTGTCCACGTCATGAGTTAATCCTTGTGACCTTATCACTTAACATTGGTTACCTGACGAGCAGGGGCGGATTTACTAAGGGATCAAGGTGGTCTCGGGACCACCCGGAAGCTCAGATAAATGGTTGTGAAAACCTCCTAGAACCACCCAAGTCTGGGCAATGGTAGAGTAGAGCAGCAGCCGTGGCTGTTGCGCTGTGCAAAACTACAAGAGGAAGAAGAAAGGTATTTTTTTTAAATGATTTGGCCAAAACGACGTCGTTTTGAATCAAGTCATTAACAAAAAATTTAAAATCCACGAGAGAGCTTTCACGTAATAGCACTCACCATCTTTTATTAAAAAGTCAAACAATTTGAAATTTAATAAAAGCCCATGGCTTTTTATTAGTCTGCTTTCAATCAAATTCAACTTTATCAAATATAATATACCTAATTGTATGCCGCTCCTATTCCTCACGCCACCCAAGCCAGCAAACGCCATCAACAGCAATTTCAGAATTTCTATAAGTTTTCTAGTTTAGTTTAGTGTTAGTTTATACTTATTTTTAGCGTTAGTTCATACATATTTATTGTTAATTTGTTAGGATTTTTTTTTTAATTTTTTTTTAAAGAACACTAATTAAAAACAAAAGATAGAACAATGAATACATATATGTAAGGGTCTTTGATATTGGTTTTTGGTAAGGGTTTTTGATAAAAAATCAAACAATTACACACTAACGGGTTTTAAATTAAGTTCAACCTTATTCATTGTTAATTTTTTAGGATTTTTTCATATCTATTTTAGTGTTAGTGCATACATATTTATTGTTCGTTCATACATATTTATTGTTCATTCGTTAGGATTTTCTGATATTACTTGAAATGTGTTATAGTGTTTTTTTTTGTAGAAGATTGTGTTACAGTGTTAGTTCATACATATTTTTTGTCAAAGTTGTAGTTTGCCATTTATTTTTCTATGTTATTTTCATTTTTTTTTCTGGAACTTTTATATTAGGACCACCCATTGTTAAAATCCTGGATCCGCCATTGCTGACAAATGTCAATTATTAAAACATTAGGTAGTTATTTATAAAAATTTTAAAAGTTGAGATCAATTTGAATAAACCCCTAAAAATCAATTTGAATAAACCCCTAAAAATTGAGTATTTATCCGCACTTACTACTTGACCCTTTTTTTTCTTGAGAATTGTTATGCGTTTAAAATAGTCATCTTATTCTCATTCGTCTCTCCAATTTCATTAAGAAAAACTTTGTGATGATTTTTTTGGAATAATGAATTAAGTAGCTCCTTACCAGCCACTTAGTACTACGGTAAAATGATATTGCTTTTAACTTGTAAGTGAGAAGTCTTAAGTTCGATTTTCATCAAAGGTGAATTTGAATCACATTATTGCTAGCACATTATGAGACCAAACCTCACCCTTCCCTCCTAGTGTAAATAATATCGTACTTAAAAATATAAATAAAATTAAAAAAAAAAGGTAGCTCCTATTTATAATTAAAAAAAAAGAAGGTAGCTCCTCACCTCATCTTATAGTTTTTTCTTTTAAATGAAGGCACGTTCAAATTTAATACATGTTTTGAAAAAATAGAAAGAAAAAAATACAAACAAGCTTAGTTGTTTTGTGGGGGCGTTTGTTTGCCCTCACTAAACTTCCTTGGATTGGACTGGCTCATCTGGAATTGCTAGCCGGTGTTTGATGCGAACAAGGATTACCATTAATGAGACTACGTCGAACTCGCACCGACTAAGTCTTTCACTAGGTAGTCTTAGTGAGTAACCCCAATATGTATGGGATTGCTAGTCCTGTCCTCAAACCTGCTTTGTTTGCCCGTCGCGTCGTTTGCAAGCGTTCCTCTGCAACACCCTTTAATCACTGCTCAGATTTGAAACAAAGCTCCACCTATAGCCCAAACCTCAAAATCCAACCACAAAAGTAAAAAAAAATGAAAAAAATGAAAAAAAGCAAAAATATAACAACAACAAAATCCAACCCAAAATTCAAAATCCACCCATTGCCAGAAAATTATGAGAGGGCTTTGTAGGCGGAGAAGCCAACGCATGTATCAAAGGAAGGAGAGAGAGATCCGAAAATTTTTGGGAAAAAAAAAGGATGAGGAAGGTGGAAATGCTTAACAATGGCAAGAGGGTGAAGAGGATGAGCTTGTTTTGAAGGATTTGCGATGAACTTTACACCTGCGTTTTGCAGGAAAAATATGGAGGAAAGAATAAATGGGGAGGAGCCAGAGGGAGAAGAAAAGAAAAGATGGTTTTGGAGGGTAGTCTTTTTGGAGTAAAGTAAAAGGGGAATAAATATGCATTAAAAACATTAAATATTATTATATAAACATTAAATAATATAAAATATTACTATATATGCATGAATTAATATAATATTATAGTTTATTAATTATTCTGTTTTTTAGTCCGACACTGCACCAAACGTTTCACTAAGTTATTCCAGCTTAGTCTAGTCTAAGCCAATCCAGCTTAGTCCCTGAAACTAATCAAATCCGAGATAATCTGGTGCAACAAATGCATAGGGTATTAAAAAGAAAAAGAAATAATTCCAGTTTCTAGCTTCATCACTTTTGCTAATACACAACTTATGGATTATATAATTAGTTGTCAAATATTTTCAAAATCATAAATTGGAGTAACTACTTATCCCTAATTGATTTTTTCCCCATTCCTTGTCTTTCATAATTTCAATGCCTTAATTCATCTACTTAAAATAAGTAAATATGTCATATATTAATATTATTTCTAACAAACAATATTATCTACACTAAGGGGGAGGAGGTGGGCTTAACCTCACAATGAGCTAGCAATAATGTGGTTCAAATTTGCATTTGGCGATAATCAAACATATGACCTCTCACTTACAAGTGAAGAGGAATACTACTAGACCGTAATACTAAATAGTCATATATTAACAATTAATTGGATGTATTATGGGTTCGATTTATAGCGCTGATAAATTACACAATTGTGACTGAAGTGAACTGTCGTAATAAAGCCACTAGCAAACCTTTTAAGAAAAACATAATCAAATACAATACAAAAGTTTAGCCAAATATTTATGAGACACAATAAAACAGCTTTTATGTTTTATCAAATAATAAAAAACTTAGTCATTGTTTAATTAAATGAATGGAACTTGGCTGCTGAAAAATCAATAGCAGTTCCTGCTGCTCACCAATCACATATAGACACATGTTTAAGTGATTAATTTTTTTCAGTAGCTAAGTTCTTTCTTAATTAAAATAATTCCAGCCCTACATTATCTTTACAAAAAATACGTATGCTTTCGCGTTACGCCAAAGTTTCTTTTACGCCTTTAGGCTAGTTGGGGCTTATTTCTAATTAGCTCAACGAATGAGGCCATTGCCAAATTGCCCCCACACACTAACCTAGGCTTTAAATTTAATTGGTTAATATTTTATGAAATTGAATCCGATGTAGATGCAATGCTTTTGAGCCATTAGATCTCAAATCTTGGCTGCCTTTTATGCCTTTCGAGATTTATATCGTTTCATCGATCATGAAGCTTCAATTCGTTGCATCTGATTGGCCTCATCAACCATACTTTAGAACAAGGCATAGGACCATCGATCAAATTGGAATCCAATTTTCAGTTTTGGCCAATTACATTTGATTTTTATTAACATGTGAACATTGATAGATCCACAAAGTGTTTAATACGTTCTTATGTACTCTACACTAATGATGCAAGTAAAATTGTCTATTACGTTGACAGTCTTCATTAGTTGGACGTTTGATGAGCCACGATAGGTCGTTATTTTGACTTGCATATTTCATATACTTATCAGAGGAGAAAAATATCTATATCCATCATTGCCTTTTTAGTATGACGAAAGACTACTTACATATCTCATCTACTTACTAAATGCTCTGAAATCGTCATTGAGTTTTGAGTATGGTGAAAGATCACATGCTAAGATTCTCCTTACCATCTCAATTTGATCCAACTTTTTGATCCAACTTAATAATTAAATTGGTGAGAAGGGAAAACTTCAAGCAACCGCAAGTCGCGAGTCTAGAAACACATACATCCAGCTTAATAATTAAATTGATCTCCTTTCAAGAAACGCCCAAAAACTAAAGATAAGCTCAAGATAGAAACATCAAGACTGTTTTTTTACGAGACAGTGTTCTAAATTGCTCAAATCAACTGAATTAATGATTAAATTCGAATGGAGGAAGATGGTACAATATTCTAATTAACTGACTTTGACGTATTTTTGTGTGTGATGGATTCTTAGGTCTAAACAAGAATAATGGGGTTTAGAAGATGAGGCAGTGTCATAATTAATTGACTTAACATAGAATTACATGTGACTGATTATTTGTCGTTTAACTGATAGTATTTAAATTGAGTGTTAAAAGATGATGCGGAATTTTAATCAACGGACCTAACCTCTATGTACATGAGATTGATCCTTATTTATTTACTTAAAAAACCCTCCAAAGTTCCAATAATTTCCTCCAAAGTAGTCAAGATTAGCGGTTAATAGAAGCAACCTTTGATTAAATCACTTAATTGTGGACCCCTTTAGTTTTTCTTTTAAATAGCCGCCACTCCACCCTAGACTTGTCAAAGAGAGGTCAAAGAGCTAAGTTGATCAGTGTCCCTCAAATTCTCAGAGCCCCACCCAGACCCAGCAGATGGCGGTTTCTGACGCGGTGGTTAGGAACTTGACGACGATTTACGTGGCGGTCATCGTCGCCATCAAGGCGTACGGGGTGGTGTTTGGGCAGAGCTTCGGTGGTGCCTTTGTGTTAATCCTCTCCACCTCCGTGGTGTGCCTTATCCTGTTCCTGACTCTGGCGTGGGACGTCTCCCGTAAAGCCACGTACGCAGTTTCGCGCGACGACAATCCTCCTCCCGTTGCTCATGAGACGTGCAAGGGTGGTATTTGCTGGCACGGCGTGCGCGTCCGATCGTCGGCTTCGGACGTCCGGTTTAGGCTCCCGCAACAAATCGGCTATGGAGGCTCTTCGTAAATTTGATAAATAACAGGGGGGGGGAAATGAAAAAGAAAAGATTGAGGTGGGTGAAATCTCTCTTTCTTGGTCGTTGGTGTGTATGTATCTTGTTTATTTAGTAAATCTACTAACGCCAATACAGAGGTTTGCTTTTTGGATGGAGCGAGGGATATGATTGTAAATAAATAATTATTCCGGACAAGGTGATGATATTTAGCAATTTTGTGTTATAAATAAATTGGCCTCACTTTTGATTATTTAAAGTTCAAACGGTGTCTTTTGACTGAAAAGAGTTCAGAGGGTGTGCTAACGAAGATTGGGTCTTTTTATTTATTTTTTAATAAATAATAGCGTTAATAGGTTAAATTATCAAATATCGAAAATAAAAACCGATGCATTCATATTATAAGAACCGATGCCCCGGCCGGTGAAGCCTAATGTCAGTATAAAAGGTGTCTTTTCGTGTTCTATATTGGCAGGCAAGGCATGCTAGGTTGCTAACTGAAATGAACGGAGCCGGATCCCCTCCTGAGCATGGGACCGAAGCCTGCTGAGCAACCCATCTAGGGCCTTGAAATCTGATCAAACAGCTACAAACAATGACCATTCTAAAAGTTATAATAATTACAATCGTTTGATCAAATTTCAAGGACCCAAATGGAATGCTTAGCAGACTCTGGTTCTCATGCTAATGAAAATGAACCAAACGCCGAACACAATTTTGTTGAAATGGTTGTTCTTAGTGGAGGATAGTCAACCTATTAATCATGAAGTGTAGTCACTCTCATTTTTGTGATCGGTGCTTTCGGCGGTGTTGTTGAAAGAAAACAGTTAGGGTTAGTTTCAGTGTTTTTTATTGTTTTTGGGTATTTAAGTTACTATTGAGGTTCTTTTTTTTGCTTGCGTGGTTATTTTATATGAGCTTCAATTTGTGTAATTAGTTGTGTTGTGGTAATAAAGTAACCTTTGACAAAAAAAAAAAAAAACGGTGAAAGTGGTTATTCAAAAAGGATATTTTAACGTCCAAGATATTGATAGGATACTATATTTTCTCAATATAAAGCAATGTTGGCTACCTGAGAAGGGAAAATCTGACTTGAGATTTTGAGCACAAAGACGGATAAACGCAAAATTTCAAATACAATGATAACAATGCTCTAAAGTCTAAAATACTTAAGTTACAAACCTCATTGTGGAGTAATAACATAATAGTCCATATATTTTATAGGTTGACAAAGAAATCTTATAAATTTAAAAATATTACACTTGCTTCCTATTTGCTAAATTATCAAGTCAATCGCTACTTTTGGCATGACAGTTTGTGAGTTGATGTTTTGTTTTTCGTATATTGAACTACACTATTGCTAGTCATCGTGAGACTAAACTCACATCTCTCCCTTTTATTATAAATAATATCGTTTGTTAAAAAAAACATTTATTATAATGTAGGGTAAAGTACAAAAAATTACCTCAATTATTGGTCTCACGACACTTTCATACCTCATCTTTTTAAAATGACAATGTCATATCTCATCTTACGAATTTGTGCCAATGTCATACCTCCGTCAATTTTTTTGTTAGTTTCTCTGTTAAGTGTTGACGTGGCTTTACTTAAATAGTGACGTGGCTTAAATAAATTAATTAAATATTAAAAAGTTAATTAAATATTAAAAACTAAAAAATTAAAATCATTTAATTTTTTTTACATGGGGACCCACCCCCTTTCCCCCTCATGTCTTCCCCAAATCCGATCCACCCCATTTATTCCCCATCGACCTCATTTCTCCTTTCTCTCATCTGTAACCCCACCCACCTTTCTCTCATCTGCAACTCGCACTCACCTTCCCTTCTCTCCTATTCATCGTCGACTCCATCCACCAATAACCATCACCTTCTTCCCCATTCTAACTGACGACATCGAAGTCGCCGATCTCTGGCACACCAACCTTACCTTTCTCCGGGTACCCACTCCCTCCATTGATCTCATCCCCTTCCTTACCAAACTACCCATATGGGTTCGAATACTTCTGCAAAATCTTGACAACCTTGTCGCCCCATGATTGCCAAGTAATCGACTTCGTCATCGGGTTTGCAAAAGTTGAGGACCGCCTCTGCCACCTC
Source organism: Malus domestica (assembly GCF_042453785.1). Classification (NCBI taxonomy): domain Eukaryota; kingdom Viridiplantae; phylum Streptophyta; class Magnoliopsida; order Rosales; family Rosaceae; genus Malus; species Malus domestica. The sequence goes on along the minus strand of NC_091668.1, from coordinate 837,602 downwards.
CCTCTGCTTCCGCAGCCCAGCACCATCTTCAAGCCCAGCAAAACACAGCAGCAATCCAGCGCCCACCACCGCTGCCAAGTCTCTTGTGAATACAAATTGGGTTTTTTTTTCTGAGAAAAATTGAATGGTTTTGCTTTGTTTGGTTGCTCGAAAAATGTGGGAGAAAGGAAATGAATTTTTTTTTTATTTTGAAGGTTCCATTTTCTTAGAAAAGTGAGGTAAACTGGAAGATGGATTTTTGAACTTTTGTTAATGGTGTGTTCTCAGGATTGGTGGGTGCTTTGTTTTTTATGCATGCTTGTAGGTTAGAAATAGAGAGAACGGCGGAGGAAGAGAAGAGAGGCACCTGGTGGTAATGGGAGTGGCTAGTTTGGGGTGGGATCTGGGTTTGGGTTAGGGGAAGACGACAACCTCGTCGGCCCCGACCTTGACAGTTCTTCATCTCTCCCTTTCTCCTTAACAGCTTCAGAGACAGCAATGACAACAGATCGGTCGTGGGCAATGAAGTGGGAGAGGGAAGCGGGTCGGAGCTTGCAGGTAGATCCGAGAAAGGAGGGCGGATGAAAAAATCCAGGTGGGTTTTGGGGGGTTATGGGCACGGCGAGAGAGAGAAGTGGGGAGGAAGGAGACTACAGTGGAAAGGAGAGAGAGATGCGAGAGAAAGAGGGTGGTGGAGGAAGGTTAGGGGGACGGGTGGGAATGGGTTTTAGGGATGCAAAGAAGAGATATAGGCAAGAAAGAGAAGGGAGAGAGAGATTTAATATAATTTTTTTAAAATTTTAAATTTTAAAAAATATATTTAATTATATTTTAATCCAGTTGGATTAGTGAGTGGCCACGTATATAGCCACGTCAGCACTTAACAGAAAAACTGACGGAGGTATGACATTGGCACAAATTCGTAAGATGAGGTATGACATTGTCATTTAAAAAAATGAGGTATGAAAGTGTCGTGAGACCTGTTTGTACCATACCTAGGACCTCCGTATTTAGATCTCGTATAAATACTTTGAGGACTCAAATGTAATTATGTAATAAATGAAAGGGCAAATATGTAATAAGTAAGGAGCCCTTAGTCTATAAAATGACTCATCACTCTCCTCATTTGAAAATGCCAATTCTTAGGCAAGGGGAAGAGCTCTATCACCCTCAGAAGCTCTCTCTCCCTCACAATCCTCTCAGAGAAATACAATATCAGTGTGGACACAGCCCAAACATTGGGGTGAACCACGCTACATCTTGTGTTATTTACTTTCTTGTAGATTCACGGCTGGATTTACGTTGTTCCAAAACTCCTCCTGTTTTGTGCATCAACATTTGGCGCCGTCTGTAGGAATCGACACGAAAAGCTATGTCGGTTCTCTTTTATTTTTTTCATCTCACCACCGTGAGACCTCACCACAATATCCACCGTGAATCTGCAAACAACCCAATGCCCACACTCAGAGACACACCCACATATTCACAGATCTCCACCATCGTCTGAGCTAGGTTATATATATGCACATTGAGAAACCCACATATTCTGGGTTTAATCTGAAATTTTATCATCCTTTATCTTTGAGCCCATTTTTTCCTCACAAATTTGCTTGACTTTTCCACGTTTTCCCAAGAAGTCCCTGATCCCACTTTCCTGTATTGGTTTTAAAAACCTGGGCTCAGTCCTCCCCGACCCACTTCCCTGTAAAGATAAAGTCTTCAACTCGGTTGGACTCGGCTCTGTTCCAACTCACCCTAACTCAGACCAGCTGATATTCGCCATCACTGCCCACCCCGCCGCCGCTTCAGCCCACTCGCGAACCCCCCTTCCATTCGCGTGCCTAGATCGCCGAGCTTAACCAAGTTTTCAAGAAATTCGACGTCAATGACGACGGAAAGATCTCGTATTCCGAGCTTAGAGCCATCATGAGCAGCTTGGGGCAGCCGTCTTCCGACGAGGAGCTCAAACAGCATGATCTCCAAGGTCGATTCTGACGGAGACAGCTTCATAAACTTTAAAGAGTTCAACACTAAAGGGGTCGACTATGCAGAGGCCTTCGAAAATCTCAAAGACACTTTCTCCGTCTACGACATTGATAAGAACAGGTATATTTAGGCAGAGGAATTGTACGAAAGTGCTCCGGAGCTTGGGAGACGAATGTTCGATCGACGAGTGCCGGAAGATGATCGGCGGCGTCGACAGTGACGACGACGGTATGATCAGAACCCAGTTGACATTCATGAGGCAGAACCCAGTTGACAGAACGAGCTTGATTGTGCCAAAGATCTAGAAGAAGCTAAGAACGAGCTTTATTGTGCCAAAGAATAAGTGACTGAACTGAAAAAAAAGAAAGAAAAGGCGGTGACTTTTTCCAAAGGCATAAACTTTGACCAGGTCATCCTCTTCCTCTTCCTCCACCGCTCTGCTGAACCCAGCGGCTGAATTGCTAAAGGTGAAAGAAGAAACTGTAGATGTTGTGGTTGTTTCTTGAACAAGACATTTCAGATGGTGGACGACCCATAAACCGATTCGATCGTTTCGTGGAGTGATGCTTGGCAGAACTTCATTGTTTAGGACTTGTACGAATTCTCCAGGACTGCTGCCCAAACACTTCAAGGACAACAATTTCTCAAGCTTCATTCTCCAGCTCAACACTTATGGGTTCAGAAAGGTTGATCCGGACAGGTGAGAGTTTGCAAATGAAAGGTTTCAGGGAAGGAAGAGGCGGGCTACAATTATCCGGGCACAAGGTGAGAGCGAGGCTGTGAAGTTCATCTCTGATGCGACTACACGGTGTGGCTAGGCATTCTCTCCAATGCCGGAGTCTCACCTCTCCTCACCATCGCCTTTGCTTCCTCAATGGATGCTGCCTCCCAAAACTCCCATCATCTAGTATGGAAAACCGACCACTAGATCGAAGAAGAAGATAAGCTTTCTTAATAATCAGTCTATTATTATTTCTTTTGTCTGCCATCTGCCAAAAGAAAGAAAAACAGAGAGAAAGCAAAAGCAAAGCAGGAAAACAAAAGCAAAAGCAAAGCAGAAAAAAAACCGAGAAAAAGCAGAAAGCAAAAGGGAGGCACATGGGGATACTGCAAAAGCAAGGAATAAACATCTCACCAGAATGATGTGATTTACTTTTCTTATTTTTTGAATGATGTGTTTTATTTTTCTTATCTTTCGGAGACATTTGTATAACCACATCAGAGGGTAATTAAAAAAAAAAAGGGTAAGCCCAAAATAATGGGCTGTAATGTTATGTGGAGGGCGAAGACCCATATGCCCAAAAGAGCCAGGCCTTCTATTATCACCAATTAGGTGATCAAAAGTACGTCCAATATTACAAAAAATTATTCGGCAGTCTACTGCTATTATCACTAACCAGGTGATCAAAAGTACGCCCAGTACTTCAAAATTATTCGACATCCTGCCACTATTATCACCAACTAGGTGATCAAAAGTACACCCAGTACTCCAAAATTATTTGGCAGCCTGCCGCTATTATCACCAACCAGGTGATCAAAAGTACGCCGAGTGCTCCAAAATTATTCTGCAGTCTGCCGCTATTATCACCAACCAGGTGATCAAAAGTACGTTCAATACTCCAAAATTATACATGAGCATCACTCATGTCAAACATTCATGAGCGTCACTCATGTCAATCATACATAAACATTCATGAACATCATTCATGTCAACATTCATGAGCATCACTCATGTCAACATCCATGAACATCACTCATGTCAATCAACATAAACATTCATGAGCATCACTCATGTCAATCAGCTTCGAAAGCTTCATTTACAAAGCTCTAGCTTCGAAAGCTTCAGCTTCAAAAGCTTCATTTACAAAAGCTCCAGCTTCAAAGCTTCACTTGCAAAACTTCACCTACAAAGCTTCAGTGCAGGGTATACAAATACCGTCTCCGAACAACCGCCAGTTCGGCCCATATATGGATTCAATTTGAAGTTTCCAGCCAACATACTCTATTGATCGAAGACTTGGGGGATTACATTATGTACCATACATTAGACCTCAACTAGGCCTCATGAAAAATACTAGGGGGACTTTAACCCATTATTTATGTATTGAGGAGCGAACCCTTATTCTATAAAAAGGACTCCCTCACTTTCATTAGAGAGCACCCATTATTCATGTACTGAGGAGCGAACCCTTATTTTATAAAAAGGACTCCTTCACCTTCATTAGAGAGCATCACCGCCAGCTGAGCAACCGCCTCGCCACGAGCATCACTCCTAACCCATCACTTATGTATTGAGGAGCGAGCCCTTATTCTATAAAAGGGATTCCCTCACATTCAACGCCATAAGCCGAGCTAATCAAGGCAACATAAGCCACAAACTGAGCAGTCTCGCAACATGTGCCACTTCTAGTTAAACATCATTTTAGATTGAGCACCGCCTCATATCGAGTATCAGTTGTAGACGACATCTAGTTATTTCGGTCCACACATGAACTGAATTTTAAATCTCCAGCCAAAAGACTCTATTGGCTGAAGACTTGGGGGACTACTGTTTGTACCATACTTAGGGCCTTCGTATTTAAATCTCGTATAAATACTCGGAGGACTCAAATGTAATTATGTAATAAATGAAGGGGCAAATATGTAATAAGTGAGGAGCCCTTAGTCTATAAAAGGACTCCTCACCCTCCTTATTTGAAGAGGCCAATTCTTAGGCAAGGGGAAGAGCTCTCTCACCCTCAGAAGCTCCCTCACAATATCAGTGTGGACGTAGCCCAAACATTGGGGTGAACCACGATACATCTTGTGTTATTTACTTTCTTGCAGATTCACGGTCGGATTTACGTTGTTCCAAAACCTCTCTGGTTTTGTGCATCAACAAGACCAATAGTTAAGGTAGTTTTTTGTACTTTACCCTATAATGTATAACGTGAAAATACAAAAAAAAGAAGAAGCATGATGTGCATGACTAGTATATTAAAATGCTAATATCTCATAGGGGCATTTAGATTTGAGGACCTGTGTAAGATTACTTTTTTTATTATAATCTTTTTGTATTTGTCCAAATTTCTTCATTATAATCTAGTTTTCTAAGGAATGGAATCTTTCTTATTTATTTAGTTATTGAAAAAATCCTCTCCATAAAAAGAAAAGAAAAAATTTGCCAAAAAAAAAAAGAAAGGAAAAAAATCCCCAATCATTATTTAGTTATTGCATTACCAACAACTTTATACTCTCATAGGATATGTTTTCTCCGCCACAGATCAACAAATTGTAAGTTTCATCCAACGGACCAAATGCAAGGGAAACAAGCACCTCGCAGCACCGAAGCACTCCTTTGGCACTCTCGGCGTACTTGTCCCCAAGAATCTAATCTGCAACCCCCACCCACTTTCCCCGCTCCTTCGTCTTTCTTTTGGTCTTTATTGGCCGTATCGGACCTCTAATTCCAAACCCAAACCCTATGGCTGAAACTCCATCCCAGACGCCGCCGCCGCCGCCGCGATCTGCGTCTGAGGCCGAGACGGAGACGATGGAGTACTGGTGCTACCACTGCAACAAACGCGTCTCCATCGAAACCGTGGCGAATCTCCCTGACATCGTTTGCCACGAGTGCAAGAATGGTTTCGTCGAATCCATCCCGGCCGCGTCATATCCGCAGTGGGATCCTCCTTCCCGATCGTCCGATCAGGTCGATGACCCGACTTTCGGCTCTCCATTTCTCCAGGTGCTGAGGCTAATCGCTCAGGCGGCGCGTGAGGAGGATGCGCCCCCGCCGCAGCCTGAAAACCCCTCGCTTGATGACGATTTCTTTAGGATTGAGATGGAGGGGTGGGACAACGACGAGGACGAGGACGACGAAGATGCGCACAGTGTCGAGTTTCACAACCACGACGGCGAGGATAACGAAGAAGCTGGAGAGGAAGTAGAAGAGGAGGAGGAGGAGGAAGAAGAAGAAGATAGATCGGATAACGAGGATGAAGAGAATCAGGAAGATCAGCAAGAGAGAGATGAAGAAGACATGCGACGACATCGTCGAGACGTGCTTCGTCTCCACATCCGAGAGATTGCAACCCGAGCGAGCAGCGGGAGGAACCGGATTCTGGATTGGGCCGAGATCTTGATGGGGCTGGAGGACAATTCGATCGAATTCCGGCTCGAAATGCCCGAATCGGACCGGTACATCGGCAATCCCGAGGATTACGTGGACGCAGCCGGCTATGAGGCTTTGCTGCAGACCTTGGCTGAGAGCGATAATGCTGGAAGGAGAGGGGCTCCACCGGCGGGGAAGAATGCTGTGTCGGAGTTACCATCGGTCAAGATTGCGGCAGAGGATGAGGCCGTGGTGTGCGCCATATGCAAGGACATGGTGAATGTTGGTGACATGTCGAAGAAGCTGCCGTGTGGGCATGGTTACCACGGCGATTGCATCGTTCCTTGGCTGAGTTCCAGAAATACTTGCCCGGTTTGCCGGTTCGAGCTGCCAACCGATGATCCGGAATACGAGGAGGAGAGGAAGAAGCGAGCTGTGTCTGTTAGCGCGGCTGGAGCTTCCAGTTCTGGCGGAGATAATTCAATCTCTCATTGATTGAAATCGGTATCGCCATTTCCTCACTTTTCCTTGGTGCATTTGTAATTGATTTACTTGCTTTTATTTGCTTGTTATTAGCTTAGTAGTCGTTTCGAAGAAGAAATTGATATTTGTTTTCATGTTTTCCCATTTTCTTCTGGATGTAAATAATTTATTTTAACTCAAATTTTCTGTTAGTGTTTGCTCATGTTTAATGCCTCGGTCTTCTCACATGGTACACAAACACGGAATTGGATACGCTTTGGACCTTAGTGTCCGAAGCCTAGGGATCAAATCATTTGGGCCGCTGATTGGTGTGTAAAAGAAATCAGAGCCGTTGGTTGTGTGGTGGGCCAGGAAAATAAGTTAATGGGGACCGTTGCATTCAATTTGTGCGGCCCAGATGAATTGATCCCTAGGCTGTGGACACTAAGGTCTGGAGCGGATCCAATTCCCACAAACACAATACACAAAGGACTTCATGTTCATGTAGGTGCTTTATATCTTGTTTAAACCCGTTTGTATTTCTGATTTAGAGACGCTGCAAACGGCAATTTAGTTGGAGAGAGACGCCGCATTTGTCTTAAACCTTTGCATCTTTTGTGGTTCCATGGATATATTGTTTAGGAGCAAATCATTGGATGCCTTATGTGTTCATTGCCCCCTTTCGCTATATAGCCTTGCATGTTCTTTGTTTGCGCCGTCAATGTGAATGTTTGGTCCAGAGTCTAGAGCAATGGATGATGCTTTGATATGTGCCATCCTGTCGTGGGAGTTTCGGGTGGTAGAAACTTGTGATTGATATAACTTTCGTTGTTATGCTTTTCAGATGTGTGTTTAACTACCTAGACGTTTTCCATTTCTCCGACAGATGCGGTTGAGGTTTGTCTCCGTTTCTTGAATTAGAGTAGTAGCAATACCAGTAAACTTACTCAATAGTTCAGAATTGTAGGATTGCCGTTAAGCGAGCTGCATGTTCATAGATATCAAGTGTTGTTTCTTAGTAGGTAGCAGTAAGTCTTGCAATTTGAGTAGTGTGTGTGATCCAGATTCCCGATGATACTGAACAAATCGGTGAAAGAGTTTGCCGTTTTAGGACCTTCCAATTCGATTAGCGACTTGCCTGCGTTTGGCTTGGAATTTATGGCAGTAAGCAGGGTTCTTTTCTCTTGTTATTTCAGTGACTTGCCTACGTTACTGTACTAGTAAAACAAAGCAACTTTTATTTTTTAGCTCGTCGGACCTGATTTTTGTTGACCTTAGGCCTACATTAGTTCCTTGGTTCTATTTTCCATAAAAAAAAAAAAAAAAAAAAGGGTGGGCTAACACTTACGGTTTTTGGTCAGTTTTGAATGGTTTACAATTATTAACAATGATTTTTATTTGAGTGCAAAATTAATAACAATTATTTGAGTGCAAAACCGTAATTTGAATGGTTTACAATGTTTGGTTTTTGATACATAATTTATGTGGAAGAGAGGCTAATGTGGAAATATGTGGAAGAGAGTGCTAATGTGGAAAGCTTTACACTATGTTTGGATGAGAGAAATAAACTTGAAATTTTGGTAAAAATTAGAATTTATAAATTAACATGCACCAATTTCCTTGTTTGAATTCATAAACATAGAAATTTAGAATTTTCGCGTGGAAAAAAAACTTGGAATTTGGGACCTTCAATTCCCAAGTTCAAATTCCATGTAAATAGGTGTCATTTCCCAATTTCTATGATTTAGAGTTTAAAAATAACAAATTCAATATTCAATTCCATTGTTCTTTTAGATTAACCAAACAAGAAAATTTACAAATTCTTGAAAATAAAATCTGGTCATTTCAATTTTCGTCATTTTAAAATTCCTTAGTAATCTTAAATTTCTTCTTTCAAACATAGTGTTAGTGAAAATATCGTCAATATAACCTTTGAAGATAATATATCAAGCCAAAGTTTCAATACTATTTTCCTTGGTGATTGATGAAAACGTGCAAGGTTTCTCAATCTTGAAACACAACTCCCTTCAATTTTCATATCTTTGGACATTTGGTATTTTGTAATTGTAGACATCGAAATTTTGGTAAATAAATGTTGACCGATAAATCAAAGTTTCAACGCTCATGTATTACATAAATTTTACACGTAGCGTGTGATTCGATGAAAAATTGAAATGAGTCGGAAAAGTCATCAAACAGGACACGTGTCAACACCTGGCAGAAATGACTTATTTCATCTGGAATATTATATTCAAAATTAGGCATTGGAAAATTCTATAAATAGAAGCCAATTTCATTCATTTAAGGGGAGGAATTCATATTACACCAAAACCTTGAAGCTCTGAAACTCTGAAACTCCGAAGCTCTCAAGCATCCAGGTTCCCGAAGAATCAAGAAAGCCCTCGTCGTTCTTCGTTCATCGTTCTTCCCAGATCAAGCCCCGACGGCTCTTGGATCAACAATCATCCACCTTCAAGATCAAGCCCCGACGGCCCTTTGAAGAACTTCCACCAATTCAAGATCAAGCCTCAAAGGCCCTTGAAGAACTTCCACCAATTCAAGATCAAACCCCAACGGCCCTTGAAGAAAGTGTTCATCGTTCATCATCCGTTCATTCTAAGATCAAGCCCCAATGCCCCTTTGGATCAACAACGTCGACAAATCCATACATCCAACCGTTCATCACTGTTCTTCAAGATCAAGCCCAAAAGCCCTTGAAGATCCGTTCATCACCGTTATTCAAGATCAAGTTTCAACGACCCTTGAAGAAACGCTCATCCTCAAGATCAAGCCCCAACGGCTCCTTGAAGATCCGTTCAAATCCACATTCAAGATCAAGCCCACGGCCTTTGAAGAACGTTCATCCTTAGATCAAGCCCAACGGCCCTTTGGATCAATCGCACATCTACAAATCAACAGCTTACGGAGATTGAATCAGATAATCAAATTTTAAGAGAGATTTTAACCCAAAATCATCAAATACAAATATTATTTTGTGCACGTTGTTCTTGTCTCTTTTCTTTCAGGAAATTTTCGTGTTCACTTTTTCTTTTTTTTTTAATCATGCACCCACCCATTATTTTTTTTACATATTATTATTATTTTTTCATATGGTGCAATCCGCACCATCCCACCTCCCTACTTTCTTTTGCTCCTTTTCAAAATGGGCTGATGGTGATGATCTCTTATAATTTTTTTTTTTTTAATCATGCACCCTCCCATTATTTTTTATATATTATTATTATTTTTTCATATGGTGCAATCCGCACCATCCCACCTCCCTACTTTCTTTTGCTCCTTCTTTTTCAAAATGGGCTAATGGTGATGATCCTTTATAATTATTTTTTTTTTTAATCATGCACCCACCCATTATTTTTTATATATTATTATTATTTTTTCATATGGTGCAATCCACACCATCCCACCTCCCTACTTTCTTTTGCTCCTTCTTTTCAAAATGGGTTGATGGTGATGATCCTTTATAATTTTTTTTTACATGGTGCGGTGCACCATTCCTGAAACCCTTTTTTTTTTTTTTTTTTTTAAATCATGCACCCACCCATTATTTTTTATATATTATTATTATTTTTTCATATGGTGCAATCCGCACCATGTAAAAAAAAAACAAAATTATAAAGGATCATCACCATCAGCCCATTTTGAAAAGAAGGAGCAAAAGAAAGTAGGGAGGTGGGATGGTGCAGATTGCACCATATGAAAAAATAATAATAATATATAAAAAATAATGGGTGGGTGCATGATTAAAATTTTTTTTTTTATAAAGGATCATCACCATCAGCCCATTTTGAAAAGAAGGAGCAAAAGAAAGTAGGGAGGTGGGATGGTGCGGATTGCACCATATGAAAAAATAATAATAATATATAAAAATAATAATGGGTGGGTGCATGATTAAAAAAAAAAATAATAATTGTAAAGAAAGGTAGTGGCACCGAAAGCAAATAAGAAAGTATAAATTTTTGATGTGGTGTGTATGTGCAAGTTGTCAAAGATTTGCCTTTTGTTGAAGGCAACACAGGGCAATAATGGAAATAGGGATGTCTAACACAAAAGCAGAAGATGGTTGAAAAAAAAAATGCATTGAGAGAAGTAAAGTCCATTTTATTTATTTCTCTGGAAAGATTACATAAAATTGCATTCTACATGCAAACAAATTTTTTTTACAAATGTGCAAGTAGCAAATATAAGGAGCCTTCATTGATCATATGGCGCCTCATCACTTGGCGGAACTCCGGGAAAAAGAAGAGCCGGAGGTTGATCATTTGGAGCTTCATTACGCGGTACAGCCCCAGAAGACGAAGGCAAATGTTGTTGGAACAAACTCACAAACCTCTGATGATCAAGTAAAATCTGACCATCAGATTCATGCAACTGGTCAATCTTCCTCTTCATGTTTGTAGCATAGTTATGTCTGAGCATGTGCAACTGTTTATTCTCATGCTTGAGCCCTCTAATCTCCTGTTTGAGACTCATCACTTCGGCCGCTAATGATTCAACTTGACGAGTTCGAGCAAATAGACGTTGGGCCATATTAGACACAGAACCTGCACACTGCACACTGAGAGCCAGAGAATCCTTAACAGCCAACTTATCAGACTGTTTGGAAAGTAGTCTGTTATCTTTGGGAGTGACAAGGTTCTGGGCCACCACCGCAGCGGTCATATCATTCTTCATCACCGAATCCCCAACAGTAAGAGGACTAGTAGGGGATATGAATGATGAGCGCCATATATTGTCTGGAGAAGGCGGGACTGCCTCTTCACTAAGGTTCAAGTCAAAACGACGGTCGGAAGGGCCAGACATTTTCAAAGGTGTTGAAGAAAGAAGAGGTCGGACAAATCAAGATCTTAGAAGTGCAAGAAGGGAGTTTCTACAAGCAAAAAAATTCAAGTGTGCTTTGAAACAAACTGCGTGCCTCTATAAAAAATCAGCACTCAATGGGATTTCAGAGATCGAAGAGGTGAGCTCAAAATTCGAAGAGGCCAATTCAAAAATCGAAGAAGTGCTAGCTTTTTCAAAAGCTGGGCTTTCTCAGAAAACATGGGCCAATCTTCATTTCCAGATTTGTCCGCACTTGTCACATGCAACCTCTGCACTCGACGGAGCTCAGAACTCGAAGAGGCAAACTCAGAAATCGGAAAGGCATCTGCTTTTCCAGACGTGTCACCATCTGTCACATGCACACTCAGCTTTGCGAAAATCACGGGCAGTTTGTCGAAGCACCAATCCCAGATATCGAAGAGGCGCCAGTCTTTTTCAGCCTCGTCAACACATGTCACATGCACACTCAGCTTGGCGAAAATTACGGACAATTTGTCAAAGATTTCTGATGAAAAAGAAAAGCACGTGAAGCCATACTGATCAATCACTCAACGGTTGCCGACATGAGTGAAAGAATAGTACATCTACAGGTATTAAAGAACTTCTTATAACTGTCCACATTCACCCTCCATAGCAAGGCAGACATACTCAACCTTTCTTCATCTCTGAGAATGCATTTCCAACAAACCCTCTCGAGTCACTCAGTGTTCCTTATTCCTTGGGGGACCTTTGCAAGCAAATGACACCAAAGCAAAAGTATCTCATATCACCAGGGTAGAAAGCAAGAGTATCTCATATCATGCTTTCTCCATGTCCTTTCCTTTGTCCTTGTTCTTACCTACAAAGACAAGGATAAAGAAAACAATATGCCGAAACCTCCACTCAAACTCGGGTAAGGAATCGACTACCTGGAACTTTTGCCTGGTTGCTTACCTGGCATTGCTCTCAAGTACTCGTCTTCCACTACTGCTGTACTTCCAAAGAAGCTGCCACATCTTCCTGGAAAACAGATAAGACAAGTGAAAATGATACCTTGCAGCATGTGGAGACAACGTGCAGAAGAAACAAGTAGAGAAGAATGCAGCCTGTACACTCAACTTGCAGCCTGCACACTCAACTCAGCAGAAAGAGTCTGAGCTGAGGAACTCGAGAAGATGCCACATTTGCCTGGAGAACATTTAAGGAATGGAAAATGATACATTAAAGCATGTGGAGACAAGCACAACAAAACACGTGTCGATTCATCCGCTACTTCTTCAAAATCAAAAGTATCGCATATCATCAGGGTTGCGATCACTTTGGGTGGAGGACTCATTTTGACCCTCAAATTCTTGAGTCAACTTGCTAGGCGTTGTGGGCTGCACGTGCTGATTTACCACCCTTGAATCAAATCCTTAAAGATCAAGTCACCAACTAGAAGAAGAGCCCATCAATCTTGAAGATCATACCGTTGACCAAACTGCTCAGGTGTGAATTAGAAAGATTGAACAAAGCAACAAGTCGTCACCTTTAACTCGTGCTTGCTTGTCATGTGTTCGAGTCAACCTTCAAGAATCAAGCCTCAACGGCCCTTGAAGAAGCTTCCATCCAAATTCAAAATCAGGCCTCAACGGTCTTTGAGGAAATCACAAGTCTGATCCAAGATCAAGCGTCTACCACCCTTGAATCAAATCCAGTTCAAGAATAAGTTGTGGAAAGTCAACAATTGGAGGAATCCAGAAAGTCCTCCAACCCAGTTCAAGATCAAAGCTGTGGAAAGTCAACAAGCGCAAAAAACAAATACGTGCCAATTCATCCACTACCAAAGCCAAAGATCATCTACCACATGAAGCTCCTTGTGGTCCAATTTCAACCTTCAAGATCAAGCCTCGACGACCCTTGAAGAAATTTCAAACAAAGTTCAAGAACAAGCCTCAACGGCCCTTGAATAAATTTCCAGCCCAATTCAAGATCAAGCCCCAACGGCCCTTGGATCGACATCTACAATAAGGGATTTCAAAACGCATCTCATACACGTGACAAGCACATGTATACGACGCGCCTTGAAGTGGGGGCATTTCTAGACATCGAAATTTTGGTAAATAAATGTTGACCGATAAATCAAAGTTTCAACGCTTATGTATTACATAAATTTTACACGTAGTGTGTGACTCGACGAAAAATTGAAATGAGTCGGAAAAGTCATCAAACAGGACACGTGTCAACACCTGGCAGAAACGACTTATTTCATCTGGAATATTATATTCAAAATTAGGCCTTGGAAAATTCTATAAATAGAAGCCAATTTCATTCATTTAAGGGGAGGAATTCATATTACACCAAAACCTTGAAGCTCTGAAGCTCTGAAACTCTGAAACTCCGAAACTCCGAAGCTCTCAAGCATCCAGGTTCCCGAAGAATCAAGAAAGCCCTCTTCGTTCTTCGTTCATCGTTCTTCTCAGATCAAGCCCCGACGGCCATTGGATCAACAATCATCCACCTTCAAGATCAAGCCCCGACGGCCTTTTGAAGAACTTCCACCAATTCAAGATCAAGCCCCAAAGGCCCTTGAAGAACTTCCATCAATTCAAGATCAAACCCCGACGGCCCTTGAAGAAAATGTTCATCGTTCATCATCCATTCATCCTAAGATCAAGCCCCAACGCCCCTTTGGATCAACAACGTCAACAAATCCATACATTCAACCGTTCATCAAGATCAAGCCCAAAAGCCCTTGAAGATCCGTTCATCACTGTTCTTCAAGATCAAGCCCAAAAGCCCTTGAAGATCCGTTCATCACCGTTATTCAAGATCAAGCCTCAATGGCCCTTGAAGAAACGCTCATCCTCAAGATCAAGCCCCAACGGCTCCTTGAAGATCCGCTCAAATCCACCTTCAAGATCAAGCCCACGGCCTTTGAAGAACGTTCATCCTTAGATCAAGCCCAACGGCCCTTTGGATCAATTGCACATATACAAATCAACACCTTACGGAGATCGAATCAGAGGATCAAATTTGAGAGAGATTGTAATCCAAAATCATCAAATACAAATATTATTTTGTGCACGTTCTTGTCTCTTTCCTTTCAGGAAATTTTCGTGTTCACAGTAATATGTACTAATATTTTTTTATTGGGCTCTTATTTTGAGATATGTAATACTTGAAAGACAAATGCTTTTATTTTTTTTATTTTTTATGTTTTGAAGTAATATTTATGTGATAATGTGGTATGTATATACTAATTTAGTATTATATTTTACAATTTTTTTTGGGTCAAATTATGTTTTTTCATTTTCATTATTTATTGATTTAAAATATTTTTCTTAACGGGCAACAGGATGGGTCATATTACCTCATAATATTAACAAGTCGATTTCGGTTCGGATCATATTACCCGTTTATTTTAACGTGTGTTACATGACACGCACCTGTTAAGATATCGGGTATGACACAAAAACGACATGAACATAACATGACACGAATGCCAGGTCTATCTAGGGGGTCATCATTAGGTCTTTTTTTTTTCTATCTTTCAACTTAAAAAATAAATAAAAAATAATTTTATGAGCTAATCAATGGTAGGATCACATACAAAGGTATTGCAACATTTTTCTTAACTCCCATGCAAAAACATAAAAAAACAAAAAAAAAAATTTCTCAAACTAAAATTTCATTATTTTTTCCCCACAAAAACTGAGTTATTACAACATACATTTTCAAATCGATTTTTGAAAATTTTACAAGATTAATTATAAGCTAATGTTCAATTAATTCTCATGGGACCACATGTTCTTAAAATTAATCTAGGACATTCCTAAGGTTTTCAACATAAAAAAAATATTTGGTGGCCCACTATTAGTTTATTTTTTTTCTTTCTATTTTTCAAATTAAAAAATAGTTTCGAGACCTAATAAATGATAGGATCTCATCCAAAAGTTGTGTAACATTTTCCTTAGCTCCCACGTAAAATATTTCCTAAAACTAAAGAATGTGAGTTATGATCTAAGTTTTCAAATCGATTTTGGAAAATTTTACAAGATTCATTTTAATCTAAAATTCAAGTCATTCTCGTCGCACAATACATTTCCTAAAATTAATTTAGGACGTTTTGAAAATTTTCAACGCATAAAAAAAGGTTTGGGAACCCCACCATTAGGTCATTATTTTTTTCTTTCTATTTTTTAACTTTAAAAATAAATAAAAAATAATTTCGAGAGCTAATAAATGGTAGGATCACATCCAAATGTCTTAAAACATTTTCCTTAGCTCCCACGCAAAATATTTTCTCAAATTAAAATTTCAATTTTTTTGACAAAAATTGTGAGTTATAATCTACGTTTTGAAATCAATTTATTGATTTTTACAAAGTTCTTTGAGCCAAATTTTGAATCATTCTCGTTGCACGATATGCTTCCTAAAATTATTCATAACATTTCAAAGATTTTGGACACATAAAAATAATATTTTGGGGCCCACCATTAGGTCATTAATTATTTCTATTTTTCATCTTTAAAAATAATGAAAAAAAGCTAATAAATGGTAGGATCACATCCAAATGTGTTGAAACATTTTCCTGAGATCTCACATTGAATATTTTCTAAAATTAAAAATAACAATTTTTTACAAAAACTGTGAGTTATAACCCACGTTTTCAAATCGATTTTGAGAATTTACAAGATTCATTATAAGCCAAAATTTGAGTCATTCTCGTGGCAGCACATGTTTCCTAAAATTAATTAAGACATTTCAAAGATTTTTGACACAAAAAAATATTTCGAGTCCCACTATTAGTTTGTATTTTTTTTTCTACTTTTCAACATTCAAAATCAATAAAAAATAATTTCGAGAGCTAATAAATGGTAGGATCACATCCAAATGTCTTGACATTTTCTTTAGCTCCCAGGCAATATATTTTCTAAAATTAAAATTTCAATTTTTTGACAAAAACTGTGAGTAACCCACATTTTCAAATTGATTTTGAAATTTTTTACAAAATTCATTATAAGTCAAAATTGGAGTTATTCTCATTGCACCACATGTTTCCTAAAACTAATAAGGACATTTAAAAAAAATTTGACACATAAAAGAATATTTGGGTGCCCACTATTAGTTTATATCAATTTCTATTTTTCAAATTTGAAAATCAATGAAAAAATAGTTTCGGGAGCTAATAAATGGTAGGATCCCATCCATAAGTCTTGCGACATTTTTCGTAGCTCCCACTAAAAAAATTCCTAAAACTAAAAATTTCAATTTTTACCCATAGTTTCAAATCAATTTGGGAATTTTAACAATACCTTTTTTAGCTGGTTTTACAAATTAGTACAAAAATCATCACTAAATCTATTTGGTTCACCTTCATCTCACCGTGAGGTTTTTCAAAATTAATTTGAGACTTTCCTTTGAAATTGTGTGAAGTGAAAGCCCCATTTTGGCAATGTTCCGGGTCTCATTTCACTTAGTCTTTACTCTTTAGTTTTCAAATTAAATATTTTATTAAAAATATTTTTGTTGGTCACTAAATGGTAAACCTGCTTCCAAATGCCTTTTAAAACTTAATGCGAAAATAAAATTTGCATTTTTCTCAAAAAATATAGATTATCACTCACGATTTTTAGTCGGTTTTATAAATACATACAAAGATCATCATTAAGTCTATGTTTTCACCTTTGGCTCACCATAAGTATTTTAAATTAATGTTCGATAAATAGTAAAATCGCTTGCAAATGCCTTGTAGAATTTTCCTTAATAATTATGTAAAATCTACCACAAAAATTAAATTTTCACGAAAAATTTTGGGTTAACGCGTTAATGGACTCAGCCTGAGATCCGTAAAAGGCTTGTTGCTTAGTAAATCGTAAAATTGATTAAAAACCTTGAATTATTGCTCATAATGTTTGTGAAAGATTCCATTTTGATCAATTTGCATTACAATCTACTGGTATTTTTAACTTCGAAGAATAACAATTTATTATGGCAGCCCATTGTGTAACTTTAGTCCTTGTCCGCTCAGTGTAAATGATATCGTCATATTAAAAACAAAACTTGATTGCTAAACCAATAAATGAAAATACAAGCCGAGCTCATAACATAACAACAACCAGTGAACACAGACCTGAAAACATAAGAGCATATTGGGGCAAGTTTCGTGGGGTGGAACACGAAAGTAAGAGAGACTGCCTAAAATAAATAATGTAGGAAATTGTTCGTCCCTATAATTTGTGTGATATACATAGAAATTGAATAGAAGAGAAATTACAGCTACATCGTACCAAAAAGTCTCCCTATTTTTGCACTGCACTGCACTGCCCTGGCCTTCTATGAAATGAAACATAAAAGAGAAAACAGAAACAAAAAACCAATAAATTAAAAACAAGAACCTAATTTCTTCCTCCAGCAATTAATCACATAAATAATGTTACCTTGATAAAACTCCCTCCAACTTTATTCGGGCTCTGCTAAAGCGAAAGAGCTCACCCACTTCTGGATCGAGTGTATCAATCTACCACTTAGTTGGATTTATGAAACTGATCCAAAGAAATGTCAGGGCGTAGTTAAAAACTTCTATCTCCATGGCGGCGGTGGTTGCTGCTGCTGCTGCTGCTGCTGCTGTCTGTAGCTGAACGGGTATGGTTCCCAGCCGCTGTCTGGTTCCTTCCTTTTCCCACCAACCGTAGAACTTGAAGGGGGTTGTGAGTTATTCCTGAAATGATCCTCCATAGACCTTCCCGGACCGTGAATGAAAAGCTGCCTCAGGCCCACCGAGTCCCTATTGCCTCCCTCAACCATGAAGCCGCCGGAGTTCAGATCAAAACCGGGGCGCGATGGCCCAGCACCATTTATTACACCATTTAGACCTGGCTGCACACCAGTCAAATTCATGATGAATGGTGACTGGGAGAACTGTGGAGGAACAGCTGACGGAGAGGCCATAATTTGAGGTACAACCGTGGCTCCTCTGGAATCCACCATGTAGGGGATTGTGCCACCATGTCCATACATGGCTGAGGAGAACGACAAGGTGGGTCCAGTTGCCAATCCATTGTAGGCGAAAACAGGAGGATGAGAGTAAGAGACTGTTGAACCCATGTCCAAAAAGCTTCCAGTTCTTGCCATGGTAGCTTCTGTTGCGGCCTCAATAGCCTTGCCGTTTGCCAGGGACAGATTTTGAGAAGCTTCTTTTCTGTTTATCTCGACTCTGGTACCCATGATAGAAATAACTGAAGCATCCTGTCTAGGCCATCCATATGCATTTGCGTTTTGAGAAGACTTACCCGGCCCATGATCTACAGAATCAATATGAAAATATGGCCTGTCATTCAAATCAAAATTCCTCATAGAAGGCTGCATTGATGAAGATGATGAAGCAGGAGATGGGCTGCGACGGCCAACCCGGTTGAACAAGAACTGTCCTTCCACCCTTGAATCCAATGGTAAGGCATCACCATCATCATCAATACGATTCAGATCCAAATGGGGCCTCCCTGATCTATTCTGACTCATTTCCACTGAAGATTCCCCAGAAGGAAGGCCAGATGACACTAGAATTTGTTTTCCTAAATCATCACCACCCTCAGCCACATTCAGATCAATGTCAAGGCAATTTTGCCTCTGCTTTGAGCTATCACTGGTGGCCCCTGTAGAAAGATTCTTATAACCATCTGAGGGTCTGCGAGGAGATGCCCGGCGAAAAGCACTATTTGCAGCAGATCCTATCCACCCAATAGCCCCTTCAAATTGCAAAGGTGCTCCAGGTAAGCCAGCAGCTGCTACTGGTCTTGAAACAGGAATTGGCGTAGAGACGGGATTTACTGGGCGGTCCATTTCATCGGAGCACACTTCTTGATTTAGATCAAAACTACAAAGACCCTTTTCTGGGTAAACTTCTGGTTCTTGAGCTGCTTCAGTCACCTGAGAGGACTCCATATCATGATTTGCCTCTGCCGAATGACTATGTGGAGTAGTGCCCAGATTTTCTGAACTATCTATGTGGTCCTCCCTCTCAGGATTTGGCTCTGCAGAATGACTTTGTTCAGTTGGCGCCTCATTTGGTGAAACCTGAGCAGGTAAGTCCTGTTCTGCATTTATAGATTCTAGGCTATTGACCTGTCTGAGTCCACCTTCTGAAGTTTTCTCCGAAGATGAACTGCAGTCCGGTTCTTCTCTTTCATATTCTTGGGCTACCCGTCGAGCAACTTCTAGAGCGTCAACCATCCCATACTCAAGTTCAATATCTGACCTTCTTTTATCAATTGTGTCAGGACTTTTGGCATCAATTGCTAGTTTAGGATACTCATTAGGAATTGTCAATTCCTCATCTTCATCGCTTGAATGCTCCTTATCTTCATCAACAGCCATCTTGGAAGAAGTCTCCAAATCTTCAAGTTTTCCTGAAATACTACCATTCCCAGACGAGTCTTGCGGTGTGTTTGAACAGCATTCACCCTCTTGAACTGTAGTACTGCAAGGATTGACAGCTCTTGTATCATCCACCACACCCTTTGGATCAGATGCAGTTGTCCCTTCACTGCCAAAAGCAGTATATTTTTTACAAGAATCATCCTGATTGGCATTTTTTTGCAAAGCAGAATCAGTTGCCACATCCTGGGAAGTAGCACTATCAGCACCTGAATAAACAGTCCCAGGTTCCAACAAACCAGACCCTGAAGAGATGTCTGTCACACCCAACTTCCTAGGGGAACCGTTGACTTTGTGGTCCTGATTTTCATTTTTTGACTCATTCAATTTTGGACCATCTGAATGTTCATCAACACTGTTCGGCTTTGCTAACGGAAAAATAGAAGTTCCAACTGATGTAATCCCTCCCACAGAACATATAGAGGATTCATCTTTTATAGGATTTTCTTGAATAGGGTTCAACACAACAGCAGAGGCCAAAGTATCCAGAGATCCATCTTTGATGTAAGCGCTGTCTAAATGTTTGTGGGTTGGGGGAGACTCTTTGTTACAAGGTTGTATTGGTAAAGCATCAGCACTTTCTGGTTGAAGATCAACCGAAGTCCTTAATGGCAATACTTCATCTGGGTTATGTCCTGATGAATGATTTTCTCTGTGATCACCTACTTCTGAAGTAACATTTAAAGCAGATGGCTTAGAATCTTCTTCCAAACTCTTAGAACTCCCATCATCTGAGAGAACCCCAGCATTCTCAACATCAACGTCAACTGCATTACCATCCTCCTTCCAGCTATCAAACAGCAGTCTCGCTTGATCCTGAACCGTGGAGCTTTTGTAGCTAAGAAGACTCTTCACAGTACTCCAGATCCCTGAAGATAATGACCTCTTATTGTGTTTATGCAGCTTTTCAAGTGCTCGTAACAGAGAAGTTATTGACTCTTCTACAAAGTTCTCATTTGTATCTTTACCTAAGTTTTGGGCATCTTTTAGCCATCTATCAACAAACATGAGTCCATCTAATTGAATAAAAAGATCAAGACAGTCCTTATTCTCCGTGGCAGCAATTGTGCTTGCAACAGCAGCCCACTGCCGGGTCGCATCGCCAATATTATTCACGACAGAATCTTTCTCACTCTGCATTACGGTGACCAGCTCCTGAACTCGCGATGGGGCTGTGAGCCCATCTTTCATCTCAGTTAAGGTAAAGAAATCTTCGAGAGTCATGGTGCTTTACATAGCATGCTTACGCTACAAGAATTCCATGCAGAACACCAATGCTTTAATTTTCATTCAGAACTGCATTAATTACAAATGGTTACGTCAAAAATCAATAAAAGAACTTACACAGAAATTAATACCACCATAAG
The DNA here is from genome assembly GCF_042453785.1 of Malus domestica. NCBI lineage: Eukaryota > Viridiplantae > Streptophyta > Magnoliopsida > Rosales > Rosaceae > Malus > Malus domestica. The sequence goes on along the minus strand of NC_091668.1, from coordinate 816,479 downwards.
CAATTTACTGTTATGTCCCTTAACTGGTTAGGAAGACAGAATTGAACACTTTTAGGAAAAGCTTTTTGATCAGGTGGTGCCTCAGGCATGGTTATATTTAATGAATTTCACACCAACTTCTAATAAGTTCCTCTAATCATGCAACAAATAGTAAAACTTTAAGGCATATTACTATTAATGTCATTGATATCATTTCTTCTTATTCAAAAGGTGATGTGAAACATAAGTGCATATTCTACACTTCTAGTATTATTAGGTCAAGAGAACACAATGATTTGAACTGATTACAGATTCAAGTAAATATTCACCTACATCTAACTATCCAAGTATAAGAAGTTTAAACGAATTGATTGTCCCAAGCAATACAAAATCTGATAAGTGCAATAAAAATACTCTATAGAGAGGCAAAGAGTAAAAAGTAAATGGAATAAGAAAAAAAATTAATTAAATGATCTGATACACTATCAATCAAACAAATACATTATGTGAAAATTCTAACTTAAAGAGGAAACGTTGATCCACATCAAGCTTGTAGAGACTTGAACATAAATTTGTTAAATTGGCAACAATGATTATAAATATTAATATGTTCTAAACTGGCAAGACAGAATACCTGCAAACCCAATTAGTTAATAACATTTAACGCTCAAGAATTAAATGAACTCAAACAATTTAAAACTAAACAATTCTTTCCAATTAAGAACTTTGAAAATAAAGCATAGATCAAGCATGAGTTTGAACTATAATTACATAAGCCCCAAGTGATGAATTGCCACCATTGACAAATTACAACCACGCAGAGATAAGATGACAATAACATAAGTAAGAGAGGAAAAGGTTGGGTTCAACCAAGCTAAGAAAAAAAATTCAAAAATAAAATAAAATATCAAATTATGATGATCACGCATAAGACAAGCCGTATTTATACTAGAAGTGATCCTTTCGGGTAAAGTTCGTATCCGACAGATTCACAAATGAACTATTTCTCCCTTACAGAACTCAACTCACAAAATTTAGAACTATGTGACCAATGTATCAACATTGATGTTCCCACTTGACTGAATCTGCTGTTATACCAAAATTCAGATACAAGATTCACACATTTACATCCAGTATATTAACCCATTGTAAATAATAGCCTAACAAAACGTATTGCTAGACTGTGAGATTCCTTGACCAGACCATCATAAACTTATTATACAATCCAATATGATCAAATTTCAATTAAAGTCTTCCACTACTCCACACAAGTGCATTTGCAGCCAAACAATGGATTAATAAATGAGAGGTTTTTCAAAGAGTGTGAAACACATACAAAAGCACTTGTCACTAAAGTTCAAAGAAACAAATAACTTTTAAGAAATATGATCTGTAATTGTGTAGATAGGAAAGGAACGCTAGCATAAAAATACAGAAAGTTGCCTACTCTCACACGAACAACATCTAGCGTTCTTAAGTCTAATCCACATAGAACCATACAAAAATGAAGCTACGTTGTTCAATATATATCATGAAATTGAAGTCATATTCAAAGTGTAAATTTTGCTTCTCCACCAAATTTAAAATATGCTGATAATCGATCATCCAAGCACGCTCACAATAAAAATATCATGCACACAAAAAACATATTTACATATACCAAATCACAAATCTCTCATTAAACGAATAAGAGGCAGAGAGTAGCATTCGTACCTGATGAAGATTGGAGCTTTTGGATCACATCAACAAATAACACGCAACCTAATCCTGAAACAACCGAAGAGGTAACAAGTTCAATGCACGAAGAGAAATTCCGAAGTGTATAACATGATTAGGGGAAAAAATTACCGACACACACTGAATCAGACAGTAAAACCTAGACTTAAACCACTAATCATATAGCTCCATTGATTTGGCTATAAGTATATGCTATAAAATCCAAACAAGGGAAACCCTAATATCCAAAACAGGGAAGTGAAAGCGAAGAGGATCAAAATCCCACCTTTTCAAGCTTCGGACGAACGAGAAGTGGTGTGAAAATATACGGATATGGAAAAATTAATCAGGATTACGAGAATTAATGCCACGAGAGATGGTGCTTAATTAAGGCTAATTCCGAATTGGAATCAAATTAATTTCACAATATTGTAATGGAAAAGGGCAAAAAAATAAAAAATTAGAAGCTGCAGTTCGTCGTCTACTTTACCTTCGCGAACAAAAAAAACCCTAGCTTTGACACAGTCCAATTCAGAAGCTCCTCCGCTCTCTCTCTCTCTCTCTCTCTCTCTCTCTCTCTCTCTCTCTCTCTTCTGTGTATGTGCTGTGCTTTCTCTCTCTAAGCTCGCAGGATTTGTATCTCTCTCACCCCTCCCTCTCTCACTCTCTCCTTCGTAAAACCCTCGCTTTGTTCTCTGTGAAGCTTTCTTTTCGAACCAGAGAGAGAAACGAGAGTCTACCGTTTCCTCTTGTTTTTTTTTCTTTTTCCAGAAATTCTGAATTTAATTTGTTTCGATTAATTTTTCGTTTTGTTTTTTTTATTTTCTCGTGCTCTCATCTACTTAGAGGAATTTTTTATTATAATCGGAATAGGATATTACGTGTTTTTATATAAGTATTAATAAATTTTATTTTTTAAATTATTAACATTTTAACACACATATCTTACTATTTGTATGATAACATGTAGTGTATCATCTCGTGTGACGGTCACACTGAAAAATCTCTCTTTAATTGGAACCGGGCGACACATATCTCACTATTTGTATAATAACATGTAGTGTATCATCTCGTGTGACGGTCACACTGAAAAATCTCTTTTTAATTGGAACCGGACGACATATACCTCACTATTTGTATAATAACATGTAGTGTATCATCTCGTGTGACGGTTACACTGAAAAATCTCTCTTTAATTGGAACCGGGCGACGAGCTCGACCAATGAAACGGTGACGTTTTGTTCGGATGGGGGAATGGAAAGGTGACAGGTGGATGCACCAAAAAGCAAAACTGTCCATTTCGTTGTGGGGCTTATGGGCTTTTCGCAGTGGGGTGGGACGTGGTCTAAACTAAGGCCTACGGGCTGAAAAGGAGAGAGGCTTATCCGTGTCACTTTCATGGGGTCCCGTCGCAGTCACGTGCGGCTCACGTACTCATGTGATCGAGTTTAGTGACATGATGGTTTGTAGTTTATCTTGTTTGTTTGTTAATTTAGGAAAGTGATTCTCTTCGGATTTCTTCTTCTTAATTCATCTAATTAGGAAATTTATGCCGTTAAAATTTGATCCAACGGCTACAAATAGGTAATCATTTTAGAAGTTATAATAACTTCAGCTGTTGAATCAAATTTCAACGGTACGGATCTCTTGATTTGGTGGATTAGGAAGAAGAGATCTGGAGATGATTCTTTTCCTTAATTTAGTTGCTTATACTATAGATAAGTAGAGGGGATTATAATTTGGCTTCAGGTGTAACATTGAGAAGAGAAATATTATTGACTTAAAACGTTTTTTCGGTAACAACGACTATGATTTTTCTTTTACATGTTGGGATATTGTTTGCTTCTTCGAAGTGGTAAAGTGCACTCTAAAACAACACTACCATTTTAAGCACCAACGCTTAAATGTGTTACATCCTCACTTTACGCATTGACGTTATAAGTCTTTTTGTAGTACAACAACTGTATGTTGTCTATATTAATTTCTCCAATATTACCAATTTTTTGCAATAGAAAAAAAATTAAGAACCTACGGACCAAAATTTTTAATTTAACCCTAAACGTAGACAAGATGACTACATATTTATTTAGAAAATAAACATTGACAACTTGCCAACAAATTTATTAGTGAATAAAAACGACAAAAAATTGGACTTTCGCCAAATGGCTTCGTTTGAAAGGATCACCATCACTTTGCACAGTGGTTAGCGAACCATTTTTATCATTACTAGTGGTGTTTATTAGCTTTTATTATCTTTGAGAATATGAATAAGCAAGTTTCACATACTAATTTCAAAACCTTGTTTTGGAGGAAGTTGTAGTAATAATTCATCAATTTTAATTTAATTGGAGCAATGGTTCATCAATTAAAAATTTATGACTATTAGTTCCTTAACTCATCAAAATGTGTAGATATGGTCATTTTCGTCAATTCCGTTAAAACTTCTATCAAAATAAGTTACGTGTCATGCACATGAGGCTGAATCAAGAGGCAATGTAGAAAACCAAATGAAAATTGTAGTAATGGTCCCTTAATTTTAACCTCATTGTAGTAATGGTTCTTTCAACATGAGTCACTTTGACATAATTATGATGAAGTTGACGAAAAGGACTATAGATGCATGTTTTAATGAGTTAAGGGACTAATGATCAAGAATTTTTAGTTGAGAGACCATTAATCCAATTGAATTGAAATAAAATGACCATTGCTAAAATCTTCTTTTTTTAATATTTTAATTTTTTATATAAAAAAGAGGCACATGTTGGAGGCTTCATCACAACAGTCCAAATGTCGAGAAGACTCACAAAGGCATTTCAGCTTCCTCCTAACCACCATCATGTGATTCACCAGCGCCAAATATTGAACTCAAAACATGTCGTGTGACATACAGATCTGAATCAAAAGCTCCGAAAGTACAAATAAAAAAACAAAACAAGAAAAAAAAAAACAACATATAAGAATGTGAATGTGAAGAATTCTTCGTACAACCAAATAATGACAATGCTGTTTGCACGTACAACCAAATAATGACAATGCGGTTTGCACTTAACTTTCAACATATTCACATGTCAAATTCAAAGAATTTCGTAGACGTGGACTCACGCATTTGCTACAGTAAAATAAAGATCTCTCCTAAAAAGTTCGCGTGGGAATAGCATTCAAGAGAGATTGTAAAAACAAAAATGAAGTGTTGATGACATTCATTTGTCATTAAACAGTTCTTCAAAGCCCCAGATCGGCCCATCGATCGATCAAAAGTCTCTCTCGATAGTAAGTTGTAACTAATTAGTAGTTAACAAAGGCAAATATCATAACAACTTAAGGTTTTTTGGTAAGATTTTCGATAAGAGTGCTTAACTACAGCACTTACATTAAGTGAGATCGCGTGAAGCTGAATGTGACTAAAATACAAAATATTTAATTTTTTTTTATTTTATAAAAATGTTATTAAATAACATGGTCAGACATGCATGTCGGAATATTTCTCGTATGATACGTAATGCAAGCATTTGCACAACACACCCTAAATTACAGAGGGGACCAAAACACACAACAGAAAAATGGGCCAGGTGCAAAATGAACACGTACTAACCTAACTAGGAAGATTTCTGTGGAGCAAACGCAAAAGAGAGATGCTACCCTGCGTTCTGTGCCTTTCTTCAACAGCACCTGATTTCTTCTTTCCACGCTGCAAATTGGTTTTATTAGCAATGCATCATTATATATCCACAGAGAGAGAGAGAGAGAGAGAGAGAGAGATTGGGTTTTACCTTTGGCTTCTCATCATCGTCAATGTCCAGAGCACTGAAATCCCTTAGTAATAAGGATGATGCAGGCAAAAGTCTCCTGTTTTTTTCCATATAAAAGGGTTCAGAAGAGAGCCATTCATTCAAATGCAGTAGTAGAGAAAAAAGATCGTAGAAGCACCTTTTCGGTTTCTCTGTTTTTGTAGAGATTTTAACACCCGGTTCACTGTCAGTAACATCAATGGCATCGCGCCCTTTAGTTGACACAAGGTCTTCCTTCGGTGATGTAGGAACATTTAATAACGTCTGTAAGAAAAAGGAAATGATTTTTTCAATAGCAGGTTGTTTTAGAATCCACACCACATTCAAAAGTGAACAAAGATCGATTTCCAAGTGAAAGTTATACAAGGAGACAATAGAGAACAAATAATGAGAGACTGCTAATAACTTTACCTGTGGCTTCTCAATCTCACCCTTCGCATCCAAAACAACGGAGTCCCTTGGTTCACTGTCAGGAATCTCAATAACGTCGCACCCTTTAGTTGACACAAGGTCTTCCTTCAGAGATGTTGGAAAGTTCAATAATTCCTAGATGAAACAGGAAAAATGATTGAGGTGCAAGTCCTATAAAAAGCTCATAGAAAACAAGTAAAACAAGAAAATGCTAAGAACTTTACCCAAGGCTTCTGAATCTCATCCTTCGCATCCAAAACGCGGGATTCTCTTGGTTTACTGTCTGGAATCTCAATAACATCGCACCCTTTAGTTGACACAAGGTCTACCTTCGGTGATGTTGGAAAGTTCAATAATTCCTAGAAGAAACAGAAAAACTCATTGAGGTGCAAGTTCTTTCAAAAGCTCATTGAGAACAAGTAAAAAAAGAGAGCGCTAAGAACTTTACCCGAGGTTTCTGAATCTCATCCTCAACATCCACCGCACTGAAATCCTTTGGTGATGGAGATGAAGAAGGCGAAGCTCTCCTGATTAGAACAATAAATATAGGCAAAAATTCAACCAAAAAGGTGCTTAATACAAAATCCTCTTAAGGAAATCAAGCAGGCGACCAAAATTTAAAATGATATAACACCCCCTAACCTTTCCGATTTCTCCAACTGTAAAGCTTGGCAAGAAGTATCAAGTCCACTCTCACAATCTAGCTGGCTAACAACATTATAATGTCCAGTAGAGAGGACACATTCTGATTTCTCCCACCGTATAGCTTGGCAAGAGGTATCAAGGCCACTCTCACAATCTAGCAGGTCAACACCATTACATTGTCCAGTCAAGGCAACCTCCTCCAAGTTCTCCGTCTGTAATGCTTGGCAAGAAGTATCGAGTGCACTCTCACCATCTAGCAGGTCAACAGCAATGCAATGTCCAGTAGAGGGGGCATCTTCCGATTTCTTCAATTGCATAGCTTGGCAAGAAGTATCAAGTCCACTCTCACAATCTAGCAGGTCAACACCATTACATTGTCCAGTAGAGGCAACCTCCACCAAGTTCTCCGTCTGTAATACTTGGCAAGAAGTATCAAGTGCACTCTCACCATCTAGCAGGTCAACAGAATTGTAAAGTCCAGTAGAGGGGACATCTTCCAATTTCTTCAACCGTATAGCTTGGGAAGAAGTATCAAGGCCACTCTCACAATCTAGCAGGTCAACACCATTACTTTGTCCAGTAGAGGCAACCTCCTCCAAGTTCTCCATCCGTAATGCTTGGCAAGAAGTATCGAGTGAACTTTCACCATCTAGCAGGTCAACAGCATTGCAATGTCCAGTAGAGGGGACATCTTCCGATTTCTTCAACTGTATAGCTTGGCAAGAAATATCAAGGCCACTCTCACAATCCAGCAGGTCAACACCATTACGTTGTCCAGCAAAGGCAACCTCCTCCAAGTTCTCCGTCCGTAATGCTTGGCAAAAAGTATCGAGTGCACTTTCACCATCTAGCAGGTCAACAGCATTGCAATGTCCAGTAGAGGGGACATCTTCCGATTTCGTCAACCGTATAGCTCGGCAAGAAGTATCAAGGCCACTCTCACAAGCTAGCAGGTCAACACCATTACTTTGTCCAGTCAAGGCAACCTCCTCCAAGTTCTCCGTCTGTAATGCTTGGCAAGAAGCATTGAGTAAACTCTCACCATCTACCAGGTCAACAGCATTGCAATGTCCAGTAGAGGGGGCATCTTCCGATTTCTTCAATTGCATAGCTTGGCAAGAAGTATCAAGTCCACTCTCACAATCTAGCAGGTCAACACCATTACATTGTCCAGTAGAGGCAACCTCCACCAAGTTCTCCGTCTGTAATACTTGGCAAGAAGTATCAAGTGCACTCTCACCATCTAGCAGGTCAACAGCATTGCAATATCCATTTAAGGAAATATCTTTTGATGATTCCTATTTAACAGGGAAAAGAACCACGTGCAATTATTCACACTAGTTAACAAGAGCCTTATGTAAAGAAGAGGTAAAAAGAATCCTATAGAGTGGAGCCATTTTTCATGACAGTGATGATGTAAAACAAAAGTTTAGAAAAAAACGATTGGCTGGAAGTATGTCTGAGCACAATGAAAAAGCTTGAAAACGTACAGACAAGATAAACATCATTGGAAGAAAAATAAGATTCAAAGAATCACAAAAATTCAAAATATAGTTCAAGAGTCTAACCTTATGCCCCTCACTAAGCAAGTCGTCCAGTTCAACAGAAGAGCAGCTATCCTTTCTATGCATGGCAAGTGACTGATAAGAGTCCACTATAAAACCTGAAAACCTTAAACTTACAAACTCAAGCTAGAAACACTGAGGTAATGATACCTAGTAGGCAAAAGAATATCAGACTGACCCAAAACCAAGATTTAAGAGGTTCTTGTGTTTTGTGGTCAAAGTCCACAGCACTACTTACTGGTTAAGAAGCTACAACTACAAAGTACAAATCATAGTAAAAGCTACAGGTACAACATGATATGCAAATGTAAACTATTGAACTCTTCAAGTCTAACCTGCTACATCCACACTTAAATAACTATCCTCCAGTCTGACAGATATAGACTCACACAGATCTGTGGCACTATGTTCACTGCCGGAAACTCTCTCACATGTCTGCGTTATATAGCATGTAACAGCTACGTTAAATTCCAATTCATCTAAAATGAAAATCACTCTATACGATAAGATTAAAATCTTCTTTCTTGATAGTTCTTACCTGATGATCTTGCTGATTTGGGTTTTCAAGTTCAAGGCATAAAGTACTCACCTCCCCAACATCCAAACTTTTCACCTAGTATATCAGGAAGGTAATACCACTCAGCGTAAGCAAATTCATTAAAGATAAGACTACTAACCAAGTCAAACATGAAACCAAACTCTAAGACGTAGATAATAGTTGAGCAAGACAAAATATGTCAAACCTCATAAAGATTGCTAGATTCTTGACCACCCACTCCGGACAAGCTGACCTCAACTGCTTCTCTGTTGGAACATGAACAGCAGGACTGGACATCCTTGAGCTCCTTTTCAAGCTCAAGACATCTTGTATGTTCAGTCATGAGGTTTTGTCTGAGATGTTGGATTTCGTCATCTGCCACCTACTTACAATTAGAGTTGATGAGTATACTTTTTGGCCAATACAAATGAGTATATGGAGCTAGTTAATTAACTTCAAAAATCTTGTGTGTTTCAAAACAAGAAGATATCACTTTCCAAAAACTTAAAAACTCTTCATTACCTTGAGTTTTTCTTTATACTGCTTCAAAACATTCCATATAGCTTTGGAAAAACTCTGCATTATCCGATGGTTTCTCTCTCCCTGATAGGAGTCAACGCAACCTGATTTTGTAAATGCACAGAGCAGAAACTAAGCAAATTATATAAGGAATCCTGGCGGTTGGAATAAGAAAAAGAAAGTGGGTAAGTCCATCTAAGTTACCACTGCTTTTTACAGAACCTTCCTTGGATAGTGCATTTTCAGCTTCAATGCTTTTGCGTTCTTCAATCTGAAATCAACCAGAAAATAGAAGTGTTGAAGATATGCTTTAGGTTTTCTTTCAAAATAATCCAATAGTGATACAGACACTTGGGAACTATAATACATGTCATAGTTGCTTCCAATTATTCCAATTAAGCTACAGCATAGATACAACAACAACAACAACAAAGCCTTTTCCCACTAAGTGGGGTCGGCTATATGAATCCTAGAACGCCATTGCGCTCGGTTTTGTGTCATGTCCTCCGTTAGATCCAAGTACTCTAAGTCTTTTCTTAGAGTCTCTTCCAAAGTTTTCCTAGGTCTTCCTCTACCCCTTCGGCCCTGGACCTCTGTCCCGTAGTCACATCTTCGAACCGGAGCGTCAGTCGGCCTTCTTTGCACATGTCCAAATCACCGGAGCCGATTTTCTCTCATCTTTCCTACAATTTCGGCTACTCCTACTTTACCTCGGATATCCTCATTCCCAATCTTATCATTTCTCGTGTGCCCACACCTCCCACGAAGCATCCTCATCTCCGCTACACCCATTTTGTGTACGTGTTGATGCTTCACCACCCAACATTTTGTGCCATACAACATCGATGGCCTTATTGTCGTCCTATAAAATTTTCCCTTGAGCTTCAGTGGCCTACGACGGTCACACAACACGCCGGATGCACTCTTTCCATCCAGCTCGTATTCTATGGTTGAGATCTCCATCTAATTCTCCGTTCTCTTGCAAGATAGATCCTAGGTAGCGAAAACGGTCGCTTTTTGTGATCTTCGCTAGATTGCTCCGGTCATTAGTGTGGATAAGTATATAAATGAATAGAGATAGGAAAGCAAACACAAGATGTACGTGGTTCACCCAGATTGGCTACGTCCACGGAATAGAAGAGTTCTCATTAATTGTGAAGGGTTTACACAAGTACATAGGTTCAAGCTCTCCTTTAGTGAGTACAAGTGAAAGATTTAGTACAAATGACATTAGGAAATATTGTGGGAGAATGATCTCGTAATCACGAAACTTCTAAGTATCGGAGTGTGGTGTCGTCTTGACTTGCCTTATCTGTCTCATAGGTAGATGTGGCATCTTCTCTGGAAGTACTCTTCCTCCATCCAGGGGTGGTATCTTTAACTGGTGGAGATGCACAAGGTAATGTATCAATTTCACTTGAAGCTTACTTGTAGTTTCAGGCTTGGTCAAGCGCGATACAAACCATGTAGTAGGAGTCCCCCAAGTCGCCGAGTTAGGGGGTCTGCTGAAAGAGGTGACAGACAAGGTAAGCAATCAGAGCTCCGACTGATTGTTCACCTTCTCCCCATCTTGCAGCAGCATGAAGGATAAAGAGAAGAAAAATGAGAAGAGATGATATGAGATACTTTTGCTTTTGAAGAAGTAACTTTCCACAGGCTTATTCTTGAACTGAGCTGGAGGGTTTTCTTGTTTCCTCCAGAGTATTAAGGCCGACTGAAGAATTTGAGGGTCAAAACAAGTCCATCAAATCTAGAGTACGTTCCACCCTGCTGATATGGGATACTTTTGCTTTTGACAGAGTAATGGATGTATCGGCACGTGTGCTGTTACGCTTGTCTCCACATGCTTCCTTGTATCCTTCGCACTTGCCCTATCTGTTCCTCAAGCAGATGCGGAATCTTCCCTGGAAACATAAGATGTTGAAGATGAGTACTCGAGAGCAATGCCAGGTAAGTAATCAGGTAAGGGGTTCCAGGCAGTCAGTTCCTGGCTGGAAGCTTGATTCCAAGTGTTGACTGATTGCTCTCTTTCTCCTTGTCTTGCAGGTAAAAACAAGGCCAAAAGAAAAGACAGGGAAAAAGCATGATATGGGATACTCTTGCTTTTAACCCTGATGATATGAGATATTCTTGCTCTAGTATAGCTTGTTTGCAGAGGTATTATCGGGGGGAAAGAAAGCTAAATATTTTGAAAGGCTTCGTTGGGAGTGCCCTCTTAGATATGATGAAGGGTTGAGCATTTTTGCAGGTCTGCCTGTCCGTTGGGGATGGAGGTCGACATATATAGGAGTCTCCCTAACAACAAGTAGTAATGCTATTCCTTTACCCTGCTTGGTCATAGCACGGTAGTGGGAGCTGCCAGTTTCACATGTTTTAACTTTGTCAGAGCACTTTGAAAAGGTGGTCTGTGGTATCTGGCTCTCGAGATTCGGAGAACGATGCCTCTTCGATTTTTGAGAAAGCAATCATGTTGGGGGTCTGACTCTCGAGATTCGGAGAGCAGTGTCTCTTCGATTTTTGAGGAAGTAATCATGTTGGGAGTCTGGCTCTCGAGATTCGGAGGGCGGTGCCTCTTCGATTTTGGAGCAAGCAATCTTGTTGGGAGTGTTGTCTCGAATGTGAGTAAAGGTTGGGCATGTTTGCTAGTCTACCTTGCCACGAAGCACAAAGGTTGACACACAGGGACTTTCCAATTATCCAGCAATGGTACTGTTCCTTTACCCTCTCTTCGATTTTGAGAAAGTAGTCATGTTGGGAGTCTGGCTCTCGAGATTCGGAGGACGGTGCCTCTTCGATTTTGGAGCAAGCAATCTTGTTGGGAGTGTTTTCTCGAATGTGAGTAAAGGTTGGGCATGTTTGCTAGTCTACCTTGCCACGAAGCACAGAGGTTGACACACAGGGACTTTCCAATTATCCAGCAGTGGTACTGTTCCTTTACCCTTGTGGGTAATAATATGGTAGCTAGACCTTCAAAATTTATGTGTCTAAACTTTTGTTAGTGCTGTTTCTTTGCTATTCTTTTACCTTTCTTGGTCAGAGCGATGTAGTGGGAGCTGCAAGCTTCACGTGCTCAACTTTGGCAGATAACTTTGGCAAAGTTATCTGTGGTACCCATGAGCTATTGTTGCGTGTGGGAAGTGGGTGATTGAACAGTAAGATTCATGTGCTTTCTACTTCACCAGAAGTCTTCGACAGAATGCCCATAATTTCTGCAAAGCTGAGTGTGCGTGTGACAGGTGCTGACAAGGCTAGAAAAGTAGGTGCCTCTTCGATTTCTGAGATCAGCCCTCGTGGTCTCTGAGCAGCCCAGCTTTTGAGAAAGCGAGCGCCTCTTCGATTGATTCGGAGAACGATGCCTCATCGATTTTTGAGAAAGCAATCATGTGGGTCTGGCGTGCCTCTTCGATTTTGGAGCAAGCAATCTTGTTGGGAGTGTTTTCTCGAATGTGAGTAAAGGTTGGGCATGTTTGCTAGTCTACCTTGCCACGAAGCACAGAGGTTGACACACAGGGACTTTCCAATTATCCAGCAATGGTACTGTTCCTTTACCCTCTCTTCGATTTTTAAGAAAGTAGTCATGTTGGGAGTCTGGCTCTCGAGATTCGGAGGACGGTGCCTCTTCGATTTTTGGAGCAAGCAATCTTATTGGGAGTGTTTTCTCGAATGTGAGTAAAGGTTGGGCATGTTTGCTAGTCTACCTTGCCACGAAGCACAGAGGTTGACACACAGGGACTTTCCAATTATCCAGCAGTGGTATTGTTCCTTTACCCTTGTGGGTAATAATATGGTAGCTAGACCTTCAAAATTTATGGGTCTAAACTTTGTTAGTGTTGTTTCTTTGCTATTCTTTTACCCTTCTTGGTCAGAGCGATGTAGTGGGAGCTGCAAGCTTCACGTGATCAACTTTGGTAGAGAACTTTGGCAAAGTTATCTGTGGTACCCATGAGCTATTGTTGCGTGTGGGAAGTGGGTGATTGAACAGTAAGATTCATGTGTTTTCTACTTCCCCAGAAGTCTTTGACAGAATGCCCATAATTTCCGCAAAGCTGAGTGTGCGTGTGACAGGTGCTGACAATGCTGGAAAAGTAGGTGCCTCTTCGATTTCTGAGAGCGGCCCTCGTGGTCTCTGGGGAGCCCAGCTTTTGAGAAAGCGAGCGCATCTTCGATTTCTGAGATCGGCCTTCGTGGTCTTTGAGCAGCCCAACTTTTGAGAAAGCAAACGCCTCTTCGATTTCTGAGATCAACCCTCGTGATCTCTAAGCAGCCCAGCTTTTGAGAAAGCAAACGCCTCTTCGATTTCTGAGCAGGCGCCTCTTCGATTTCTGAAGCTCCGTCGAGTGCAGATTTTTATAGGGGCTGGCATTAAGTTTCAAATCACACTTGAATCTCCACCAGTAGAAGCTTCATTCTTGCACTTCTAAGATCTTGATTTGTCCGACCTCTTCTCTCTTCAACACCTTTGAAAATGTCTGGCCCCTCTGACCGTCGTTTTGACTTGAACCTTGTTGAAGTGGCAGCCCCGCCTTCTCCAGACAACATATGGCGCCCATCCTTCGTCTCCCTTACTGGTCCTCTTACCGTTGGGGATTCCGTGATGAAGAATGATATGACCGCTGCGGTGGTGGCCAGGAACCTTCTCACTCCCAAAGATAACAGACTACTTTCCAAACGGTCTGATGAGTTAGCTGTTAAGGATTCGCTGGCTCTCAGTGTTCAGTGTGCAGGTTCTGTGTCTAATATGGCCCAACGCCTATTTGCTCGAACCCGCCAAGTTGAATCATTGGCGGCTGAAGTTATGAGTCTCAAACAGGAGATTAGAGGGCTCAAGCATGAGAATAAACAGTTGCACCGGCTCGCACATGACTATGCTACAAACATGAAGAGGAAGCTTGACCAGATGAAGGAAACTGATGGTCAGGTTTTACTTGATCATCAGAGATTTGTGGGTTTGTTCCAAAGGCATTTATTGCCTTCGTCTTCTGGGGCTGTACCGCGTAATGAAGCTCCAAATGATCAACCTCTGATGCCTCCTCCTTCTAGGGTTCTGTCCAGTACTGAGGCTCCAAATGATCCCCCTCCGGTGCCTTCTCTTTCTGGGGCTCTACCGACTGCTGAGACTTCTCCTAAGCAACCTTTGTGAAGGCTCCCTCTTGTGTGTTTATTTTGACTCATGTATATGTACATATTTGTAGCTTATCGGGGATATCAATAAATAAGAAATTTTTGGAAACACTCACACCAAATACCGAAATAATCACAACACCCAATGTGTACATAATATTCATCCATAAATTTTTGCAGAAGTTTGGGAACATGCTTAGCATGGATACAATGATACAAACACTGATCAGAAACAAAGTCAAAATGGAAACGCTAATCCCATTAAAAATAATTTCAGTGAAGAAGCATCTAGTATTGTCTTCATATTTACAACGGTGCAGTCAAACAAAGTTTCAAGAAAGTAAAAGTTAGCAAGCTTAAAAGAGAAAGTGAAATGATCTTATGTTACTCTTCAAATAGGCATACTGACAAAATAACATCTGAAGCCAGCAATGAAATTGAGACACAAATGAAATAATAATATAACTTATAAGGTATTGAAAGAATAATTTAACCCAGAAAGACATACCGTGCAAGCATCGGGATCGGTAACTTTCATTTTTTTGCGCTGCTCAGTTCTAGACAAAGCTTGGAAATGCCTTTTGGGGTATGAGATATTTGATGGTTCTTCAACATAATTATACCTGAAATACATAGTACAAAGCTGTTAACACTTCATACAGCAAGAAATAGTTCAAATATAATGTGCAATTTTTGGGTTGGGGGTGTGGAATTGTACTTGATTTCCATAAAAGGTGAGGCTTGTCTTAGCACGTAAGATGTATCACGATAATCCTCTTCTCCTGATTTGACTGTTAAAATCTGCGAGTTTAAGAAAGAAAGTGCAAACGGCAACAGAACCGCAAGAAAATGAACATATATTTTGAATATTCCAACTCATCAAAAGTTTTTTAACAAACTCCATTGGTTAGCCAATTTTGGAAATAAGACGGCATACCAATGCCATCCTCTTCTTGCCTTCCAAATAATCTCGCAGATACTTGGTTAACTGTTTGAAGAGAAAAAAAATCACATTAGTAACATTTGATCCTAAATTGTATTAAAGTTATCAAAAGACCTCCAAAAAAAAACCAACCCTGGCAATATTTCATGCCAATTCGAATCTTTGTATTAGGTACTTAAACAAAAGATTGTTTCTCGTCAATAGATCAGATAACTAAGATGCATGATGAGCATACATACATCTCAGTAGGCCATTCCGATATACTATGTACATAAATCAGTAAAGCAAAACATATTACATATTTTCAATAGGTAGAGTAAAACATTACCAAAGAGTTCTGAAAGTGTTTCTGCAATGGCTTCTTAGGGTTCTTCTGATGCTCGAGTAACGACTAAATCCACAAAAAAGAAAGGAAAATGACTATAGACACATACACGCATAGGGGGAGAGGGAGAGAGAGAGAGAGAGAGCTACAACAGCAAATAAGGGGACTTCAAATTTGTAAAAAAATGAGCAAGCAACAATCACCCAAGAAAAATGGTGAACAAACATAAAATGCAAATGAATAATGAAGTCTAGAAAACCAACTCAAGGCAACATACTCTCAAGCACAAGCCTATAACCATTGACGTATTGTTGATGAAATTACTTTCGAGCAATCTGACTCCCTGAAAATTAAAAGAAAAAGACCAAACCATAAACAAAATCATTATTCAAAATCAAGACTACACTTGTGCAAAAAAATCTGTCATTAATTGAAGTATCCCAAAAATACTAATAGTATAGATCCGGCGAGATGGTGGTAACAATTATAGAGCAAATATCATACTCTGAGGGATGCATTGAACATCCAAAATTGAACAAACTTCAACATTTAAAAAACAGCCACTTCAAAGAGAATAATTCAGTCACATATGTGAAACCTGATTTCCAGTTCTTTTTTCTCTTTCCGCTCCAGCAAGATCAACAATAGTGAGGACACCATCATTTGCATTTGCTTGATTATTCTCGTCTCCATTACACTTGTCAGCAACAGCGCGAATGTTTATAATACACTGTGACCGGCTAGAAGCATATAAAAAATGTAGCCATAATTCTTACGTGATCGTAAAATTCAGACATTGTAAGAAACAATGTAGAAAAATGGATGAAACAAAGAATACATAAGTTCATCAATGACTTTCACACACCTTGATTGGCTATTTGCATTTGTCATTCCCGTTGCACGCTTTAGCATTGCCTGAGCAATTAACGACTCTGCCTGTCTAGCATCAGAAATGGGTATCTGTTTACAGAAATGGAATAGGTGCTAGTTATTTCTTATATCCAACCACATAATCAAATTAAACTCAAGGATAGTACTCAACCTCTTGCAAGCCTCTTAGGGTTGATTGTTGCATGCTTAAATCTCCGCCATTAGGAGATAAGTCAAATAGCCTTTCTCCTTTGCCTCGTTCAGAGCTTATCTCGAAGATCGATATGAAAAATGATCTGTGAAGAGTGAATGAAGACATCATACGATATAAGTTGAGTAACAAGTCCAGCAACTAAATCTAAAGACTAAAATCACATGTTGACATTGCCCAATACCTCGAAGACTCAGAAATGCTCCCTGAAGTCTGATTGAAGATATGTTGAAGAGCAAGCGGAACCATACCCGGCTGCCTGGGGCACCCAAACACCGTATGCGTCTTACCCGAGCCACTAGGCCCCAATGCAGCCAGCATCCCACTCTTACCCCTCAGAAATTCTTCTACTAAAGGCTTCACCATCTTATCATACACCTCTTCCTATCAACAACAACACAAATTCGCCAAAAGGAAAGAAATTTATACATGATTATTATAAAAGAACAATTTGAAATCATACTTTCCACTGAATTTTCCAGCATTTTCTCTGCAACCAAACATAACACAAACGAAAACTAACCTGAGAGGAATCAGAGGAGAAGACGTGGGAAAACCCCTCATAAACCTCAGTCTTCGTGCGGTTAGATTCCTGCAGTGCTAGTGGCGGCGATAGCGTCACTGAATGAGAAGTATTCACCTTTATACAGACGTCTTCCTTTATCTTTCTGTTGATCTGCGGCGATCGTCCGGCCGCCGACTTCTTCTTCGCCGGGTTTTGGGGCCAAGCATTTTTTAATCTCGGCTTCGGATTCTGATCCGCCCCGAAGCCGCCTGTTTTGTCCCCAAGCTTGCACGGCACAAGGGGCCGAATCCTCAGAAAAACCCTAAGGTTTTCGGCCACAGGGTTCGTTTTAGCAACGTCCATGGAGAGGATTTCTTGGGTTGGGAAAGATCGTACTCCGGGCGCAATTGAAGACGGAATTTGCATTTCTCGAGCCGCTGTGGCGGGCGTTGGCGTTGGCCTGGCCCTCCGGTGAGGGTTACGGCGAACCGTCACCGTGTTTGGACCCGGTGCTGGGCTGTTGATCTCCATACTCAATCAGTGAGTGTGTGCGGTGTCGCTTCGTCTCTGCTCTCAACGTCACGCCTTTTTTTTTTTTCCGTTTGCGTTTTAGCGCTAAAATGGAGCGATGCGGCTATTTCAAGTTTTGAACTTTGCTTTCGAAAAGGGAACGCAATATTAGAGCACCTCCACCCATGGAGTCCTCCTGGCAATCCACTATTCAATTCACCTTATTAAACAGTAACTGCCTTAAATGAATAGTAATTACCATTAATAAACAGTAATTGTCATTTACATCTCCACCCTTGGAACCCTCTCCCCTGGCAATAAGCAATAAAAATAATAGTTTTTTATGTTTGTTTAAATAATAAAAAATTACAAAAGCTATCTCTCTCTCTCTCACACACAAAAAAAATAAAAAAATACAAAACCCTCGGGCCACAGGCCCGTCGACTCCCCACCCCCCCTTCGCTCGACCTCCCACCCTCACTCGGGCCCTTCCCCGTTGGATTTGCTCCCACCGGCCCGAGGGCCCTTTCTCCTCGCCTGACGCCCGAGCAACCAGCAAGGCTGGAGTTGCTCTTATTATAAATGTTTTAATTATAAATTGGATTTTTGTCCCTCCGAAAAGTTTTATGTTCGAATTCGTAAAAAATAAAAAAATTATAAAAAATTATAAAAGAAAAGTTGAAGCAACATGTCACTTAAATTAACAAATGGTTGTAATTTATTATCTACCATTTTTTTAGAGTAAATTATAGTCGTGGTTTTTAACTTTAACTTAATTAGAACAATAGCCCTTCAACTAAAAATCAATTAACATTGATCCCTCAACTCATCAAAACGTGCCGTTATGGTCCCTTAACTAAAAATTAATTATCATTGGTCCCTCAACTTTAATCCAACTGGAAAAATTGTCTCTCAATTTTAATCCAATTGGAGCAATGGTCCCTCAACTTTAACTCAATTAAAGCAATGGTCCTTCCAACATAACTCATTTTGACAAAATTCTGACAAAGTTGATGAAAACGACTATATCTACATGTTTTGATGAGTTGAAAGACCCTAATTATAGCAATGGTTATTCCAACATAACTTATTTTGACAAAATTCTGACCAAAATGACCATAGCTACACATTTTGATGAGTTGAGGGACCAATGATAATGGGTTTTTAGTTGAGAGACCATTGCTTTAATTTGATTAAAGTTGATAAACCATTGCTACAATTTACTCTTTTTTTAACAAAAATTTATTATTTACCTTTAACTCAATTAAATTATTTTTTTTAAGTACATGTCTCTTTAAAATCTAATAGCGATAATTCTTGAACAAAATTAATAGAGCATTATTCATTCAAGTGACACATTAAACCATTTTTTATTTAAACGTAAAAATTATAACCCGTGTAAAAATTTAGGTCTATTTTCCAATCTTGTTGCTCTTAAGTATTTGTTGTCGAAGAAGAATATCAAGATAAGACTACTTTGATTGATACTTTTGCTCCGAGAGTTTGTTTTCAAAATCGCTGAGCCAAAAACAATTTGCTAATTTTTTTTTATTTTAAAAATGGACCAGCTAGTGATTTTAGTACGGCAGTCTATCGGGACTCTGCTAATTTGAGAGAGAATATAATTTCTATTGCAGGGAGCCTTGCTCTATACGTAATGGCCTTTGGATCGCTAGTTAGCAGAGGCTTCAGAAGGATTCTGTTTTTAAGGAGACTCTGCGATTGAAGACTGTTTGTACCATACTTGACCAATCCCGAAACTACCGAGCACCGGCCAACGCTATACTGTCAAGGACCCAGAAGAGTTCCCCTCCGACCAGGAGGCCAATCACTACTCGACACGTGTCAAGATTAGAAGCCAATCAGAGCGCAGCACGTGTCGACATCAAGAACCAATCATAACATGACACATGTCAATGTGACAAAGCTACAAGTTTTTCTATAAATAGGGGTCATTCCCCCACAATATTGGCTAATGCCATTTTGGATTAAATCATTCACAAGAACTCACTAAATTGAGAGCTTGATCCTTTGTACTTGTGTAAGCCCTTCACTACTAATAAGAACTCCTCTACTCCGTGGACGTAGCCAATCTGGGTGAACCACGTACATCCTGTGTTTGCTTCTCTGTCTCTATTCATTTACGTACTTATCCTCACTAGTGACCGAAGCAACCAAGCGAAGGTCACAAAACCTGACACTTTCTGTTGTACCAAAGTCTTCGCTGATTTTGTGCATCAACATTTGGCGCCGTCTGTGGGAACAACACTTATTCCTACTCTCTTCAGCTGTGTCAAGCTGGTTTCTATCATTCGTACACTTTCTTTTGACCAGGCATCCCTTTCCAACATGGGAAGCGAAGGAAGCCACAGCACACAGAATGACACCCCCCTTGCACATAGTGCGAAACAACGAAAGAATGAAGGAAAACGAGTTCTTCTGCAAGCTAAAGTCGATGAGTTGGAAGCTCAGAACAACAAGATAGCAATGAGGAATGAGGTCCTCCAGGAGCAATATGAGAAGCTCTTCGAGACACTCCACGAAGCTAGGCAAGCTCAGACACGCGAGCTTGTTGCCCCCGTGGAAGTCAACCATCAACTGGGTGCCCTCCAACATGGAGGGTCACATGCATTCGACATAGATATCCCTGATAGGGAACAGATTACCCCTCGACTTGATAATCAACATGAGGCCTCTCTTAACCCAGTTGCTTCGACCCGAACCATGAGAAGTGGAGGGAGACACCTCTTTGCTGAAGGGGCAGAAGGATCGAAAGCCGTCTTTCGCGATTGTCGGGATTTCCTGAAGCAACGTCGAGAGAATTTCATCCATATAAGCTCAAAGATCAATGACCCAAGGATTTCTGAGAGACTCGGTCCCCTGCCACGGCCCGAGCCGACCACCAATTTGGGGAAGGGGCAACAAGTCCTAGAGAGACATGAGGGTACAGGGGACTCAGAGGTGTTCCGACAGACATACCCTGGAAGCCAGTACAACGAGTCCAGGGAAAAATCACATGCCCTTGATCAAACCTTCCTAATTCCAAGAGGAGATGGAGATTTACGAAAGAAAGCTCCAGTGGCACATAACTCCGCTCAGGACCCCCTTGTCCTACAACTTCTTGAGGAAGTAAACAAGTTGAAGGCTGAACGTCAGGCTGAAATACCTGACTGGAACCAACCCAGGCCTGGCCCTCTTACAAGGAGGATCCTCAACACCCCCCTTCAAGCAAAGACAAAGCAAAAGCTTGGCTTGCAACTTTATACTGGAAAAGAGGACCCGATTGAGCACCTTAACCTCTTTGAGTCCACCATGGCATACCGGATGCACACCGACGAAGAGCGATGTCTTCTCTTCCCCTCCACCCTCTCTGGCGGAGCTCTAAATTGGTATTGTCGTCTTACACCTGAGACGGTAGACTCATTTGAGGAATTGAGGAAACTATTTGTTTCCCAACACATTTTCCAAACCGATCGCTTGCACTCTGCAGATGACCTGTACACTATCCGCCAGAAGCCAGACGAGTCATTACGTATGTATGCTGGCCGCTTCAGCCATGAATACTCCCGGTGTGCCGAGGCAGACGACAAGACTGCCCTCAAAGCCTTCACGGCAGGCCTACGTGATTGTTTCTTTAAATACATGATCAATGCCAATACTTGGAAGACTTACTCTGAGGTGATGGCGCAGGCTTATAACCATGCCTCCGCCGAGGCAAAGACATATCAGGAGAAACCCCCTACAACCATCCTTTATCAACAAGTGGGAGGTGGAAGCCAGACTCACCTAAATGAGAAGACCTCGACTTTCCAAACAGCAGTGGCACCTCCCCATGCCTTGCATAATGCTTCGCCGAATCAACAGACATATCAATTTCAAGGCAAGAGGAAGGATTTCCATCCTCACCACTCTCATTTCAGTAAAAAGAGTAAGGGACACTATCCCGATAACCAAGGGTATCGCCACAATAACGCTCGCCCCCAGGCAGTCAATGCAGTGGGTCAAACCCGCGTCAAGATACCCCCTACCCCAAGGTATGAGACATACACGCCCTTGAATGCCACATGCGCGGCCATTTACCCCAGCATAGCTCACCTGATACCAAAGCCAAAGCCGAGGCACCCAGATTACACGCCCCCGAATAACGCGGGCATGTTTTGTTGCTACCATGAGCATAACGGCCATGATAGCGAGAAATGTATCATCCTCCGTGATCGTATTGAAGCTTTGGCACGAGAAGGAAAAATTGATCAATTCCTCCTTCACCCTCAAAGGGATAACCGTAACCAACGCCAGGTGAATGTCATATATTCCATAAGCGGCGGCACACCCATATCTGAATCTTCCAATAGGGCCATGAAAAACAGTGAACGAATTCTGAGGCCTGGTCACCAAGTGTTTCACGTGGAAGACATCAGGGGAGGGAAGTATCAAAAGCCTAACTGGGATCCGATATGTTTCTACCCTGAGGAAGAAAGAGGCATCATCTACCCTCATAACGACCCATTGATCGTGGAGGCTCACATAGCCAACTTTGATGTTCGACGAATCCTCGTAGACACAGGGGCTTCGGTCAATATCATGTTTGCCGAAGCTTTCAGGGCACTCAGTGTAGCTGAACACTTGCTCGATCGCTCGATTTCTCCTCTGATAAGCTTCTCCGGTGATATCGTGCAACCCTTAGGGAGCATACATTTACCCTTTACTATTGGTACAGGCCCTTACACGGCTACCATTACCACTAACTTCCTAGTGGTTGACTGCCCAACGGCATACAATGTCATCTTTGGGCGCACAGGCATCAATGATCTCAAGGCTATGGTATCCACGCATATGCTGTTGATGAAATTTCCAACCCCCCATGGCAACGGCTACATCAGAGGAGATCAGCTTAGTGCACGATCATGTTACAACACTTCAGTTAAGCAACAACACTTGCCCGGACCCAAGGAAACCCTGTCTGTACATGACCAAGTCACAAAGACCAGCCTAGATGAAGCGAACTTGGATCTTCCTGATAGCAACAATCAACCCGATGATCCTCGAGATGACTCTTTCACCCAGCAAGCCCAACCTGCTGAAGAGTTGGAGAATGTACCTATCTCAAGAGATTATCCAGATCGCATGGTGAAGATTGGCACCACATTGTCACCACCCCTTCGGTTAGCATTGATATCTTTTTTGAAAGAGAACACTGAAGTTTTCGCCTGGTCATACGAGGACATGCCAGGCATCTCTCCCGATGTCATCTGTCATCGTTTGAGTATTGACCCCAAGATCAAGCCGGTGAGACAAAAGCGAATATCTTATGACGCTGAACGATACGAGGCAATGAAAGCAGAAGTTGAAAAACTCAAAGGCATAGGCTTTGTCCGCGAAGTCAATTACCCGACATGGGTAGCAAATGTGGTCCTTGTTAAGAAAAATCAGACCAAAGAAAGTCTTTTGCTTCAAAAGGTCTTGTGGAGAATGTGTGTTGACTACACCGACCTAAACAAAGGGTGTCCGAAAGATAGCTTCCCTCTTCCTCTTATTGACAGACTTATAGACTCTACGGCCGGGTGTGAACTCCTGAGCTTCATGGATGCTTACTCAGGATACAACCAAATCCTCATGAACCCTTCGGATCAAGAACACACAGCCTTCACTACCGACAGAGGACTATACTGCTATAAAGTCATGCCTTTCGGCCTAAAGAATGCAGGAGCGACTTATCAGAGACTAGTCAACTCAATGTTCGCCGAGCAGATTGGGAAGAGCATGGAAGTTTACGTTGATGATATGTTAGTCAAGAGCAAACATGCTGACCAACACATCACCAACCTATCTGAAACTTTCACTATTTTAAAGAGGTATCGAATGAGGTTAAACCCCAACAAATGTGCCTTTGGCGTAGGCTCTGGCAAATTCTTAGGTTTCATGATTAGCCAACGAGGCATTGAAGCTAATCCCGAGAAGATCAAAGCAATCCTCGACATGAAGGAACCGGTAACTTCAAAGGACATCCAGAGCCTTACTGGCAAGGTGGCAGCCTTAACCAGGTTCATTTCTAAGGCCACAGACAAATGTGCTCCCTTTTTTAAAGCACTTAAGGGAAGTAGGAAGTACATTACATGGACTGATGAATGTGCCGAGGCATTCAAAAACCTCAAGGAGTACATGAGTAAAGCCCCTCTACTCTCCAAGCCCGAGGTAGGAGACATTCTCATTATCTACCTATCGGTATCAGCTTCAGCCGTAAGTTCCGTTCTCATTCGAAAGGATGGGAATATTGAGCGACCTGTCTACTACGCTAGCAAAGCCTTACAAGATGCGGAGACACGGTACTCTAACATTGAGAAATTGGCTCTGGCATTGGTCATGTCTGCTCGAAAACTCCGCCCTTACTTCCAAGCGCACTCCATCATCGTGCTTACCAATTATCCTCTTCGACAGATACTCCAAAGTCCTGACACTTCAGGGCGAATGATCAAATGGGCGATAGCATTGGGTGAGTTTGACATCTCCTACCAACCAAAACCAGCCGAAAAAGGTCAAGCAGTAGCAGATTTCATCGCCGACTTCACATATCCTGTTGACATTGCTTCTACACCTGAAGCAGTAGCTTCATTACCATCGGAAGCTCAGAAAGTAGAATCAACGACCTCAGCATGGAGTCTGTATGTTGATGGCTCATCCAACCAACAGGGCTGTGGAGCGGGACTAGTCTTGACTACGCCCGACAAAGTAGCAATGGAGTATGCTCTTCGTTTCAAATTCAAGGCATCAAACAATGAGGCCGAGTATGAAGCCCTTCTAGCAGGATTACGTTTGGCCAAACACCTCGGGGTTAAACAAATTGATATTTTCAGTGACTCCCAATTAGTGGTCAACCAGGTTACCAACAACTTTGATGCTAAGGACAGCTCCATGGCAGCATATCTTGCGCAAACACAACTTTTGCTCAAGCACTTCCACTACCAGATCACCCAAGTTCCTCGAGCGGCAAACAGTCATGCAGACGCCCTGGCTCGCCTCGCCTCAGCTGTGGAAGACAAGATTGGAAGAAAAATTCATGTCGAACTGTTGGCAACACCAAGCACCATGGCCGCAGAAGTATGCAACTTACAACAGGGGGATAGTTGGATCACCCCGATCTATAATTTCCTTGCTCATGGCACCCTCCCAAATGATAAAGTCCAGGCTAAGCAAATTCGATACAAGTCTACCCGCTACCTGATCATCAATGATCAACTCTATAAGCGAGGTTTTAGCCTGCCATACTTAAGGTGTCTTACGCCTGCCGAGGCGGAAATCGTCTTTCGGGAAATACATGAGGGAGTCTGTGGAGATCATGCTGGATCTCGGTCCCTAGCACACAAGACTTTTCGCCAAGGATATTACTGGCCAACACTCCACCAGGATGCCATCAAAGTATCCCGCTCATGTGACAAATGTCAACGATATGCAACTATTCCTCATTCCCCTCCAGAGCCTCTTACTCCTATGATCAGCCCTTGGCCCTTCGCCCAGTGGGGACTTGATTTGATCGGCCCAATGCCGGCAGGGAAGGGCAAAGTCTGTTACGCAGTCGTTGCAGTGAACTACTTCACAAAGTGGGCCGAAGTAGAACCCTTGGCAACCATTACTGAGGCAAAGATAGAAGACTTCGTGTGGAAGAACATCCTTTGTAGATTTGGCATTCCTAATGCGATAGTCACTGACAATGGGCGACAATTTGACAACAAGAAGTTCAGGTTGTTCTGCTCTAAGTTCAACATCAACTTATGCTTTGCCTCTCCAGCTCATCCCCAGTCTAATGGACAAGTTGAGGCCATCAACAAAATAATCAAGCGCACTTTGAAAACCAGCTTGGACAAAGCTAAAGGCTGTTGGCCAGAATTTGTACCCCAAGTTCTTTGGTCATATCGCACTTCATATCGGACTTCAACAGGAGAAACTCCATTCTCACTTGCCTTTGGCACAGAGGCGGTTGTCCCTGTTGAGCTCGAGCAAGCAACATTCCGAGTCCAGAACTACATTCAAAGTGAAAATGACAAACAACTCACCCTCAACTTGGATTTAGTCGAGGAACACAGAAACCAAGCTCACTTGAGGAATGTCGCCTACAAGCAGCGCATCTCCAACTATTATGACTCTAGGGTCAAGCCTCGTTCTTTCAAAATAGGAGACTGGGTCTTAAAGAAAAGATTACTCTGCGACAGAGTCCCAAGTGAAGGCACACTTAGTCCAAACTGGGATGGACCGTATGAAGTCATTGGCATCAGTCGCCCTGGCTCTTACACACTTAGAAGCTCCGATGGCAAGACCCTTGGCCATCCATGGAACGCTGATCACTTGAAGTACTACTACAAATAGACTCACGATGTACAAGTGTTGAGCTATAGCCGTTCGGCATCCTATGTAATGAAGGCCATTTGGCAATGAATTCAATAAAGAGGTAATTTAGCCAACTCAGCCCTCACTCTTTTACATTCATAGCAAGCGATGCCGGAACCCTTCTCAATCAGAAAGCAATCCGTCTTCCACAGTCACTACAAAACAAGCAAATGAAGACCGTGTTAAGCGCCAAAAAAAAAAAAAAAAAAAAAAAAAAACAGCTTCATCCAAAAAGCTTCACCCGAAAAGCTTCACCTCCAAAGCTTCACCCACAAAGCTTCACCTAAAAAGCTTCACCCAAAAAGCTTCACCCGAAAAGCTTCACCTCCAAAGCTTCACCCACAAAGCTTCACCTAAAAAGCTTCACCCACAAAGCTTCACCCAAAAAAAAAACTTCACCCGAAAAGCTTCACTTAAAAAAGATTCACCTACAAAGCTTCACCTAAAAAAGCTTCACCTAGAAAGCTCCCTCTACATACTTTCACCATCAAAGCTTCACCATCAAAGCTTCACCTAGAAAGCTTCACCCACAAAGCTTCACCCAAAAAAAAAACTTCACCCGAAAAGCTTCACTTAAAAAAGCTTCACCTACAAAGCTTCACCTAAAAAAGCTTCACCTAGAAAGCTCCCTCTACATACTTTCACCATCAAAGTTTCACCATCAAAGCTTCACCTAGAAAGCTTCATCTACAAAGCTTCATCTACAAAGCTTCACCATCAAAGCTTCACCTAGAAAGCTTCAACACCAAAGCTTCACCTACAAAGCTTCAACACAAAACCTTGCTCCAAATAAACAAATTTTGTTCACAAAACCCAAGATGCCCTTGAACTTGTACAAAAACACTTGGGTAAACATAAACATTTTTTGTTTTACACCCACAAGGGCCCAAAATTTTCCTTCTTATTTATTCACTTATATATGTTCCCAAACATATTATAATAGATCCAACAACAAGCCAAAGTCCCAAGTTTCATAATGGACAAAAGTACAAGCAATTCATCAATAATGAAGGTGCTACAAAAATTGGAATCTGCCCCAAAATAGAAATCCAACCCAAGAGACTTTTTCTCTCTCTCCCTCTTCCGCCTCCTTTCATCTATCAAATTTCTGCAACCTCTGCTCTTCTCCAATGGAGCTGAATTTTAGACACCCTATAGTTCTTGAGCATATGAACAACTTTCAAGAAGGAACCATTTCTGTTTGAGCGACGGAAATTACAGTGTTGAAGCTCCAAACATGATAGTCGGCTTCTTGCAGATTTCGAAGCTGTTGTGATGTTTCGAAGATCTGGAAATATTTAACCGTTAGTTCATCCTGAATTTGTGATATATTATGAAAGAGTCGATGAGGAACAACTTCAATGAAGAAAGTATACCGATCTGAACAAGAGAAAATGGAGTTTCGAAACTCACAACAAATCTGACGGGTTGACAGAAAAATAATAACCAGTCATTCATCATACCTGGATTTCTGGAGTTATACTGCTCCGAGGGATCTCAAATTTGGATATGTTGTAGTTCACAAGCTGAGGAACAACTTCAATGAAGAAAGCATGCTGATCTGAGCAAGAGAAAATAGAGTTTCAAAGCTCACAACAAATCTGACGGGTTGACAGACAAATGATAAACAGTCACTCATCATACCTGGATTTCTGGAGTTATACTGCTCCGAGGGACCTCAAATTTGGATATGTTGTAGTTCACAAGTTAAGGAACAACTTCGATGAAGAAGGTATGTTGATCTGAACAAGAGAAAATGGAGTTTCGAAGCTCACAACAAGTCTGACGGATTAACAGAACATTGATGAACAGTTACTCATCATACTTGAATTTCTGAAGTTTTACTACTTCGATGGATCTCAAATTTGGATATGTTGTAGTTCACAAGATAAGGAAAAACTTTCATGAAGACGACTTTGCAATCTGAGCTATAGAGAAAGGTGTTATCTTGCATCCACTCAGGCTGATTAGTGGAAACGAAAAGCAATTCCACCAAAGAAAAGATGAAAAAGAGAGAAAAGCTACTAATTGCACTTGATCTTGTCTAGTCAATAGCATGCAGCATCAAACACACAAAAGTTGGAAATATTTTTAGATAAAGCATATACGAATGTATGACATCGAAACAAGGATTCGTTACTTTGACAAATTAGTAACACGCGAGACACCTCATTCGGCAACTCTCTTCGCCTGAAGACTTGGGGGACTCCCACCATATGCTACTGCACCTTGATACTCGGCAGTCTCACAACCACTCAGTGACTTGGATTTTTCAAGTCTCCAACCGAGAAGTTTTCCTCACTCGGGAAATTAAGGGAACACTACCTCAAACTACATGCTTCACTCACAAAGCTTCAACAATACAGGTTTCAACAAAAGCAAAAATTCAAAGAACTTTATGAAGAAGGCTTTGGTGTATTTAACACAATATGTTGAAATGAAGCAAAGCTTATTTATTAATATTTTCGATAAGCCACAAATATGTACATATACATGAGTCAAAATAAACAAACAAAAGGGAGCCTTCACAAAGGTTGCTTAGGGGAAGTTTCAGCAGTCGGTAGAGCCCCAAAAAGAGAAAGCACCGGAGGGTGGTTATCCGGAGCCTCAGTACTTGACAAAACCCCAGAAGGAGGAGGCATTGGAGGTTCATCATTTGAAGCTTCATTACCAGGTACAACCCTAGAGGACGAAGGCAATAAATGCCTTTGGAACAAACCCACAAACCGCTGATGATCAAGTAAAACCTTACCATCAGATTCCTTCATCTGGTCAAGCTTCCTCTTCATGTTTGTAGCATAGTCATGGGTGAGCCGGTGCAACTGCTTATTCTCATGCTTGAGCCCTCTAATCTCCTGTTTGAGACTCATCACTTCAGCAGCCAATGATTCAACTTGGCGGGTTCTAGCAAATAGGCGTTGGGCCATATTAGACACAGAACCTGCACACTGAACATTAAGAGCCAGAGAGTCCTTAACAGCCAACTCATCAGACCGTTTGGAAAGTAGTCTGTTATCTTTGGGAGTGAGAAGGTTCCTGGCCACCACTGCAGCGGTCATATCATTCTTCATCACAGAATCCCCAACGGTAAGAGGACCAGTAGGGGATATGAAGGATGGGCGCCATATGTTGTTTGGAGAAGGCGTGGCTGTCTCTTCTCCAAGGTTCAAGTCAAAACGACGGTCGGAGGGTCCAGACATTTTCAAATGTGTTGAAGAAGGAAGAGGTCAGACAAATCAAGATCTTAGAAGTGCAAGAAATGAGCTTCTACTGGTAGAGATTCAAGTGTGCTGTGGAACTTAATGCCAGCCTCTATAAAAATCTGCACTCGACGGAGCTTCAGAAATCGAAGAGGCGTTTACTTTCTCAAAAGCTGGGCTGCTCAGAGACCACGAGGGCCGATCTCAGAAATCGAAGAGGCGTTTGCTTTCTCAAAAGCTGGGCTGCTCAGAGACCACGAGGGCCGATCTCAGAAATCGAAGAAGCACCTGCTTTTTCAGCCTCGTCAGCACCTGTCACATGCACACTCAGCTTTGCGGAAATTACGGGCAATCTGTCGAAGATTTCTGGTGAAGTAGAAAGCACGTGAATCTTACTGTTCAATCACCGCTCTCCATATGCACCATCAACTCCTCGGGTACCACATATAACTTTGTCAAAGATCTCTGACAAAGTTTAGGCACGAGAATTTCGAAGTTTCAGCTACCCTACTATTACCCATAAGGGTAAAGGAACAGCACCACTGCTTGACAACTGGAAAGTCCCTATGTGTGTCGACCTCCGTGTTTTGCGGCAAGACAGGTTGGCAAGAACGTCCAACCTTTACTCACATTCGAGAAAAGACTCCCAACATAATTACTTTCTCAAAAACCGGAGTAGCACCGCTTTCCGAATCTCGAGAGTCAGATCCTCGACGGGATTGCTTGTTCGAAAACTGAAGAGGCACAACTCTCAGAACTTCGAGAGCCAGATTTCCTTAGATAAAGCTTGTCTGTAATCTTCACACGTAATATCAGCTTTCCAGATACCACATACCACTTTTTCAAAGTGCTCTGACAAAATTAAAACACGTGAAGCTGGCAGCTCCCACTACATTGCTGTGACCAAGAAGGGTAAAGGAATAGCATTACTACTTGTTATTGGGAAATCCCTATATACATTGACCTCCCTCCTCAACGGACAGGCAAACCTGCAAAAATGCTCAACCCTTTCTCGCATTCGAAAAGGCACCCTCAACATAACCTCTCGAAATACTCAGCTTTATTTCCCCCCGATAATACCTCAGCAAATAAGCCACACCAAGAACAAGAGTATCTCATATCATCAGGGTCGAAAGCAAGAGTATCCCATATCATGCTTTCTCCCTGTCTTTGTCTTTGTCCTTGTCCACACCTGCAGGACAAGGAGAAAGAGAGCAGTCAGTCGGAACCTGAAATCAAACCTCCAATTTGGAACTGACTGCCTGGAGCCTTTGCCTGGTTGCTTACTTAGCATTGCTCTCGAGTACTCATCCTCAACTGCTGTCAAGGTCACGAATTCCACCGGCAAATACCTCATGACAGTTGATCAGATATTGGCTCTTTACACTGAAGCTGCCAAGCGTGGATGAGTCACTATGAAGGAATGTTCTGAAGGACCATTTAAATGCAAAGGTTGCACACCACTTCTGCCATGCAAAAGATTGAAGCAGAAGGTTCAACGGTGAGCTGAAACAGATCACTACAGCACGACACCTTTCCATACCACATTCATTATTCCGTCAACAGCAAAAGTATCCCATATCATCAAGGTCGAACGTACTCTAGATTTGATGGACTTGTTTTGACCCTCAAATTTTTGAGTCGGCCTTATACTCTGAAGGGCACCAGAAAACCCTCCAGCACAGTTCAAGAATAAGCCTGTGGAAAGTTACTTCTTCAAAAGCAAAAGTATCTCATATCATCTCTTATCCATTTGCTTCTCCTTATCCTGGCAGTTGAATGAGAGACAAGGAGAAGGAGAACAATCAACCGGAAGCCGAAGTCAAACCTCTGATCCTGGGTTGCTTACTTGGAAGTTTGACTGCTTACCTTGTCTGTCACCTCTTTCGGCAGATCTCCTAGCTCGGCGACTTGGGGGACTCCTACTATAGGGTTTGTATCGCACTTGACCAAGCCCGAAACTACAAGTAAGCTTCAAAGTGAAATTGATACATTACCTTGTGCATCTTCATCAGCTAAATACACCATTCCCGGATGGAGGAAAGGTACTTCCAGAGAAGGGCAGATGAAAATCAAACCACACTTCGGTACTTAGAAGTTTCGTGATTACTCAAGGGATTGGATCTTGCAAGTCCCCAACCGAGGAGTTTCCCTCACTCGGGAACTTAGGGGAGCACTGTTTGTACCATACTTGACCAATCCCGAAACTACCGAGCACCGGCCAACGCTATACTGTCAAGGACCCAGAAGAGTTCCCCTCCGACCAGGAGGCCAATCACTACTCGACACGTGTCAAGATTAGAAGCCAATCAGAGCGCAGCACGTGTCGACATCAAGAACCAATCATAACATGACACATGTCAATGTGACAAAGCTACAAGTTTTTCTATAAATAGGGGTCATTCCCCCACAATATTGGCTAATGCCATTTTGGATTAAATCATTCACAAGAACTCACTAAATTGAGAGCTTGATCCTTTGTACTTGTGTAAGCCCTTCACTACTAATAAGAACTCCTCTACTCCGTGGACGTAGCCAATCTGGGTGAACCACGTACATCCTGTGTTTGCTTCTCTGTCTCTATTCATTTACGTACTTATCCTCACTAGTGACCGAAGCAACCAAGCGAAGGTCACAAAACCTGACACTTTCTGTTGTACCAAAGTCTTCGCTGATTTTGTGCATCAACAAAGACCATGATTGAAAATATCAGAGAAATGGCGGGATCTTTCGAGAAAATTGCATGGAAGCATTCTCATAGATAAGTCAATTGTTTTTTGAGATATTTTACAATGATGAAACAAAAATCGACTACTTGTTACTCTTTGCAGTTCATTATTTTATATTTCTGGATGCTACGCTTTTATTTACTCAAGAACGTTAATCCAGAAGAGAGTATCCAATCAAAGGTTGAGCAGGCTCGGAGTTGGAGCGGCGGGCGGAGGATTGGTGAGCATGTGTACCACTTCCCTCATCGTTGGCCTGGCGGTGCTCTCGTCCTCGACGCACATCATGGCAATCTTGAACAGGTGTACCACGCCTGCCAGCGGGTACCCGGAGAGCCTGGAGTCCACCACCGCCAGTACTGACGCTGTATCCGACGGCTGAGGGAGCTCCGACGTTGTCTCCCTCACCCATCTTACTATGTCCACCCCGTCTCCGAATTCCCCCACCGGCTTCCTCCCTGCTATTAGCTCCAGCAGCACCACGCCGAAGCTGTACACGTCGCTTTTCTCGTCAACCTTGAGTGTGTAAGCGTACTCTGTTCGTACCAACGCATGCAAAAAGGTCAGATCGTATGCAAACACATTTGCCGATTAACACATCAAACTGTAAAAAGATGAACGAAATTTCATACCGGGGGCAATGTAACCGTACGACCCAGCAATGGAAGACATGCACTCAGAAGCCCCAGCATCCTGCAAGAACTTGGCGAGCCCAAAATCTGCAACGTGGGC
Organism: Malus domestica; assembly: GCF_042453785.1. Taxonomy (NCBI): domain Eukaryota; kingdom Viridiplantae; phylum Streptophyta; class Magnoliopsida; order Rosales; family Rosaceae; genus Malus; species Malus domestica. The sequence goes on along the minus strand of NC_091668.1, from coordinate 783,796 downwards.
CTCCAAATCCGAGTCCAGCAAAATATTATTGGACTTAACATCCCTGTGAATAATCAACGGCGAACAGTCGTGGTGGAGGTAACAGAGTCCCTTGGCGGCCTCCACGGCGATCCGATACCTCCTCTCCCACTGCAAATGCCCGCCCTTCGTCCCATGCAGCAGCTCCCCCAAGCTCCCATTCGGCATGTACTCGTACAGCAGCAGATTCGTGTCCTTGTTCGACACGTAACCCAACAGCCTCACGATATTCCGGTGCCGGATTCTTCCCAGCGTCTTTATCTCGGCCGAGAAACCGTGATCGTTTCGCCCGGTTCCTCGCCCGACTAACCGTTTGATCGCCACGTCGACGCCGTCAGGCATTGACCCGCGGTAGACTATCCCGGCGCCGCCTTTTCCGATGATGTTCTCTTCTTTAAGGCACTCCAGGACATCCTCTGCTCTGAAACCGAGGGGCTTGAAGGCGGTGAGCCGCCACGCCCGAGAGTTCTGGATTTTACTCCTAGTCATCCGGTAAGCCGTTATGAACAAGAATAACAGAATCGTACAGAGTCCGATGACGATGAGAACGATCTTGGAGGTGGCGAACGGTTTAGGGCGATGGAACAACGGGCACTGGACGCTGCGTGGGGAGCAGAGGTGGGGGTTTCCGGAAAACGACGTGTCGTTGAAGACCAGGAACTGACCGCCGGTTGGTATCCTGCCGACGAAATTGTTGTCGGAGAGGTCGAGAGTCGTGAGGCTCGTCATGTATCGGATTTCGGCGGGGATTTCGCCGGTGAGTTGGTTTCGGGAGAAGTTGAGAATGCTCAGGACTTTCAGCTTCGCAATTCCTTTCGGGATTTCGCCAACCAAATTGTTTTGACTGAGATCGGCGGACGTCAGGGAAGAGCAGCGGGAAATCGAGTCCGGAATTTTGCGGCCGAGGTTGTTGGCGCTGATGTTGATCCTCGACAGCAACTTTAAATCAAAGATTTCCGACGGAATTTCGCCGGAAAATCCGTTCATCTCCAGGGAAAGAGTTTGCAGGCTCTTGAGATTCCCAATCGCCGGCGGAATTTTTCCGGAAAGATGATTCCCGGAAAGTGTGAGGATTCCAATATTTCCCCCAGACATTTGCTCTGGAAGTTCGCCGGACAAGAAATTGTCGTTTAGCTCGATCATGATCAAATTTGGCAAACTGAAAATTCCAGCTGGAATCGTTCCGCTGAGAGAGTTCTTCATCATTCGGATTTTCGTCAGCGAATTGCACCGCCCGAGTTCCTCGGGAATCGGCCCGAAGAAGTGATTCTCCATCAGAATAGCCGTCTTCAAATTCCCTCCTGTGCACAAATCCCGCGGAATTAGTCCGGTAAGGTGGTTTCCGGTGACGTCAAGCTCCTTAAGCCTGCCGTTCCGCCCGAGATTCTCCGGCAGCTCGAATGTGAAGTTGTTCTCCCATATTTGAAGCACCTCGAGATGAGGAAAATCGCCGATGAACTTTGGAATCGGACCGTAGAGATTGTTCCTGTACAGATTGATGAGCGTGATGTTCTTGAGCTCCGAGAAGCTCTCCGGTATCTCTCCGGAGAGCTCGTTGATGGAGAGATCAAGAGACATGAGCCTGTTCAACGCCGAGAGCTCCGGTGGAATGCTACCGCTGAGGCGGTTCACCTGTAAAAATAGAGTGTGCAAGTGTTTCAAAAGGCTGAGAGTGGTGGGGATGGGGCCCACGAGGTTGCAGCTGCCCATGTCGAGGATTTGCAGCGAGCTCAGCGATCCCAGCTCCGGCGGAATTCCGCCGGAGTAACTGTTATAGTACCCCACGTACAGTTCCCTGAGATTCTTCAACCGACTCAAGCTCGCGGGGACCCTTCCGCTGAGCATATTACCGTTGACTCCCAAATACTCCAAGCTCTGTATCTCCGAGTAATTCTCGGGAATTTCGCCGGTGATGAAGTTCCCGCCAAGCTGGAGGTGCTTCAGGTTTTTTAGACTGACGAGCTCGACGGGAAGTGTCCCGGTGAAGTTGTTGTTGTAGGCGTCGAGAACCTCCAGCTCCGTCATCCCCACCACGATTTCGATGGGGAAGCTGCCGTGGAACAAGTTGCCGGAGATGTTCAGGTGCTTGAGAGCGGTGAGGTTGGCCATCTCGGCCGGAAGCCTCCCGGTGAAGTTGTTGCCGGCAATTGTGAGGTTGACGAGCTTGTCAAGCAGCCCAATCTCGGCCGCTATCGTGCCGTAGAGGGGAAGATTCGAGACGTTGAGAGAAACGACTCTGGAGTCGCGGTCGCATAGAACACCAGAAAAGGAGCAGTGAGATGACGAAGGGTTCCAGTCCTCGAGCCCAGAACGTTTGCGGCCGATCATGGCGGCCTTGAGCTTCAACAGCGCGTCGAGGTCGCCGTGTCCGCCGCAGGTGGCGGAGCACAGCAGTAAAACGACAAAACAAACTGGGAGAATCCGGCGGAAACCGGAGGTAACCATAACTAACTAATTAATCGGCGTTTTTTTTAGCTCTCCTTTGTTTGCAGAGATAGCGTTTTCTGGTATATATGCAAATGCGCAATGAAGAAGAATAATGAAAAAGTAAGTAAAAAATGGGAAAAAAAGTTTGAAAAATGATAAATAAATATGTAAGTGAATAGTATCTGAAAAAAGTAAAAATGTCATTTTACGTTAAAAATATATAATACCTAAGAGTCTGTTTTGGTACTCTATTTGAATTCAACTTTTTAAACTCAAAAATAATTTTCTTGTTTTAAACCTTAAAAACTTGTTTGGTATGACTATTTTAAAAAACTGAATTCAAAACTAACTTAAAACACAAAAAGTAAGTTTTTATGGCTTTTAAACTTAAACCCACTCCTTTATTTTCTATCCCTCCTCTCCTCACTCCAAATATATCTCTCTTTTCTTCTTTCTCTCTCCCCCCTTCTTTTTTTTTTGGAGTAATTAGGTTTTCATCCTTATTTTTACTACTCTATTGATTAAAACCTTATTACTTTTCAATTTTTGATCAAGGTCCTTTGTATTAATAATATTATTAATTATTTCAATAATAAAATATTTTTTATTTCTAAATATATTCATTTAATATTAAAAATGTTACAATTATTATATTTATATTTATGGCTAAATTTTTTATCATATATTTTTATTTTTAGTTTGTACCCATTTTTAATTTGCAACCCTTTTTTAATTTGTACCAATTTTCCTTTCAGTTTTAATTTGTACCCATATATTAATTTCTTTTTGTGCCCATATTTTTTTAAAGTTTTATTTGTATTGTACCCATATTTTTTTATTTATTTGTACCCATTTTGAAGAATGTACCCATGTTTTGATACAATAATTTTTTGGTTATTTTTATGAATGTACCCATGTTTACACACACACACACAATAGTATATTTATATTTTAATATTTTTAATCCCACAAATTATGGTTTTTTATTTAAAATCTCATTACTATAAACAATTATAAATTTTAATTTTTAATTTAAAAAATATAGTAACGTACATAGAAATAAATTATCAATTAATTTCAGGGACTTGGATCAAAAATTGAAAACCAATAAGGTTTCAGTCAAAGACTGTTCATAACTAGGGACCGCATCCAAAGTCTCCCTTTTTTTTTTTTACCTTTTTCGTATCTCTTTCAATTCGTTCTCTTCATTTTCTCGGTTCTTTCTCTTCTTCTTCTTCCTCTCTATCTCCTCCGATCTTCTCACTTCTTTCTCTTTCCTCAAATCATCTCTTACTTTCTTTCATTCTCTCTCAACCCTCTTTTTATAGATCTTTTTGTCCAATTTAAGTTGTAAGATTTAAAAATTTTAAATCGCATACCAAACAAGTTTTTGAGTCTTAAAGAAAATTATTTTCAAGAAAAATTCTTAAAAAATATTTTGAAAAATTATAAAAAATTTCAAATATGATACCAAACAAGTCCTAAAATATTTCATGCATATTACGTTGAAAAATATTTCGGTAAAACTTAAAAAAAAAAAAAGGTTTGGAGAGACGCTCGCTCCATTTCGTCATATCAGCTTATTAGATCACGGTGCGGTTAAGTCTCTCTGTGTGTGGTTTTTATATTCGTACGGGTACAGAACACAAGTTAGACCGCAGATGACGGTTGGATTGGCGGCGTTAAGGGGTTGGTGCCCTCTGCGATTCTCAGTTGGATGGGTGTGTTTTGACGGCGTGATATGGAAGTCTCTGGCAGTGGCCGAACTGTCTAATCTCTGCTCTCTAGTGTCAGTTCCCTCTCTTTCTACTTTGACGTCCTTAATTTCTTCGTAATCCCTCCGTTATCCTAATTACATTTTACTCTAATATTTTTCTCCTTTTTTTTGTGTGGAAGCTTGGGAAACTTTGGTACGAATAACTTCCCTCGTTGGATCATGTGGTAGTGCGACCATGCGTAGAGAAGGAGAGCTCTCTTCGTTGCCCTCTCGAAAAATGATCATCGTCAGATCTTTTTTCTAGGGATCTTAGGGATCTTGTGATCGAAATTGGATTCTCTCCTAAGCTTGGGCTAAGGAGTCACTTTACCAATACATAAGGGTCGTTGGATTTTGATCCAACGATTACAAACATGGGGTCTTCTAAAAGTTATAATGATGATTGTAGCCGTTTAATCAAAATTCAACGATCCTTGTGTGTTGGTAGGAGGCTCCTGAGCTTGGAGGATCCAATTCCTCCGTGATCGTGACCGTTCATCATATATCGTGCGATAAAAAATCATTTCAAAATTTAAAATTAAATAAAAATAGTACCTAACGAAAACCGACCGTACAATGTAAGATTAACAGTCACGATAACTGGATCTCTAGAAAAAAGATCTGGCGAGGATCCTTTTCCGCCCACTCCTACCCCACTTGTTTCTCTTTGAGCCGTATAGCGATCGGACATAAACTTCAACTAAATACTTTTGTTTCCTCGTGGAACCAACATAAGATCAAATGTGACCATAATAGATAGAATTTTACCTATTTATAAAAGTTGTTCTATGAATGATGTTGCCTAAGTGCTTTACATATGACCTAAGGGTGAATAGTTTGGGCGACCCAAACCAATAAAGTTTTTTGCTTTGCAAGTGTTGGATGAACGTATATTGTATATAAGTTTATTCTTTCATTGCAAAGAAATTATTTTCATAACTCGAACTCATAACTTATCGGTCACAAAAGAAAACTTTTCCATTAATATATGATTGCAGAGATTGATCATAACACATCCTTGCGGTTTTTAATTTCTTTGAAATTTTGCGTTATAAATGTGTTTTGTTTTTTTTTTTTTTGAGTGATCAGAAACCAAGGTTGATGTGGATGCTACCTTTCTGAGGATCCGAATGGGCTTGGGGCAAAGCTGGGCCCAGATTAAAGACTGTCTGCGTTTTTTTCCAGACGGTCAACTTTCCCTCTGACTCTATTTGGCTGTGAGGTAAAGTCCACTCTTTCTCCTGTCATTTATCTCTTCTTCCTTCGTTTATTTCACTCTCATTTCATTTGAGAGGTTTTTTAGTGTGCCGAAAATATTATTTAGTATAACAAGTGTCATAATATAATTAGATGAAATTTTTATTTTAAGTTTTCAACTAATTATATTATGACACTTGATTTATCGGGTCGTATTCAGACATATTGAAAAATCTCTCATTTCGTTTGTTTCACTCCATCGATCTGCCTTGATAATCTTACATTTACAACCCTTAATCTTGTGTCAACTATCAATTACCACTACTAATGTCAAATATGAAGTAGTATTATTCTTCACTTCTAACTAAAAGTTTTGCCACCCAGTACTATGGTCTGGTGTTATTCATATTCACTTGGAAGTAAGAGGTCTTAGGTTCGAATCTTGTGGATGGCGAATTCGATACCAAATTAGGCTGTCTATTGTATGACATAGCTAAACACCCCTCCCCTTAGTATAAAAAAAAATCAATGTAATAAAAAAAATAAAAATGAAAATGTTAAGTTCAATTTGCATAAATATCAACGATGTATTATTAAATTTGTGTTAAGTTCAATACTCTAATAAGTTTGTGGCCCATTGTGTGGATGCCGACTCAATCTTCCATCTCCTTAGAATAACGTATCTCCTTCCCTTTCAACATAACTGGAACTACGCTATTAGGTAAATCCTCGCATGCAACAAAACCAGCTTGAAATTGTATGATGAGTTCAAAACGCACGAGTCATATACATTTGTGGAATATTCCAATGGATAATGCTATCGATTTTCCTACTAAAGTTTTTCTCAAAGTTAGAAGGATGAACATGTAACCACCACACCCACAAGTCTCCCCTTTGATTCAAGACCATCAATTGAGTCTATGGAGAACAAAACGAGTTCACTCGTAGATACCGTTCTTAAATATTTTGGTTGACAACTTTACAACAAAGTAAGCTTTTAGGGATATGGACCTCTTTTTGTTATGGCACAGATGCTAAAAACGAAAGAGACGTTACTGGAGAATTTGGGTGGGGATGTTTCGATAACCTCACAAATTGTAACAACAAGGACAGCAGCATTGATGCTTTCTGATTTGATCCAAGCTGCGCATTGTTCTTCCACTAGGGTTTTGGGAACAGATTCATATTCTTCAGATCATGCGTGTTAGTGGATGAATTCTCAATTGCAGGAATCTATAAGCTCAGTGTTAGAAGAATAAAGATGGTTATTTTTGTATCAGTGATATCTATTATATTAGGATTATTATTGTCTTTAGAAAAATGAAAACTTTTAGGATGGTTTAGAAAGTAGGGGAATTTTCGTTATTGGTAGGAGGACATTGCATAGTTCTGAGTTGCTAGGGACTATTTTTATAGGTTAATATTCGTTTTTCTTTATTGCTCAAGTACCAATGGTTAGTCGCTATCGTGTCAACCGTTAAAGAATAAGATCATTGTTAGATTATTTGTTAAGATAACAAATATGACACGTAAATGACCCTTTTGAACATTAAGCACGACAATTTATTACATAACCTATTAATCTGACACGAAACGACATGAACTATTAACGAATCAAGTCGTTATCGTGTCATCTGTTAAGAATTTGTTAAGATAACGAGTTTGATATGATATGAATCAATTAAGATAACTGGTATGACACGAAAACGACATGAACACAACAAACATGACTGGCTTGCCAATTCTAGTCTCAACAAAGGGACTCTATCCATTTCACTTGTAAATTTGTAGCATGAAAAATCATGGTTATTTTGGGACCAAGAAATGGTTGTATAGTTTATTGTATTAAGTATTACGTTAAAGGTGTCCATCTAATTGAGAGAATTCACCATGCAACAGGTGATATATATTTATGTTCATAACGATAGATTATAATATACAAATGATATATCCAAGAGTAATACTAATAAAGTGATCAACTCATGGTTGTAATAAAGACTTATGTATCTAAACTTTGGTAGCGTGACATATGATATTGTGTATACAAACACACCACAAGCTTTGGCTTTGGGACTTGGGTCAAAGTAACCTTCAAATTTCTCTTCTTAAACGACAAGAATGATGCCTATTTTGTTGTAGTTTGGTAAGCGAAATGTTAAAGAAATTATTTCAAAAGTAGAAATTTACATGAATTCTTCGTAATTTCATAATTTTTGTGTCAATCATAAAATATTATGTTAAAAATATAAAATAACAAAAAATTTACGTAGAATCCCATTTTGAGAGTGTATTGTTGACATTTTTTAGATGAAAGGTTGTGCCTATGCTTATGCTTACTGGATTAGGATTCTCTTCCCTTCTCTTTACATCCATTTCCATCCATTCCTCTCATATTCTCTTGTCTTTCTTTTGTTATAAAAAAATAATATAAGATGTTGATATGGTTTTACTGTAACCCTTAAAAAAAAAAAAAAAAAAAAAAAAGAAGAAGAGTAGAGAATCCTACTACTCCTTACCGGACCTGTGGAATCAGATTGATAGATCGATAGATGGATGGATGGATGGATTTGCCATCATCCCGTCCTTCAAAATTTCAAAAGGACCAAACTTTTCAGGACTTGCAATCTCTTCATCAAGTGTGTTCAGTGTTCAGTCTAATCGAGTATAAACGCCGCAAATGGTCACATCACACCCCTCCTCCGTTGATTATCTTGGGTTTTAGATGAAACGGGTTGGTTATTTGGGTTTCTCAGATAATTCGGGTTGGATTATTCGGGTCTGAACAATTTCAAACTGGACCCTAGAAATCTCAGTTCAGCTCTTTGAAATGGGGACTTTTCCGGTCTGAACAATCCTAACCAGAAACCCCCGACAAGACGAAGGAAGAGACGTCCAACGATTTGTGCTGCCCAACCCAGCAGCTTTGTGTTTGGAAACTTAGTTAATTTTTTTATTATTTATGGTTTTTCTTGTGGGCCAAGATTAGGGTTCTAGCCCGTTAAGAATTAGCTAGGGGTTGATTTAGTGTTTTATTGGAGTGCTTGTATTGTATTCAATTATTCTCCACAGTAGTAAGATTAGTATGACGGGTTATGCAGTGTTTATATGTTTTCAATTAATAAAGTATAATTCGTGATTTTATATTTTGTTTGTTCATTCACGTATCACTTGATGTTAAACTGTTTACATCCATTAGGGATGCATCTTGAGTCGGTCAACCTGAATCTACACATGCTCAACCTGATTTTAAAAACCGACTAGGTGAGTTAGAATTAAGTAAAAACCCGTCACGAATAAAACCCGCCAAGGAAAGAATACTATAGTAGAAAAACAAAGAATATGATTTACTTAGCACACATGCTTAATGATTTTATCCCTAACTTGCATAGATGGCAGATTTCGTACCTACTCTTCAATGCTTTGTTGGTTAACCTGAGTTGGAATACTGCTACCGTGACATATCCTGTATTTAAAAAATTATTCCCTAAGGATGCATGCATGAAAGTTAAAAGACTATCGATGAATCTCAAACAAGATTCCATCGATTGCTTGCGTTGTTAACTCGGAATACCGTCAAAGTTTGCATACGGAGCGTAGGCGAGTCCTCCCTATGGAAACATGAAAGTTAAAAGAGATGATTGATCTCAAACAAGAAATATATTCATCGATAGCAAATTCTGGATTTGGAAGTTCAAAGGCATTCTTTGAATTGTCTGGTAGGGTGAGAAATCAGAGAGTAGCATTTACACAGATTTATGAAAACGCACGGGACATGATCCGAAAGGAAACGAAATTTACAGGGCATTTACCATTTCTACACACATCTTTTACTGCAATACCCCTCAAGAAGCTGTTCTCCATTGCAGCTCGAGTTGAAGCCGTCCATTCTTCGAGTCTATCAGATGGTATTTCTCATTGATTCTTCTGTTGCTAACAACATCCGCCAAGTCTATGTCCACGTATCCAAGAGTTTCCTGATCGGAAGGAAAAACACCCGAGGGTTATTTAAAAAACGCAAATCCAAATAAGTTGAATGTGTTTCAGTTGTGTTACCTTGGGATGCAACAGCCCCATCCTTGAGGAGTGGCTAACCACTTCAGCATGAAGCCTCTCCTTTTTCGGTGGCTCTTCCAATATAAACTGAAACTCCTCTTCCCATCGTGGATCCCGATTTTTCTTGACAAGCTGTCAGTTCCCAATGCGATTGTAAGTAAGCATACAAAACGTTTATAGCCAAGTTAAACTTTGAAATTCCACGATCACATAAAATGAATGACATTCAATCGTTTCTTATTGTATCAGCATCCTGGAGGGAAAACCAATGACATTTGCATAACAGTTCGGGAACAAATTCGTATATTCATCAGAAGTTCTTATCCTACACATGCATGAGCACCAATAAACTGATTTCTTTTACATATACAGAAAATAAGATTTTACTATTTCTTCTCATCTTTCAACTAACTTAGAATGCAAGAGTCTCCGACTAAAAAAAAACAGCCTCCTTTCCTTGCTACGGGCCTTTAGCATGCAGTAACTATAGTTTATAAACAATAAGAGGAAAAACGGAGAAAGGACAAGGACAACGAGGGACTTATGTACCTTGGTTCTTTTCTCTTCGCCCCTGAAAAGTATGCGCACTTGTGGGTTAGTGTGGTGCTTTCCTTCCACATCTTCAGCTTCATGGACGGTAACTACAAGCGCACCACCAGCTGCAGGTGTTCCTTCAGGAGCCCTTTGTACAGCATTTGGATCTTCATCATCTTTAGGCATCTCATCCTCCTTAAAGGGTTTATAGATCAATTCCACAAGAAGCTGTCCACGTGACTTGTCATTTTGAGCATCATTGGGGTCCATGCTCTTCAGTATGTCAAGAGTCACAACTTTAGGCTCTTCAGGTGTAAGTTCTTTCAGTGGAATGACATTTATACCCATTTTGTCATGCTTGCCAATCTAAGAAAAATTAAACCCACATTATTATACGCATAAATGTAGAGAACTAAGGGTACAATTTGGCTTCTCGCTTATGTATATTTCTATCCATCCTGGAAAGAAACAAAATCATGCTAAAAAAAGACGTATCTACTTTCTTTCACATTTCCAAACAAAGAAACATACCTTTTCCCAATCATAAACCATCAACTCTAATGCTTGAGTCTCTGGGTCTCTGATTACGAAATTAAACTCTTCATTCCATTCAGGGTCCAAAGTGCCGTGTTTCACAGTTGTTTTCTTTGAAGGAAGCTTGTCCTCAGTGAGCTTGATTTTCACATATGGATCTGCTCCTCCTAAGAAATCTTTCTTTTTAAGCTTCATTGCTTTAAGAACTTTTATATGCAAAATCCCAACAGGCTTCCTCATAGCCCTGACAGAATGAAACAAAATTATTAGGTCACAACAACCAAGTTACACAATTACTCGAAACAAAACAACATGACACATACATTGTGGGATCCATGATTTGTACTTCTAGTGCTTTGGGCCATAAGTACATGTTTGCCACTTGTTCTTTAATAAGCTCCTGATGAATCAAAACAGAATAACAAAAGGAAGCAAGATGGCGTTGAGAAATTCAAGTTTCAAGTAGAATATTCTATAAATAAGTAATCTATGCATCTTGGTATAACATACATACTAATCATCCTTCATATACGATGTAAACACAAACCATATCATCGCTTAACCTTTGCAAAAAGTAAGAGATGCTACCTGGACAAACCTATACAGGCCAGGAATAGCCATAGCATCTGCTCCAAGCAGTTTTAATCCAAAGTCAACATGTGGCTGCAAATCATTAATAAGATAGCTGAGAAGGGAAAATAGAAAGGAAAATGAAATGGAAGTAAGGAGACGGGGGAGACGTGGCACATTATAGACACCGCAACAGAATTATAATTCTGAGGTTGTCTATAGGGGGGTGGTCATGGACATCTAATCCCAGCATACATCTCTAATGGTCATAATTACAAAAATTGAGCCTTTTTCAATTAAATTGAAGTCATATAGAATGTACATCTGAAAATGACATGAAATATAACACATTTCCGATTCTGGATTGTCAGGTACCAGAATACCAAATCAATGTAGTTATATAAACATACCACGTCCCTGACTACCAACTAGTTTTCTGCTGTAATACAATCATCAAGCATGTAAGCAATATGAAAATGGAATCAGTACCAAACCTTCTCCATCAGAGACACGAAAATTTTTGAAAAACAAGGAAAGGCTGAAACCAAAGGCTTCAGGGTGATGCGTGGACAAGCAAACACTTGCAAATCAACCACCTGAAACAATCCAAAGAATCAATGCTTCATTCAAATCCAGTAATAAGTCTCTCGTCTTAACTTTTATTCAAAGCATTAGTTCAAGTGTGTGCATGGTATAGGCAGACCACCGCTTGGGGTAGTGTGTGTGCAGACATACTGAACTTTAAATATACTAGTTCCTTCATGGAACATGCCTGAACCGTGGCTTTCAAACCAAATGCTTTAGCTGCAACAAGGATGTTAGGATTTCCTGCCCACTTCAGTTGTAGCTCCATTATCAATTCCTTCTCACCGGTAACATACACTTTAATTCCTGCCATATGCAGAAAAACAAGAAATGCGTACTCAGCACGAGTATTGCATAGCAGGGGAAAACAGAACAAAGTTTTAAAATAAAATAAGATGGAAATTTTAAGGCGGATATCATCTTGTTCACAGTATACTCTGTCAAGAAATTAACAATAACAACACAAAATAAAGAGTGATAAGTAGCATATAACCGATGGGTGGGATCGTGAAAATAGAATGCAGCTCCAAAATTGTGTGTGTGTAAGAGAGGGAAAGTAAGAAGATCAACTCAACCTTGAAAAGTTGGCGGTAGGGTGCCCAAGGAAAGCACTTCAAACTCGACGGAGTCAATTTTGTATTTCGGAATTTGCTCAGCAATAATGGGTTTTGCTATGGTCCTCGCAGTTTTGCAAATTGCCTAAAAACAAATTCACCACCAATACTCAGTACAAAAGAGTAAGAGATATTCAACCAAGCAAAACACCCCTGGAAAATATACGAGTACTGTTATAATATGTATGCATTACCTTGTCCAGGTAAGGCCACATGAGCTCAATAAATTTGTTGAGCCAGTCAACCTTCACAGAAACAAAAATCATGATAAGCTTCTCTGGTGGCATTTGTAACACCAACTCAAGAAAATCAATTTGCAAAAACTAAAATTTCGAAAATTGAACATACACGATCGTAGTCTGGATTTTTCACCCACATGGGTATCTCCGGAAGCAGCCTCTGCAGAGTTTTCGAATCTTGCTCGACCAATGGACGAATTGCAGGATTCTGGGTTCATTACAAATCAGATATATCACAAAAATTGACATTTGTTGAACCAAAACACAAACATTATCAGCAATCAGCCGAGCAGTAATCCACTAATAGTTATAATTCGAACAAATAGAAAAAAAATAACCGACCTTGACATCAGTTGGCAGGAAGTAGATGAAGACGTAATACCCGATCACAAGCCCAGTTGAAGTTCCAACTCCAAAACCCACAAAACCCAAAATCGCACTCAGAATACCCATCTCAAATCCGCCCTCAGAATCTCAGACCACCCCAAAATCCCACACTATTACACAAGAACAAGACTGTAAAAACCGAGTACGATTCAAAAACACCTCTCCAGTTCCCACTCTTTCCTTTTCCTACACACCAAGACTACAACATGAAAAACCCAAGAAAAAAAAAAAACTGTAAAACTCGCGGAAAAAATAATCACATATCTGAATTCCCTTTAAATTGTAGAAGACCCAGAAACCAAAAGATGGTTTATTTCTGCCGCGTGGAGTAGGAGTGGAGAATACGACAATGCTTATCTGAAAGAAGCAGATAGGAGCATTAAGGGAAGGCACTTATTCTTGGTGGGAAGCTCTGCTCTCTCTCTCTCATCAACGGCCGCTGGATCCGATTCCAAGCAAACGGCTGGCGTTTGTGGGGTTTCTTCTCATCTGTCTCTAGTGTCGGTAACGTCTAAAGCGGTTTATTGGCTCTCTCTCTCTCTCTCTCTCTCTCTCTCTCTCATCTGTCCAGATTTTTTACAGTGTTACGAGATTATTGTGGGGAAAGAATCATAAATTTACGGAATTAAAAGGGGGATAATGATTGGTTTCTATTTTGGCCTTTTGTCTTTGTCCCTGTTTTGTTCTTCTGTCCTTTTTATTTTCTTCTTTTAACCGTTTCAGTTGGTACTTGCTTTCCTTCTTTGTCCACAATCTAGAGAATTGGATCCGCTCTGGACCTTAGTGTCTGAAGCCCAATTCATATCGACCGTTGATTAGTATGTAAAATAAATTAAAGATGTTGGCTTGTGAGTGGTGTGTCAGGAAAATAAGTTAATAAAGACTGTTGGATTCAATTTGTGCAACCCATATTAGTTGATCCTTAGACTCGGGACATTAAAGTCCAAAGCGGATCCAATTCCCACAATCCAGAATGCATATATATTTCGGAAGCAAAGTGAATATACGCACATATTTTGACCTCTCACACTTTTGTTAATTTTTTTTATATTGTTCTTCTTCAATTATTTGATTCGATAGCAAAAAATGAAGCAGGCTATGAAAAATGTAAAAATGGTTATGGTCTTCTTCAATTCATTTGATATGACAGTCGAAAGTTGAGAGGATGTGTAAGAAGTACAAATGGGTGTGATCTACTTCAATTCGTTCGATCTGACAGCCGAAAATTGAGAGATATGTGAAAATAAAAATGAGTGTATGAATAGCACTACGCATTTTGGAAATTTTTTAGTTATTTTGGAATATTTTATAGTGTGCAATCCATACACATCTTTTAACTCCACATAACCCTGTTAGTTTCTATCTTTTGATATCTCAATTTATTCGATCTAATAGCTGAAAAATTGAAAAGTGTGTGTGGAAGGTAAAAATAGATGCATTGATAGCGCCACCCTATTTTATACTCAAGAGTTTTAGAACGATTAGTGTTTAGGATTAAACAGTGCTTATTGCCTAAAAAAACACAGTACTAATGTGAGATTATTCTTCGACCGAATGTGTTTTAGGGTTCAATATTTTTCTCCTTTCAGTTTAGTTTAGATTAATGGTATCACCTGTAATAAAAAAATAATTAAATCAAAATCCAAATGCAAAAATATATATTCGTATCAACAGAGTTACAAGCTCATTTGATTTACATAATGAATTTGACATTACAAAAGTATAAGTGTAAATAACATTGGCATCACCAAAATATAAGAATAAATAGCAAAAGTGAAAAGTAGGTTAGCATCAAGCATTAGTGCTTACCATGAACAAATTCTCCCTTTTTATGAATTGTTACTGGTTGTAATTCCAATATTATTTTGATGAAATAGACAAACATGATTCACTTTAGATTTGTGTTAGGTAGGTCCAAGAAAACTTGCGTTAAGAGGCATCTAAATTACGTCCTTATCTATATGGTTGCTCTCATACGGGTATTTGTATTATATTTTACACCAAACTGTGGATCAGTCAACTTGAAAAATACTAATTGGTATCTTTCAAAAGCGGGACTCTCAATAGATTATCTGTCACCTCATATGTTTTATACACTATTTCATCATATTCGTAAGAAAATTGACGTTTTATTTGTGAAGTGATAGAGAGTCCCGTAGAGAGTCTGGTAGCAGTTCTCTGGTAAACAATTTTTTTTTTTGAACGAGCGATTCTATTTACACTAAAGAAATAGAAGAATAAGCTAAATCTGACAACAGATTATCTGTCACTTCATATGTTTTATACACTATTTCATCATATTCGTAAGAAAATTGACGTTTTATTTGTGAAGTGACAGAGAGTTCAATAGAGAGTCCGGTAACAGTTCTCTAATAATTTTTTTTTTTTGAACAAATGATTCTATTTACACTAAAAATATGAAATAATAAGCTAAATCTGACAATAGACTAATAAACTTGTATAGATTCAAAGCAAGAAATCGTTTCGAATATCTTTCCTAAATTTATATGTACGTGTCATTGTGCGATAGTCACATGAAGATGGTTGAACAATATATTATCAAAGATCAAGATGTAGATCGAACAATATATTATCAAAGATCAAGATGTAGATCAAAATCATTAGAATTTCTGAACTTTCTTTTATCCCTGCGTTGAAGTGTCAAGTTTTACTTCAGACATCTGCCATGTGTCTTTCTTGTTTTTTCTTTTGTCGAACTGCCACGTGGCTCTTGATATTTCATACAAAAACAAACTTTCGATTTGTGGTTACGCATATTTTGTGGAAGCATTTTTTGTTACCACCATAAATTATGATGTATGTTCATCATACACCTAATTAATTGACAGATGTTATTTCACTTAATTATAGTTAACTTTCACATTAAATGTTAGTTTTTCAATTTTGAAAAAAATTAACCAAGATTAAGTGAAATAACATGTGTCAATTGATTAAATGTACGGTGAGCATACATCATAATTTATGGTGGTAACAAAAAATGCTCCCCATATTTTGTGGTGTCAAAAGCCCACGGAAAACGACATTTTTGCCGACTACAATCGTTTATATAGTAGTATTTAGGCAATTTAATTAATAGTAAAAGATTAAATGGTCAATTAATTTTTCTTTCAATTCAATTAAAAAATTTCATTAAAAATGAGATGGATCGAGTCGACCAGCACACTCTGTGTAAATATAAAAGATTTTAAAAAAAATATGAAAGAGAGAAGCTGGAGAGAAATGTGAGAATTTATTTCAATTTTTATAAATTAGGAACATTATATGTTGTAATGATATGTGAATAAAGAAAGAAATGAAACATCTAATTTTTTTTTTGTGTAAATTAGTTTAATACCAATGATTTTACTTTATAATAATTGCAATGGATGAGTGTAATAATATATTTTTTTAAATAGACAATTGGTGGCAAGTCACGGTTATCCGTCTCTTCCAAGAGTCGAGAATAAATAGTATAAACAAATAAGAATATCTTCAAAAAATGGAAATAAGTTTCAAGCGTGAAAGACAGATTTTCTTTTGCCCCTTTTATATTACCAAAATATAAAAAATTCAACTCTTTACAAGCTCATTTAAAACTATTTTTAAAATAACTGAAAATGCACTTTGTTAAAATGTTTTGGAGCTAATCTAGTAAACATGCAAGTGCATCCTAAAAAGCAACACTCATAAACATTTTTCAAAAAAAAAAAAACTTTCAATCATTTAAAAGACACTTCTAAACATGTCAAATAATTTAGAAGTCTTTATCCTTTATCTGTTTGGATATTTGGATATTTAGGGTCACTATTATTCTAAACTCTTAACTAAACTAACTGTCGCTTTTGATGGCAACGGTCTTTACCCGTCATTTGCAAGTGTATCAACATCATGCACCATATAGTATGTAGTCCATAATTTTAAGTCACACAAAGCATATATGTGGCAACCTGGAATAAAACTACAAAGGAAATGCTGTACCATGAATTTTGTAATAATGGGAATATTTCTATCCATCATCCTCAAATGATGGTGATGCTTGTCACTCTATTTATCATCGTTAGATGAGTTGAAATTTTGAGATGTGTGCAGCGGATATACACATATCTCAAAATTTCAACTCATCTAACGATGATAAAGAGGGGAGCATTTTTGCTCACCACCATTTAGTGTGGTGTATGCTCACTACCCTATTTATCATTGTTAGATGAGTTTGAATTTCTAAATTTGTGTAGTGGGGTAAGCACAAATCTCAAAATTCAAACTCATCTAACGGTGATAAATAAGGTGTTGAGCATACACCACACGAAATGGTGATGAGCAAAAATGCACTCGATAAAGATGGTGATGAGCATTACCATCATTTAAGGGCGATGAGCAAAATTGCACACTCGTTATAACATGGGATGGAATCTTCTCATGAGACAATATCTTATGTAACCCATTGTCTTAGTAATGTTTTTGATAAATTTAAATTTTTTTGCCATAAGCAATAAGTTATTTATAAAGAATTTTAGAACGTATTGTTAACTTATCGTAAACGTTGTCCAACTCACTACAATTGAAATCATTCATGCATCTGTACGAGTTGAACATAAGACTTCTTATAATCAAGTGCCGACTTAAATAACGCTAGACCAATTGAAAGTCAAGTTCATTTTTACAATGATGTCACAACCTTGAGGAACAAAATAGACAAGTTCAAGTTGTGCAATGGTAGAGGAGAGAGTTGAGATCGGTTTTACATATGTTGGGTTTTGGTAGGCCTTCAGAGGTCTGGGCTTAGAGCAAGGAAATAAACCCAGTTGAAAAATAAAAAAAAGTGGGCTCAATGATTGGACTGGGCTCATATAGATACCTTACCTTTAAGCCCAATGAGAAATGTAGTAAAATTGAGAACAAATATATATCTGAAAACTCAACATTTGTAAGTTTAACATTATTAGAATCGAAAAAGAAAATGGGTAGAAGTGAAGTTTTACGAAGTGGTTTGGAAGTGCATTAAAAAAATGATTGAAAGCGTTTTTTGCGAAAGTGTTTTTTGAGTTCCGATTCTAAAATACTTGCATTTTTACTAAGAATTGATTATAGAAACACGCAAAAGCGCTTTCAATCATTTTGAAAACACTTTCAAACGAGCTCAATGTTATTTGGTTCACTTGCATTTTAACCGAAGATTAGTTCCAAAATATTTCCACCAAAAGTGTTTTTAGTCATTTTAAAAGCACTTCCAAACATGTCCTATCTCTTTAAAAAATACACGATGGGGGCAGAGGGGACTGAAATGCTTCTATAAGTCTTCATGTTCTCTAATAGTGGACTGCCATGATAAAGCCAGATATTTTTTTTAAAAGTAATACAAGAAATGGTTCTGTGTCAAATTTCAATTGTGCGGAGTATACAAAAGGAAATACGGTCGTGACAATCTAGCTAGATCCAATCTGTAAAAAGGAGATAAAAAGACTTTAATATTTTTAATTGAGAAGTTTGAAGTTGACCATTCTTTTAAGACACCGACCTTTTGATTTGTGAGTGATATTGTAGTTGATGATGACGATCATGATGATGATCACCCTTTATGTCATGAACCAGCAACACATTTTTTACTTTCCATTTGCCCTAACTTTTGTATACATCAATTTCATAATATCCAAGCCAGAGGGCATGTGAGCTTTGTTATCATAAATTATAGGGAACTTTAACGAAAAGCACCCAGTACTGTTCACTTTAACGAAAAACCATATTTTTACACTAAAAAGTCAATCCTGGTACTATTCACTTTACCCTTTATTTTGTCCTTATCATTAAAACTCAAAGTTTTCAAGCCCTTTTCATTAGTTTTCCTTAAATTATATTAGGCGACAAATCTTGAAACCAATAATCAAAGGCCGCCTAAACTTAGGCATGTGTATATATCTATATAAATACCATACTATATATATTTGCATTGTAGCATATATACTAAAGAATGAGAAGGGTCTTATAATTTTTAAGAGTGGTCGGTGCATGCATGGTTACAGCTCACGTCACTGGCCAATAATATATATATATATTTGGACTAATGTGACACGTTTCATATTATTTACTTATATCATGTCTGTGGATCGTCGTAAACATATATACGTATTCAATTTGTAGTTTTGTAAAATACATGATACATGACGGATATGTATGTGAAAAAATATGTACGGGTATTATTCAGCAACTTTACTAAGAAAATATTTTTGAAAAATTCGGCCACTATTTATGCAAAAGGTATATTTTTATTTATTCGATAATATGTGAAAATATGTGAATATTGTATGTTGATCAAAAAATGCATCAAAATAACGTGTATTAAACATAATAAATGTGTATGTATGTGCATAATGTGTACTTTGGAATTATAAAAAAATTGGAATTTAACGAATCATTAAAACGTGTACGGAAAACTGAAGTATTTTTGAAAAGTACATGCATACATACATATACAATACACATATTATATGCGAATTTACTATCTATAATCCAATTTAATTAGTTATAGGCTTATAGCATTGTTAATTACCATTAACATTCAGTTCCCACAATTGCCATTAGCTTCAGACCTTGGCATGTGGTATAATGGGATGGGGATAGGGTGGATGATCGAGAAGGCACCAAAATTTGCTTTCTAAAGTTGGTGAGTTTGCTGTATGTAGAAGCGAGAAAGAATATCTCTATCCCCTCCTTTTTTTTCTTTATTTCATTCAATTATATTTCGATCTTAGTCAATATTAATTAGCACGTACTCTGGACCGAAACGACTATATAAATGCATGTTTATATAATATAAGTATTGTATGATTTGTATTAAGATTTTATGGCTTGTTAGTCTGTGTTTTTATCTTCAAGAGGTTACAATCACTCCGGATTAATAAATGCGGTTCAAGTACAAAGAACGTACATGTACTGCATGATTGTCGTTTCAACTCGTGCCGTTAGATGTTTGGTCAAATCCTATAACAAAATATGTTGCATCAACATAGCATTAAGTTACGAATGTAACTCCCAAGTGATTGACCACTGTATAAATATAGTAAGACGGAGAATAATTAGAGTGCAAGTGGAAATATTCACGTGTAGTGATTTTTAATTATTATTTTTTTACTTTCTACACACTTACGTTTATTTTTCGTTTCAAAATAGGACAATGATAGTAAAGGTAGGGCAAACATGTATGATAAAATCTGTTCTCTTAAGGAAGGATACGCTCATTCTTTTCCCCACCCAAGGGGCCAACGTCGACACGACAATACTGTTATTAGTACTCTGACAATGCTATTCACACATTATTTTTACCTCAACACACCCTTATGAAATTTTTTGTCATTGATCTTCTTTAATTAATTTGAACCGATGAGCCTAAATTTAAGAGAGGTGTGTGATAGACTTTGTGGCGAAAGCATTCATCTAGCTTGCCTAGCAATCTATGTAATAGCTAGTCGACAATCTGGACGTTACAAGTCATCATATCTTGTTTTGAAAGAAACTCTCATAAATAGAAACTGCATGCATGACTAATTTTGGGCACACAATATCGAGTCACGAACTGAGCATATGGCCGTGGATGGCGCTCAATTTGGAAATTAAATTAACATTCGAGTCAAACTGATATACCAACCCTAATTAACTTTCGGTGCTGAGGATTGAATCTGGCGTCGTCTGCCCCTTAAGCCCTAAACATGTACTTATCCCAAATAAGACAAATAAACACGACAATAATATGCATGACAGAAATTTTGGTAAGACTATCCAACTATGTTAGCTGTTACATTGAGTGAAACTAGCGCTACGTGTTAGATTTTTTATTTTTTTTTGGGTACAATACAAAAAACAAAAACAACTAAACAAATCTGGGTCTAGCAGCCTCTTATAGTTCTTCCTGAACTATGACAAATCTGGGTCTAGCAGCCTCTTATAGTTCTTCCTGAACTATGGCAAATCTGGGTCTAGCAGCCTCTTATATGCAACATAGTTTTTTTCTTTACCGAATATGATAGAGGGGGAGGGGAGATAGAACTAATTTATTATTATCAACATAAGTATTATTTATTACATATCCTCTACTAAATATACATAAAATAATAACCTGTATGGGAGATGAGTGGACTATATAGTTTACATGCATTAACATAAGCCATTAAAGCATAGGTTTAAAAAAAATAGTGGTATTCACATACCCTTATTGATTTTTTTGCCATTCATCTTCATTAGTTCATTCGATCTAAAAGTCGAAAACTGAGAGGGATGTGTGAGAAATAAAAATAGATGTGTGTATAGCACTACACTTACAGAAAACCTCTATGGACTACAACCCACATTAGCCTTGTGGGTGGCTCCGCCCGTGTAAACAAATATGGGTCTAGCAGCCTCCTATAGTTCTTCCTAAACTATGACAACCATAGTCCAAAGAAGGATCAATTTCTGCTAATTTATCTGCAACATAGTTCCCTTCTCTATAAGTGTGCTGAATCCTAAATTTGCCACCATGCATTAAAGTATTACAAGTAGCTACCAAGCTAAAGAGAGAAAGCCGAGGATCACAAGCTAACTTACTAAGCATATCCACTATAATTTTTATAATCAGATTCAATAATAAGAAGCGCTAAATATGACTGAAGCTCTAACATTCTTCTCTCCGGTATATGTAGGCTGGAGGATGTAATTCAACATGGAACGTTGAAAATGTGGAAAATTACGATCTCTCACCTTGTTCATTGAATTTTCGAAGATCTTAGGTCTCGGGTTCGAGACTTGGGAGCAGCATCTCCATAAAATGGGGGGAAAGGCTAGCCGACATTCACCTCTCCCAGACCCTGCGTAAAGCGGGAGCCTTGTGCACTGGGTACGACCTTTTTTTTTTATCTCCCTCCTTGGTCATTGAAATTATGGAAGATTTTTCATTGTCAGCACAGCAGTTGCTGACATGAGGCCACGTGTATAGGGCATGACCGCGCGCGATGGAGTGCAACCAAATTCAGGGAATATGATCCTCTTCGAATCCTCTTTGTGTGGATCTAGAGAATAAATCAATCGTATTCGTTTATTGTAAATCGTGCGGTTAGAAATTATTTTAAAATTTTAATTTAAAATTGAAGATAAATAGTACTTAACGAAAATTGACTGCACGACATACAATGAACGGATACAATTGATTAATCGCTGGATTCCCACAAAAAGGATCCGGAGAGAATCCTTGTCCCAAATTCATCTCTATCTTCTTATGTTCCAGCTATCAACAAAAATACAAACTATCGATACGTGCCAAATCTTATGTATTATCAACATAGCCAATCATTTTCCCCACCCCCAAAAAAAAAAAAAAAATTGGTAGCTCTACCAACTTTTTTTTTTTTTTTTTTTTTTTGCTTATCATTCTCATTTTGCAACTTTTAACAACCATTACACTTGTGTATTTTATATTTTTTTATTTATATATTTTCAAGGTAAGATTTGTGAAAAAAAATTAATCAAATTTAAAATCGTTTGATATTAAGTCAATATTATTCAAAAAATTAGTGTTTAATTGAGTAACATAATTGGTGACTATTATATAATTAAACGATTTTAAATGTAGCTAATTTTTAGCAAAATTAAACTTTAAAATATCACACAAAAAATCAACGATACACATCATTGTACAAGACTACAGGATGAGAATGAACGTCTCGAGGACAATATGAAAATATTCAAAATAGAAAGTTTCAAGTGGTGTATTGCCCTAATGAAGAAGAGTTGTATTCGAATTAGAATAAGGTGATGCTAGCGACACATCTATTTTTTACACACTACTCTCAATTTTCAGTTGATTGGGATCAAATGAAATTAAACAAGATCTATGAAAAAATTAACAAGAATATATACAAGGTACAAAGAGTATGTAAAAAACACTACATTTTAAAATAATAATTTCACTATGGGGAGGAAACAAAATAATAACAAATAGAAGAATAAAAAAAATCTGCCACCACTTCTTTCTTCCCTACCCTGCACGTGAGGTCAGAGGGATGATTTTAAAACAATGCTGGGGCACCCCTAGTTAACGACGTGTGTGGCTAGGATTCGACGAGTCCCTATCGCCCCCCAACCAATTACGAGGAACCCAGACTTATCAACGGCCAGAGTTTCCCCAGCGGCTTTTTCCATAGGAGGGATCCAACGGTGGAAGACGAACTGGCGGTTGCCGCCCAACAGAACAGTGCCCCCGGTTTTGGACCGAAGTTGTAGCCGACAGCAACGGCTGTCTGTCAAATACCAGAAATCTAATAAAATATAAATCTGAAAATATTTTATAACACGTATAAAACGTTAAAATACAAAAAAATAAAATAAAAATAAAGGGTTAATTTTAGTTTATTACCTTGAAGTTTCTTGATTTTCAACTTTTGGTACATGAAATTTTTTTCGTCTCAGTCTAATACCTGAAGTCATAATTTTGGAACATTTTCATACATCCTTTAAGTTTTTTGTCAGGACCTCTGTTAATTAATAACGTAGCACTCACTTGCACAATGATTAAGTGTCACGTGTCCATGCCCATGTGAATATTAAAAAAATTTAAAAATTAAAGTTTTTTTTTTTTTGTTTTGGGCGTCTTACTTCCCTCCGACCCTCTCCCCTCCTTCTCCCTCCATTCTCTCCTCTGCACCCACTCTCCCCACACACCCACCATCTGCCCCCGCTCCTCTTCCGCTTATCTGGGTATGACGTAGGCCTCACCGCCACACAAATGAGTCAGCGTTATCAAAGGTCGGTCGCAGGTGGCGGTGGATCAACGGAGCCAGTAGCTGATCGACGTTTCGGAGATAGCGAATTGCAGTCGCAATCGTTGAACTGTCTTAATCTTGGAGCCCATGGTGACGGTGACTGGTTTAGGAGTTTCGAATACGGCAACGATCTAATGGGAGGAATTGGGTGAAGAGGGTGGAGGAGAGAGAAGGGTGTGGAGGGGAAGAGGGTGGGGGTAGGTACCGTATAGAGGTTGGGTGGGTGAAGAGGAGAGAAGGGAGGGAGAGGGTGGGGAAGGGTGAGGCAGGATGCTCACAAAAGATTTTTTTTAATATCCATGTGGACCCATATTGACATGTGATGCTCAGTCATTGTCCACGTATGTACCACTTCATTAGTTAACGGAGGTTCTGACGGAAAACTTAACGGATGTACGAAAATGTCCTAGAATTATGATTTTAAGTACCAGACTGGGACGAAAAAAACTTTATGTATCAAAGGTTGAAAATCAAGAAATTTTAGGGTAGTAAACTGAGATTAACCCAAAAATGAATAATGTAGGCGTTGGGGAGGAGAGATATTTCAGTATGACCGGAACACGAGATTGTACATTACGTGTCATTATACAAATGGTGGAATACGTGTGTTAAAAAGTTAATAACTTAAAAAATAAAATTTCTCACCATTTATATAAAAACACGTGATGTATCACCCATATTCCGATCACAATGAAAAATTTCTCGTTGGGAAGCATCGCTCTATAAAAAGGAGTTAGAGGTACAAAGCTAATTCAAGATTCCTCGAGGTAACCCAAAGTACTTTGAGATCTCTAATTCTAACTTCTATGTTAAGATTAAAATTCCTATCTCGAATTTAATTTGAAATTTTCATCGTCTCTCGACGGCCTAAAATTCTTATATTTGATCAGTCTGTTTCAACTCGACGCGAGTTCAACTTAAAAGTATTGTTCTAGAGAAACATTTTGATTTTGGTTCTTTGATTTCTCGTGATCGAAATCCTTTTTTGGTTCAGATTTACAGTAAATTTTTCTCGAACATTTTCTTTCTTTTTTGTCACCAAATTTCTATAGAAAATCTTGCATATTAATCAAAGATTTTCACGGTGGCATATATTTTTAATTTTGTGATATATTACACTTCAGAAGAGCTGCAATTTTTTGGCCGTGGAAACTGGAGACTGTTGTTGTAGAACAATCAATCTGTGCCTGCAAGCAGATGGAAATGATGAGAAGAAGCTCTGAAAATCTTGCTCCCATAAATTACAACATCCATGGAGGTCTCCTCCAAGCTCCTCCACCTTCTCTTTCTGTGTTCAACCACCACCGCTACCAACATCTTCAACAAGCGCAAAGGCAGCAGCACCAACACCCGCCTCTCCTTCCTCTACCGGTTCCCAACAGACCACCTTACCACCACCAGTCTCTGCCGTCTCTTCCGTTGCGTACTCGCGGCGCCTCCCATCCTCCCGCCACCAGGAAGACCAACAACATGATCACCAGAAGCCAATCTCTCACGCCGAAAAAGCCGAAATCTAAGCCCTCCAAGAAAGAAGAAGCTAATAAGCATGACTTCAAAGCGATATCCGAGCGTTTGGTCATCGCTTCCACCAGCCCTTTAGGGCCCGATCCGAATGATCTTCCCAAAGATGTTACTAGGGTTCTATCATCATCCACTGGTAAGAGTCTCGGTGGCCGCCGCGGTGGTGGTGTGGATATGGAGAAGTTTTCAGGTTCCATTTTCACTCTCTCGCCGCCTCCGAGTAGCCTGCCACTGCCGAGGTTTTCTCTGCAGCCAAGGCTTGGTTGCAACTCTGAAGCTGCAGCGGGAGTTGACGCTGGAGCAACCGACAACCTCTGTCGTCTTCTACGTCTCCGCTGAGCGGCTGAGGTGGTTGGTGCTGTTGCGTTGGTAGTTGGTGATCAAGGTTTGGTTTGTAGGTGTCATTTGTGTAAATAAAGGCTTGTGAGAGGGTTAATTCGTGATCTCAATTTATCATGTAATCCTCTCCTCCCTTCTCCTTGAGGAAATTTGTGATCTCACCACCTGTATTTTTGAATGGGGTGCACAAAAAATTACCCAAGGAAGTTTTTCTTTTTTTCTTTTCAAATTTGTTTTTCCTTTTGTCGGTCACCAAGTAATAATGATATGAAGGTTTTATGACTTGAAGAATGCCCTAAGTATGTTTCAAGTTTTTGGTTGGGAAATTAGTCAAAATGATCGTTTTTCGGGTTCTAATTACGGAAATGAGTTGAAATTCAAAGTATATGACAAACGAAATATGAATAGTACTTTGTTAATTGAAATGAAAGAGAGCATTACAAATTCGTTGAGATGGCTAAATAACCTATAAGACTACATTGTGACTAACTTTTCTACAATAAACGAGTACAAAACTTTATATATATAGAAACCAAAAGTAAACCCTAATACTTAACGAGTACGAAATTATAATATTTTTGACCCACAAAAAAACCATAAATAATAATAAAACTAATTTCCAACACCTCTATCAAACTCTGTGGTGGTATACGACATGAGTTTTCCAACAATTAGATATGGATACAATCTCTAGTGGGCGGAAGCGACAAGATATGCTTTGTTAGACGAACAAGACAAGGAAAGCGAGTAATTCAAGTGAGCGAGCGATTCAAGTGAGCAAGTAATTAAAGCGAGCGAGCAAACAAGCAATTCCAACAACCAACAGTCAAACATCAGATTGTGACAAATGATCAATTTATAACTAGATACTCAATATCAATCGAGTGGTCACCAATTCAAGCGCTCCATTAATAATTGTTGTGGTCAATAGCAGATCTCAGTAGCAGCAACCAAATCCGTCACAGGCCAAATGCGCCCCAAAACCAACCAATTTTTCCTTCTCTTCCTTTACTTCATCGTAACCAAACTTATCAAACGGAAACCATACCAATCTTTGCCGAAAACCATAAACTAAAATAATAAAATCTAATCTAACAAAATGATCAATTTTTGAGTACGACATCGACATCTCTTTTCTATGTTGTCAATCTTTAAATGTTAGATCAATCGATATTTGAACAACATATCATCGATATGTAGTTTTGATCCACTTGAGATTTGATTCCGATCGTTACAAAAACTCTAACAGCACATACATGTGGAGTATTGGAGATAACAAAACTTCCACCACCTGGCTTAATCTATTCTCATATCCAAACAAGTTATCTTTATTTTGATTCTCGCCAAAGACGAATTTGAACTACATTATTGCTAGTCTATTATGAGGCTTAACCCACTCCCCCAACCCCTTAATGTAGGTAATATCATTTGTTAAAAAAAAAAATACAGCGGAAGCAAAACCACATAAGGTAAAGAGTTTGCATTCACTTTTTTTTTTGTTTTGAAATTGCTATTATTAAAGGGTAGGGGAAGGGTTCGAATCTATTACAATAATTTGAGGAGGGAAAGTTTCGAACCAGAGACGCATGGGTAGAAATATGCAATTTGCATTCACATTTGATGCTAAGGAGAACAATATAAAGATTACTGACTCTATCCTATAACCAGTGTTTAAATATCAATATTGGTGCAAGTATCGATATGTAAATTTGTGAAAATATCAACGGACATATGAAAGATCGATATCGATATTGGTTACTTTTCGATGGACATGATGGAAATTTAAATAAAACTTTAAGAATTGTCAAATATTGATTTGGACGAAATATAAGAGTTTCTCCAATATTTAATAGATGTGTCTGGAAATATCGATGACATATATCGATTTTAGCCTGAACTTATGATTTTCTCCGATATGAGGTAATGTTTAGACTTCACCCTCCATATCTATATCTTTGTTTGATTTTTAAATTTATCTGAAAATACTAATCGTATCGAAGAAATTTTAAACAATAACTACAACAAAACAGCCAATATAAGGCATAAATCTTAAAGCTGACAAATCTGGTTCGGTTTGACAAAACTTTGATCGCACAGTTGATAAATCTTAAATATACACTCAATACAAGGCATAAATCTTAGATTTGTTAGGAACATGTCAACTATCAAGGCACACATTGTGATCCCATAATCTCTTACAACCTCCGACGCATCAATTCTCAGTAAACTGGTGCTGGCAATTGGTGCACACATAGAAAGTAGTTGCCCCTTCATCTGCCGATCTCATCTAGATACGTATTAATGAAAGAAGACAAGGCAACATAAAAGATAATTAGATGACTCCAAAAAGAAGAAGAAAAACAGATACTTAGATGATAGAGCGATCTAGCAAACCTGTCGGGAGTAATATGTATGCTCGTTGTGGCCACATTTTTCACATGTTTTAGCATCTGTCTGTTTACGAGAAAAAAGTAGCATAAGAAAATGGGAGATTGAAAGCACATTCCCAAACAAAAACCACAGCTTTATTTGAAAACCAAAAAGCACATCTACCTTTTGCAATTGCACCTTCTCTTCAGGAATTATTGATATGCCTAGATCTCTTCTGATATCCTGCAACAAGAACACACATAGAGGAATAACTTGGTGCTGTGATGTGGAAAGAGATATAAAGTTCAACGCTATTCGTATCAATTCAGATGCTACAATCAGATCCAACTTTTTGAGCGTCATCTTTAACTCAACTCACTGCTTATATCTATTTTAATATCTAAGCGAAGCTAAGACCTTCCACATTCCTAAATGTGTGCGAGGGGGCATGAGAAAATATGAAGGAAAAAAAATGTCCAACAACATCACAGTTCGTGTGCGAACTGCCACAACTCAATTTAGTGTACACACCTAAGCACACAAGATTTAGACTATATAAAAAGCCTACAATCTACACATATACAGGCATCAGCAGTATAGTTTTGGGCATACCTCAGCAGTGACTTTGTAAGATATTTCTCTTCCGGATATCTCTGAAGACAATCAAAATCACATTAGGAATTTACAAAACTAAGGAAAGGAAATATTAAGTTAAATTTACAGGGATTTATGAACCTACAAAAATATTACGTATTTATGTCACAGAAAAATATAAAGCCCGAGACACGGCATGATTTAAATTCTATAGCAGTTAGAATATGAAACACTTCCAAATGTAAACTCTTTTCGAAATCGAGCAAATAAAACTAAAATACAGCATGGATTCATCTGAAACAAATTTTGAAACTAGAAAACAGATTAAAGATGCAAAAGTTAACACGAATGGCGAAAAGCTTAAGTTTGCTCTACCTTTCACATTTCGCTTTAACTTGCACAAAGGGCATTGAGCAAACTTAGTTGAATTCAAATTTAGCATACTCCCACACAAGTCGCAGAACAAGAAATTGCGACCTTGGGAATATGCCATGAAATGCTTCTGGGACGCACCGTTAGATATCGTTGTTGCACCTGCAGTTAGAGCTTTAAGCATTAGCAAAGTCAAACCCAAAACATGCCATGAGTTCAGTTGAGCATTTCATCAAACAGTTACCGGGCAACTTCATTTTGTCCAAAACAAATCAAATTGGCATCTTAATTCAAATTAATACAAACCCAACAGCGAATTCAACAAATCAAACTAGAAGCAGCTACTGAAAACACCGAAGCATTAAAATTAAACAGTGAAGGAAGAAATTGAACTTAAAATTAAGAAAAAAAAACATACGAGCAATCGTCGTGAGGGGAGTCGGCGATGGAAATTCCGTGAAAAAACCCTAATTCTCAAATCGTAAGCTCCCAAAACCCACTGTCTGCTAAATCTTAAACCCTAAACATCTGAATTAATTTATGGAAATTTGGGCTGTAGCCGGCTTAGTTTCTAGGTTGTTGACGAAAACAAAAACTTTCAGTTCTGGGCTTGGAATTAGTTACTGAGGGCCCAAAACTATCTATATTTACGGCCCTTTTAGCTTCTTTTATTTTCATTTTTTGTTGGATATTTTTAGGGGTGACAATTAGGAACTGTTTGATATTCTATATAATTTTTATTAAGAAAAACTAATGAAAAGGGTTTCGAAATTTTGAGTTTTAATCAAAAGCCATGCAATAATTTTATTTAATAGTTAGTATAAAGCCCAATATTAAACAAGTTCAATTAAAATGACCCAACTATAACAACGTACTGATTTCTCGATTTTTCCCCTGACCTTTTTGGGTTCTATTAGTTTTGTTTTCCGTTAGTTTAGTCTTGTCAAAGAAAACCAGACCGCCTTCGGTTTGGGAGATGATGGCAAATCCAACACGAAGAGAAGACGACAAAGACGAAGCATGAGAACATGGTGGGATCCAAGTTTTGGGTGCGGCAGTGATTTTAATGGTGATGCGATGAGGCGGTGGTGTGGTGCGGCGGTGAATCACATCCATGAATAAAACTGGGATTATTTTGAATATCAACGAATTCACACCCTTTTTCCCACCCAGATTTTTTTAAATATCAATTAAACTGGGATTATTCTAAGTGTGATTTATGGTGGGTTCTAACTTTTCAAAATTATATATGGGTGTGATTCCTGCTAGTTTAATTTCAAGTTTTGGGATCCAATGTTTAATTTTGGTTGTTCATGGTGATGCAGTGTGGGGATGATATGGTTTGCAGCCAGAGATGTGAAAAAATAGGGAAAAGATGGTTAGGAAGGTGAAGGAAGCGTAATTACTGCACTTATTTTATTATACCTTTATTTATTTGTTTTGTGGTGGGCTTGTTTTGCTTATATTATCAAGATAGAGGACGTGTATAACGATTTCCATGAGACTTACTTGGATGAGGAGTCTGTTTAGCAGTTCTCATTTTAAAATGTACAATTAGTAGTAGAATTTAGAAGCTTGTCAAACTGAATTAAGGGTAGCAT
Organism: Malus domestica; assembly: GCF_042453785.1. Lineage (NCBI taxonomy): Eukaryota > Viridiplantae > Streptophyta > Magnoliopsida > Rosales > Rosaceae > Malus > Malus domestica. The sequence continues at coordinate 753,301 of NC_091668.1, read as the reverse complement.
TTAATTAAGCATTTTACTTAGATTTTGGCACACAGAGGTTGAGAGAGAGGGGAGGAAAGAAGTCACCATTTTTATTGGTTGAAAAACAGGGCTAAAAGCAAGAGCCCAACACAAACCTACTCAATAATAAATTTAGATTGGGACATCCCAATTCAGTTCTCACGGAGAGAAGTCACCATTTCAAATGGGGTTCTCATGTCCTTGCTCCAATATAAAATTAAAAAACAAAAAGGGTAAATCGCCAAAATGGTTCTTGAGATTTGCATAACTCATCACTTTGGTCCTTGAGATTGTCCACCATCTATCATTTTGGTCATTCCGTTAAAAATCCGTTAAGTATCCCGGAGCTCTTGTCAGGAAGTTTGGGCAATTTTCAAAACTTCGTAACTCAATCGTTTCTTAACAAAATTCGACCCATAATATATCAAAATGAAGATAGGAAAGTGTAGAATAAGATTATACCTATTTTGAAGCCCAATGGTTGCTAGATATTGCCGGAAAATAGTGTCAAAGTTGACTGGTTTGAGTGAAAACTTAAAAACTCGCCGGAAACTGGGTAAACTTTAAATGTTCATAACTTCTTCAATACTCAACAAAATCAAGTGATTCAAAAACGAAAATCATACTTCTCGATGAGAAAAAGAGAATGGTACCTTTTTTTTTTTTTACGGCTAACGCGCCGTGGTTTGGTTGAAAAATGGCTCGAAAATGGCTATCTTGGTCTCGAGTTAGCCACTTTCGAGACCTTTTTTGGCCAAACCATGGCGAGTTAGCCATTTAAAAAGGTACCATTCTCTTTGTCTCGTCGAGAATTATGATTTTCGTTTTTGAATCACTTGATTTCGTTGAGTATTGAAGAAGTTATGAACGTTTAAAGTTTACCCAGTTTCCGGCGAGTTTTCAAGTTTTCACTCGGACCAATCAACTTTGAGGCTATTTTTCAGCAATCTCTGGCAACCATTGGGCTTTGAAATAGGTATAATCTTATTCTACACTTTCCTATCTTCATTTTGATATATTATAAGTCGAATTTGGTTAAGAAACGATTGAGTTACGAAGCTTTGAAAATTGCCCAAACTTCTGGCCAAAGCTCTGGGACACTTAGCGGAGTTTTTAACGAAATGACCAAAATGACGGATGGTGAACAATCTCAGGGACCACTTTTATCGATTTGGAATCTCAGGGACCAAAGTGATGAGTTATACAAATCTCAGGGACTATTTTGGCGATTTACCCAAATAAAAATAAATAAAATTGAATATTTATAAAGTATTTGTTGAACATGAGTCCAAACGTGTGATTACATATTCTTGTTTGTGATTTTATGGAGGTAATCTTGTATTATTTATGGAACTTCTCAAAACTAAACTAAAATAACTTACACTATTTTTGGAACTACTGCAAAATAACCCATATTATTTATGAAACTACAACAAAATAAGCCACACTATTTATGGAATAAATCAAAATAACTTACACTATTTCTGGATTGTAACAAAATGAACATTATTTCTGAAACTATAGCAAAATAATCACACTATTTCTGAAATTGAATCAATATGACTCACGCTATTTCTATAACTACTACAAAATAACTCACAGTATTTCTGAAATTGAACAAATATGACTCATAATATTTCTCGAACTACTTCCAAATAACTCACACTATTTCTAAACCTACAATAAAATAATCCACACTATTTCTGGAACCAAAATAACCTATACTATTTTTGGAACTAGAACAAAATAACTCACACTATTTATGAAACTAAACCAAAATAACTCATACTATTTCTGGAACTAGAAATAACTCACACTATTTCTAAAACTGAACCAAAATAACCCATATTATTTCTGAAACTGAACTAAAATAACTTACACTATTTCTGAAAGGGAACAAAATAAACACTATTCTTATAAATACAACAAAATATAACGCACACTATTTCTAGAAGATGAAAGGTTAAAAGCAATGGATGATGACACATCAAAAATGAAAGTTGAAAGCCATGGTTGAAGTCACTTTTCTGTCTCTTTCTTGTCTGCTTTTTCTATTTTCCTTTTATTGTCCAAATTTTTGTAATTGGGGAGGGTGGATGGTAGTTAGGTGGTGGTCTATCAAGGGTACAGATTTATTTTTCTTTCTAGTTTTAAGGAGAAATGGGTGCAAGGAATTGGGGCTTTTGGTTTCTTCCAGTTCCATGGAAACTGGATTCAGTTTGAGCATCCTCTTCTTTGATTCAATTGCACAGCTCTTTTCTTGTTCGTTTCTTTTTAATTCTAGTTTTGGAGATTAGATTCAATAATTTGGGTTTTTTTTTTTCTTCTCAAAGTCAGGTTATTCTCCAAATCTGAATCTAATTTGGACAAGGAAATTCAAAGATTGATATATGCACCAAGAATGAAGGAAGAAAAACCTAGAAAACAAAAGGTTTCAAACTTGCGCCCCCTTGTTCTTCTGCCATTATTTCTCCCGTTGAAAGAAAAACAAAAAAAAACAAAAGGCACGTTAAATCCAGCCGCATGATCTCAGAATGGATGAGCGCATCATCTCCATTTTGTGGCTAAAATGGGGATCTCACTCTTTAAAGAACCTGCACTAAAGTCAAGTCTTCTTTATGTTGGGGTAATTTTGAAAACTTATTTTTGTTATTGTTGGGCTCTGTAATCAAGCCATGTAGAATTGGAGGCCAATGTCTTTATGGTTACTTTTGAGGTGTTTTTTGACTAAAGATAACTATTGGGTGTGTTTTTTTATTAAAATAGTCTTGGTCTAAGTCATTTTCATTAAAACTCCCTTATTATTATTTCTCAAAACATTTCTTAAGAATCTCACTTAAAAACTTTTTTTTTTAACTCAAAATTTTGTTGGTATGAGATTTATAATTGTTTCTAGAGAAGTGTTGGAATCTAAAGGTCTTCGCCTAAGTTGGTCAAAGACAGAGTATATGGAGTGCAAGTTTAGTGCGAACAGAGGCTCAAATGAGTTATGGGTAAGGATTGGAGATCAGGAAGTACCAAAAAGCGACCGATTTCGCTACCTAGGATATATATTGCAAAAGAATAGAGAGATGGATGGAAACCTCAACTATAGAATACAAGCTGGATGAATGAAGTGGAAGAGTGCATCGGGTGTGTTGTGCGACCATCATATGCCAAAGTTCAAGGGAAAATTTTATAGGACGACAATAAGGCCAACAATGTTTTATGGCACAAAATGTTGGCCAATGAAGTATCAACACGTACATAAAATAAGTGTAGTGGAGATGAAAATGCTTCATTGGATGTGTGGGCACTTGAGAAATGATAAGATTAGGAATAAGGATATTCGAAGTAAACTAGGAGTAGCCGAAATTGAAGGAAATATGAGAGAAAATCAGTTACGGTGATTTGGACATGTGAAACGAATGCCTACTAACGCTGTAGTTGGAAGATACGTTACGAGACAGAGATTCAGGGCCGAATGGGTAGAGGAAGACCCATGAAGATTTTGGAAGAGACTCTAAGAAAAGACGTGGAGTACTTGGATCTAATGAAAGACGTGACACATAACCGAATGTAATTGTGTTCTATAATTCATACAACCGACTTCATTTAGTGGGAAAATGCTTTGTTGTTGTATGAGAGTTGTTGATGCACAAAATCAGCGAGGACTTTGGTACAACATAAAATGTTAAGTTCGTGACTTTTGCTAGATTGCTCTGGTCACTAGTGTGGATAATTATGTAAATGGATAGAGACAGGGAAACAAACACAAGATGTACGTGGTTCACCCAAATTGGCTACGTCCACGAAGTAGAAAAGTTCTCATTAATTGTGAAGGGTTTACACAAGTACATAGGTTCAAGCTCTCATTTTGTGAGTACTAGTGAATGATTTATTACAAATGACATTAGAAAATATTGTGAGAGAATGATCTCTATTTATAGAAGAGAGTTTCTAGTTTCATTATGACATTGACACGTATCGTGTTATGATTGGTTTCTGGTGTTGACATGTGTCACGTTATGATTAGCTTCTGATGTCGACATGTGTCGCGCTGTGATTGGCATCCTGGTTGGAGGGAAACTCTTCTGGGTCCTTGACGGTATAACGTTGACCGATGCTCAGTAGTTTCGGAATTGGTCAAGTATGGTACAAACAAGAGTTATAATTGTTTTTAAAGAGAAAAAAAAACTCAGCTACAGCAGCTCCTTGGTGGAGTTGGAACTTCTAAGAGGGAGAAAGAGAGAGCATAGGAGGAGAGAGAAAGAGTATGTAAAAGAAATAAGGGAGACCGAGAGAGAAGGAACTGGATCCTTTCTGGATCTCCAAAAACTGAGCAGCCTAAGCAATGATGTTGGGCCGTTGAAATTTAAACCAATGGCTACAAATAGGGGTCCCTTTAGAAGTTATAATAATTGTAGCTGTTTGATTAAATTTCAATGGCCCTAATTGATTTCTCAGGCTGCTCAGTTTTTGGGGATCCAGTTCCGAGAGAGAAAGAAGTGGTTTTGACTTTATCAACTCTAAAATACACTTTTGACGTTTTTAAGAAATAAACTATTTTTTAAGTTGATTTTGACTTCATTTTTTAAAGAGTCCTAAACCCAAACGAGTATTCGAAATCTAAAATCCAAAATTTGAGAAGTCATTATTTGCTTAAAAACTAAAAGTAAAAACCTATCAAACTAAATATGTGGAGTTGTGAATGTCATCGTTATATAAACGAGTTCCACATACTGATGTAGAAAGATGATGTGATTGATATCCGACTCCTTGCTGCTCAAATCCATGAAAATTCAAGGGAGGCAGATTGTCTGCCCTTCTGTTTGAGTGTCATTCTCATCCTTTCCTATTTGTATGGTCACAGTTAAGCCACGTTATAAAATGTTGACGTGACTTAACCATGACTGCACAAAATAGAAGGAGATGGGAAGAGCACCCAAACAAGAAGGCAAACAATCTGCCTCCAAATTCAAGTGCAACCACCACTTAGGAGGCAGACAATCTGCCTCCAAATTCAAGTGCAACCACCACTTTACTATAATTTAAATTTATACTTTTCCTTCCTTTTTTCCAGTAACTAAATCTTTTTATTTATTGAATTAATTGCTTTCTTTATCCAACGGCTCAAATTGAAAGCTACAAATACGGCAATAAAAGTTTCCGAGAAAATGCAGTAAGAGAGCCGATTTGTTTGTTGAGACGCCAACTAGTTATATAGCTTCTGCATTAATTGGCGGGAAATAAACACCTTTCTCCCTCTCCGCAATCAGCAAACTTCACTTTGTCTGTCGGCATTCAACAATGGAGGAAGTAGAGCTTTCCTCCGACAAGTTTTCGGACGGAAACCCGCTTCGGAAAATGGACAAACAAACGAACCCGAGCAAGCAGCGCAGCGTGTCGCTCATCGGACTTTTCGCTGCTGCCGATAAGGCGGACTATTTGTTAATGTTTTTGGGAAGTGTTGGGGCTTGTATCCATGGTGGTGTGCTTCCTGTGTTCTTTGTTGTTTTTGGTCGTATGATCGATTCGTTAGGGCATCTGGCAAAGAATCCGCAGCAACAGTCTGCCCGGGTTTCCGAGGTAAGATCAAACGTTTCAGACTAGGTTTTTGCAATCCTTTTTGTGCGATGATGTTCAGTTTCGAGATATGTATGTGAGGTTACTCTTTTCTTTCATTTGCAGTATGCTTTGTACTTGGTATATCTTGGACTCGTTCTCTTCGCATCAGCATGGATTGGTACGTTTCGGAAACTTCACTTCTCGAATTAGTTATACGAGCATCAGTAGCAGCAGACATGAGCGTAGCCAAGTTGATTAAGTATGAGTATCCTTGCTGACGCTTTAATTTTCAGGTGTAGCATTCTGGACACGAACGGGGGAGAGGCAGACAGCGCGTTTGCGAATGAAGTACCTCCAGTCAGTTCTAAACAAGGACATAAATTTTTTCGACACTGAAGCCAGAGACACTAACATTATTTTCCACATTTCAAGTGATGCAATTCTAGTGCAAGATGCAATAGGTGACAAGGTAATCCGCAACCAAAACCGTTGTGAAATCTCTCGAAGAGCGTACTTAGAGTAGCGTAATGTAACATTGTTCCTTGTATCTTCTGAATGCAGACCGGCCATGCGTTGCGCTACCTTTCGCAGTTCCTTATCGGATTTGCCATCGGGTTTACATCAGTATGGCAGCTTACGCTTCTGACGTTGGCTGTGGTTCCGTTCATAGCTATTGCAGGTGGAGCTTATACTATAATCATGTCTACCTTATCCGAAAAGGGTGAGGCTGCTTATGCAGAAGCCGGCAAGGTTGCTGAAGAGGTACACTGTTCTCGGTATTTCTCGTTATCTTACAAATCTTGCCGCTAATGTAGCCTATTTTGGTCTCACATTTTGCATGTACCAGGTTATTTCACAGATTCGTACTGTGTACTCATTCGGGGGAGAGGACAGAGCCATTGAAGCATACTCAACCTCACTGAACAAGGCCCTCAAGCTGGGAAAGAAGAGCGGTGTTGCGAAGGGAGTTGGCGTAGGGTTTACATATGGGCTGTTGTTTTGCGCTTGGGCATTGCTTCTGTGGTACGCCGGCATACTTGTAAGGCATCACGACACGAACGGAGGGAAAGCATTCACAACTATCCTCAATGTCATCTTCAGTGGATTGTAAGTCCACTCCAAATTATGTGCGCATTTACTATTTCCCCTTTCGTGATTAAAAGCAGACCTTTTTCTTGTGTAGTGCTCTCGGCCAAGCTGCTCCAAACCTTGCTGCAATTGCAAAGGGTAGAGCTGCTGCTGGTAATATCATGACGATGATTGATTCGGATTCCAATTCCTCTAAGGTATCGGACAATGGAATAGTGTTGCCGAAAGTATCTGGGCAGATTGACTTCTGTGAGGTTGGTTTCGCCTATTCTTCACGACCAAACATGGTGTTTGAGAATTTGAGCTTTTCGATTGGAGCTGGCAAGACATTTGCAGTTGTTGGTCCTAGTGGTTCAGGAAAGAGCACTGTTATATCCATGATTCAGCGATTCTACAACCCCGTTTCAGGTATATATTATTTCGGGTCCTGTCTAATAACCATTTCGTTTTTTGTTTTGAGGTCTAAATCATAAACCACTTTTTGTCAGGTAAAATACTGTTGGATGGACATGAACTCGGAACTCTCCGACTGAAATGGTTACGAGAACAGATGGGATTGGTAAGTCAAGAACCGGCATTGTTTGCGACTACTATAGCCGGCAACATTTTGTACGGTAAAGAAGACGCAGACATGGATCAGATCATGGAAGCTGCTAAAGCTGCAAATGCACATTCTTTCATTGAAGGATTGCCTGATGGCTACAACACTCAGGCAGGAGAAGGAGGAACTCAGCTTTCCGGAGGGCAAAAGCAGCGCATAGCTATTGCAAGAGCAGTGCTGCGAAACCCAAAAATACTACTTTTAGATGAGGCCACAAGCGCTCTTGATGCAGAATCAGAACTAATCGTTCAGCAGGCACTCGAGAAAATCATGTTGCATCGAACTACAGTCATCGTTGCTCATCGGTTGTCCACTATCCGGGATGTGGACACAATCGTTGTCTTGAAGAACGGTCAGGTTGCTGAGAGTGGCAACCATTCAGACTTGATGTCCAAGAAAGGGGAGTATGCAAATCTGGTGAGCTTGCAGGTACTGGAACATGTTAAAGATTCTGGCTTAGTATCTGGACATTCTTCGAGAGAATCCAGCTTTCGCGATACCACGAGTAACTATCCGCAGGAGGACAAGGCAACCACAACCAAACAGCAGAAGCCAAGTGATCAAAACAGCTCTGCTCCTACTGCATCAGTGTGGGAATTAGTGAAACTAAATGCGCCCGAGTGGCCTTATGCAATACTCGGGTCACTTGGTGCAGTTCTGGCCGGCATGGAAGCTCCTCTTTTCGCCCTTGGAATAACTCACGTCTTGACAGCGTTTTACGCTCCTAGTGGCTCTCAAATCAAACATGATGTTGATAGGATAGCTCTCATATTTGTTGGCTTGGCTGCTCTTACTGTCCCAATATATCTCCTGCAGCACTACTTTTATACATTGATGGGGGAGCGGCTCACAACTCGCGTTCGCTTATTAATGTTCAAAGGTTCTTCTCGACCTCAAAGATCAATTCATGTTTTCATTTCTCATGTAATGCACATTACAAAATCAATCAAATCTGAGAACTCGTTCTTGTTTCGACTGCAGCTATCCTTTCAAACGAAGTTGGTTGGTTTGATTTGGATGAGAATAACACCGGAGCACTGACATCAACTTTAGCAGCAAATGCAACATTAGTGCGAAGCGCTCTAGCTGACCGTCTATCAACAATCGTGCAGAATCTCGCACTCGCAGTGACTGCTTTCGCTATTGCTTTCACCTTAAGTTGGCGTATTGCAGCTGTCGTGAGTGCCTCCCTCCCTCTACTTATCGGAGCTTCCATAACTGAGGTCAGAATAAAAACAACCACGACATTGTTAAAAGCTGCATATTGTTTATGTTTCAATTGTTTTTATCCTGAATCCAACGTATGTTTGGTTTTCTTGATCTGTATGCGCAGCAACTGTTTCTGAAGGGATTCGGAGGGGACTACAACCATGCCTACTCAAAAGCAACTTCCGTGGCACGCGAAGCGATTGCCAACATACGTACTGTTGCTGCATTTGGTTGCGAAGAACGGATATCGCTCCAGTTTTCCTTGGAACTAAACAAGCCAAACAAGCAAGCAGTTCTAAGAGGCCACATATCAGGTTTCTGCTACGGTTTATCGCAGTTTTTCGCGTTCTGTTCTTATGCGCTTGGCCTTTGGTATGCATCAGTACTAATCAAGGATAAAGACTCGAATTTCGGAGACATCATCAAGTCCTTCATGGTCTTAATAGTCACGTCACTGAGTATTGCAGAAACCCTAGCTCTCACACCAGAAATTATGAAGGGATCGCAAGTGCTCGGCCCAATTTTCAGTATCCTAAAGCGAGAAACGGCCATACATCGTAATGATCCCAGATCAAATGTTGTTGCTAATGTCAAAGGAGATATAGAGTTCAGGAATGTGAGTTTCTGGTACCCTGCAAGGCCGGATATCACCATTTTCGACCATTTGAATTTACGGGTTTCAGCAGGAAAGAGCCTTGCAGTAGTCGGGCCAAGTGGTTCTGGGAAGAGTACGGTGATTGCACTGGTAATGAGATTTTATGACCCCGTTTCTGGTACGGTTCTAATTGATGGATACGATATCAGAAGTATGAACTTGAAATCGTTGAGGAAGAGAATAAGTCTAGTTCAGCAAGAGCCGGCATTGTTCTGCACAACAATTTATGAGAACATAAAGTATGGGCACGAGGAAGCATCGGAAGTAGAGGTAGTGACAGCGGCGAAAGCAGCGAATGCACACGGTTTCATAAGTCGAATGCCTGAAGGGTACAAAACGCAAGTGGGAGAGAAAGGGGTGCAGTTATCGGGAGGGCAGAAACAGAGGGTGGCAATTGCCAGAGCAATACTGAAAGATCCGTCGATTCTTCTTCTGGACGAAGCAACAAGTGCATTGGACACAGAGTCTGAGAAGCTGGTCCAAGAGGCTCTTGATAAGCTAATGGAGGGCCGAACGACGATCTTGGTAGCACACCGGTTGTCAACTATTCGTGATGCCAACCGTATCGCCCTGCTACAAAATGGTAGGGTGGCTGAAATGGGAAGCCACGAGCAGCTGATTGGAAGACCTGGTAGTCTCTACAAACAATTAGTTAGTCTACAGCAACAAAAGACACAAGCGACTGATTAATTCAAAGGCATTATATGATAAACTTCCTATGAATTTTTTCGATTACAAACTGCATAATTTTTTCGAGGGATGTACTAATAAAGACCGCTATTGTATGCTTTTCTCTTTTGAAGCTTCTGTATAATATGGTATTGAACTGTGAACTATGTTATACAGACATTATCCAGAAAGAGTTCGATGCAATATATGAGAAAGACGGAGAAATGCATGTGTTAGCAAAGCTAACTGTCACTTAAATACATGAACATAAGTCTTAAACAAACCATCTAAAGCTATCACATGAATCCATAAAATGTCAGTACATACTATACATACACCACGGTTTGCTGCTTCCGCAAGGACTTCGAGTACAGAGGAGGTAGCGGTGAAGAAAGGTCGGCAGTCAGCAAATCAGCTCATAAATCTACTTGTTCCTTCACAATATGAAGCAAGCCCTTTGCCCCTTTCTCTTCTTCTTTTGCTTCGGTGGCTGAAGCACCACCTTAATGGCCACATCAAAAACAGCTTTCACATTCTGCAATTAAAATTTTCAAGGAATCATGTCAACAACGACGGGTGAAGACATATGACAAATTTGGCGAGAGGGAAGACAAAAAAGCCTTCATACCTGTTGTGTTTTCGAGCTACACTCAATGTATGCAGGCGCTCCAATCAGTTTCTTCATTTCCTCTCCCTTTAGGCCAAAAAGAAAATCAAAGGTCAGTAGACCAACTTAGAAAGATATTATTTAGGTTTAGAGGTGAAGCAGTAGCCTTACCTGATCAGTAGTAATGGGAACTGCACCAGAATGGTCTATACAAAATTGTTTATCATCCCGAAGATCTGCAAATGAAAATCATAAAATTGAGCACCTCGTTCATCAAACGAGTAAGAAAATTCTGTAGTAATAAGTGATAACAATAACGCTCCAGATAATGATAAGAAATGTTGACTCATGAACAGGAATAAAAGTGATAATTGCTAAACGACTAAGTATCCAAAACATCAATCTTAAAACAGTCCGGTATTGAAGACAATATCAAAACTAAGAGCTAGTATTCAATGCAGGCTCAAAGAAATTTAGAAGTAACTGAACCGTGACACGGATCCTACATGGAAGAAATGGGAAGTTTAAACATCAATAGTCCCAAAAATTACAGGGACTCTAAAGCATTAGATCAGACACCAGCACAAACATACATTACAAAGGGGGTTTAGAAAAAAGATCTTACCGAGCTTTGTTCCAACCAGAATTATTGGAACACCAGGTGCATAATGGCGCAGTTCAGGAATCCACTGAAACGGAAAACAAAATCAAACAACTCATACACACACCAAACATTGTGTATTGAAATTATTGCAAACATAGATACTAAGAAAGTAAACAGGATTGTAAAGAAGATTTGGAACCTTTTTTGCAACGTTTTCGTAGCTGGCTTTGCTTATGAGAGAGAAAGCAAGGATAAAAACGTCCGCCCCTCGATAGCTCAATGGTCTTAATCTATTGTAATCCTCCTGCCCTGTTAGAAAACAGTTATTAAAACTCCCAAAATACAGGGAAAAACAAAAACAAAATGAAACGAAATCGCATATATAACAGGGGCGTGAGGGGTAAAATCACCAGCTGTATCCCATAGAGCCAGGTTGACAGTACTCCCATCCACAACAACATTTGCACTGAAATTGTCGAAAACAGTCGGTACATAGTCCTGTTTTTCGATTACAACCACACTCTTAGTCAATTATACGAAAATCCAAGTTCAACTACATGAATTAGCACGATAACAACTTCAAAAGAAACGAATCCTTCGGCTAATGAAACACAATACAGACACCAATGCATCATAATGTGGAGCAACAGAGATTTAACAACAATTAAGCATACTTAGAATCATCTTCGGAAAAATTAATGTTGTTCTTCAGCTAACCAAGGTTTTAAAAGACGCTAGGCGCCATTCGGGCGGCAGGCTGGCGCCTAGCGCCTAGGCGGGGCCTAAACCGGTGCCTAGGTGGATTTATGTAAATCTATTATATTTCATATAAATAATGTCAGTTTATACTTAAAATATAAACAATTTCATCGTAAACTACAAAATAGAATAACGTATATATTGTAAAGTATTGAAACATGGTGAAAACATAGTAAACAAGCATATATTGTGTGTTCGTTTAAGTCTACAACAAATCTCTTACAATTTATTGAAAAAAAACCATAAAATACAAAATAAAAATTATCTATTTTCTGTTTAAGTGAGTAGCAACCTAGGCAAGTGTCTAGATAGGTCTGGACAGGCTAGACGGGTCTAAACGGACGCCTCAGCAGGACTAAACGTGATTTCTTAATTTTCAAATACCTGGACATTAATCAAGATGGTGGCCGACAGCATGGATTTTTACAACAGTGCAGCTAACTAAATCAAGGTTTGAACTTTAGCGAAATATAATCAATGTTAGACCTTTGTGTATGATTATGCTAGCAGCTAAGCATATAAGACAAAATCCGGGAAATTGCCGTGGAAGAACTAAGAAGCAAGAACTGAAGCAGACGAGCATGCAATTGTACTGGAATGGGAGCAAGGAAGGCGGTGAAATTACGAAAATGGGACTGACCGTGGGAAAGGTGTTGCTGGTGTAGGAAATCAGCATGCAGGTTTTGCCGACGGCGCCGTCGCCGACCGTCACGCACTTTATGAACCTGGAGGCGCTCATTTCAGTTTCCAATTTTCAATGTTTCCACCTAGAGATCGAAGCAGCAGATCTCCGCCCGAAAATATCTCCTTTTCCGTCGCTTCTACTTCCTTCTGAGGTCACCAAGACGCCATCTTGCTAGCAGAAACCCTAATTCGGAAAGAGGGAGAGGGTGTGGGAATGGGAGTGGGAGTGGGAGTGGGAGTGAGAAGAAATTGAAATTTGAAAGAGGGAGGACGAGGGGAGTCAAAAAGTCAAAACCGTGGTGGAAGCGCTGCTGGCTGACCTAGCCATTAGCCAAGCCAAGCTTTTGCCAGCTGGCACACCTCCCTAGGTTCCCTTATCTGCTTATCTTTTTACTTTTTGCTTTTTTCCTTTTTTTGGTTCAAATTCAAAAAATAAGAATAAAAATCTTGTTTTGGTTTCAAAATTTTTTTGGATGAATCCAGGGGGAAGGGGGGACTAATCCCTCGAGCCGGATCGGAGCTTATTCGAGGCGTCCGGGGGTGGAGTAAACTCTTCTAAAGCTGGCATCTTTATTCACAAGGTTTGAACTCAAGATCTTGTTTAAGGGGAACAAACTCCTTTCCACTTAAATTGTGTATGCAACGTCAACAAATTGAGAATTTTGTTAGTGTGTAAGGAATAAAGTCTAATAATCAAGTGTCATAATACAAATAATTGATTTTGTTAGTGTGTAAGGAACAAACTCCTTACCACTTGAATCTCCTTTTCAGTAGTTTAAAGTAAAATATTATTTATGTAAAATAGATGGATTAATTGACTTGAAAATTGCAAATTGTTTAATGAAATCTGAATTTTGAAATCTAAATTACGGGACAATAGTTACAAGTCCATTATAATTTTAAGTTTTTTTTTGTCGAACACCGTCGTTGAGTTATCTATTAATCTCTCTCTTTTCTAGCATTTTTAATTTATCCCTTGTGGATAAAATTGAAAGTATACAGACTGTTTATTAGTTGAGGCAAAATTCGACAACATATAGGTGTCAAATAGGCAAAACTTACCCCTATAATCGTTTTTGTAACGAAATGTGCTTACGAGCTCTTAAACCAATGATCGTGACATGATATTGCCACGGTTGTGACTTGCATTGCCTCGTCCTCTCCAATCGATATCCCAAAAGCTAAAAAGTGAAAAAAGTTTCATATTTCATGCCCAAATAAAAAAATTTGCCTCTCTCATCCACATCTTACCGAAGTTTTTTTCTTATCTACTCTCTATCTCCAAACTTGGATTCTTCGTCTCTTTACTATAACTAACCCTTCTTCATCGTTAATGTCTATTGAACACTTTGGGTTTTTAATTTGAAAGTTCTAAACTTTTCTAGTAGCTTTGATTAAATTATGGACCATTTTATTGAGATTGAGAACTTAAGAAGAACCCCTTACGCCTTTTGAATGTTACAACATGGTGGCCCCAAGTGGAAAAACGATGCATGGAAAGTACATGAGCCACAAATTTGTGGAATTTTTAGTAGCATCGAAGTATGGTTTCGGTGGCGGATGTACATTGTGATTGAAATTGTCTCATAATTACTCGGGGTTTAGGAAATATACAGGTGAAGGTTTTTCGAGGATCTTTTGAATGTTTAGTAATGATCCCTTTTGTGCCCACCAAGTATTTGATGTAATGTCTGCTAGTATATCTCAGCAACACTCAACAAGTTGCGGCGAGAGTACTCAACAAAATTTCTCAATAACACTTATCAGATTGCTTTGGCATATATCGGTATCTGTTGACATGTACGCAATATGGGCGACAATAAATTACTAAGTGTTCGACCAAATACCTTAATAAATAAATAAATTTTTTTTTTACACGTTTCCGCTCTAATTCTATATAAAAACTTAGACCTTCCAATGTTCGCATTCTGCTACTACATAATTTACAACAAAATTTTTTAATGGTGAATTCTTTTTCGTTGAATACTTGATTGGAAATTCAACCATCACATCATACACTGAGTCATGGTACAATTTTCACGAATTTACAATGTTGGGTGGTGACGTGTATAGGCAACACTGTAGCCTGGTCGATCTTCTCCTGATCTAAGAATTTTGAAATTCTTAAATTATGCAACTAATTTTCGTCAGGTACTATTTATATTTAATTTTAAATAAAAATATTTAAAATAATTTATTACTGTAAATGCATGATAAACAAACATAATTTAAAAATTCCTAATATCCTCACAAATAAGATAGGAAAGGAACCTCTTTCAATATCGAAAGGCAGTAGCTCGGACTTATCCAAGATTAGTCACATTAGGTGTACCAAATCTTTTATTTGGCGGCAATTTCCTTTATGGAAAAAAATATGGTTTTATGGTTAGGTGGGTAAGATTTTTGTATGAAAAAAATGACTTGGCCGTCAAATATTCAAATGTAAAGGTCCGGGTCAACGTGTATCGCCCTGTGTTTGGTAATATATATTGTTTGTCCTCTTGTGTTTTGTTCTTAATTAAAACATTTAATTTACAAATTGCAAACTAACCATGTATTTTCTTTTGGATTTTGGTAATATTGTAAGATTTGACGTAACTCAGCAATCAAGATCAAGATAAAGTTAATGAACGATCATGGGATGAATTAGTGGTTGAGAACGAATTTCAGGTTCATCAATCGTGGGCGTCTGACTGCGTCTTGATCCCTATCCAATTTTTGGGCCAATTCCCCATTCGTACTACAAAAAAATGAGATTCTTGCAGGGTCATGAGAAAGTTGAAATGCTTCTGTGAGTCTTCTTGACTCTTAAAAATGTGAAGTACCGTGACAACACCACCGGTTGATCCCCCGCTTCTTCTATTAGAATTCAAATGGAACACTCAAAAATAACCCTTGTCAAACATCGAGTACATAATCTAGGATGCAAACCATGTTTAAGTGCTATATCGTTTGCAATAATTAAAAACCTCTTTTTATTAGACTTCTCTACACCAATTTAAATTATAATAGTCGACTAACAAACATTCTCTCCTCGTATTCTAACTATTTCAATTAATCTAAAAAATTGTCACTATTTTTTCAATTAGGTAAACGTGACAAATTCACCGTAGAACGTGGAAATTATGTAATATATTAGTCCTGGTGGCTCTATGTTATTATATATAATATAGTTTTGAACAGTCTCATATGCATATAATATTTTCTATGGAGCATCAGCATACCGGTTTTAAAAAGTCCAAAGCTTTGAAGTTTGAAAGGTTGAATGATGATCAAGAAGGGCTAACTACTATTGATTTTATCATCTACATTGTTCTTCCGAAAACTCATTAGGTTCTAATTACCGAGACAGTTGCGATGAAGTGCTTTTGAGCTCCACTTGTCCGTTCAAAACTGAGATGCCAGAACCAGCTCTTGGTTGGCCACTTCGCCGGAAACTTGATAGCTTCGACATGTTTTCCGAGAGAGAGGATGATGAATCACCATTGTCGAGGCCGGGTTGGCCGCTCTTGCGGATAGCTGCTGCCTCAGCGGAAGCTATGAGTACTACTCCTATGAGAGAATTTAAATCCAGGGAAAATATGTCCGTGGTACAGTGGGTGATGATGGACCTGCCTAGCCGTCGATTTCTTTCGGTAAATTCACAGCCGCAGGAAGGTGATGAAAATTGCTTGACAGTAGCACCAACACAGCTTTCCGATGAATTGGAGATTCTTGTTGCAGAAAACTCAGCAGGTTGCAGACTTTTCAGCTATGCAGAAATCAGTAGCGCAACTTGTCACTTCTCTGCAGGTATATTAAGTGCTCGTTTGGGATTACTTTCGTAAGAAAAAACTACTGCTCATAAGTGCTTTTATTCAAAATGCTTTCTTGCTCGCAAGAATTTAAACAATTGGTTTGTGAACAGAAAATCTTATCGGTGAGGGAGGGTGTAGCAGCGTATACAGAGGATGTCTCGAAGGAGGTGAATCAGTGGCGGTCAAGGTTCTGAAATCGTACAAGGAAGCTTGGGATGACTTTTTCTTGGAAACCAAGTTTGCGTCTTCAATTCAGCACAAACACATCGCTTCTCTACTTGGTGCATGTGTGGAAGATGGCAACCTTATTTTGGTATATGACCTCTTTCCCAGAGGGAGCTTGGAAGGAAACTTGTACGGTAAGAAATTAGAACGAAGTGGTTATCAAACGGGCTCTAGTCATTTGAAATTCAAACGAAGTGCTCGTCACTTGTCTGAATTCGAATTTCATTTCATCTTAGTGCAGATTGCAGTGATGGATGTATACTCCCATGGGAAGTGAGATTCAATGTGGCTGTTGCGGTTGCAGAGGCTCTAACTTACTTGCACAATGAATGCACTCAACCGATCATTCATCGCGATGTTAAATCCTCAAACATTCTTCTCTCCGACGAGCTTCAGCCGCAGGTATATCCATATATGATCTGCCCGCCGTACATTTATGTTTCACTTTCTTTCCAAAATTGTACATTTTTGTGTTGAATCCCGAGTTTATTTTGGTTTGCAGTTATCTGATTTCGGGCTTGCTACATGGGGACCGACGGATTCTGGTTATGTGATAAGTAGTGATGTGGTGGGGACTTTTGGGTACATTGCTCCGGAATATTTCATGCATGGGATGGTGAGTGACAAGATTGATGTTTATGCCTTTGGTGTGATTCTCCTTGAACTATTATCCGGTCGAAAGCCCGTAGATGAGGCTTCGAAAGGACAAGAGAGTTTGGTCAAATGGGTAAGCATTCAATGTTTGTATAGCTTCCGATCCTCTACTCTTTTTTTTTTGTGCATTCTCCTCTGATCTAAAGTTCTTTGATACAGGCAAGAAATTTGTTAGACGTTATGGATCTTAAATCATTGCTGGATCCAAAGTTAAATGGGGACTACGATGTTGCCCAAATGCGCAGAATGGTAATGGCAGCAGGGCTTTGCATAAACCAGTCACCTCGTCTTCGACCGAAAGCGAGCCAGGTACTGAAGCTACTAACGGGAGAGACGGACGCAAATGAGTGTTTTAATCTTCATGCTGTCAAGTCGAGAGAGATGTGTTGTCGAGATGAAGACGACGACCTATTCCCGGAAGTCGGGTGGCGTTCGGTTTCTGCAATGTCCGATACAAATGATGGTAGCATCAGCAGATCGAGTTCAACAAACACAGCATCTAGTGCAGAGAAACCACACCGATACAAGTTAAAGGACTACTTGACTATACCTGACCATTATTCTTTGAGTGAAATTTCTTTCATAAACATGTAAATATACATACATACATATATATATATATATATACACATACATATACACACATACATATATATACAAAATAGACCGATGTTTTTTGTATGAATTAATTGATAAAATCAATTAACGAACGAATAAATCAGTGTTTAGTTGATGCTCAAACAACTGTACAGTTTAAAACCGCTAGTGCTGCCACAAAAGATGGAAGAAACACAGTAGAACGGAACCGTGTAGGGCAATGCACATATGGCGCCCTCAGGCAACAATTGTGCTTTCGGCCACTGCGTGCTACTTGTATGACATGAGACCTCGCTATCAGTTTTTGACCTTTTAGACCAGCATCTGATTTGTGACTGTGTCCCAAAGAGGCATTCTTCGTCATCAGTACCGTCGATTCTCTGTCAGATTTCCACTCTGAATCTTCTCTCCCAACACTCTTTTCACCAATACTTTTGATCCCGTCTGATGTTGTACTGGACAAAGCTTGGTCACATTGTGGAGCAAGTCCTGGAAGTCCAACAGTTGCCTTTGAACTAGGAGGTTGATTGGGTGCAGGCACAACTCGTGCCCTTTCTGGAGGGAGGAAATCTGCCCTTCCGGAAGAAGAGGGCGCAGGTGAGGCATCTGGTTCCCAGGGCTTTCGCAATTTAATGCGAATGATCAAAGGTACTGTCACTTTTCTTTAGGAAACTGTACCAATGGTATTTCAATTTTAATCGACTTAGAGTAATCATTTCTTAACTAAAAATTCATGACCACTGGTCTCTTGACTTGTCAAAACGTACATCTATGATCATTTTTGTCAACTCCGTTAGAACTTCCGTCAAAACGAAAATCTCACTTGAACTAAAAGTCCATGACGAAATTCTCACACTTGACCTAGTTACTAGGCTTTCGTCTCTTTTTGGGTTTGACTTGTTTTATTTGGGCTTTTTCGGAAACAAGGGCTCCTAAACCCAACTGAAAAAAAATCAATATTTTTAGGAATCGTATACCTGCCGACACCAAAACCCTGATTAAACCCCAACAGGCTTCTTCCATTTCAACGAAACCCAGAAGTTGGAGACTTGCGAACGATTTTACAGTGATCCGATTCGTTCACCATGAGAAGGATTAGCGGAATCGCTTTGCTCACCAGAGCCGCCGTTTCTATGGGCGGCGCCACCACAGCCACCTCCGCAACTCAGCACCGTCTGGTTCAAGCAGCGATGTTGAGCACGTGCTCGAATTCCAATCCGCTGTGGTTCACACAGAGACTCGGCGATCGCTTCGGCCTATCGAGACCCTCCACTGCGGCTCCCTGTGCCGGAGGGCACGTGTGCTTCTCCACAAACGCCGCCGCTTATCTGGCTCAGGAGCCGCACGCCCATGAAAAGTTCCTCTCCAAAGACGTCGAGCTCTACCAGTACGAAGCTTGCCCTTTCTGCAACAAGGTTAGAGGTAAAGTATCTGGAATTCATTCTTGAAGATGAAATTTTGCAACTTTCACTTTCTAATTTGGTCACTGTATGATTTGGGAATCGGAATTCCACCAAAATTGATCTTATTTTGGAAATTAAAGGAGTCTGCTTTTGGATTGCGCTTTCGATTTTATGCTATTTGATTGTTTCCGCCATTGAATTTTTCCTGTATCACAGCATTCCTGGATTACTATAACATTCCGTACAAAGTTGTGGAGGTTAACCCCATTAGCAAAAAGGAGATTAATTGGTCCGATTACAAGAAGGTGCCAATCCTGAAAGTCGACGGCGAACAGATGGTTGACTCTTCAGGTTCTTGGACATTTTGTTATTTCCTTACCATTTTGTATCTTCCTGATGCTGGATGCTGTAGTTATTAACCATATCCAATTTCAGATTAAGTTCTTTGTGTATCGTTAAGTTTCCATGTTTTGTTTTGTGTTCACAGATATAATTGATAAGCTGTACCTAAGGATCAACGAGAACCCCGTTTTAAATGGTGAAGAAGAAATGAAGTGGCGCGGGTTAGTTTTTGCTTTCACTATTCTACTTTGTAAACCTTTTTTTTTTTGCACCGTACTAAGGCTCGATACAATAAGAGATATCTCTTGCAGTGACTAGATTTCACTTTGAAACTTTTATTTTGTTTGGTGTTGGGATCACGCGGTTCTTGGCATGGTAATAACTGATTAGTTGCGATGTAGGTGGGTGGATAATCACTTGGTGCATGTTTTATCACCAAACATATATAGAACTGTTTCAGAGGCTCTCGAGTCGTTTGACTACATCACCAGTCATGGTATGATATCGCACCACTTCATTACTGATTTCATTTCTCTTTTGTTTCCAAAATCCCAAATCGGCAGTTATTTATAAACACCTTTCACAAGAGATCTGTTTGTGGAAGACTCTGGCTCAATTAGCGTAAGTTGTTTGTGTGAATTTGTACATCTGTGGTGTTTAGTATTGATGCTGTTATTCGCGATTGGAAGCCTCTAACTCTCATATGTGATTTGAGTAACTAGAATTTTCTTAAACCTACAGCAACAAATGCTCAAAAGTCTCAATTCGGTTCCTTCTGACTGGAACTTAGTTAATTCCAATCCTCCAAAGTCACTTTGGAGCTTGTGCTTAAAGCTGGCTTACCATTGATTTTAAGCAATCCAAGTTCTTTCCCTTAAATGCTTAAATCTCTTGAATTCTCTTACATGTAGGAAACTTTAGTCTGTATGAAAGGATGGTAGCGAAGTATACCGGAGCTGCTGCTATGTATTTTGTGTCAAAGAAACTGAAGAAGAGGCACAATATTACTGATGAACGTGCATCCTTGTATGGAGCTGCAGAAACATGGGTTGATGCTCTCAATGGCAGACAATTTCTTGGTATGCTTATCTGAAACATCATATTTGATAAACTTAAGACTTACCTTATGATTAGAACTAAGAAATTATCGGATAATCTTGTCTTTGATCAGGTGGATCAAATCCTAATTTAGCCGATCTTGCTGTATTTGGTGTTTTGAGGCCCATTCGACACCTTAAATCCGGCAAAGATATGGTGGAGAACACGCGGATTGGTGAATGGTATGCTCGCATGGAAAATGCAGTGGGAGAGTCTGCTAGAGTCAAGGCCTAAAGGCGGAAAAGATTTGCTGGTTCGGATATCACTAATAAATGATACATTGTTTGAACTTTACCTAGTATGTTACTAGTAATATGCATCATCAAAGATTCAGACTTTGCAAGAAGGTTTTTGTTTGTTTGTTTTTAGGTGTTATGGTTTGGATCATTTGGGTCGGAACATGTAGAAGTCATTGTACTGGGACAAATAATTGGACCACGAACAAGCTCAGTCAAGTTTTCCATAAAAAGATGTATCTAGGTCCTCATTTACTTTTCAAATAAATTTCTAATTACAAGCATCCGAACCCAATAGTTATATAATTAAAGTATCGACAATATCAATAATAATACAACGGATTGGTAATCAATAATGTCTCAATATGCTGGTTGGAGTAGTTAGAAGCATATAGCTATCTTATGAAGATTGTAGTAGATGCACGGCAACCCCTACTCACTGCCGTTCAACATATAAGCCTCCTTTTAGGGCATCTCCGCTCGTTTTTGGAGGGCAAGGATAAAGGCAGTGGCAGTGAAATTGCTCTTACTATTCACTATAAACAGTAATTATCTTTGATCCAATCTTCTTCTGGAACCGTTGGAGCTGAATTATTCAACTCTAAGGCCATCTCCAACCGATGGCTGGCCAGAGGGCTCGTTTTAGCCCTCTGGCCCTCCAAGATTCTCCAAGATATTAATATTTTAATGAACAGTACAGGGTCATATTTGCCTCCGTCTCCAACCGAGGGCCAGAGGGCTCGTTTTAGCCCTGTCACAAAAAACCGTCTCCAACCGAGGGCCAAAGGGCCATAGAGCCAAACATAATTTATTATTTAAAAACTACAACTTAATTTTATTTAAAAATCATGTTGGTTAGTGTTGTATAATTTTTATGTTGGTTAATGTTATTTAATGTTGTTTCATATTGTTTAATGTTGTTTCATGTTACTTAATTTAATTTAATGTTGTATAATGGCTTAGGAAGTTATAGGAAAAAAATAGAATTTAAAAAAAATATGAAACAAATTTTGTGAATAGAAGTTATAGGAAAAAAATGGAATTTAAAAAAAAATATGAAACAAATTTTGTAAAATAGAAGTTATATGAAAAAAATATGAACCAAATTTTGTAAAATATAAGTTATAGGAAAAAAATAGAATTAAAAAAATTGAAACAAATTTTGTAAAATAGAAGTTATAGGAAGTTATAGAAAAAAAAAGAAAAAAAAAAGGTTTAAATTCATAAAAAAAAAAAAAAAAAAAGGTTTACAACGGCTAGTGGCGCTAGCCGTTGGAAGTTTAAATTCAAATTGTTATTTCTGTCGGTTATAACCGACAGAAATGAGAAACATTAAAAAAAAAATAGCCAGCCCTCCAGCCCTCTCCGATCTCGTGGGACCCTCCCAGATTCCAGAGCCCTCTGGCCTAGCCCTCGGTTGGAGACGGTTTTAGGGCTATTTTCGGCCCTCTGGCCCTCTGGACCCTTCGGTTGGAGATGGCCTAAGGCTGTTTAACCCAATTGGCAGGGCAAGAGCATTACCGGCGGAGATGCTCTTACACTATATTTGGATGAGAGAAATAAATTTAAAATTTGGGTAAAAATCAGAATTTATAAATTGACATGAACTAATTCTTTTGTTTGGATTCATAAATATAGAAATTTATAACTTCTGCGTGGAAAAAAAACTTGGAATTTGGGACCTTCAATTCCCAAGTTTAAATTCCTTGTAAATAGGTGTCATTTCTCAATTTCCATGATTGAGAGTTTAAAAATAAAACATTCCGTATTCAATTATATTGTTCTTTTAGGTTAACCAAATAAGAAAATTCACAAATTCTAGAAAATAAAATCCGATCATTTCAATTACCATTATTTTAAAATTTCGTAGTAATTTTAAATTTCTTCATCCAAACATAATGTTAGTGCATGACTACGTCCATTCATCCATCCTCATATCTTCATCTTTTATCATGAAAAAAGTCTTCATCAATCGCATCATCAACACCTATAAGATTGTTAATCCTTACCGTAATACATGTGAATGCGTGGCATCTTCTAATTAAGCAGAAATCGAACAAAGCCAGACCAACTATCGGTATACATGGTACAACACGTGAAAATGTAATCTTGGTGGTACCCCTATTTGCAACATGGTTTTAGTATGTAGATTGTTAAAAAAAGCGTGAATTGAATTGGTTGAAATTTACAAAAATAGGAAACAGGGAATGGATAGAAATGCTATTCTTCAGCCCTTCCCGATGACCAAACTGACACTTTCTCCAATCGCTCCGATTCTCTCAATCTCCTCCCCCTCTCCTCTTCGTAACGTCTGACCCTTTCGCGTTTCTCTCTCTCCTCTCTCTCTCTCTCTCTCTCTCTCTCTCTCTCTCTTACTTTCTTTATGAAATCTCTGACCCGATCATTCTGTGACCCTTCTGTCCCCAAATCTGCATGTGTACGTCGTCGTTTTCCCGCCACCCCCACATCTGTCTCCCCTTTTGGGATTTTGGGCAACAGAGAAAAAGACTCTCAAAGCTCCTAACTTTCTTTATTAATTAACCCTTTTTTTAGTTCCTTAATTAGAATTAATTAGTCACAATTAATTTATATTAAGAAAGATTTGTCCGTTTCCTCTCTATATATAAACCACTCTTCCAGTAAAACCAGAAACTCAAAGCAACAAAGAAGGCAAAGGTTATGCCAACAAAGAGAGAGGGAGAGAGTCTAGAGAGAGAGAGAGAGAAAGAAAGGGTCATGCATCTTTTCTGATATAACAAGAACATTGAACCCTCCTGCTTTTCTAAACCTACCCCATCTCGTTTCGTATTAAAAAGTCCCATGAAATATGTGAAGGCAGAAGATTAAGCTTGTCTGAGAAAAACATGGCAGTTCAGGCACAAAGTTTGTATTTTTCTGAAGATTGGTCGTCGGCGGCGGCGCTGCTCCACCCTGTTTCCGGCCTCGACGACATATTTTCCGGCATTCCGAGCCCTCCTCCTCCTCAAAATCACTTTCACCTCCGTCTTCCGGCGGCACAGAATCAGAGTCAGAATTTAAACACGACGGGCTTTGATTTCTGCAACCCATTAGGAGCTTCGGTTTCGCCTTCCACTTTCAGTAGCTTTCTCCCAACGCAGTTCTCGGAAAACTTAGGGGCTCTGCTGGACTTGCAAAGGCACGAGCTCGACTGCATTATTCAATTCCAGGTGATTATTGTTGTTAATTTTCTTTTTCTGTTTTTGGGTTCTTTATTTTTCATGGTGTTTGTTGTGCTAATTTTATTTGTTCTCTCTCAAAAGTTAATACAAAAAATATTTCACTTATAATTGCTTTTGCATAATAAATTTAGAGACGATGACTATAATTAAGAAAAATGTTATTGAGATCATATTTGTAAAATGTTTGATGGTCACCCAAAAAAAATAACGTTAACCAAATATTTCAATAATAATTTAATGGTTGACAAAGGGAGTTTTAACAAAATACACATGGTATGGTTATTTTTTTAATAAAAATCATATTTTTATCTTTAACTGTTACTATTTATTATACATTTAAAAATGATTTTTTGTTAAAAGAGAAGTTTTTTTTTACGTTTCAGTAGTTTTTCGTTTTAACAAAACATTTATAGTGTTGTTTATTTTTAACGAAAAATCGTATTTGTACTTTTAATTGACATTATTTACTATACCTTTAAAATTGCATTTCGTTAAAAGAGAAGTTTTTAATGAAAATAAAATTTAAAGAAAATTAATGAAAATAACTTGAAAATTTAGAATTTTAATCAAAATGATAAAATAATGTTATAAATAAAAAGTAACATGAGTGACTTTTAGGAGGAAAATTTCATTTTCTTTAAAAGTGAACAATATTGAAAATATTACTAAAACTTCTTAAAATTTAAATAGATGATGTCCAACATTAATGTGTATAGAGTGTTCTTTAGTGTTTTTATATGTTTATATTTAGTGTGATTAATTTCTAATTCAATGCTTTTTCTTTAAAAATAGAGTGAGAATTCTTTTTTTTTTTTTTGCTAGAAAAAGAGTAAAAAGTTTACTAAAATAATTTTACAAACTAAGATAACATTACCAATCTCTTCGTAATTTATATTTTCTTATAAGCAACCATGAATAAATGACACCAGCAGTGAACAAATGAGGATTTATTTTTCCTCTGAGAAAATGTTTAAAGATAACGGATACTTTTTTTCTTTCCTCATTTATTTGTTTTCTTGAAAGCAGAGTGAAAAGCTGAAGTTCGAATTGCAAGAGCAGAGGAAGCAGCAACTAGCAGCTTTGTTGAGCAACTTAGAATCCACAACGTTAAATTTAATTAGGCAGAAAGAAGAAGAGTTAGGACAGGCGACAAAGAAAGCGATGGAGCTCCAGGACTGCCTGAGAAAAGCGGAGATGGAAAGCGATACGTGGCAGCGGATGGCGAAGGCGAACGAATCAATGGTGATGGACCTGAACAACGCGCTCGAGCAGGTCAGAGAACGACTGGTTCTCGTCAGCAGCGAAACCGACGACGCAGAGTCCTGCTGTGAAAACAGAGTAGCAATTACGGAGGAAGATCAATTGGCGGAAGAGAAAAGGAGAAAGTTGGTATGCAAAAGCTGCCGCGCGCGGAGCTCGTGCGTGCTTTTTCTGCCGTGCAGGCATCTCTGTTCGTGCAAGTTCTGTGAAGGGTTTCTTGGATTTTGCCCCGTTTGTGGTTCCGCCAAGGAGGCAAGCATGGAGGTCTTTTTTGTCTAGTAGCAAGCAACAGTGCCAAGCAAAAAAGTGCTTCAAAAAAAATCATGGATTTTTAGTATATATTGGATTTTAAAGTGCGATTTTAGATTTCATCCGTCGAATTTCATGGTTTTTTTTTTAGCGGCCTTAATTTATGCAATGAATTTCCATATATTTGTGGCTTGTGTTGTGTATATATTTTGCGTTTTGAGTGGCATGGACGGAGCTAATGAAGGCTCACTTGGTTAGATGCTTCCACTTAAGTAATTCGTTTGTTTAGTTACAGATTACAATTATATAATATACATGGTAATCTTTGAAGAAAATATATGTATCTAATATTCAACATACATTCATTCTACTTATATTTAACATCAAATATTATATAAGTAATATAAGTAATAGTGTTATCATGTATTTATCTTTTTCTCATTATTTTGCCATTTTCCACAAATATATTGAAATTTTTGGAACATTGGAATTGTTATACATCATTATTTGAAACCATGCTATAATAAGGTTTTCTTAGTTATTTTCGGTTGCTCCCATTAGAATAAATTTCTGACTGTCTTAGCCAATTACAGATGAATACGTGTTTAATATATGATTAAAAAGAGAAAGGACAATACTTGTCTGCTAAAAAAATCAACAGTAACTCTTGCTGTTAGCCAATCACAGATGAATACGTGCTTAATCTATCATTAAAAAATTATTTTCTTGTACACATGTCTATTTGTGATTGACCACTAGTAGGAGTTGCTGTTGATTTTTCAGCAGCCAAATGATGTATAAAAGGAAAAATGTTTAAAAAGAAGGGTTGCTTATATGTTTAATGTCATGTAATATTTCAAATCAATAATGCAATAAAATAAGCGCGGGAGAAGCAAGCAAAGTAAAAGGTTTTGCAATAAGCAAAACGCTTTCGACATTCAATTGTCGCGGTGCGGACCGACCATAGAACTCCATTTAAAATAAAAGTATTATTAACTCGATATGTCACGGTGTCTTGCAAACTTGATGAAGGGAGGTGTCTCTCTCAAAAGAGTCTTGGCCTTATAATTCTGCATATACCTGATTTGGGTTGGCATCTCAGAGGATTTGATGCCAGAAGGAGCGTGCATGCTTTTTATACCGTGTGACAACAAGGACAAGGATTGTCTGCCCTTCATTTTCGATGTTCTTTCCGTGCTTTTCTGTTTTGTGTGATCACGATTAAATCACGTCAATATTCTATATTACTATTTATTTTTATCTTATTATATTTATAAAAAAATATAAAATATTAACGTGACTTAATCATGATCAACAACAACAACAACAACAACAAAGCCTTTTCCCACTAAGTGGGGTCGGCTATATGAATCCTAGAACGCCATTGCGCTCGGTTTTGTGTCATGTCCTCCGTTAGATCCAAGTACTCTAAGTCTTTTCTTAGAGTCTCTTCCAAAGTTGTCCTAGGTCTTCCTCTACCCCTTCGGCCCTGAACCTCTGTCCCGTAGTCACATCTTCGAACCGGAGCGTCAGTCGGCCTTCTTTGCACATGTTCAAAATCACCGGAGCCGATTTTCTCTCATCTTTCCTACAATTTCGGCTACTCCTACTTTACCTCGGATATCCTCATTCCCAATCTTATCCTTTCTCGTGTGCCCACACATCCCACGAAGCATCCTCATCTCCGCTACACCCATTTTGTGTACGTGTTGATGCTTCACCACCCAACATTCTGTGCCATACAACATCGCTAGCCTTATTGCCGTCCTATAAAATTTTCCCTTGAGCTTCAGTGGCCTACGACGGTCACACAACACGCCGGATGCACTCTTTCCATCCAGCTCGTATTCTATGGTTGAGATCTCCATCTAATTCTCCGTTCTCTTGCAAGATAGATCCTAGGTAGCGAAAACGACCGCTTTTTGTGATCTTCGCTAGATTGCTCCGGTCATTAGTGTGGATAAGTATATAAATGGATAGAGATAGGAAAGCAAACACAAGATGTACGTGGTTCACCCAGATTGGCTACGTCCACGGAATAGAAGAGTTCTCATTAATTGTGAAGGGTTTACACAAGTACATAGGTTCAAGCTCTCATTTAGTGAGTACAAGTGAATGATTTAGTACAAATGACATTAGGAAATATTGTGGGAGAATGATCTCGTAATCACGAAACTTCTAAGTATCGGAGTGTGGTGTCGTCTTGACTTGCCTTATCTGTCTCATAGGTAGATGTGGCATCTTCTCTGGAAGTACTCTTCCTCCATCCAGGGGTGGTATCTTTAACTGGTGGAGATGCACAAGGTAATGTATCAATTTCACTTGAAGCTTACTTGTAGTTTCAGGCTTGGTCAAGCGCGATACAAACCATGTAGTAGGAGTCCCCCAAGTCGCCGAGCTAGGGGGTCTGCTGAAAGAGGTGACAGACAAGGTAAGCAATCAGAGCTCCGACTGATTGTTCACCTTCTCCCCATCTTGCAGCAGCATGAAGGATAAAGAGAAGAAAAATGAGAAGAGATGATATGAGATACTTTTGCTTTTGAAGAAGTAACTTTCCACAGGCTTATTCTTGAACTGAGCTGGAGGGTTTTCTGGTTTCCTCCAGAGTATAAGGCCGACTGAAGAATTTGAGGGTCAAAACAAGTCCATCAAATCTAGAGTACGTTCCACCCTGCTGATATGGGATACTTTTGCTTTTGACAGAGTAATGAATGTATCGGCACGTGTGCTGTTACACTTGTCTCCACATGCTTCCTTGTATCCTTCGCACTTGCCCTATCTGTTCCTCAAGCAGATGCGGAATCTTCCCTGGAAACATAAGATGTTGAAGATGAGTACTCGAGAGCAATGCCAGGTAAGTAATCAGGTAAGGGGTTCCAGGCAGTCAGTTCCTGGCTGGAAGCTTGATTCCAAGTGCTGACTGATTGTTCTCTTTCTCCTTGTCTTGCAGGTAAAAACAAGGCCAAAAGAAAAGACAGGGAAAAAGCATGATATGGGATACTCTTGCTTTTAACCCTGATGATATGAGATATTCTTGCTCTAGTATAGCTTGTTTGCAGAGGTATTATCGGGGGGAAAGAAAGCTGAATATTTCGAAAGGCTTCGTTGGGAGTGCCCTCTCAGATATGATGAAGAGTTGAGCATTTTTGCAGGTCTGCCTGTCCGTTGGGGATGGAGGTCGACATATATAGGAGTCTCCCTAACAACAAGTAGTAATGCTATTCCTTTACCCTGCTTGGTCATAGCACGGTAGTGGGAGCTGCCAGTTTCACATGTTTTAACTCTGTCAGAGCACTTTGAAAAAGTGGTCTGTGGTATCTGGCTCTCGAGATTCGGAGAACGATGCCTCTTCGATTTTTGAGAAAGCAATCATGCTGGGGGTATGACTCTCGAGATTCGGAGAGCAGTGTCTCTTCGATTTTTGAGGAAGTAATCATGTTGGGAGTCTGGCTCTCGAGATTCGGAGGGTGGTGCCTCTTCGATTTTGGAGCAAGCAATCTTGTTGGGAGTGTTGTCTCGAATGTGAGTAAAGGTTGGGCATGTTTGCTAGTCTACCTTGCCACGAAGCACAAAGGTTGACACACAGGGACTTTCCAATTATCCAGCAATGGTACTGTTCCTTTACCCTCTCTTCGATTTTGAGAAAGTAGTCATGTTGGGAGTCTGGCTCTCGAGATTCGGAGGACGGTGCCTCTTCGATTTTGGAGCAAGCAATCTTATTGGGAGTGTTTTCTCGAATGTGAGTAAAGGTTGGGCATGTTTGCTAGTCTACCTTGCCACGAAGCACAGAGGTTGACACACAGGGACTTTCCAATTATCCAGCAGTGGTACTGTTCCTTTACAGTTGTGGGTAATAATATGGTAGCTAGACCTTCAAAATTTATGTGTCTAAACTTTTGTTAGTGCTGTTTCTTTGCTATTCTTTTACCTTTCTTGGTCAGAGCGATGTAGTGGGAGCTGCAAGCTTCACGTGCTCAACTTTGGCAGAGAACTTTGGCAAAGTTATTTGTGGTACCCATGAGCTATTGTTGCGTGTGGGAAGTGGGTGATTGAACAGTAAGATTCATGTGCTTTCTACTTCACCAGAAGTCTTCGACAGAATGCCCATAATTTCTGCAAAGCTGAGTGTGCGTGTGACAGGTGTTGACAAGGCTAGAAAAGTAGGTGCCTCTTCGATTTCTGAGATCGGCCCTCGTGGTCTCTGAGCAGCCCAGCTTTTGAGAAAGCGAGCGCCTCTTCGATTGATTCGGAGAACGATGCCTCATCGATTTTTGAGAAAGCAATCATGCTGGGGGTCTGGCTCTCGAGATTCGGGGAGCAGTGTCTCTTCGATTTTTGAGAAAGTAATCATGTTGGGAGTCTGGCTCTCGAGATTCGGAGGGCGGTGCCTCTTCGATTTTGGAGCAAGCAATCTTGTTGGGAGTGTTTTCTCGAATGTGAGTAAAGGTTGGGCATGTTTGCTAGTCTACCTTGCCACGAAGCACAGAGGTTGACACACAGGGACTTTCCAATTATCCAGCAATGGTACTGTTCCTTTACCCTCTCTTCGATTTTTAAGAAAGTAGTCATGTTGGGAGTCTGGCTCTCGAGATTCGGAGGACGGTGCCTCTTCGATTTTGGAGCAAGCAATCTTATTGGGAGTGTTTTCTCGAATGTGAGTAAAGGTTGGGCATGTTTGCTAGTCTACCTTGCCACGAAGCACAGAGGTTGACACACAGGGACTTTCCAATTATCCAGCAGTGGTACTGTTCCTTTACCCTTGTGGGTAATAATATGGTAGCTAGACCTTCAAAATTTATGGGTCTAAACTTTGTTAGTGCTGTTTCTTTGCTATTCTTTTACCCTTCTTGGTCAGAGCGATGTAGTGGGAGCTGCAAGCTTCACGTGCTCAACTTTGGCAGAGAACTTTGGCAAAGTTATCTGTGGTACCCATGAGCTATTGTTGCGTGTGGGAAGTGGGTGATTGAACAGTAAGATTCATGTGTTTTCTACTTCCCCAGAAGTCTTTGACAGAATGCCCATAATTTCCGCAAAACTGAGTGTGCGTGTGACAGGTGCTGACAAGGCTGGAAAAGGCTGGAAAAGTAGGTGCCTCTTCGATTTCTGATATCGGCCCTCGTGGTCTCTGGGGAGCCCAGCTTTTGAGAAAGCGAGCGCCTCTTCGATTTTTGAGATCGGCCTTCGTGGTCTTTGAGCAGCCCAACTTTTGAGAAAGCAAACGCCTCTTCGATTTCTGAGATCAACCCTCGTGATCTCTAAGCAGCCCAGCTTTTGAGAAAGCAAACGCCTCTTCGATTTCTGAGCAGGCGCCTCTTCGATTTCTGAGCAGGCGCCTCTTCGATTTCTGAAGCTTCGTCGAGTGCAGATTTTTATAGGGGCTGGCATTAAGTTCCAAAGCACACTTGAATCTCCACCAGTAGAAGCTTCATTCTTGCACTTCTAAGATCTTGATTTGTCCGACCTCTTCTCTCTTCAACACCTTTGAAAATGTCTGGCCCCTCCGACCGTCGTTTTGACT
This sequence comes from Malus domestica, assembly GCF_042453785.1. NCBI lineage: Eukaryota > Viridiplantae > Streptophyta > Magnoliopsida > Rosales > Rosaceae > Malus > Malus domestica. The sequence continues at coordinate 722,298 of NC_091668.1, read as the reverse complement.
TGAACCTTGTTGAAGAGGCAGCCCCGCCTTCTCCAGACAACATATGGCGCCCATCCTTCGTCTCCCCTACTGGTCCTCTTACCGTTGGGGATTCCGTGATGAAGAATGATATGACCGCTGCGGTGGTGGCCAGGAACCTTCTCACTCCCAAAGATAACAGACTACTTTCCAAACGGTCTGATGAGTTAGCTGTTAAGGATTCGCTGGCTCTCAGTGTTCAGTGTGCAGGTTCTGTGTCTAATATGGCCCAACGCCTATTTGCTCGAACCCGCCAAGTTGAATCATTGGCGGCTGAAGTGATGAGTCTCAAACAGGAGATTAGAGGGCTCAAGCATGAGAATAAACAGTTGCACCGGCTCGCACATGACTATGCTACAAACATGAAGAGGAAGCTTGACCAGATGAAGGAAACTGATGGTCAGGTTTTACTTGATCATCAGAGATTTGTGGGTTTGTTCCAAAGGCATTTATTGCCTTCGTCTTCTGGGGCTGTACCGCGTAATGAAGCTCCAAATGATCAACCTCTGATGCCTCCTCCTTCTAGGGTTCTGTCCAGTACTGAGGCTCCAAATGATCCCCCTCCGGTGCCTTCTCTTTCTGGGGCTCTACCGACTGCTGAGACTTCTCCTAAGCAACCTTTGTGAAGGCTCCCTCTTGTGTGCTTATTTTGACTCATGTATATGTACATATTTGTAGCTTATCGGGGATATCAATAAATAAGCTTTCCTTCATTTCAACGTATTGTGTTAAATACACCAAAGCCTTCTTCGCTAAGTTCTTTGAATTTTCTTTTGTTAAAGCTTGTATGTTGAAGCTTTCTGAGTGGAGCATGTAGGTTGGGGTAGTGTTCTCTTAATTTCCCGAATGAGGAAAACTTCTCGGTTGGAGACTTGGAAAATCCAAGTCACTGAGTGGGATCGGCTATATGAATCTTAGAACGCCATTGTGCTCGATCCTGTGTCATGTCCTTCGTTAGATCCAAGTACTCTAAGTCTTTTCTTAGAGTCTCTTCCAAAGTTTTCCTAGGTCTTCCTCTACCCCTTCGGCCCTGAACCTCTGTCCCATAGTCGCATCTTCTAATCGGAACGTCAGTAGGCCTTCTTTGCACATGTCCAAACCACCGTAACCGATTTTCTCTCATCTTTCCTTCAATTTCGGCTACTCCTACTTTACCCCGGATATCCTCATTCCTAATCTTATCCTTTCTCGTGTGCCCACACATCCAACGAAGCATCCTCATCTCCGCTACACCCATTTTGTGTACGTGTTGATGTTTCACCGCCCAACATTCTGTGCCATACAGCATCGCCGGCCTTATTGCCGTCCTATAAAATTTTCCCTTGAGCTTCAGTGGCATACGGCGGTCACACAACACGCCGGATGCACTCTTCCACTTCATCCATCCAGCTTGTATTCTATGGTTGAGATCTCCATCTAATTCTCCGTTCTTTTGCAAGATAGATCCTAGGTAACGAAAACGGTCGCTCTTTGGTATTTCTTGATCTCCGATCCTCACCCCTAACTCGTTTTGGCCTCCATTTGCACTGAACTTGCACTCCATATATTCTGTCTTTGATCGGCTTAGGCGAAGACCTTTAGATTCCAACACTTCTCTCCAAAGGTTAAGCTTTGCATTTACCCCTTCCTGAGTTTCATCTATCAACACTATATCGTCTGCGAAAAGCATACACCAAGGAATATCATCTTGAATATGTCGTGTTAACTCATCCATTACCAACGCAAAAAGGTAAGGACTTAAGGATGAGCCTTGATGTAATCCTACAGTTATGGGAAAGCTTTCGGTTTGTCCTTCATGAGTTCTTACGGCAGTCTTTGCTCCTTCATACATATCCTTTATAGCTTGGATATATGCTACTCGTACTCCTTTCTTCTCTAAAATCCTCCAAAGAATGTCTCTTGGGACCCTATCATACGCTTTTTCCAAATCTATAAAGACCATGTGTAAATCCTTTTTCCCATCTCTATATCTTTCCATCAATCTTCGTAAGAGATAGATTGCCTCCATGGTTGAGCGCCCTGGCATGAACCCGAATTGGTTGTCCGAAACCCGTGTCTCTTGCCTCAATCTATGCTCAATGACTCTCTCCCAGAGCTTCATTGTATGACTCATTAGCTTAATACCCCTATAGTTCATGCAATTTTGTACGTCGCCCTTATTCTTGTAGATAGGCACCAAAGTGCTCATTCGCCACTCATTTGGCATCTTCTTCGTTTTCAAAATCCTATTGAAAAGGTCAGTGAGCCATGTTATACCTGTCTCTCCCAAAAGTTTCCACACTTCGATTGGTATATCGTCTGGACCTATTGCTTTTTTATGCTTCATCTTCTTCAAAGCTACAACCACTTCTTCCTTCCGGATTCGACGATAAAAAGAGTAGTTTCTACACTCTTCTGAGTTACTCAACTCCCCTAAAGAAGCACTCATTTCATGTCCTTCATTGAAAAGATTATGAAAATAACCTCTCCATCTGTCTTTAACCGCGTTCTCTGTAGCAAGAACCTTTCCATCCTCATCCTTGATGCACCTCACTTGGTTTAGGTCCCTTGTCTTCTTTTCCCTTGCTCTAGATAGTTTATAGATATCCAACTCTCCTTCTTTGGTATCTAGTCGTTTATACATATCGTCGTAAGCCGCTAACTTAGCTTCTCTGACAGCTTTCTTCGCCTCTTGCTTCGCTTTTCTATACCTTTCACCATTTTCATCAGTCCTCTCCTTGTATAAGGCTTTACAACATTCCTTCTTAGCCTTCACCTTTGTTTGTACCTCCTCATTCCACCACCAAGATTCCTTTTGGTGTGGGGCAAAGCCCTTGGACTCTCCTAATACCTCTTTTGCTACTTTTCGGATACAACTAGCCATGGAATCCCACATTTGGCTAGCTTCCCCCTCTCTATCCCACACACATTGGGTGATTACCTTCTCTTTGAAAATGGCTTGTTTTTCTTCTTTTAGATTCCACCATCTAGTCCTTGGGCACTTCCAAGTCTTGTTCTTTTGTCTTACTCTTTTGATATGTACATCCATCACCAACAAGCGATGTTGATTAGCCACGCTCTCTCCTGGTATAACTTTGCAATCCTTACAAGTTATACGATCCCCTTTCCTCATTAGAAGAAAATCTATTTGTGTTTTTGACGACCCACTCTTGTAGGTGATCACATGTTCTTCTCTCTTCTTAATAAAAATGTACAAGAAAGGCACTGGAAGTGGAGGGCACACAATCCTTATCCGTGACAGGAAAGCTAACTCTCTCTGTCTCTGTTTTAAATAGGCGTACACAGAGAGCGTACGGTTCTAAGGCAACAACTGACAAAAGGAAAAATATGAAGCAAATTTTGGCGTTTGTAATTATAAGATTACAAGGACTGCAGCTTCTGTCACCACCGCCACTTTTTGGAATCATAATCTTTATTTTCTTCACCGCTTTCAATGAAAGCTTGACCATTTGAAAAGGACACGAGACGAGAGAGTGAAAAGAAGCAAGCTTTGGAAATGCAGGCTGTGCAGCATCTCAGCTGGTGCAAACGAGGCCCTTTTGTTTTCTCACAACCAAATTTGATTAGAGCTATAAATTTGTCCCATACCGGCCATGAGGAGAGCCATCAAGAGGTTTATAAGAAATGGAAATGGTTCCCACACACACACACATTGCCAAGTTTTTTTTAGTAAAATTTCATACTCAGTTTCTCTCAGGTAGCTAAAGTGGGAGAACATCGGCAATACCAACTCATTTGTGTGGAATCCGTTGGCAACCCGTTGGTGTGCTTACACACTCTCATGTGAGAAAAAAAATAAAAAAATGTGTGACTTTGTACACACTAAACAGTAGCGAATCCAAAATTCGATTCTTGTGCGGTCCTAGTATAAAAGGTCTAAGGTTTTTAAATAAAAAAATAGCTTAAAGACCCATACAAAACATTTGGAGGATTTTCGGAAGACATTTACATATATATTTTATGAACTCTGGGTGGTTCTAGGACTACCTAGGTCTCAGTGTGCATCTGCCTCTAACGGTATAAATTTGAGATAATTAAGGGCAGATTGAGCATAGGACCAAATAGCATATAGCCATTTCACATATTTCATTTCAAGTTTTATATAATCTTGCTTAGAATTATGTTGAATTGTACATATTTGTTAATATGAAAGAGTATGAGATTGTTAATTCAACAAACAAAGAAAAACATATTAGAGAAAACAGTGACAAGATTAGAGAAGGGAGATCTTTGTTAATTCACACAAAGCAACTGTTCCCGTAATAAGTACGTGCAGTGGCGTAATGGTCTTTTCGAGAAGGGAGATCTTCTGCTTCTGCTTTTGTTTCTGCATGGAAAATCCCAACGCTGATATATCCCCTTTCCTTTTTCCCAATAATCTCAAAAGAGCAGAAGAGTTGCAGACAGAAGACGGACACCGCTCGATCAGTCGGTCATTCAGTCGTTCAGTGACTGATCTGGTTGTCCTTTTTTCCGCTTTCCATTCTTTCCTCATTTCAACTGGCTGAGAATCGTGTTCCATTTATCCCTGCACCTGCAACACGAAATCACACTTAGGCCAGGCTGTTCGAACGTCATGGTCATGGAGCATTTAGTTTTAGGGAACACTGGAACAAGAAGGTCTGCAAATTTGCTGTGTTAACAAATACAGCTACACAGGAAAACGTTTGACCATGTTTGCAGTCACAGCATCGCGTAATGTTATCTATCTATGTACTAATTAACAACATAGATAATATTAGGTTGTTACCGCAAAACCAATTAGTAGCGGTGAAAGGGAGAAAAAAACAAAAAACAAACTGTAACTTGTGTTTCAAGCATGAGTGAATTTGTTTCGACAGCATGAATGAAATGAAAGTTTCATCTCAAAATTCTCAGAATTGTAAGGTTGACAAACTTATTGAATCACTCTCGATGGGCTTAAGAAATGAGCTGGTATTAGATGAACTCAAAGATATAAGCAGTTTACCCCTTAAAACTGGATTACCTCTGTTGTGTTGTTCATCAATATATTGTTAGGCTCATATATTCATTATATTCTCTCAGATTTGTCCAACCTCCATATTAGAGGTCTCTACCCCTTTATATAGGCCTCCCCTCTTAAGGCCTCTCAAAGTGACATTTAATGTGCCCACAACTTGTACTAACTTACTGACACTTTTCCACCGATTCAGCCAGGCCCTCGTCAACGAAGTGATGTTTTAGCAATCTGGGTGGCGCACCTTTTTTAGGTTTAGGCGAGCCAAGCGTCCCACTCGGACCTTGGTTACCTCGCCTCGTCTTGCTGAGCATTGTCTTGATTGCCTTTACGTCCCATCCTAGGCCTTTGTTATTAATTGGAAGTCGTCGTTTGGTTCGAATAGCACTTAAGTAGTTCTGCCCCTGGATACTTATGCCACAAAGCTGTTAATTGACCCACGTGCACCAAGCTGTCGAGTAATCCTTCTTTTGTCTTGGTCGACCTAAGTGCTCGGGTCGGCTCTCTTTAAACTCCTTGGGCCTTTGCTTGAGCTTATGCCATTGGGTGTGCCTAAAAGGGCCCATTGTTAACAAAATCAGTTAGTGATGAAGAGTAATCAAACTCCTTACAACATAAGCCAATGAACTTCATATGAGAATAGTTAAATTTCATAATGACCAATGTGATTGTGTACATAAATAGTCTTCAAACGGAACGACAACAGATTGGATCGGAGACCAACGTGTCATATACATTCTAATAACTGAGAAAATGTCTCTTTTTTATTTGGTCAAGATTTGCGAAAAATCATCCATACTCATATTTACAAATTATAGTATCAAATGTTCCCATAATCATCTCGCAATGTAATGAATTCTCCATGTGTTAACGTGTGTATCCATTTTATTAATTAAAAAAAATAATTTTCTTGTAATTAATAAAAAAATGTTTTGATCACATTAAGTCAAACACAAAAAAAGGGAGTATTTTTGCTCACCACTATTTAATGTGATGTATGCTCACTATCATATTTATTACCGTTAGATGTGTTTGGATTTCAAGATTCATATAATGGATAGACACAAATCTCAAAATTCAAACTCATATAACGGTGATAAATAGTGTGGTGAGCAAAAATGCACTCCAAAAAAAACTATGGTTAGAAAAAAAAATACAATCAAATTAAGAATCTAATCATTAAACAACCACATAAAAATTAAAAACTTTGATTGGATAAAAAATTGCGAATAAAACACTAATTAACAAAAATATAAATGTATGCAATATTTAAAGAAAATGAAAAACTAAATGGTTACTAGAGAGCCTCGATAAAAGTTCACTCTTAAGTGGGCTCGGCCCATTTGATATGACGGACTTGTAATTCGAAAAAGGTGAGATCAGCCCATTTGTAGTTTCTAAATTATTCTGGATTCGATTCGGGACATCCTTAACTTATTCAAAGCCACACGCAAGACCGTTTGTCAGTTTGCTCCCAGCGCAGAGAAACTCCCAGCGCAACCGCGTTGCTGATTCCTCCTCCGCCTGCTCCGCCTCCTCCTCATCTTCTTCCTCTCTCTGAAACGACCTCGTTGCGATCAGCGATGCAAAACGGGGATTATGCCTCCGCTCCCTATTACCAGTACCCTCCTCCGCATCAAAACCCTAACCCTATCCCTAACCCGGCCGATCACCACCACAACCCCTACGCCTCCGCACCGCCTTTCACCTCCTCCGATTACTCCGCTTATTCCCAATCTTACCCCCCATATTCTCTGAATCCCGACCCTGCGCCTCCCACCGCTCCTTCCTACACCCCTTCTCCTCCAATTTCCAATCCCAATTTGCAAACCTTCAATCCCACGCCTCAGCCGCCTTCTTCTTTCCCTCCGTTCGAGACCCATTCGCCCTATCAACCGCCGCCACAGCAGCAACCGTATCAACCACCGTACGAATATAACCAATCGGCTCCCAGTTACGCCACTTTGCCGCCCTCGATTCCCGCCAACCCTAACCCTAATTCCAACCCCTCCTCTCCGTATTCGTCCGTTTACCAGAGCCCGTTTTCTCAGCCGCCCCCTTCGGTCCCGCCTGTATATGAAAATCCATACGAGAATTCTCTGAAACTGGATCACGGCGGCGGCTCCGGCGGCTCCTATTTAGATGATAGGTATGGGGGATACAACCGAAGCCGATCCGATTTGGGTCCGGATCCATATGGGAAGCGGTATGATGCAGGTCCCGATGCGGGGTATGGCGACGGTGTTTATGCTTACGGAGGTGATAAGGTGGAGCCGTATGGAGCTCGCGGCACCGCACCCAAGTCGTCAAGTTCGACTTTGTTCGATGATTACGGGAGGTCGATCAGTGTCCCATCTGGGAAAACCACGCCGGTGGGCTCGAACAAGATCGTCCGGGCAGTACCCAAGGCCGATACGCAAGAGGACGCGAAGGGTGGGGTGCAGAAGTTTCGGGTCAAGCTGTTGGCTGAAAGTGGAGGGCAGAGCACTATGGATGTCCTTTGCCAGGTATGACCAACGAGATACTGTGTTCTATATAAGTAAAATTTTAACTTTAATTAGAAGCATATAACTTGTTAGTTTCTATTGTGTTTACTGTGATTGGATTTTTCACATTGTTAATTTTCACTTGTGATTGTGTTGTTGTGGGAACGGATTAGTTCCGTTATGTCGTTCAATGCCACTGATTTCAACAGCTTAACTTTGTAGCTTAGGTTACAACTATAATTGGGAGCCTTAGCAGAAGAAATCATGTTTTCACATAAATGTTACTCTAAAGAAATGGCAAATAGGGACTAGATGCTACTTAGAATTAGAGCACTATGGCCTCTTGGTCTATGTTGGAATGGATTACCAAGGTAAGAGTTATAAAAGCACCACCTTGGACTCTCTCCTATTTTTGAAATGCATATTATCATGAAGCTGTTTCTGGTATTCCTCGGGATGATCATCTTTATGTTGGTTTAAAGTATGGGTAGTGTTTAGAATGCCATCCATTGCTCTTGTTTAGTTCCTTCCCCCTGCTTTCTTTCAAATCTTTCCTATTGATTTGTTAAGATTTGCTGATACTAAATTCTATATCAGATTGGTTTGGATGGTATCCGTATGCTTGATCCTGCTACCAGTCGGACATTGAGAATATATCCCCTCGACACCGTTACAAGATGTGATGTAAGTTCACTTTACTTTAGCATCAAGTTCGTTAAGGAACTTTTAATTTATGTATTGAGGTAAAAGTAATTTGTATGTTTATTTTTCTTCTCAAGCAGAAAACCGACTCATCTACCTTCGCCTTTTGGTCAAAGAGCTCTGTGGATATTGAGCCAAGGCGTATTAGATTGCAGTCAAATAGTTACACTGCCAACACCCTTTTGGATACAGTGACTGCTGCAACTGTACAGGTTGGAAACTTGGGAATTTTGCCTTTCCCCTTGTCTTAAAAGATTAATCGTGCCCCTTATTTACTGACAACATGTGATTAATTATGGCCTAGGAGATGTTTTCCTTGTTTCTGCTCCTGTTATTTGACATGTTGTCATGTAGTAAGTATAAACATTGATGTGCCTTGGTTCTATGTGAAAATTAATAAAGGTGGGCTGGTTTAGTCATTTTGTGTTTCAGTTATATGTGTTCATTTTGAGTAGGGTGGTAAACTACAGAGATTGACTCATGTGTCTGAACTTTTAGACTCGGGCCTGTATTTCATATTGATCAAATAGGCATGAGTAGTGTACTTACATGAGGGGTAGTGTTTTGTTGTGAAGTAATGCCAGCTGATTTCTCTGTGCAAAATTGCATGAATATCAAATGTATTCCTTCAATGCATAATCTCTAATGAACTCTCCATCATTCATTTTGCGAACTAATTGAAATTTGTTATCAACATCTGTTTGGCCCTCTTATTTTGAAAATAGAACTATGAGCTTACTGTATGTTTATGCTGATATTATGATTGGGTGGTTATGTCTTTATTAAATTATATGCTTTTATTGAAGATCTGAATGATGCATAATATGGTTCATGTTTATGTCCACAAGACTATGTTTAACCTTAGCAGAGAGATTTTGAATGTTGATTATTTTTAGTGATGTATTGTTCTTACCCCTTGTAACACAGCTTAAGGAAATGGGTGGAAGAATCAGGCCAACGGAATCGGGAAGGCCAAGCGAACAGTCTACAGAGAGAAAGAAAGGATTAACCGATTGGATGAACATTATAAAACCGGGAAATGTGGAGAAAGATCATTGGGTAATATTAGCTTGCCTTCCTTCCACTTTTGTTTGTTTCAATGGAATGATATAAACGTGGTAGTGCTTTATATGTCTCCATGTACACCTTTCAATACAGGATATGATTGTTGCAGTTCTTTTGGTAAGTAATAAAATAATCTTGTTCTACTCTTTCTTATTTCGTTACTGCTGTTTTTTAGGTCCCCGATGAGGCAGTTACAAAATGCACGGCCTGTGTGTCAGATTTTGGGGCTTTTAACCGTAGGGTATGTCTAGAGTTAAAGCGGCATCTTTATTGTTGGTTGTTCATGTTCTCTTCATTTGAACTTATGGATTTCTCCCTCATTTCAGCATCACTGCCGGAACTGTGGAGACATTTTCTGTGACAAGTGTACCCATGGCAGAATTGCCTTAACTGCTGAGGAGAATGCCCCGCTGGTTCGAGTTTGTGACCGATGCATGGTATGTCTCTAAACTTCTTTAGGGTATATCACTGTTAGCTGATGATATTATACCAATTACATCAGTAGTAAGTAGAGGGGTGTGGACTGGACTGAAGATTCCATTTTATATTTTCAACATTTCAAATTTAGTGTGGCAGAATCAAGATTTTATATGTTGTCATTATCCTTTGTAGGCTGAAGTGACTCAGAGGCTCAGTAATGCCAAGGAAGCATCTAGTAAACCTGCAGGACTTCATAGTCATGAGGATCTTGCCAAGAAGCTTCAGGTGATTTCAGTGTTGTGTTTGTCTTTTGCTTCTACCAAGCCAATCTGCACATAATTGACATATTATATTTCCACCGAAAATAAAATTTATTATGAATATGAGCTGAATTTCTTCTAAAGTCTGGATCAGTAGAGTCATTTTTTTATACGCATCTGTTTTGCATGCTCGCACTTCCTTTTTTGCTTCATAAATTCTTTTTTTTTTTGAACAGGAGGAGTTGGAAAGGAATCGCAAGGAATCTTCAGGTAGTTTCTTTGCTTGTGAACATTAGACGTTGGAAATATGAGTAGACCCTCCATTGAAAAGAATTTGTTTTGGATAACCTTGTACATGTTCAATGTTTGAGTTCAATAAGTGGGGTTAGTTTTGTAGCATTCAAATATTAGCTGAGGAGCTAGAGTTGTATAAATGTTAATAATTTGCAATTTTGCATGTTCATGCCTCAGGTTCAAAGTCCGATGGATCTGGGAGGAGAATGAGAGAAGTTGCCTGTCCTACATGCACAGTCCACTTGCAGGTAATATATTATATAGAAGTTGAACTGATTTTGAAGGAGGTTTAAATCTCGCACTTACGTAGTGTTTGTGGAGTAGTGGTGTGTGCATGTTTATATTTTTTGTGTATGTGGTGATGACATTACTGGAATTGTTGTAGGTTCAAGTTCCCAGCTCGGGGTCGGAGACCATTGAATGTGGGGTTTGCCAGAATCCATTTCTTGTGAGTGCTCATTGATTCGAAAACAGATTCTCACGACAGCACTCAATTGATATCTATGAAGTTTCCTGGTTCAATTAGTTTTATTGGATTGCTTATGTTTCCTAATAATTTGGAAGAGCTTTTGCATGTCGGTGTTTTTTCTGCGTTGTTGTTTGACTGGATGGCTGCTGCGTTCTGCTGTTTAGAGTGTGTATATTAAGTTTTTACTTGAAAGCCCCATCAAACTGAGTCTTGCCGTCTGTATGTAAATTGATGTTTATATTTTTACTTCTGTATATCAAATTCTTGATGCTCTACTTCTGTATATGTTACGGTTCATCAGTGTTGACCTTGTTTGATGAGGGATTGTGCCGTGTTTGCGATCTTTTGGTTCGATGTGCTCATCCGTGTAGTAATTTGATTAAATGTGGGTGATTACGATGTATTAACAAATGTATGAATTGAAAGGCTCTATTAGAAAAAAACTTTCTCCCCTGTTGCTGTAATCCTGTAGACTCTGGTTGTTTATGTATGTATTTGAGATTTGTGGTGTTTATAATTGTTAACGCTTAAAACTGGTGAGGCTAACAAAAGTTCGATGGATCAAGTGTTTGTCCTTGATGGACTTGCCCAAGATTTCAACGGTTCACCTTTTAAAACTAAAACTAAACTACGTCCACTGAGTTTTTTGTAGACACTGGGAACAAGGTTACAAGTGGGTTCGGCTATAATAATACAAATTCTCTCCCAATTCTATTAAGGAGTACTTGTCTTTCTTAAATAGGAAAATTAATGAAAATGATTTGATAATTTTTGAATTTTAAAGATAAAGATAAAATAAAGAGTAAAGTGAATAGTATCAAAATTGATTTTTTTAATATTAAAATATGATTTTTCGTTAAAATGAACAGTACCAGAAGTTTTTCGTTAAAATTTTCTTCTTAAATAGGCCTTCCTTTGAACCTTCAGGTTACGATCCATTACTTCCTTTGCATTTAATGATTCGAATTCATAGATTAGACGTTGTAGCTATTTGTCTATTCTTTAGCTGACACGTGGCAATAGCCCTTCCTTTGAACCTTCAGGGTAGGGATGGGCAAAATATCCATGGGTATGGGTAACCACGGTTACCCGTCCATTTAAAGTTGATGGTTATGGTTATGCCGTTTAAACAAATAAACGGTTATGGGTATAACCGTTTATCCATGAAATTTAAATGGGCGGTTATGGGTATTATCTGCGGTTATAACGGGTATCCATCGGTTATGGATAATATTCATGGTTATAACGGGTATCTATTTACCCATTTAATTTAATATATGTAAAATAAAATTATAAAAAAAGTAAAAACCCTCAGAGTTACAAATCCGTCACTCTCTTTCTCTGCCTCTCGATTTCGTCACTCTCTCTCTCCGACGCTCTCTCTCTCCGTCGCTCTCTCTCTCTCTCTCCGTCATTATCTCTCTTCGTCGCTCTCTCTTTGCGCCTCTCTCTCCGTCGCTCGCTCTCTCTCTGGGCCTCTCTCTCCGTCGCTCTCTCTCTGCGCCTCTCGACTTCGACTCGACCACACCTCGGCGACCTCTCTCAATCGCAGTGAGAATTCCGCCATGGCCAAAAGCTCGTTCAAGCTTGAACATACTCTGGGTATGCTTTTAATTTTTAATTTTGTTGGGTTATTTGTATGGTTTCTGGAATGCCCATATGCCTGTTTTGGTTTCTTTTAATTGGCTGATTGTAGTTTTTGATGTCTTGTTCTTGAACACCTGAATTATGGATTGTGGCCCTTTTGGATTGAAGGATGATTTGTAGATAAAAGTTTATGTCTTTTCAATTTTATAAAACAAAAGTTTGGGTTTTTATCGATTGCTTCTGCTTGGTATTGTTTAAATTTTAGTATTTGAGTTTTTTTATCGAACTTGTTCTGATATCAAACTTGTTTGTTCAATGGAATTAAGTCGTGGGATTATAAATCATCAGCCTTTGTTTGACATGAGTTTTTCTATCGAACTTGTTTTTGATAGAATTAATTTGTGGGGTTGTAGATTATCAACCTTTGTGTACAATCTTATCAATAGCATTTGTTTGGTATTTTAAATCAGTCTCAGTTTTCTATCCCACGTTTACCAAGTTGGAACTTCCAACTTCCTCAGTCCCGATTGTATGTAATGGGTAGCTAAAATGTATTTATAACGGTGTTTAATTGTCAAAAAATAAAAATTATGACAAATTTTTCTTTTGTAATTTTCAATTTGTTAAAAAAATAATGTAGATGGGCGAAAAAAGAGGGTAAATGGGTTAAAAAGGACAAACGGTCGAAAAAATGGATAAATGGGTAAATGGTTATGGTTATGGTTAAATGGGTAAATGGATGGGCGAAAAAAGAGGGTAAATGGGTTAAAAAGGACAAACGGTCGAAAAAATGGATAAATGGGTAAATGGTTATGGTTATGGTTAAATGGGTAAATGGTTATGGGTAAATGGGTACATGGTTATGGGTATGGATAACCGTTTATAAACGGTTATGGTTATGGGTATAATCATTTATGTAATTACCCAACGGGTAAACTGTTATGCGGGGATGAACATAAATGGTTATGGGTAAATAATCACGGTTACCCGCCCGCCATAACCATTGCCCATCCCTACTTCAGGGTTACAATCCATTACTTCCTTTGCATTTAATGATTCGAATTCATAGATTAGACGTGGTAGCTATCTCTCTATTCTTTGTTGACACATGGCAATAGGCCTTCCTTTGAACCTTCAGGGTTACAATACAATCCATTACTTCCTTTGCATTTAATGATTCAATGGATTGTTTGCCCTACCATTCCCATACCCTTTTTATACCATTCTGTTTTATACAGTCACGGTTAAGTTACGTCAACATTTATTTTTTTATCTTATTATTTTTATAAAAAAATTAATATAAAATGTAAACTTGACTTAATCATGATCGCACAAAATAGAAAGGCATGAGGAGGATATGGGAAGAGGAGAGCAGACAATTCATCTCCATTCATATATTAGACGTGATAGCTATCTCTATATTCTTTAGCTGACATGTGGCAATAGGCCTTCCTTCGAATTCATATACTCTTAAATGATATACTTTATTCGAACAATAAAAAATAAAGATGTATAATTTGATGATGATGTCTGATGATAACCATACAAAATACGAACTTCCATTATTTACAAGTTCCAACTCAACACATGCTAGCAATACAGATTGGACCATAATTTTGCAGAGGGTGCTTTTCTACTCGGGACACATTTAATTTTTGGTTGTTAGATTCTTGATTGAAAATTTAATGACTAAAATTTAACGATTAAAAACTTTAGTGTATGATACACTGGACTCCAGTGACTGGAGTATACTAGAATTTTGGTAGGCTAGTGATCGAACAAGAGGCTTGAAAAGTTATGGGTTAAGCATCATATCTTACTGAGCAAAGGATTTATAACTAGTGATTAAGAGAATTTATCATCCACTCAAAAATCTGGTGTGTTTGAATTCTACTCTCTTGATATTGTTTGCATTAAAAAAAAATCATAGTTTAATGGATAGGGTTTTGTGATTAGTAGGTAAAATGTCAGATTTATGGATTTAGTTGGTACGATATAATGTCAAATTGATGGGTTTAGTTGGCACGATCCAACTGCTTTGTATATATTAATCGAATTCAAGATTTTGATCATAATATATGGTGAACTTACCAGCATATATAAAGTGAAGATGCAGGAAAATAAATTATTATTCTGAAATAATGATTCGTGCCCGTAGCTGGTGCTTTTTGTTGAGCAGTTGACACACTGCAATTAATTTGGCGAGTAGCGCGTGGAATGAGACCACCAAAACGTGGAAAAATAAAGTAACCTACATTTTTTTTTCGTGTTGAAAAAAATTGAGGAGGAGAGGCTACTTCATCTCATGTTAGAATATTCTATAAATCTCTTTTAGAACTTACATAAGAGGTTTTAGTTTCGTTTTTTATTTTTACATATCGCCTATTAAGAGAGATTTTCGATGATGGAACTCGAACTTAAGTTTTAGTCTACTAAAGAAAACGATCATTACTAACTCAACTAATCATCATTTACATTAAGTAACCTACTTCACTCACCCAACTGAGCGTCCTTTAATTTCCCTCCTTTTTGGTTATAGAAAAGGGAAATAATTAATTTAATTAGTGAAATGGTTCTTTTGGTTGCTTTTTTTGGTCTCTTTTTCTCCTTCCAATTTTGTGGAGGTTTAATAAATTATGATGTTACGTCAGCTTGCATGCAATACGACCTCAAGATCTTACGTAGACTGCAGGCAATACCCTGTTGGGTGTTTTAGAAAACTCTTGCCAGTAGTTGATTCCCAGAGCATCCAACTGTACATTTGTGGTTCGAGGGATTTCCTTTTGAAGAAGGTAGCCAACCACCTCTCATAAAGAAGCAAGATTAGCTTACTAATTGTGGGAGAGAGGGGGTAAAGGCTTAAAGCTCTACCGGGACCCTTCTCACTCTTATTGGGAAGATAAGACGCTATTTCGGTATAGTTTGATGACCAAATTTTAAGGATCTTGGTTCTTTCCATCAGTTTGGTGTGGGAGGAGCGTGAAGTTGCAACAATAACCTACGACCCAATCTTAATGTGTAATTTGATTCGTCTAATTCTTTAATTATATGCTAGATTTTTTCGACTACAACTTTTGAAGAAAGATAAGATTCCAACGTAAAATTAGTTGGTAATAAATAAGTAGTCTAACTTACTTATAAGCCCATGTAAAATCGTTTTTCCATCAATGTGAGATTCATTCTTAACAAGTTTTTTTACGTGTGGTTAATTTTCAACTCAAGCACGTGGGAAACATAAACGGGTGACATGAAGCATGTGTGGCACATGTAGTCATTGAACTTCATACGTAAGACAACATGCTCTGTTATTATAAATAAAGTTGAGGTTACATCTTAAAATTAATTAACAATATGGGGAGTAGCCCAACTTAAGCCCTTACAAGTTTTCTCCTTTCAGCGATGTGAAACTCTTTTACATCCACACATGCATTCTTATGTGTGATAAAAACTAAACACATAGATAACATGAATTAGGTGACATATAACACGTATAGCCGTTAAACATCACACATGATCAATCTGCTCAAATATCATTAAAAAAATAAAATAAAGTTCCACCATGAATTGACAATATTAAAGTATCATGTCCTACTTACGAACAACTCTAGTACAAGTTTTTCCTTTCAACTTTGTCTTTGTAATTGAATTCTTCTCTTTTAATAATTTTATTCACTTTATAACAAAAACAGGTTGAGTATCCCAAGATTACTACAACAGTTGTGCCAATTAAACTTGTGCTCACTGTTTCTTCACCTACAATGCCTAAAATATACTTCTTTAATTAAAAGATCAAGTTTATGACACTGATGAGATAGGTACCTTTTGTGATATACAAATATATTATGCTGAATCGAGGAGTGTATACGATTTTTCATTGGCCAAGTAGGTATGTGTGATGCAACCTACATGCAACAGACCATGTGGCTGATCAAGAAATCATAAATAACATTTTAAAATGTTTTTTAGTTGAGAAATAATGACATGTATATGGCTAGCGGGTAACTGGTCTGCCTTACTTAAAGAAGTAAAGCATTGATTTATGGTTTGTAAACGTACGTAGTGTTTTAATGAAGAAGCTTAAATAATAGGAAAATTATTTAAGGAAAACTAATGAAAAAGATTTAAAAATTTTGAGTTTTAACGATAAAGATAAAATAAAGAGTAAAGTGAATAGTATCATAATTAACTTTTTAGTATAAAAATATGATTTTTCGTTAAAATAAACAGTACCGAAAACGTTTCGTTAAAGTTCTCAATTATTTATGCATACTACCTGTGTTCATAGATGTTCATTTATTTTCATGTACAAAATTTAATCGTTAGAAAAACACAGAGATTTGCGCGGATAGAAATCCGAGTGTGTAATCACTTTCGAAACATAATTGAGTAGGGTTGGGTTTCCTCTGATTTGTTTGTTTATTTTTCTTATAAGTGGACAAAAAAAATCTTTAAACCGCAATACTAGCGACCTCTCTAATGTCTGATAAGTAACTTTCATTCCTGGTGGCAAAGAAAAGAACGTCTTTTACATTACTTTCCAATTATTTATTTATTTACATATATAGAGAAATGATGGCATCTTTGGAGAGAATTTTTTATGTAACTGACACACAAAATAGTACACAATGTGTTATTACACAAATAGTGAGACATGTGTGTTAAAAAGTTAATAATTTAAAAAATAAAATTTATCATCACTTAAAAAAAAAACACATAATATATTATCCATATTTCCTTCCCAATAAAAAATTTCTCCACATCTAGCACTGGAAATACGCAGTAACACATGCAAACTGTACGTACTTCTAGAAATTAGGAATCTTGAAGGCTAGTATTAAAAAAACCTGTAACAAATTCAACTGAAATGACTGCAGTAAAAAACAAATCTTGGTTATTTATTGTTTTTTCTTAGAATTTTAACGAAAAGTTATAGATATTGTTTATTTTAACAAAAAATTATATTTTTACATTAAAAAGTCAGTCATAATACTATTTATTTTAGCATTTATTTTATCTTTTTCGTTAAAACTTAAAGTTTTCAAACCATTTTTATTAATTTTCCTTTTGTTTCTTTCTCTGTGGTAAATGGAGAAAAGCTTGGATATTCTGAAGTCTCCTGTGAGAGCAGTCAGCGACTAAAAATAGGGCAATGTCGCGACATTTTCACATCTTGTCTATATAAGGCACAAAAATGCACCTGGAGGAGCATTAGAGTGAGACCAAAGAGTCTTCCAAAATAATGGTATCAGGATTATTTGTTATGGAGTCTTCTTCCTCTTCTTCTTGTCCTTCCCAGTTGCTGTCGTCCCGGTTGATATTATGTGTTTGTGTTGTAGTTTTTGGTGTTTTCCAGTACCCTACAGCCACAGAGGGACTGGTGAAGCTGCCACCAAACCAGACTGTTCCGGCGGTGATAGTGTTCGGCGATTCGATCATGGACACGGGCAACAACAATGATCTCGAGTCACTTGTTAGGTGCAATTTCCCTCCTTATGGACTAGATTTCCAGCAGCACATGCCTAGTGGCAGGTTTGGCAATGGCAAAGTGCCCTCAGACCTCATAGGTATAACAAGCCTCTCTCGCATACAAATATACATTCATCCATTTCGTTAAATTCATATATGTGTGTGTGTCTGATGTGTACCAACTGTAGTTTTCATCTTCGACGCATGAGGGTTTACGATCGGAACTGATTTATCCATCATGGAGAGAGATGTCCTCGCCGATAATCACAGTGTGTGCATGACATATTTGTATAGCAGTTGTCTGTCAGTGGAGAGAACGTTTACTGTGAACCTCCCTATAAGCCTTCATACACATATTTGTATAGCAGAGCATTTTTACTATTTAGATTTTGTCTCGTTCTAACAAGGGTTCGAATTCTTTCTCCTTCTTTTGGTACGGTTTAAAATAAAAATATCGATTGTAATAAAGGGAAAATAAAAAAATAACAATTTTAAGCTTTCCAAATTATTCCTTGTTTATGTAGAGCTCAGAAACTAAATTTTTTGTTTGGTATATCTTGTATACCTATATGCATGCATGTATTTGATTGCGGATGGAAAAAAATGAGTAAAGATGGCTCCTGGACTCTGGGCCAACTCGCATGTCACCAATGACCTCAACAACCTCTCTCTGTCTCGAGAGTATCATGGTGGTGATTCCGTTGACACAAATAACATTATTTATCCTTTTACACGTATTTCATCTCTTAGAGAACCAAAACCGTTTAGCCATTTGGTGTGACAATTATGCTACCAAGATTGCACGTCTACATATAGAAAATAAAAAATTGTAGATCCTTTATCTATATATTATATGCAAACTCACATCATGCACATATTCAACCAAGATAGCTATGGAGTTTAATTTTTCTTTATTTATAGAATAATTATGTAGTATTTCATTTTTTTTACGTTTTACTTTACAACCTTTGTCCAAATTAAAATTAATTTAATATTATGTTACTTTCCTTATGTTGAGTTACTTTCTTAACACTAACACTTGATAATTATCTACATTTACAAAGTTATTCGAAATAAGAATTGGACAAAATCCATGCTGGAAAAATTTTAAATTAATATTTAATAGTAACAAAGTCTTAGTATTTCTATCTACATTCATTTTGGTTTATGATGATCAGCGTCAGAATTGGGAATCCGAGAGTATTTGCCGGCATATTTGGATCCAAATCTACGACCTCAAGATCTCCCCACTGGAGTTGTCTTTGCATCAGGTGGTACCGGATTTGACCCTATGACACCCCAAATAGCGGTACGTTAATATAACATGCGCGCACCCATGAATATATCAATAGATTAAATTGCTTTGCTCATAAATTATAATTTTTATTTATCAATCCTTATTTCTGCATAATTTTGATAAAATGCAGTCAGTTATATCAATGGATGATCAGTTGAAAATGTTCAAAGAGTATATAGCGAAGCTCAAGGGCGTTGTTGGAGAAGAGAGAACCGAGTTCATCCTATCCAAGGCTCTAGTTCTGGTGGTTTCCGGCAGTGATGACATCGCCAACACCTATTTTGGCATTCGCATAAGACAAGCGCAGTATAGTGTTCCTGCTTACACTGACCTCATGGTCAACTCTGCATCTAGTTTCGTCAAGGTAACAAGAAATTTGAACAGATATTACCTGAATTTTTTTTACTTGAACTGAAAGTTCTGTGTGATTACTACTTACATTAAAAAAAAAATTATATTAACCACACAAATTTCTTACAGTTTGATATCGATCTATGTCCACTTCCATCTAATTTTTCGTCAAATAATGGCATTCAAGTCCATTATTGTCATGACGGAAATTGAGGGTCCATATTTTCTGATGAGTTTTAAAGAGAATTGAGGGAAACTACAAAGCTTTTTGACAAAGAAAAATGTCGTATAAACACCTATTTTGGCAATAATATAGTACCTTAGCTGTTCGTGGTACTTCATATTCATCTTTACCTCTTATACACTCCTATCAATTTTTGACCGTTGGATTGAATGAATTTGAAGAAGATAAATAGACAAAAATTAACAAAAGTGTATGAAGGGTAAAAAGGAGTGTGCAAATAACACTACCCTACCATATATGACGAGAATGGTCTTAAAAAAACATGCACCGATTCGTTTCGGTGACAAGTAGCAAGACAACATAGAGGTGATTAACTTTTAAATTTCTCTATTTCAATTTTCCTTTATAATAATTGACCCACTAGATTAACAAGTTAATCAATAGGATTCTCTCCCCTCCAAATTTTCTTCCTTTCCAGTTTCCTTCTATTTGAACAGTCACGATTAGTTACGTCAACATCTTGTGTTGACTTCTTTATAGAGAAAGTCAAAGAAAAAAGTGAGAGAGGAGAGGAAAGGAGGAAGGGGAGGGATTTAGGAGAGATTTTTCAGTGTGACCGGCACACGAGATAGTACACCACGTGGTACTATACAAATGGTGAGATATATGTGTTAAAAAATTAATAACTTAAAAAATAAAAAATTTCACCACTTACATAAAAACACGTAGTGTACCATTCATATTTCCATCATAATAATTTTTTTTTTCAGGATTTAAAATGGAGAGAATTCTACTCCGTTAATCAAATCCCTTATTTACTAACAATGATATGGTAATTACTTATTTAGGAATTGTACAAACTTGGGGTGAGAAGGATTGGCGTGTTCAGTGCACCACCAATAGGATGTGTGCCTTCACAAAGAACTTTGGGTGGAGGAATTCTGAGAGGTTGTGCAGAAGAACACAACGACGCGGCAAAGTTATTCAACATCAAACTGTCCAGCTCACTCAACTCCTTAAGCTCCGCCCTGTCTGGCAGTAAAATCGTCTACGTGGATGTTTACAATCCACTGCTTGATATCATTCTCAACCCTGCCAAATATGGTAATTATTCTAATTAATTAATGCATTAGTTGATGAGATTAGTTTAATATTTTGTGTTAATAATGATATTTGGGTTAATGAGTTTTAGGTTTTAAAGTTGTGGATCAAGGTTGCTGTGGTACGGGGGAAATAGAGGTAGCAGTGTTATGCAACAAGTACGATTCTACGTGTGAAAATCGATCCGATTATGTGTTTTGGGACAGTTATCATCCTACAGAAGGAACCTACAACATACTCATCCCTTCACTTATCAATAAATATATTAACAACTTCTTGAGCGATTGATTAATGAAATAATATTGTCGCCTTTTTAAGTCCAATTAATCAGTTGCCTTACATTTTAATATGGTCGTTAAAATCAGTATATAAAATATTATGATATCATGAATTGATCGATTTGTTTATGCTCCTGGCTAATCCTCAGTCCTCATTGTCAAGTCATGCAATCAGCTTTTCATCTTTTTGGAAGAAAATGTAATAATAAACATTGTAATATTCTAATTCCTTCAGTTTTCGTCTCTCATTGTTCTAGGGGGTGTGCTATCCACACACTCCATTTTACTTCTCACACATCCCTTGATAATTTTTGTCCGTTGATCTTCTTTAATTCATCCGATCCAACGACCAAAAATTAAAAAGGTGTGTGAGAAGTAAAATAGGGTGTGTGGATATCACACCCCTTGTTCTAGTGTTAGCTCAAGAGAGTGCTTTCGTCCTATTAAAGTAAATAAATTCAAGTAGTGCTTTAAAATTTTAAGTTAAATTCTTAATTGTCCTTAATTAGGAAATTAAGGGACAGTTTGAAATTGTTATGGTTTGAAAAAAAAATTGCTTATGATGCGCTTTAAAAATAATCAGATGTAAAGTAAAGCTGATGACATTTGATTGATAATACTTGGGTACTCACTAGTAAGTACTGACCTTTTGATTTTGCCCCATGATATTTTAACACAAGTTTTATTAAATGATGGAGATGTTATTATTCTTTTGGGCTTTAAAAAACTAAAAACACGTGACATCTATTGATTGGACCAAATCACAAAGAGGGTACATAACGGATCCCTTTCCACCTGATCGACCAAATCAAAGGATCCACGTCCTTGAAATTTGATCTAACGACTAAAGTTATCCATTTTAGATGGCCACTTGGCGTGCAAGTTACCCCACACACACACACATAGAGATATATATATATATATATATATATATATATATATATATATATATATATATATATATATATATATAGGGTAGCAATGAAATGAAATAGTTGGTCATGATTGTCCACGCTTTTTATGAGCATGATTGACCATGCTAAATTCTCAAAGCTTGCAATTAGCCATAACTCTATGTTAGTGAGTCTAAGATACTTTTCGAATAGTTCACCATAATTTTTTCAAACAAACATGACATGTTTTTAATTGGCCAAAATTTAAGAGTTGTACCAAAGAGAAGTAAATAGGTTCTGAAAAGGAAGTCAAAAATCCAAAATAACCTTAAACATGAGTCATGTGAGGCACATGTCTTACATTGGATAGAAAACTTAACTGTGTTAGGGTGATGACAAATTAATGATTTTGGAAAGTTAATATGATAAGTTACTTAAAATTTTAGTTCATAGGACAAATTAAAAAAGATGCATGTAAGGTCATATGACACTTCAAAAAAAAATTTCCTAAATTTTTGGGTGAAAAAGTTACCCAGAGGGTGAGAGATGCAGTTTGGGGATTAGATGCAAGCATTATTACGACGTAATTAAGTACAATGTGACTTGGAGGACAATCAATTATTTCTTAACGATCAAGTGCTACAAAAAACAAATAGCTAGCAGAGATCGATGAATTATCAATTGGCAGCACTAAATTGGTTTTCATGCTATCGTGACGATCTATGTGAGAAAATTAAAACATATGGTTTATTATAAAACAAAAGCAAGAGTACATTTCATTGTAGTACTAGCTACCTAGTAACTTGAGTAATATGTTACTTTGTTAAGAGTTCATGAGCAGAACTTGGCCTTAAAAATCGCGTTGTAAGGAACTGGCGCCCAAGAAATCTTAAACCACCCCATGATATATTATTTTTCCGATGTTAAACAATTAGGTCCCAACATACTCATGAACGGTATATATCCGAGTCCCGTTACGATTTATAACTAATGAGCGCTTATTAGGAAGTTACATTAATCCATGAATGAAGATCTAGGTCCATGGATATTTTGATAATTAAAGTATTGAGACAGCTAGCTCAGGTTTACTTTATATATGATATATATCTATATATATTTACAAAATTTCGACATTGAAGGTGTCACATAAATTAGAATAATTTGGGAAGTTTGGTTCGGTTGGGAAGCTAGCGGAGCGAGGTCGATGAATAACTAGTGGTAAGTAGTAGCGAGACAGAAGCCAGAGGTAGTTCTTGACAATGAAATATTGTGAAGAACATTTGAGTTTGTTGTTATTAAATGTTGTTGAGTACTTATTATATATCATGGAATTAATACATAATGTTGATTTTATAATATACGGTCCAACTCGCAAGACAATGAAGGCGGAGGAGGAAGAAGTCCATATATATTTGGACCAACATTGGCAGGACCAGTAGCAGTGTAGTACACTTAATCTTGCTGCAGACTCAGCTAAAGGTTATTCACGATAATATCTCATCTCCCCAACTGCTTCCAATTTTCCATATTTCTATATTCAAATTATTTCAACCAATTTTTAGTTATTGCACATGACTCTTCTTGCACCATGTATTACATGATGTAAAGGAGTCTCAAAACTTAAAATTTTGTTTTTGGCTTAAAATGCACATACGTTAGGGCACCTGCACATTAATGAGTCTTACTCGTTATACTCTTCTTTTTGAAACAACGGGTCATTAATTGGACATTAGAATCCAAATTTGCAATGCTTGAGACTTGTTAGCGATTTTTAAGCTTATCAGGTTGCTCTTTGATCTTTTCAGTCAAATGTTCTACATTATGAACTTCTCATAATTAGGCAGTTAAATAGAACATTAGCAAACCTCTTAACATTGACCCCTGATCATTTGATGTCATGAAAGTTTCTTATAGTTTTGCATGACTAGTAACTGCATACGTTGAGCTAATTAGCTCCCCTTGTGTCCCTCCTTGTTTCTTATGACGCTAGTTACTACTGTGTTTTGGGGTAAAGACTTCAAAAACACTGGTGAATATTCATAAGGGTTTTCATATTTGACCGGTGAGGCTTCATTGATTCATGTAGCCCTCGGGTCTTGAATATTAATGTTGGTGGATGAGGAAATTTATATGGCACGTTCGACCTGTCATCCAATAAATTAAAAACGAACAACAATTAATCGACAAGTAGAGACAAAGGAATTCTCGTTATTTTACAGTAAAGTTGCGATGCTGTCCCATTTTTTCCGGGAAAATTTGTTATCAAAAATAAATATTTAATCTTATTACTAGTTACGTACGTATAACCACCTACTATAGGCATTGCTTTAAACAAGGCATGTCGATGTCTCTGGCGATCGATCTGTGGATAAATGACAATCTGTATATCAACTTGTGGTTACTTGGATTAATTTCCAATAACACTGAATTGATTGTAGGGAACTTTAATGAAAAGGGCTTGGACTAAGTTTATTTTAACAAAAAACCATGCTATAAACTTTATTTAATGAAAAAGAATTAAATTTTAATGAAAAATCCTTAAATTTTAATAAAAAGGACAAAAAACTTAATTTTTAACGAAAAGGACACAATAAAAAAAAAAAAAAAAAAACCTGACGCGCGCGCAGTACATATACACTGTTTATGAAACTGAACACTGTTTATAAAACTGCACTATTTATGAAACTGGACTATTTATGAAACTGAACAGTACTATACTATTTATTGGGTCAATTTCATAAATAGTGTCTAGTTTTTTTATCCACTTTCATAAAATGATGTCTAGTTTTTATCATGTTTCATAAATAATGCCTAGTTATTGGGTCCAGTTTCATAAATAATGTATAGTAATTGGTACAATTTCATTAATAGTGTCTCTTTCTTGGTCCGGTTTCGTAAATAGTGTCTAGTTATTGGTCCACTTTTATAAATAGTGCCTATTTTTTGGTCATAATTCATAAATATTGTCTAGTTCTTACTCCAGTTTCATAAATAGTGTATAGTCCAGTGTTCAAATTATACCTAATTCTTGTTTTCGTTTCATAAATAGTGTCTACTTATTGATCCAGTTTCATAAATGATGTCTACTTATTGGTCTAATTTCATTAATAATGTCTACTTATTTGTGAAGTTTTATAAATAGTATTTAATTCTTGGTTCAGTTTCATAAGGTTTGAAACTTAGACCCTTATTGGTCAAGTTTTATAAATAGTGTTTAATTCTCAGTAATTATATTTAAAAAGCTGTTTTCAATTACCAAATTAAAATTTCCTCACTTTTTTCATATACCTACAATAATCAATGTAGTTTTCCATCCAATTTCTTGAGCTTAAGTGTCATCTTCGAGAAATTTTTCCTTTTGCCCGTAACACAAATGATATACCACATGTTATTATATAAGTGTGGTGGAAAATTTTATTTTTTATGTTATTAATTTTTTAACACAAGATTCTCACAACTTGTATGGAATGTACCATCCTGTGTTCTGGGCACATTGAAAAGTTTCTCATTATCATGACTACTATTAGAAAACAACACCACAAAAATAAGATAGGAGACAAAAATAAAATAGGAGAATGTAATTCAATTCGAAGTTTTAAAAAAAAAAAATTCTATGCAAAAAAAAAAATTAATGTAGCTGAATGATGGGACAAAATGTAGGAGAAAAAGAGTGGACTGAGGGGTGGGGGGGGGGGTATGCGCCCAGCGCCGGTGGGTTTGTTATATGTTTTTTTTTTTTTTTAGTCTTTTGTCCTTATTATTAAAATAAAGTTAGTGGGTGGTTTTTTTATTAAAATGTAAAGATTTGAAGCTCTTTTCATTAGTTTTCCTTTGATTGTATTACTTAATTATCACGTAATTATATTCTAGAGTAAATTATATAAAATTACCTTAACTATTGGGTCAGTCACAGTTTAATACCCCGTTTTAAAAAAATTTCAATGTCATACCTTATCTTCGAATTTGTTACAATGTCATACCTTCCGTCAATTGTCTGTTAATTCATCCGTTAGATGTTGACGTGGCTTGAGACGCGGCCCACTTTTTATTAAAAAATTAATAAAAAAATATTTTACCCTTAAAAAATAAAAAAAATAAAAAACCCAAACACCCATCTTCCCCAACCCCTTCCCCTTCTATGCGACCCAAATCCAAAACCTCTCATCCGCCACCTCTTCGACTCCCTATCCCTTTGTTCATCTCCTCCCCTCCCTCCGTTCATCTCCATCCCTCCCTACAAACCCATCACCCCACCCCCTATCCCCATTAAAAAGTTTCCTTGTTCCCGTCTTCCCCCAACCCAAAACGAAAACCACCCCAAACCCAGATCTCACCCGCGCCAACATCCCCCACCCACCCTGGCACATCCCACTCCCTCACTCTTCTCATCTCTCCCCCAAAACAAACAAATTTTGAAAAAAAAACCCAAAATACTTTGATTCTCGGCAAACCCAACCAAATTCCTTAGCACACCTGCCGCTTTTGATCAGAATCTCGGTGTCGGCGACGTGCGGTCAAGGCGGGTCAGGAGAGGGAGAGTTTGGGGTTTGCTTTTTAGGGTTTACAGAGGAGAGAGAGAGAGAGAGAGAGAGAGAGAGAGAGAGAGAGAGAGAGAGAGAGAGAGAGAGAGAGAGAGAGAGAGAGAGAGAGAGAGAGAGAGAGAGAAAGATCGGGTTAGGGAGGTGGTTGCGAAGGAGAAGACAAGGGGGATCGGGTTGGGTTCAAGCCTGTGAGAGGTAGAGATTTGGTGGAACAGAGGGAAGGAAGGAGAGGAACAGAGGGATGAGGAGTCAAAGAGGTGGCAGAGGAGAGGTTTTGGATTTGGGTTGTAGGGAAGGGGTAGAGGAAGATGGGTGTTTGGGTTATTTTGTTTTTTTTAAGGGTAAATTATTATTTTAAAATAAAAAGTGGGCCCCCTCTCAAGCCATGTCAGCATTTAACAGATGAATTAACAAATAACTGACAGAATGTATGACATTGCAACAAATTCGAAGATAAAGTATGACATTGGATTTTTTAAAGACATGGTATGAAACTGTGACTGATCTAATAGTTGAGGTAGTTTTATGTAATTTACCCTATATTTTAATATTGCACAATAATTTTGTTTCATAACCAAATAGGTAAAGGGATCCCTTCTTATTTTTGAACAATACTTTACTACTCAAAGATGAGTATGAACTCTTACTCAAAATTTCTCAAAATTGTTCATTGTCAATTTATAAAACTTCGTATTTATAATAAGAACTGTTCATATTATAAATCATCCTATAAAGATCGCCTCTACAAAAAATAAATTAAAACTAAGGTCGTTTAGCCATCAAACTATTTAAAAACAAATGAACGGTATTGGTAAAAGCATTACAAATTGTCTATGTATTTGCTACAATAGATTGACTGAAAGACCTTAGTTTTAATTTATTTTTTTTGTAGAGATGATCTTTACAGTGTGATTCATAGTATGAACGATTCTGATCATAAGCACAAAACTCTGTGATTAACAAATAGATACAACATAGTTTGAAAAAAAAAATTTGAAAAACTACACGGTACTTGTTATGTTAGATCACCAATCATTTGAAAAAAAAAATCAATAAGCACGATAAACTAATAGGAATAAGCATGTTTATCAACGTCTAAGTGATCAACCAATCATCAACTTTCATGTCCTTTAGTTTTCAAAACTTTGTCTCTAAATTTAATCTCCCTAGCATTACCTATTAATTAAAATTAATTCTTTCCTTTGTTTTCATTGAGTTTCACGTTCAAGCACATGGTTGTCTCAATATCTGTTAGAACTAATGAATGAATATCAGAGTAATTAAAGGATTATATTGGCTAGAAAAGGAGATATGAATGGACGTGGACGGCTCCAATCAATTTTCATTTCACAAGTAGGAGTTTGAGTTTCGTGCATTAATTTGTTGGCCAAATTTGTTCGTGATCTTTGTAGTGAGATCCTAATTTTAAACTAATTGTTAATCATAACCTTGTGGTCGAGTTTGTTATCTATCTTAATCGTAATAAAAATTTCTACTAAAACTCCATCCACATAATGTAGAGATAAAATGACAGTCCACTATTTTTTATAGAAACAAAGAGAATTTTAATTAACAAAAAGAGAAAAAAAATATTAAAAAAAATAGAAACACACCACGGACCACTTCCTTTATTCATCTGATCTAACCCCGCTAACATCCCACTCTTCAACAATAAATGGATCAAATTGCTCTCTCTTGGCATTGTCTTCCACCTCCGTCTCAGTCAATGACTTAGAGGCATCACATACTCCCTCCACCGCCACAGGTTACAGTAATTGTTGGGGCAAGTAGGTTGATCTTGAAGAAAACCATCCATGACCCTATTATATATATAAACCCTACAACATATATTAGTTAACACAATTAACATGTGATGGAGGTAGAAGAAAAACTTAAGATATTGATTTGGAGCAAGAAGAAGGAGAAACAATATTTAATTTTTTATATAATCACAAAATTAAGTAAAAGATAATTCTATAAAGGAGTAATTAGGTTTTCATCCTTATTTTTACTACTCTATTGATTAAAACCTTATTACTTTTCAATTTTTGATCAAGGTCCTTTGTATTAATAATATCATTAATTATTTCAATAATAAAATATTTTTTATTTCTAAATAGATTCATTTAATATTAAAAATGTTACAATTAGTATATTTATATTTATGGCTAAATTTTTTATCATATATTTTTATTTTTAGTTTGTACCCATTTTTAATTTGCAACCCTTTTTTAATTTGTACCAATTTTCCTTTCAATTTTAATTTGTACCCATATATTAATTTCTTTTTGTGCCCATATTTTTTACAGTTTTATTTGTATTGTACCCATATTTTTTTATTTATTTGTACCCATTTTTATTTTTGCTAAATGTACCCATTTTGAAGAATGTACCCATGTTTTGATACAATCATTTTTTGGTTATTTTTTTATGAATGTACCCATGTTTACACACACACACACACAATAGTATATTTATATTTTAATATTTTTAATCCCACAAATTATGTTTTTTATTTAAAATCTCATTACTATAAACAACTATAAATTTTATTTTTTAATTTAAAAAATATAGTAACGTACATAGAAATAAATTATCAATTAATTTTAGGGACTTGGATCAAAAATTGAAAACCAACAAAGTTTCAGTCAAAGATTGTTCATAACTAGGGACCGCATCCAAAGTTTCTCTTCTATAAATAAGAGAGAACATTTATCACAGTTTAATAGAAAGATAAAAAGATGCTTAGTACTACGGTCTAGTGGTATTCCTCTTCATTGATAAGTGAGAGGTCTTGGGTTCGATTCTCGCCAAAGATGAATTTTAACCATATTATTACTAGCTCATTATGAGGCTTAACCCACTCTCTACCCCTTAGCGTAGATAATATCGTTTGTTAAAAAAATAAATAGATAAAAAAAAATTAAGTTGTTGTGGATAATTAGTGAACGGAACTAACCCATTAATGTGAACTAAACCCAAAAATTACTTACAAAATTGGACTTATATCAAGTTTAGTCTTTTTTTATATGGTGCGCTATTTTATCTTAAACTAATTTAAATTGTTGGGAAAAATTCAAATTCGATTTTACATGTGATAACTTATTCACTCTAGTCAATGTGATCATATTCACGTGCAATATGAGATGAGATTATAACTTAGAGCATCTACAATGCAACGAATCATGTTTTAAACCTATATTCTTATATTTCAATTCGAGAAATGTGATGGGTTTAAATTTTTTAAATTTCACCTCCAATGCAATGACTATATTCTTAGTTATATATATATATATATATATATATATATATATATATATATATATATATATATATATTGGATTTTAAGGTTTGAGTTTTTTTGGAGTAGAAAACATTATAGTCAAAATTTTGAGTTTTGACAATTTGGGTATGTGCACTAGAAGAGGATTGGACTCAAAACTCAAATCTTATTTTTCTTGGTTGAATAACATTTCTCTTAATTTGTTGGCACGAGATTCATCTTGAATTCAAATATCATATTAAAACCGATATTTGAGTTTCACTTTAGCCAATGGTTACTTATATATGGTTTTAAGCCTCCATTGTGTAGGAGAGTTTGGACTCATATTTGAACTTAAATATAGAATTTGATTCCAAACTCTTTGCATTGGCGGATCCAAAGGGGGTCCTCTTGGGTCCTGAGGCTCTAGGGAAGTCGGGAAACATAGGGAGAAAGTCGTCGCATGTCCCATGGTCATTTAGTATGGGACTTGAAAATTCCTACAAACTGTTCGATGAAATGCCTCTTAGGAATAATTCAGCACGTCTTTGGCAAGTGATGTTCAATATGCCTTGGGACAAGCCTTGGCAGGTTATGGCCGACATTAGGCCTTCAAAGCTGTTGATAGAACTAGGAAAATAATGAAATTGCCACTAAGTGCTTGACTAAACGTGTCAATGAAAAACTGAAATTTTTTTGCCCATAGATGCGCGTGTTTAGATCTTTTATACTAGAACCCCACAAGGTTAAACTCCTGAATCCAACACTATTGGAGATGCTTCTTGGGTTCAAATAAAACCACCATTAAAAAAAAAAAAAGGATAAGAGAGTTTGCTTCTCCATCGTAGCTCCCAAACGTCCAATCTCGACATCATAATAACCAACATTTTTTCGCATTTCGCTTCTCGACCATTATAATACATTAATAGTCTACCGTTGCCGTCCTCATTTAGTTATAAGCCAACTTCCAACTTCATAAATTCACATGCTAGAGCCACACCATACAATTTACATGCAGATGCCTTGTAAGCTCCAAAGTAGAACTTAATAATTAAGAGAGACATGCAATATTGATATATATGAATGCTCAACCGTGTCAATTGTATATCAAGAGGATCCTCTCCAAACAACTTCAATATCAAACAATTAGGAGTCATCGTGGTGGTTAAGCATCCGTAGGACCTCCGAGCTCACTCTTTAATTGACGGCTATCAACAGGTAAAATAGCATTAGTTTAAGCACATGTATGCATCATGTTTTACTTGAGAATTGTATTTAATATTATCTAATGTTTGGCATGGTGGGTGGCAGCTGGTAGGGCACCCGTTGGATGGGGTGAACTATCTTGGGGGAATGACTTATATAGAATGGGTATATTGTTACAGTATATTTTGTAACAATAAAATAAAAATATATGTAAGTTTTTGTTCATATACACTTGTTTGATTGGCACATGGTGCCATGTGAACATGTATCCGTGCCATGTAAGTTATTATTCTATAAGAAGCTTGGTTCCTTTCAATTCTTTTGAGCGGGGAGTGTATAGTTTGCACATGTGATGTATTTTTATTCCTCGTATATATTTACATATTATGAATTATGTCTTACTAACTTGACTTCAATCCCTTAAATTGTGGAAGTCCTTCCCAAATTGAGTTTGCATGTGAGATGGATTTGTAAGGCCCTACTTGGTAAGTGTCACTTGTAAATCTCCTTTATACACCTTTATAACGATCACGTGGTGCATTTCCAATCCTTCGTATCTAAAATTTATTTGTAGAGTATTTTTTTCTCACTGAACATAAATTTCTTTAAATCTTGAAAATCACTCACCAAAACATAGCCTAAAGTCTGCTTTCTCTCAGTTTCTCAGTTATATATAATATCGTCTCTTTTAAAATAATAAAAATGACATTATGCATGAATTGATGCATGAGACATAACAGTTGTGGAAATACTCATTAATATTGTTCTCTAATGTAGAAAGTATAAAGGGGAGAAAATGAAAATTCTTATCTTATTAGTTATAGGATAATGCTTGTGTTTACTTGTCCCATAATTACGATTAACGTATCTTTACTATACAAGTATTATAATCGCAATCGTTCATTCTTTTTAGCATCGCCAAAAGATTATACTTGCAAAAAAAAAATATTCACTTTGAAGATGGTTCAGCCATTTATATGTATCAAATAAATAGACGGTTCATGAAAAAGTTACTTGTTATCTAAAGCGTTGATTGGTTTGACAATATAGATGGCTAAACCAACCAACTAAAATATTTATTGCATGTTGAAAAAGTTAGAACAGCTACATATGCATGTCTCGAAGGAGCGATCTCTCTCCTGTTTTTGTTGTTAATAAATGAATGGAGATGGATTGTCTGCCCTCCCCTCTCCATACCTTCCTCATACTCTCCTGTTTTGTGCGTTCACGGTTAAGTCACGTCAACATTTGCTTTTTGTCTTATTATTTGTCTTATTATTTTTATAAAAAAATTAATATAAAATGTTTACGTGGTTTAATCGTGACCGTACAAACCAGGAGGGCATGAGGAGGGTATGGGAAGGGGATGGCAGACAATCCATCTCCTAAATGAATGCCATCGACTGACAGCCCCGCTTCTGAAAAATCTATGAATTGATCCATACGTATATATAAATGCACAAGAAACAATCGGAAACTAAAGACCCGCAAGTTTATGCTCATATCTTTTCGACCATTTTTTTGTGTGCTTGGGGATATCATATTCCAGAATGCACTCAGATGCAGGAGGACTAGGAATGTTGAGTCCTAAACTGGTCAGGCTGCAGATGCAGTCGTCATATGTAATTTTCGTTATTTGCTTCTGCAATATTATTAGTATGAATAACGTCACTGAGGCAGCCACGACAGTCAAGCTGCCGGAGAATGTGACCGTCCCGGCTATTATTATATTCGGAGATTCGATTGTTGATACCGGCAACAACAACGAGAACTTCAAGACATTTGCACGCAGCAATTTCCTTCCCTACGGAAAAGACCTCAAGGGAGGAATGCCAACCGGCAGATATTCCAACGGAAAGGTTCCCTCAGACTTCATAGGTTGTTATCACCATCATCATCATTAAATACTCGTAAAACATTACTAATTGATATTATCATTATAAATAGTTTAGGAATCAACTTTGCAACCCTAGCCCCTTTGGCTTTGGTTTTTGTAGAACTTCGGGTTGGTTTGGTATTGCTTGCTGTGCTTTGAAATAAAAACTGTTTCTACTGTGATGTGAGAATAAACTCAGTTTTGCTACTTCACGTTTTTAGCTTTTTTCCACAAAAAAACTATGAAAATAAGTTGTTTTTAAGTGTTTACCAAACACCTTTTTGAGCTTAACTTTTTTTTATACTCACTTTTTATAAAATCACCTCAATACCAAACCAGTACTTTGTATACCGATTAAAAACTGTGCGTTAACTCCTAATTTTCTGTGAAATATCCTAGAATATTATAGGTTTCATCTCAATTTTATCCCAGAAATTCAAACACATATTCTCATACAATAAAATGTTCAATTAACCCTTCTTTATTATGATTTTTTTTTCATGTCCAGCGGAATCATTTGGAATCAAGGAGCTGTTGCCAGCATACTTGGATCCGACCCTGCAGCCTAATGACATCCTTACCGGTGTTGTCCTAGCAGCCGGTGGCGCAGGTTATGACCCTTTGACAGCAAAACTTGCGGTACAACTTATATATTTGAGCTCTAATCCTTCATTCTTTTGATAATTTTTTTTTCCTCCATTAATTCTGGAATTCGATTGTGTAGGCAGTTGCATCGCTATCCGACCAATTGAAGCAGTTCAAGGAGTACATAGAAAAGCTGAAAGGAATTGTTGGAGAGGAGAAAACAAACTTCATCATAAAAAACAGTGTGATTTTTGTGGTAGCCGGCAGCAACGATATTTCTAATACCTATTTTCTTAGCGGTGTTAGGAAATTGGAGTATGACGTTCCTTCTTACACTGATTTCATGGTCAAATATGCCTCTGATTTCATTAAGGTGCGTATTTTCTTGATACAGATTGCTAAAAATGAAAAAAGTACATATTTTCGCAATTTAGTTGATGTAGCAAAGTTATGAATTTTGTAGGACTTATATGGCTTGGGGGTACGAAGAATAGCCGTACTAAGCATACCACCTATCGGATGCGTGCCATCTCAACGAACGGTAAAAGGAGGCATAGGAAGAGATTGTGACGAAGCACAAAACCAAGCATCCCAGCTGTTCAACTCCAAGCTCTCTGCGGAGATGGATCGTCTTAACAAAAACCTGCCAAACTCGAGAGTTGTCTACATTGACATGTACAATGTGATACTTGATCTCATCACAAACCCTGCTAAACACGGTATGAAATTTCATTTAATCTGCCTAGCTAGGTCCACTACATTTCTTACAAATTAGTAAAGATTTATATGTTTGTTGTGATCCATGCCGGCAGGGTTTGAAGTTGTGAATAAAGGTTGTTGTGGTACTGGCCTTATTGAAGTAACAAAACTGTGCAACCAGCTCCAACCTGCCGGGGTCTGCACAGATGACTCTAAGTATTTTTTTTGGGACAGCTACCATCCTACCGAAAGAGCTTACAAGATCGTCGTGAATCAGATGCTCGACAAATATGCCAGCCGCCTGTTCTGAGACAACTCATTATCCCTATAAATTAATAAAACCCTTCAAATTCCCTGCTTCGAGTAACGATTTGAGAAATTTATTCCTTCTAGACTTATTTGATCAAAGAGTTGCGTGTTTCTCATAGTTTTCTTATTTATTTATATTTTTTATGTCAAAGTGTTTCTTTATGATTTAGGTCAACATGGTTTTGTTGTATGCGGCAACTTAAGAAATCAAACACATTAACAAGAGAAACGAGAAGTTGTACATGTTGGCTATCCCACATTCATAGGGGAAGTCAACATATGACTTTAAATAGGATTATCCTACTCTAACTAATATCGAGGTCTTTTGTGGTAAAATCTCACACATGACAGATTAGGTATGTAGTAATTATCAAGTTGAGACAATATCTGTGTCGTTGGAGTGGGCCTCCTTGGCCCGTTGATCTAAAAATTCTAACACGGTATTAGAGTCTACGGTTACGGACCCATATAAGCCAAAGGCTTGTCACCAAGAAGTGTGGGCTTGGAAACAAGCATTGACTCTTAACATAGAGCCGGCCTCTGAGTTTTTTAGAAGCATCTCCTAGAAGGATTGAAAACAAGTCTCGATTCCATTGGAGCTGACCTCTGAGTTTCAATTGCCAACAAGTCTCGACTTTATTAGAGTCGACTTCTGAGTTTCAATTGCCGATGTGTGGATCTCCACGTGTGGACCACTAAAGGGGGGAGGTGGGTTCCACGTGAGGCGCACACCTAATGGATTGGGCATGTGATAATTATCAAGTTGGAGACATTATCAGTGTCGTTAGTGTTGGCACTCGAGCCCGCCATTCTAAAATTTCCAACGGTACATGGCTTCTTGAAATTATTCACATAAGTACATAAGAAAAACATGTTTAGATTCACAGATTGTATTTCTTTATCCCATTTGGATTGTATTTCTTATGAATCCCCGAACGAAAAACTAGGTTGGGAAGATTCTTGTTTCCAGTGTCAAGATATGAATCCCTGACCGCAAAAAGTCCTTCGAATTTAAACGTTCCATTTTCTGCTGCAGGTAGATAAAACTCCTTGTGTGCTTGTGTTTTTTTTTCCCCAAAACATTTTACCCAATATTCTTGAAATTATTAAAGAATAATAATGTAAAAAGTTGAAAAAAAAACTTTTACAAACAATAGCATTAGTGAGTTTTGTTATACCATCTCTAAAGGAAATGTCAAGTTATAAAAGACAAATTACAATTGATGGTTGATGTGACAATCTGAAGTCTTATGTCAAATTTTGTAATTCTTCAACCGAATTGTCAAATGTTATTTTATTATTTCAAATAGAGTTTTAAATGGTTGTAATTATTAAAAAAAAAATTTGTTGAAACAAAATTTCTATTGGATGAAATATTAGTGGAATAAGGGATCTATCACTAAAATGAATTAAAAATACATTTGACATTGATATCAATTTTAACTCTAAATAAAAAAAACTTCAAATTCAGTCAGCAAATAACATTTCAGTTAAAGAAATTTCTAATGTCAAATATATACAGTGACATTCTACTTAGAATTTTGACGGGCCCAATGGCTAACTTTTCAACTCGGACCAAAGAAAATTCAGCATGGCAAGGCCCAGGCCCTAGTGTTTTTATTTTAAGCAAAAAGAAAAAGAAGACGAAGAAAGCAAATGAGAAAAGTGGACCAAATGGTTGCCGGCTTGCCGCTCTCGCGTTGAGTCTGGACTTTGAAATCCCAGCAATTTCTGTATGTGGAAAACCCTCGGAGTTTCCGAAAATCCACTTCCAGTAGTTCTCCGTTGTCTGGGTCGGTAGGTGTTGGTAGGGTTTCTAAAATGGAAACCGTAGATTTTGTTGCAGACAAGATACGAGGTTTCACGAAATCGACCCAGGAGATGTTCGACAGCCTCGTTCATGGACGCCCTCGGCCTTCAGCTCGTCGACATCCGGTAGCTCCAAAATTTCTCTTTTATTTCTTTTTGTCACATG
The DNA here is from genome assembly GCF_042453785.1 of Malus domestica. NCBI lineage: Eukaryota > Viridiplantae > Streptophyta > Magnoliopsida > Rosales > Rosaceae > Malus > Malus domestica. Next base: position 685,996 of record NC_091668.1, on the reverse strand, counting down.
TATTTTCACGTCTTAATTCGTTTTGGTTTCTGCTTAATCAGGTTTAATTAGTTAATAACCAACCTTAAGCTAAGCTGATGGTAATTTGATTTGAAATACTAGAGCATCCATGAGTGAGAAATGTTCTGCTAGAAGTGCTTTTATTGGAGGAAATTCAAAATTCAATGTGCTTCTCCAGAATGCACGTCTAAGTGCTTCTATAACCCAGACGCCGTTTAAGTTTTTTCTGCCTGCCAAACACCGCTAAAAGCTCTTTTGGTTATATGAAAGCACTTTCGGCAATTTCACAAGCATTCCGAAACAAGTTTTTATTCAGATTATATAGATGAGTAATAAAGCAATAAGCTTTTGAACACTTATATGATATGGGATTTTCAGATTGAAATATTGAAGCGGTTGCAACGAGAAGCGTTTTCGGATTTGATGAGACTGAGGGATAGACAAGATAAGGTTGAGAGAATGGTTTCCTTGTATGGAACATCCAGGGGAAGTCCATTCCAAGAAGCCAGCACCCTTGTAAGGGGAGAGGTTGATCTCTTGGGGGCTTTCTTATTCGTGCTTAATAGTGAGGATGAGGCTGATCACAGCTCTGATGCTCTTACTCGAGCCGGAATGAGAACTGGGGTCGATTCAAAGTTTGCTTTTGAAACTACTGTTCGGGAGAATGATACGCTTGTTGCAGAATTTGTGGCCGGTCAAAAGCACAAGAGTAGTCTTTCTAATCTTTCAGAATGCCCACTTTCTCTAGCAAAAGTTTCCTATACGGCAAATGTTAGCAACTGGTTATCTGCGATTGCAATCCCAGTGGGAGCTCGGTGCAGGGATGTTGCGGTTCTTACTAGTCCATCTCACCAGGTATTACATGCTCGCATTGATGTCAATGGTTGCCTAGATTGTTTCCTGTATTCCTTTTCCTTTTCTTTCTGATAAGATATGTATGCATGAGTGCAAGTTGGACTGTTTTTCAGGTGCTTATTTGATAATATTAATGTCATGTCTCACAAGATAATAACTACCTAATGATTGTATCTGTTTGCTTGAAGAACATTTAACGCTGTAAATAATTTGCATTTTACTTTCTCGGTGTTTATCCTAGTCGGTGAATTTTTTTCGGTTCCTTAAGTTTGTTGGTAAGACTCGTAAGAGTGTTTATTTTGTGGCAATCATGCCTATAAATTTTGCATATTGTGTTGTATCAGTCTTGTTATGGTTTTTAGTAAATTGGAGATAATTTTATTTTCTCATGGCAGGGGAAGGGCCTTACTGATCTTTCATCATTTGGGCCACCTCTTCTAAATCAACACAATGGCAGTGCAATTGGTTTAATGGTGAAAAAATCAAATGTTGTTGCTTCATTGGCTCAGTTTGTTTCCGGACTGGCAACACAAGCAGGTTCAGGTAGAGTTGGGCGCTGCTTGAGCACTTTTGGGCAAATTGTCTATCAACTTCCCGGAGGAACAAAGCTCTCGCTTCTAGGTCTGCACCAAATACCTAAGTTATCTAGTGAACGTGGGGAGCATAGAATTGGAGTTCTTACGATTCCTTTAAGCAGTTTGGTGCGTCGCAAGCCCCCTGAGACAACAGTTGAGGGCAGTTTGACACAGCACACCTCCCCCGAGACAATGGTTGAAGCCTTTGCTCCACCCCTAGGAACAAACTCTGGGTCAACTGGATCTGTTGCTCTGATGTTGGAATCAGAAATTGATGAGTTCACAAAGCTTGGGGGTTGGATTGAGATGAAGCAGTCGAATCCCAAGCATTTAGAATGGGCTGTGACCGTTGCTGATGATTCGGAAGATTCAGTTGGATGGGGAATAGGTTTAAATGGGATACTTGCAGGTCCAAACTTATGGGACCGTTTTCAGGCTGAATCGTACTTCAAGTTTAACTTGGGTAAGAGGTTCAGTGTAAAGCCAGGGGTTGCATATATAAGGGATGGGAATGCGAAAATGACCGCCTTTATGCTGCGGTCAAACTGGTCTCTTTGATTGAGAAAACGATCAAGCTGCAGGTCCTTTGTTTAGCTCGCGGTTGAAGACGTGCAAATCTGTATGCCAGACACCGATCCTATGTCGTTAGTCTCGATCATAGTTATTATTTATGTGGAAGAGGGAAATTATGTTTTAGAGAACACCTGCATATGATGTTTCATTGACTAATCGAAGTGGCTCTATAGATGAAGCACTTGGGGCTAGACCTGTAAACGGGTCATCCGAACCCGATCCGTTAAGTTAACGGGTCATCCGTTTCACCCATTAACACCCGTTAACAATTATTATTATTATTATTATTTTTGTTTTTGTATATAGTATATTTTTTGTTGTTAAGACTTGACTGAAATTACTAAAACATTCTCAATTAATGGGTATAATGGGTTGACCCAAAGTGACCCGTTATTTAACAGGTTGTTAACGAGTTTATCCGTTAGTGACCCAACCTGTTAAGCATCCATCCAAATACTAATATTAACGGATTGAGTCTGGTTAACGGGTCGAGTCCAAAATAGCAGGTCTACTTGGGGCCGTTGATCATGTCAACATTTCATGAGACGTAGATCTTTGACCCTATGAATTTACTTGAAAAGCAGCAAACTTGTTGACTATCCTGAGTTTTGGCCTCTGTGACATTGGACTCGGTTTTGCTGACATTTTACCATCCAAACATTTGATTTGTTGAACCCAAATTAAACGTTGGATTTGAGCTAAAAACTCACATGACAATAATTATGTTGCACGTCATGTTTCAAAATAACGTCACATGCATGTCGTGAGTTATAAAGCTAAAATGACATGTTTATTTACGTGAAATGATAAGTAGAATTACTTCAATTTCGGACTTCGTTACTATCATTTGGATGCTAAAACTATTCTGATCATGAAATTTTATGGCATTGCCATCAAAATTTATATGGCTTTTTACTGCACGTGGAAGATAATTATACCTACACACCTCGACGTGAATCCAATTTTCACCAATTTTCTGTAACAAATAATTATCACTAACACTATCGCTATTAAAAAAAAAAAAAACATATTTGACTCTAATTCTTTCCTTTAAAAAAAATTTAAATAAAATCTTTCTTTGATTTTTTTTTAATTTTCTGAAAATTATTAAAATATTAACGGAGTGAGAAGTTAGTCGTCGGGCTTCTTATAATATTACTTTGTTTTGTTTCTTCTTCTCACCCGATATCATCTATCTCTCTCTTCTCTGGGTTTCTAGGGTTAAGGCAGCAACGAAACCATGTCGTCAGAGAGGAAGATAACTCTGAAGAGCTCGGACGGCGAGACGTTCGAGGTGGACGAGGCGGTGGCTTTGATGTCTCAGACGATAAAGCACATGGTGGAGGACGATTGTGCCGACAACGGGATCCCGCTGCCCAACGTCACCAGCAAGATCTTGGCGAAGGTCATCGAGTACTGCCGGAAGCATGTCGAGGCCGCTAAGCCCGAAGAACGCGCCTCCGTCGATGAAGACCTCAAGGCTTGGGACGCCGAATTCGTCAAGGTCGACCAGGCCACGCTCTTCGATCTCATCCTGGTCTGTTTCTGTTTTCCTCCGTTTTCGATTCTGCTCTTGCAATTCGATTAATTTACTGCTTAATTACCTTAGGGTTTCTAATTATCTGATTTCTGAGTCTTGACGTTTTTCGAAATTTTTAGGGGAATTAAACTCATGGGTTTGTTTGTCTAATTAGTTAATTTTTTTTCAATTATGATTTGTGCTTGTACGTTTACTAATCAGTAATTACTTGATGACCACTAGATTACAACGGGCCTGTTTGGCAGAAAAAAATTTATAAGTGCTTCTGGGTGATAGGAAGTGCTTTCTCCCAAGTGCTTCTGAAGCGCTTGGATTTAGAATAATTTTGACTTGTCTCTGGCAAAAGATCATATGAGTAGAAGTGCTTTCAAACGCGCCCAATGTTTCTTTGTACTAATATGTATTTCTCTATGCCTGTTGGTAATTAAACTACTTGGGAAAACATGTTATTGAGTTGTGTTTGTATAGGCTGCGAATTATTTGAACATAAAGAGCTTGCTGGACCTGACTTGCCAAACGGTGGCGGACATGATCAAGGGAAAAACACCCGAGGAGATTCGCAAGACGTTCAACATTAAGAACGACTTTACGCCCGAGGAAGAGGAGGAGGTCCGCAGGGAGAACCAATGGGCCTTCGAGTGAAGGGCCTGGGGATGAAGGAACCTGTTTTATGGTTTGTTGCTCTTTACAAGCTGTGGTTGTGGAATGCTGTTTGTATCTGTTATCTGAAACGTTTCGTGACTTAGTTTCTATCTGTTGTCTGAAACGTTTTGTGACTTAGTGAAGTACTTTATTTGTATGCAGACGACTGTTATTTTCTTCCACCGCACTTCTAGCTCTTCTATACTTGCAATCTATGATGTTATGTGGTTCTCTTTTGTTATGTTAATATATTAAAAACATGGTGCTTACTCTTTTTCCATTCTTGTCTTCTGAGTTGATTGATTGTTTAGGCAGAATGAATTTCCTAGTGAGTAGGTTATGATGATTAGGGAAGATGAATGAGTGATATAAAGATTGGCTTCTGTTGTAAGGCAGGGGCTTCCAGATTGACTATAGAGGTCAGCTTATGTTTTCATTAAAATCCGTTGGTTTAACAGATATTCGTGGGTTTTATTTATGTGATCAGCATTTGGAGTCATTTCATGACATGCCAATTTCTTGATTTCTTGTGGTGTTGAAGATTGCATTTGATTAGCAGGGCGGGGTTTTATATTTGCTCAGATGTTGTTTATTGCAGAGGCAACACATCGCTATGATAGTTACAACTTGACTTATTGAAGTACTTCCTGTCAGTTTTCATACATCTACGACAAATGGACTTCGGACTTTATACTTTGCGTTTGTCCATGTAACAGACCCAAACATATCTTCCTTGGGAGAGGAAGTTGTGGGAGAGAACACCACTTGGTAATTCAGCTTCTGGTTGTTCTTCGAAAAGTGCAGTTTATCAGGAATCACTTTCACAGTTAGACCGCTGGGTGCATCGACGGTAGCGGTGAAAATGATTTCTCCATCCCCTGCTACATTTGTAACCGTCCTGGTCACGTTCTTGCTCGCTTTTCCGTTAAAGTTGGAAATTGCTATTGAAGGGTAGTTGATATTTGATATGTAGTCAGCATTGGAATCCTTGGGGCAAGCAAATTCTTTGGGAGCAGTTTTTGAGATGGTTTTAATTTGTGATACGTTGTAGCCGTAGTAGCAGAGGTAGTTCAAGTAGTCGACGGTGCCAGTTTCATAAACCAGCCCTGGTTGTAACGGTCCTGTTGTTGTCACTTCTCCTGCGCCGTAGTCATATGGTGTGGCTGTAGAATTTTTATCTGTACTAATTGGGGCTCCCAGATTGTCTGTTTGAGATGCTGCAGAGAAAGAAAGTTGCATTTAAACTTCAGCTCGGAAGTATAAAATGTGCAATGAAACAAGAATCTCGACCTGTGGTGATGATCGCTGATCTGATCGCAGAGGGACTCCAGGCGGGGTTTTGAGCTTTGACTGTGGCGGCTATCCCGGAAACATGGGGACATGACATGGAAGTCCCCGAGAGGACGTTGTACAGCGGGGGATCCTTTCCTTCGAGAGCAACAGACGAATCATTGCCGATCCATGGTGCAAGAATGTTCACACCAGGTGCTGCAATATCAGGCTGCAAACAAGCTACATTAGGAAAATGGGTACTCTCTTGGGAAATTAGGAATCGGAGAGGAGAAGCCAGCTTGCTTGCCTTGAGAATGTTCCTTGTACCGGATGCAGGGCCTCTGGCTGAAAAATATACGACGGTGGGCGCTGGTTTATACTTCGTCACCGTCACTGTTGGTTGGACGGTTGTAACTGGGTTTCTTGACACGTAAGTAATCGATTAATTTTGAGAGGAATGTCCAATTGATGAAGCTAAATTTGGCTTGGTTTTAGAGTTAGGGTTACCTGGTTGAGTTGATATAGGATAGGATTTCTTGACCGTCCTTAAAACTGAGGACGGTTGCCGGAAATTCTCCGTATGTACTCGCGACTACCCCCGGATTTTCTACTTGAAAAATGACACCTACTCCGCCAAGACTCGTCACCGCGTCAATCTGGCTGCTCCTCCAATAATCACCGGAGTCACACAGCACAATCTTCCCCTTGATCTTTTCTGCTTCCATGGAATCTTCTTCGCAGTATCTGAAAAATGTACGTGAAGCTACGTGATCGGAGAAATACAGATATTCAATCAGACGATATTTTAGAGACGCAGCTGGAAATCGCGTTCCTACCTTGCACTATGTTCATTACCATCAGCTTTGCGGGCAGACAGAGCATATATCAACGGGTACACAGGCGATTTTTCGAGTTTTGAAAAATTTATGGCTCTCCCCTTGACCACCGTGCCGCCTCCCAACACCACATCAGACTCGAAATCTCGGTCAATGGTGGTGGCGCCAACTGTCAAAATCCAGGGTGCGGCGTTCACAACGGTTCCAGGGTCAGGGCCATCATTCCCGGCGGAGCAGACCACGGTAATCCCCTGCTCCACCGCATGGAACGCTCCGATCGCAATGGGGTCGTTGCTCAACTCCGGCTGAAACCCACTGGCTGAACCAAGCGAGAGGGATAGAACGTCCACCCCGTCCGCAATCGCGTCGTCAAAGGCAGCTAAAATGTCGGAGCCACGACAACCTCCTTCCGAGCATACCTTGTACATGGCGATCCTTGAACCCGGGGAGCCTCCTATGGCAGTCCCAGCTGCTACGCCGTAGTAGGACGCATCTGATACAGGGGTCCCTGCTGCTGTTCCGGCCACATGGCTGCCGTGTCCCACTGTATCCCTTGGGGAATCAATCTCTATTGTGCCATCAGATTCAGGAGTGCTATAAAACCTTGCTCCTATCAACTTCCTGATCGTTCATCATAAAATAACAAATTAAAATTGTTTAGTACCTATAATTTCACGAAAATATATCAATGTTCGTAACACATTTAAATCATGAGTTAATAAATTACCTATTACAGTTGGAGGAACTGAAATCATCTGATTTCATGCACGTACCCTTCCACCGTGACGGAATAGGACCCATATCTTGGTCATTGAAACTCTCCGACTCCGGCCATATACCTAGATTCAATTTATGATTTCGTTATTAATCCATTAGACTTATGAACCATAGTCAATTTATGTGCGTCTGAAACGTGCTAATTTTCTCTGTATTGTTCCAATTTTATCAAAAGGACAATCTCGATTTGTTACCTGTGTCCAAAATACCGATAATGGTGTCAGATCCATCAGCGGTAACTAATGAAACTCCGTCCGCGGCATCATAGTTGTTAGAGTTAAGATTTGAGTCGATTTTTAAAGCAGTTTGATACTTGAGGAAATCCCAGGAATGAGTAGTGTGGAGTTTCAATATGGGATCTAGAAAAACAGATACAACTCCAGGCTTTGAAGCAATGGATCGCGCCTCTTCGTCCGTGAGACGAGCCGCAAATCCTGAAAAACCATGCTTGTAAGTGTGCACCACTGCATTTGGTTTCCTGCACCCACAAAATATAACCCAATTACTATTCAGGCTACTCCACTCCAGGAGCAGTGCATATAAGTTCCTTTTTTGGATTTTACAAATTGCCCACAAAAAAGAATTGCCAGGAGTAACGCTTGAACCTATACCTTAGTTAGCGAAAAGAACGATCCTTATCAACTCAACTAACTATCCAACTTTAATCTATTTCTTCTTCCAATAAACATATGAAACCAAAATTTTAACGAAAATAGAGTAGGAAAGTTTAGGAAAGGGGGTGAATTAACTAGTTCCAACTTAACCTAATTAATTAACAGACACACAAGTTAATAATGTTAGTTCCATTCTAAAGAGGTAGGGGGTCATATTTTCATGTTCATGTTACGTATTACGTGTACATGGATAAATGAACAGCCTGATTATACAATATTCATACATATACTTGGAATTAATCGATTACCGACCTTGTTACGACAGAACTGAGGAGCTGAGCATGATCATCCCTTAGGGAAGAAATATCATCATCACTAGTTGTTGATGAGGCGGCTGCAGATCCCATATACACGATGTAAAGGCGGTCTCTCCGACTCCCTCTCCCGGCATTCTGATGATCATCAGCTGCTTTAGTTGGTCCATGAAACGAGATGATGATCAGGAGCAAGAGAAAAGTACCGGACGACATGAAAACGAAGATGTTTTTCATGCGCATTTTGATCTCTCTCTCTCTCTTGTTCTTGCACTTCACACTCTGCTATCCTAGCTATATATACACACACACACACACACAAACACATAGAGAGAAGATAAAAGGTGACAGGAGGATTACGTACTTAGGCGGTGAAGAGAAAGATCTTACTTGGGCTGCATATATGGGATCAGTAGGATATATCTCTATAACCTAGACTCTAAACCTACCCATATTAATTAAATTAGTGCGCTCTTATCTTGCTTGATTATCTAATCTGATTTCCATTAATTGACACATCGTACATCTGTAATTGGATATCTGGGTGGTGGAGGCTGGTACACAGTGGTGGTGGTAGTACCCCTAACCCTAATCAAAGAAATTTTCTAGACACCGGAAATATAAATTATATAGTGTATTATTTCAAGCGTTATAATAAATATGTAATTTGAAATGGTTTAGAGAGCACACCATTCGACTGTTATTAGCAATTTAAACATAAATTTTGGTAACAAGTTATGTGAAACAACAAACAACAACTGATCAACTGAACGATCCCATGTATATGAGCAAGGATAATTTCCTGCATAGTAGGATTGAAGAAATCTGGCATATATTTATCATATTTTGGTCGAATATTTTTATCATATTTATCAGTGGACTTGCTTAATCCTAGAATCCGTGCAGTGACTCACTCACACACACTAACTCTTTTGTAATGATATTTTGTGGGGTGGGGGTAACTTTAAGGCTAAAGTAATTCAAAAAATGTAAAAGTGCGTTTTGAACTGATTTGAGTGCTATATTTTACGGATTTGGATCCTCTTCTGAACCCAGCTTGCTGAGCTGAGCAATCACATGGGATTATAACTTTTAGAAAGGCCCCCTGTTTGTAGCCGTTAGATCAAAATTCAACGGCCAGTATGATTTGCTCAGGAGGCTCAAGAGGCTGAGCTCAGGAGAGGATCCAAATCCATATTTTACTATGAACTATTTTCCATGTGTCTTTCAGTCATTAGCTAAGAGCCCTATCAAGAGGGATGATGTATATGCCCGCGTCACAAACTTCATGAAGTTAAATCCCCTTTAAATATATGGTTTCACTATCAATTGCACTTACTTTTTGTAATACAACTCAACACATGTCGTTGAACTGTGCAGGTGGTGAAGTTGAGAAAATATTAGTGTAGTAGTGGAACACTCGACCGTGTCTAAAACTTTAACAAAGTCTTGATGATATTCCAAAAATAATAACATAATGTCATGTGAAAAGAGACTTACACATTACATTATATTATTGATCTAAAATATTGCAGTGATCTCGAAAGAGGGACATATAAATCTTTCTCTCTAAAAATACAAACAAAATTAGGAAAGGTGGGTTTGATTTGTTGCGCATGCATGAATAAACACACAATTAATATCACATTTGGTAATGCTCCTTTGTGCGTTTATGGTGCGTGGGAGATAAGCATGCATGTATAGTGGTTGTGGACTATACTTTATGCTATATTTACATCCCTGCACTGCAGCCTCAAGGCTCACCGATGACAAATACTAGAATAGTGCTCCACTACGTACTCCCACTGGCTACTTTTTCTTTATATTTTCTTCTTCGTTTTTCAATTGAAAATTTGTACCCTCCTCCGATTAAGAATTCCACTACCTCGTGCGAGCTAATAATAAAAAATAAAAATAAAAACTTTTAAGAACAAAGAGAGAGAAGCATGTTTGAGATTTTTGTTTTGAAACGACTAAAAACGTTTTCGGAAAACCAAAGTTTTTGTGGCTCCTATTGCTATAAAAAATGAAAATGTATTTCTGAATCATAACAGTGTTTTTTGAAGTGGTGCTTGTTAGGATGCTTTTCATGAAGCAATTTAAATGTTTCTAATGAAAATATTTTTAAGTGCTTAAGAAGGCGAAGCCTAAAGGTACAGCAAAATAGGGATAAAAGTGTTCAACTTCAACATCAAGATGATATCAAATTTAATTGATTTATGTATAAGATTTTATCTTAAAAGGTCACAGTTTAGTGAAATAAAAGTTTTTTTTTGTGTTGGTCGTAGACAAACACGACTTTCGTTTTTGTACGCACAATTCATCATCAACTTACCTTCTTCGCTTGAACTTATGTTTTCTCGTAATAGTGCAATTAGCTTCCTTAAATCTTAGTAAGAATTCCATTAAAGCAAAGTCAGTTTCCTTTAATCTAGCTTCCTTAAATCCCAGAGGTCAGCAGTGAAAAAACCTAAGTACCCAGTCAAAGTGGTAGACCTAAATTCTTACGAAGACATATCAACGGTCCCTAGTGAAAGATTGAAGATCTTTCCCTCTAAATATATTAACGGATTAAACTACTCATTAAAGCTCGAGAGAACACAACCCTTGATGATCCTACATCTGACAAAAAGTTTATCCCATTCACTTTCCAACAGTTCCTCGTCTGCTTGCGATCTTCCTTAAAAGCTAGCATGTTCGAGGATATACTTTGCAATGCAGACACAAATCCGCAAAGAAAGACAGACAACGGAAATGAAGTTCTCTCCTGATGCATCGTTATGCCGACACAGATCTCTAGGGCTCCCACGTTACAGTTTACAGCATTTTACAGCATTGTTGCAGCCATGTTACCATTTGATAGGTCGCATCTCCCTCGATCGCACAAGAATAATGCTACAAACACAATGCGATAAAGAAAATACTGACATATGAGAAGTTGAGCTTAACGGAACGTCTAGGAAGTTGGGGTTTTACTGTAAAATTAAATATGACGAATAGTCCAACTCAACATGCAAAGTCCTTAACTTTCTGGAATTGGAATTGCATTCTCAACAAAACGTTTAATTTCTTCCTATAAGCATAAGGTTAAGTTTAAGGTGGAGGCGAATGGAAGAGAAAAGAAAGGCATAGCATATATTTACATATAGGAGGGAGCGGGTCGCTATTTCATGCAGTTTGAGGCTGCCTCAACTGATCAAGAGGGAGCTGTTGAGGTTCAGAAGAGGGTTTGCCTTTTTTGTTAAATGTCCCACATCGGTGGGTTCAAAGAAACCCAATGGGTTTAAATAGAGTGGGACGGACCTGGCGATCTAAAAGTCCAACATTTTTTGGAAGCAGCTGCTGAACAAGGGTAGGGGATGCCAAGTAGGACTGCAACCAAGGAAAAACCAATCAGCCTATTTATTTATTTTTATACAAGCGACAATATTCTACGCTAAAAGGATCATCATCCTTGCTTGCTGTCTCTTGAGCCTGGCATTCTCCTCCCGCAGATGTGCAATTTCAAGTTCCTACTCATTTGTATAAGCCTGCATACAATTACCAAAAGTAGGCTACATATTCACAAAACAAACAAAACAGAAGTAGAAATGTAAGAGCACATGATCGGTAATGAAATACATGGACAGAAAGGTTCCTGCTTTCGGGCTATGGAGCGAGCAGCGGACTCTCGATTCTTGATCATGCGCTTATGCCGGCCGCCATTGGTGGAGTTGTGATGATCATGGTGATTTTGATCATGATCATCTAGAGCCCTTTTCTTGTAGCAAGGGAAGACTGAAGAGTGATTATCCAAACAATTAGGCCTAGTAGTAGTAACACTAGTTCCGGTGGGTTGAGTTTTGGGTTTGGCTTCAATGGACGAGGATCAGTGATCGTAGTCCTAGTGGTTTCAAGTAAATGCTGTTCAAGATCAGATCGAGTCCCGGAATTTAAGCTCAGAACAGTACTAGCGGCAGCGGGTTGTGGTGGGTCGATGTTGGAGGAAATAGTACTAGTACAAGCCAAGAAATCTTGAAAAATGATGCCTTGAAAAGCAGCGGCAGCAGGGTCGTCAGCGGCGGTGGTGGTCGTGTTGCAGGAGTTATGAGAAAGATACGATAGGCTGATGTCTGTCCAGACATCTTCCATGGACCTTCTGCTGCAGCTACTTGAGGTTGTGGGAACCATATTTTATAGAATCATTAATGGGGGTGACGGTGGATTAAGCCGGAAAGTTTAACGGCATTCGAGGGAGAGATTATATGTAGAGAAAGAAAGAATACTTGGGAACAAAAGAAATAAAGATGGACAAAAGTTGCATAAAGTTAAAAGAGTACAAAATTGTGAAAATTCAAGCAAATGGTCTAACCATCCTTCGGTGGAAAACAAACACGAGCGCACTGCAGCTCAAATCCACACCTCTACTATATAAGTGGTCTCTTGCGCACCAAAAAAATATTGCTTACATGCCCTTTAGCTATAACATCTCAAATTAAGCTCTTCTTTCGACGCGCCAAAAAATAAACCCGCAAACATTCACACCAAATCCAAACTATACAAACCAATGACCTCCAAATTCAGCCTTTGCTTGATCTCTTCATCTTCTTCTCTTTCTTCTCAATTGACGAATAATTATCGTTATTTCTTATTTGTTTCCTGTACTAGCCTCAAAAGCATTCCAAAACTATGCAAAGTAACAGATTTATAAAGAAAAGAATTCGCACGCCCTCAGTACAGGCTATACAGCTACCTCCCTTCCCCCGTTACCTTAGCAAACCCTTCAAAATTGGAACTGCAGTTTTTCTCCATGATTTTGCTTGAATCTTTTTTGTGGTACTCATCTACTTTGACTTCAATGATCAGTTTGAATAACATCTCCATTAGGAAGTTGTGCTTGGCTAGTTGACTCGGTTGAACAACTCTCTGGAATAGCCACAGAGTTTGGATCTGGCTTACCTCCCATGCTATTTTGGCTAGGTCCTTCCACGGTCATCTTTTCGAAAGAATTTGCAAGCATGTTGTCACTTAATACACTGGAGGATAGTGTGGATGGTGAACCTGACTCAGGTGTAAGCTGACCAGTAGTTGATATCCACTTCGTCCATTCATTACGCCTCCTCACTTTATCATCCTGCCGCAATCATAAGAGAGTATTAGACCAAAATAAAATATTGCAGCACAATTGCCATGGTTTCCTTTAAAAAATACTGGTTCCTAACGTAAGTCATTTCATTTGGTCGGCATTATAATGAGCCAAAAGGTCATCTTTTCCTTTTGGCAATAAAGCGGAAGATTACTCATTTCACAATCTAAAACATATATCGGAGTTCTTCAGTAGGACATGTTAATACAAATACAATGCTTAACAAAACAACAAATATAAAGAAATTCACCTGTACTTCAACAATACCGGAACCTCTTAAAGAATCAAGTATTAATTGGATATTGGTTGTCAAACTCTTAACCTGTAACAATAAAATATCAAGTGGGGATGAATGATACTTAAAGAGACGAGGATAATTTTCTTAAGAAACAAAAGTTGACTGAAGTAGCCAAACATGACAAGGAAATCATTAGCATCAAAGTCACATAGGCTCTAATTTTCTCCCTGTTTTCAGTTATGTTTTGTTTCTACGTATTCTCCCATATCTTTCTTTCCTTATTTTTATCTTAGAAAGTATCAATCGCCATGTTCTCCGCCTACAGGATCCTCTCCATTCAATAAAATCATTTCCTAGCAGATATCAAATCGTCAACAGACCAAAATCTGCAGTTACTATTTTCATATTGCAATCTTTTTAGTTTGTTTACAGGTCAATAGCACAGAAATACAATGAAAACAAATAATCCTACTTTCTTCCTCCCCTATAAAGTTATAACGGCAAGGATTCAGGCAGAGAATTATCTGAATATAAAACTTCACAAAAAGGAAGCCAATAAACAGAAAAGCTAAAGGTTGAGACTTAGATTAAGGTAAATAAATTAGTTTCTGTTAAATTAGAGCATAAAACTGAAGGTTGAATGGAACATTTTGCCATTCAAGCACCTTAAGAGAGAACTATAAATGTTATGCAACTTGTGTAAACTATTTTATAATACCTAACTTGGTGAAGCATAATGTAAAGGTATTACAAATGATTACCCATTGTCGCTCTACAAGAAGGTGATTTTTTTTAACTTTCATAGACTAAAACGTCTTTTTAAAAATTAGATGTTTCGTCATGTTATACATAGAGAACCAGAGTAATAATATATGTCACAAGGAGAGAGAGCACAATGTGCTTAATCAATCAGAAATAACATACCCAAGTTACAAAAACACATAAATAACATACCCGAGGAAAGTTTGCTATTAGAGATATAGGAACCCATCCCTGGGCATCCATGTTTGACCGTAGAAAGTCGTCTTTTATTAAATTAGCATCACTGTAGTAACAAAGAACGCAACTTGGGCAGTTAATTCTCAAGATACCGAGGAATTAGTTCATGCAGCTAACAAATTGTGAATCAATGAAGCATGAAATTAAATATACCTGAAGTAATATTCTATTTGGTTGATTATCAATGAAGGTAGGGGAGATTCTGAAACAGGATAAAACATTGCAGGATGTGGTGCTTGAGTAATGAACGGTGGCATGCTTCGAATGGGCTCCAAAGGCAATGGAGGGACATACATAAACTCTAGAAACAAACAAAGACATAAGTTACATTTCCAAATATCAAAAACAACTATATTAACATAGTATACTCACCCGGAAAACCCATGGGATTTGCAAAGGGTCTTGCAGGTTGAGGGGGAAATGCAGCAGTATTTGGTGGTAATGGCCTTACAAGGCTCATTGGAGGGGCTCTATGCTGATGCATGTGGATATCCCTGGGATTCATATAGTTTCCACGATCCTGGTCACGCTTGCCTCCGTGATTGTTGTGGTAGTGACCATCTCCACGTGGGCGAGGTCCAAAATTTCCCCTACGAGAATTGCGATGATCGTTTACTGGGTGTGATTGAGGCACAAAGCCACGAACTGGTCTAGCATCCCAATTGCTGCCCCGGAAAGAAGGATCTCGTGGAGAAGGATCTGGCATTGCTGGTACCAGATTGCCATACCCATTTGGAAGAATAGGAAAAACAGGGAATGGTGGTGGTGGTGGCGGGGTGACAGGGTGTCCAAAACCGCTATATGCATGCCCACCCCCAGTGTTGCCACCGCCACCACGCTTAAATGATCTTTGTCGAGCTGTTGCATGATTTGGGGTGGAGTTCTGATTTGCACTATTAGCAGGATGTCTTTTGGAGTTGGGTGAATGTGCTATAACAGGTCCCTATCAACAAAACACAAGATCAATCGTGCATAGAGAATGACTATCAGTACTTCGAATAATCTCCCACCCAAAAAAATATGATAACTTTTACACTGGTTGAGAGAAAATGCAGGACAATGTATCAGTAGCTCTCTGAATCTAAGTTATTTCATCGCTTTTGGCACCCGACGAAACAAAAAATCTGTACAACCGTCTGGATTAATTAGCTAAGTAATTGGTTAATTAATGGTTACCCAAATTTGCAACAATTCTATCTTTCTTTCCCTTTTCTTAATATTTCTCTGCAGCAAAAGTAAAAAAGAAAAAAAAATTAATGATCGTGAACTAACCTGGGAAACAGGGAATGATCCTTGGTTGACAATTGCTTCGGAGACAGTCTTTGGAGAGGAATCAGCTGGTAGTTTAGGTGAAGCCCTAGCCGACTCAGATAAAGCAGGCCAAGAAGAAGCATCCATAACAGTTACAGGACTAACCTCAACGACGCCGTTGGAGGGCTTGTTCCAAGCCAGCTTCTTTGGCCCACCGGCATTGCTATTATGCCCATTGGGACTGTCGGCAGCTGAAAAGCCCTCTGGCGTATGGGGAGGCGGCGGCGGTGAAGAACGAGCAGCTTTGGAGGATTGGGAGCAATTGGAAAAAGGGGTTTGCTCCGGTGCTGAGTTGCCCATCGAGGACAACGATGACGATGAGGACGGCGGAGATTGGACAGCCTCTGGTTCACCACCTCGGACAACCTTCGCCCATGGAGATGGTAAACTAGCCCTCTTGTTGACAACTTCGCCGCCGCCATCAACGGAAAATTCAGTACCACGCGGGGAATGGTGATTGGCAGAAGAATCCGCAGCCATCGCCATTTCAAATTAGGGTTTGTAGCAGAAAAACAAAACTCTGATCAATTTATGAGCACAAACGTAAACTAATCAGTTTACAATGAATCAATAAATTAATCAGACAACAAAACAAAAAAAATTAATCAATTAATTAATCAGTTCACAAAAGATGATTGGCAAAGACTGAGAGAAGAGAAGATTTAGGAATTGTTTTTGGGTTTTTTTTTTTCCAGAAATTAGAAATTTCAGAATGCCGGATTTCGATAGACTAAAGGCGGATCTTGCACGCGAAAAGCACAATGACCCGTCGAAACTCAGAACCAACGGCGTGACTCCGCGCCGGACTCCTCCTCCCTCTCTCTCCGCTCTTCTTTCTCTCTCTCAGAACTACAAGGAAACTACAGCCTACTGAAAAACCCCCTTCCGTTTATTTTTAGAGTGCAAGACCCATCTCTTGTCCTTTTTTCCACCTATATTATAATCTCTTACCCCTCATAAAAAAATTAAAAATAAATTTTTTTCCCAAATAAATCTTGTAAATTTTTTTTTTTAATTTTGACTCCATGGGTAATGCTCACAATTTTGTGAAAAAAATAAAAAAATTAGTTTTAGAAAATATTTTGCGTGGGAGCTAAGAAAAATGTTGCATGACCTTTGGATGTGATTTTACTATTTATTAGGTCTGAAATCTTTAGATGTTGAAAATCTTCAGGATGTCCCAAATTAATTTTAAGAAACATGTGGTGCGACGAGGATGACTCGAAAGCTTATAATAAATCTTGTAAAAATTCTTAAAATTGATTTTAAAACGTGGGTTATAACTCATAGTTATTGTAACAAAATTTAAATTATTAATTTGCATGGGAGCTAAGAAAAATATTGTAAAACTCTTTAGATGTGATCCTACAATTTATTACGTTTTGAAACTCTTTTTATTGATTTTTAAAGTTGAAAAAAAAAATATAAACTAATATAGCACCCCCTCCCCCCCCCCCCACACTTTCCCCAAACCCCAAAAATACAATTTTATGTGTCGAAAATCTCCCGAATGTCCTAAATTAATTTTAGGAAACATGTAGTGCAACAAGAACGACTTGAATTTGGCTTATAATAAATCTTGTAAAAAATTTCACAATCGATTTGAAAGCATGGGTTATAACTCATAAGTTCGTGCAAAAGTTGAAATTTTTAGTTTAAAGAATATTTTGAGTGGGAACTAAAGAAAATAATGTAAGACATTTGGATATAATCCTACAATTTATTAGGTTCTGAAACTACTTTTACTTATTTTTAAAGTTGAAAAATGGAAAAAATATATAAACTAATAGCGAAGCCCCTAAGGAGATTTGTAGGTGTCGAAATCTTCTGAATGTCCTCAATTAATTTTAGAAAATAAGTGGTGTGACGAGAATAATTCCAATTTTGACTTATAATGAATATTTTAAAAGTTCCCAACATCAATTTGAAAATGTGTGTTATAACTCACAACTTCTGTGAAAATTTTGAACTTTTAGTTTTAGAAAATATTTTGTGTGGAGTTAAAGAAAATGTTGCAAAACCTTTAGATGTGGTCCTAATATTTATTAGGTCATGAAACTATTTTTTATTGATTTTTAAAATTGAAAGATAGAAAAATAAAATAAACTAGAGGATCTCTCAAATATATTTTATGAAAAAAAAAATATTTTGTATGTGTTGAAAATCCTCGAAATGTCCTAAACTAAGTTCAAGGAACACATGGTGCGATGAGAATAACTCGAATTTGGTTCATAATGTATCTTGTGAAAATTTCCAAAATCAATTTGTTTAAGAAATATTTTGTGTGGGAGCAAAGCAAAATGTTGCAACCTATTGATGTGATCCTGTCATTTATTAGGTTCTGAAATTATTTTTGATTGATTTTTAAAGTTGAAAAATAAAAAATTCCCCCAAATAACTTTTTATGTGTCGAAACCCTTCATAAAATTATAGAAAACATATGGTGTGATGAGAATAACTCAATTTTTTGCTTTTAAAAAATTATTTTGGAAACGTGGGTCATAACACAACTTTTGTGAAAAAAAATTGAAAATTTTAATTTTAGGAAATATTTTGCATTAAGAGCTAAGGAAAATATTGTAAGAGATTTGGTTGTAATTATGAAACAAATTTTTTATTTTAAAATTTAAAAATAAAAAAATAAAAAAATAAAAAAAACTAATAGTGCCCCCCCCCAAAGAGATTTTCATGTGCCGAAAATCTTCAGAATGTCCTAAAATTAATTTTAAGAAACATGTGATGTCACAAGAATCGACTTCAAGCTTTGCTAATAATGAATCTTGTAAAACTTTCCAAAATTAATTTTAAAACCTGCATTATAATTCACAAATTTTGTATAAAAGTCAAAATTTTGAATTTAAGAAATATTTTATGCAAGAATTAAGAAAAATGTTGTAACACCTTTAGACATGATCCAGCCAACTACCATTTATTTTGGTGACATACTATTTATGTTGGTTCATATTTGACAAAAAATTATGTTGGTGAATATTTATATTGTTGGTTTCTCGTTCAAATATAATCTGTCCAGCTTGTCACGAACAAGAGATATACCAAGAAAAAAAATATATAATTTTATTGACTTAAGAAAAATAAAAATATAAAAGAAAAAGGAAATCGAGAAAAATATTGATCTGGGACTTATTGGGCTTAGTTCGACATCAAATTTTTCCCAATTCATAATGTGGGCTTTGATACATTAAAGTCCAGTTAAATGTTATGGGCTTTGATGTATAATTTACAATCTAGCCCAATAAACTTTGGTCCGATGCGAACTCGGATTTAACGGCTGGACCGTATGTTCAGTTTTATCATTTCTTATTCAATATTCAATTAATAACCTTTTGAGGATTTGGTAACGTCATGATTTTTGTTTTCTTGAATAAAATAGTACATAAAATAACACAAAAACAAGCTTATTAAATATAATTGCATGTATAAACAAAAAAATTAAAAACACGCTTATTAAATATAATTGCATGTATAAACAAAAACAATTAAATACACGCTTATTAAATATAATCACAAGATATAAATTAAAAATAGAACACATGCAAACATCTTTAATGCTATAGAAAATGCGTCATGATCTTGAAAAATAGAGTAATGTTATTCATATCATATTTTTGTACCACATTTTCATATCACCTTAAGTGACATTTGATGTGGACAGTCACATCATTTGAATTAATCAAAATTTTAAATTTAGTTCATTATTTAATAAACTAATAATTAAGAAAAACTAGTTAATTAAATGATGATTTTGATATATGAAAAGTCTTTCTCCTTCATTTCCTTGGGTTTTGCAAATTTTTCAAATGATGTAGTTGTTCATATCAGATGTCACCTAAGGTGGTATAGAAATGTGGTATAAAAACATGATATGAATAGCATTACTCTGAAAATTAATCTCAATTCACGTTGAAAAGTTAGGTTTTCCTCACCATGATATTGTTGTCACCAACCATACAATACTATTAAATCTTTTTAGAGTGTGGGACGGTGAATACTTGAGTCAAGTACGAAATTATATAAGCACCTGCAGGTCTAATAAAATTGATGAATTATTTAGAACGTTCTTGCGATTCACGGGTTGCGGAAAAGTCCAATTTATAGGACAGAATCATATAACTAAGGATAAAAAATATCAATATCATCGTTGTGATGTGTCTGGAGAAATTGGTACAAGAGGTTGTGGATACACTTCTTAATAATGGGATATGTGGACAACCAATGAGGGACGGTCATAATAAGGTTTACAAGTCGTTTTCAGATGTAATTGAAGGAAAAGAGGAAAGATTCCACACTTCTTGATAATGGAATCTACGGACAACCAATGAGGGAAGGTCATAATAAGGTTTACAAGTCGTTTTCAGATGTAATTGAAATAAAAGATGGAAGATTTCATGAGACTACTTGTCCCAATAATCCAAAGGATACAAGCTTGCTAAGTCAAAAAGTTTTTGTTTTGTAGAGTCTCTTTCAGTTCAAGTTTGTTGTTATTATTATTGAAATTTTGATATAAGTTTAATTTGTTAGCCAATATTAAGCATTTTTTTCAATTTTTCTCCACCTCTCTCCGCCCCCTTCCCCTGTTTGCCCCTTCCCCCACGTCTTGACCTCTCCCCCTCCCCTGTGCGTCCCTTTCCTCGACCCCTTTCCCTTTCTGGTTTATCCTTCCCCTTCCTTGCACCAACCCCGCCGCCCCTTTTACTTTCTTCCTTCCCTGCTTTCTCCCCCACCTTTTGCACTCCTGTCTTGTGATTTCAGGTCTCCTCCCCAGATCCAAGTTTGCCCTTTTCAAGGTTCTCATGATTTGAGTTTGATGGGGTTTCCAAATTTGGTTATGGCTCCCTTCGGCATGTGCGGTTTGGTTTTTCAGTGTGTGGATGTTGGCGTCCCACTTCTCAGTTTATTTCCCTTCGGTTCGCCTCGGGCGAGGTTTATGTAATTTTAGTTTGATTTAGTTTTCATAGATTAGTCCTGGTCTTCCTAGGAAAATTTGCTCTCTGGGGTTCCTAGGTCTCCTTAGGTTCTCTAAGAGAGGGCCTGTCTAAAGATTGAATTACGGTGTTTGGCGTTAAGTTACCTCTAATTTGTTGGAGACATTTTCAGCTGGTGGTTAAGGCTGCTTTTGCAGCGTGTGGAAATGACTATGGAGGTTACACCAACTAATCTTGAGGACTCAAATGATGATGATAATCTCGAAAATCTTATTGTAAGTGACTGTAATTCGATGGAAGTGATTTTCCAACTCAAGGGACCGAAGCATGAAGAAAGTAGTCACTCCATTGAAGCATTCAATAAATTGAGTTCCTTGCGGTTAGATAGATTGCCAGGTTTAACGCGTGTTTGGGAGACGGGTAGTTCACAACCGATGTTGACAGGAAGCAGCTTCGGAAACTTGAAATCGCTGGAGGTTGGTTTTTGCAACCAGTTGAAATACTTGTTTTCATCGTCCATAGTCAAACTTCTCGTGAGTATAGAGGACATAGAAGTTCATAACTGTGAGAAGATGGAAGAAATCGTTGCCGCAGAAGAAGAAACTGATGAAACAATTACATTACCTAAAGTGAAGTGGTCATTTTGTCGTGCGGAACACTCTTTTTCCTTAAACCGAATTGAAAGCTCCGGTCATTTTGTCGTGCGGGACACTCTTTTTCCTTAAACCGAATTGAAAGCTCCGATAAGGTTTTATCAAGGCCCAATATGCACAGTATTCTCGGTTTGTTGTCAGTTTGTACTTGTATTGCATTGTTTGCAATGAATATCAAATGTCATATTTCTCTCAAAAAAAAAAAAAAGTTCAATTTGTTAAGATAAGTCTAATTCGTTATGTTTATTATTATTTTATTATCAATAATTATCTCTTTAATTTGTAAAAATTATTTTTTTCTAATTATATCTTTATTTATTTCCTCTTTTTTTTTTCTTCTGCGTACTCCAAACCCCATTTAAGATTTTATTTTAATTTTTATAATCAACCTATTTATATCACAAGTTAATTGAATTTATCTACTTATATGACTTCTTTTTTTATAATCAACCTGTATTATGTCTTGCTTGTAAGTATATTATGGTTTTGTACCTTTTACTAAGGTTCCATACCTCGCTTATATGTATCTTATACATTCATATATTTATTACGTAATAGAAGATATTAAGTAGATTTATTGGAATTAAAAGATGCAGGAAATTAGAAGATTTTAATTTATCTCTAGTATTTAAAAAATATACGCAATGAGTATAAAAGAAATAAAAGTGGAGAAAAGATAATACTAGACTTAACCTAATAATTTGATTTTTTTGGACCCTGATCTAAACGCCTTTTATTATTATTATTACTAGTAGATGTGTGTGAACAATTTCATTTCGTTTTGTTTTTTATTATGAAGTGGGATTAGTTTTTAAGATTCTTAAAAAGAAAAATCAGTTATGAAAATTGGGATAATGTTGCAAAAAAAGAAGGGATAATGATGAGTGGTTTCTTTTAACGTGGGAATATATTTTATTTTTTATTTTATTTTATTTTTAATTTTTAATAGGGCATGTTATACTAACCTGGCTGTGAGGTTGTTGTAAAAAACAACAAAATTTATATTCATGTAATTACTAAACTGCCTATATTTTTTTATTTGAGTTCAGTTTGGTGAGGGGATTAAAATGATAATTTCCTAGAGTTTTGGTTGACAACCAAAGTTTTATGAATAGTTAGTTTAGATTATTTAGTAGAGCGATAAAGTTAGTATGTTAAATAATTAGTTTGTTAGAAGGGAGGAAAATCGGTGAGAATTGAATCACACTGTGATGTATAGGCATACTTGATTTCCACTATTGTGCTAAAATGTCATCTGCATGTATGATCGTTATTTGATGAGAAAATATCTATATGGGTGAATTTTTAAACGGTTTTAAGGAAGAAAACGAGAAATTTTTTCTGTTAACAAGGCTGAAAAGCCAACAAATGGGTATGGAAACTTAGATTCAAACAGCATGGGACTAGCAACCCACTATATATTCTCGAAAACTAGTTTGCCATTAAAATTAATCACATTGCTGAAGACGAAAAGGTGGTCAACAATCTTGTTAGTATTGTCTATGTGAATTAACATTATTAGCCACTTAGTACTATGATCTAATGATATACATTTTCACTTGTAAATTAGATTCGATTCTTGCTAGAGACGAATTTGAACCACATTATTAGTAGCACATTGTGAGGTTAAGCACATCCCTAATCCTTAGTGTAAATAATATTGTTCGTTAAAAATATATATATATATATATATATATATATGTATAAGGTTGTTAGCATATAACTTTAATTTAAATCCAAACTGAATATATAACCACAATAATGCCAAACAAAAATGAATTTATTATGTGTATATATATAGTTATATATTTTCCTGGTCTTTGTTTATGCATTTCTCAATTGTCTGCTAATTCAACTTGCCGAGTTCTTTTGCCCCCATATATGTTATATATATTGAGTTGTGCCGAGTGAGTTTCTGCATCCCAAGACCATAAGGCCAATCTGACCCTCATGGCTCAGACGACTCCAAATCACACACAGACGGTTTCTGGGTGGGCAGCTTACGATTCCTCGGGCAAGATTACTCCTTTCGTCTTCAAACGAAGGTAACATTTATACACATATATGCATATTACAATTATATAAGTTTCAGTTTCTTCCTTAATTATTTTAGTTATAATTTTTCCTCGAGTCCACTTGTTGTCTTTAATTAGATCGTTGTTCAACTAATCTTCAAAATGCTATACAAATACAGAGAAAATGGGATCAACGATGTGACCATAAAGATCTTGTATTGTGGGATATGCCACACCGATCTCCACCATGCTAAGAATGACTGGGGCATCACCATGTATCCAGTAGTTCCCGGGTAATAACACATCTCTCTCACATTCTCTCTTGTCAGTTTGTTTGATCAGTCGAGAGTAACTTACTTGACCTTCCAGATATTGCTACATACGTGACATCTTCGTGAGAAATGCTCATGTGACAAGTTGTGTATGGTGGTACTATACGCAGGCATGAGATTACAGGACTGGTCACTAAAGTTGGGAGCAACGTGAAGGAGTTCAAGGAAGGAGACAGAGTCGGGGTTGGGTGTTTGGCGGCGACATGTCTGGAGTGTGAGTTCTGCAAGTCCTCCCAAGAGAACTACTGCGACCAGGTCCAGTTTACCTACAATGGCATCTTCTGGGACGGCAGCATCACCTACGGTGGCTACTCCAAAATGTTGGTCGCAGATCACAGGTAACTACCTGATGTTCTTAAAAACTCCGTAGGCTTATTGATCGCCAAAGTTTAATTGTCTTGTCTATTTTTACGCCTCTATCCGAACCCAATCCTGTTTGTCAGAGTTTTGATGTGCTTGGTTGTCCTTTTTGTTAAAGTTGTGGTTCGACAGCTAGGCACCTGACATTGCGATAAGGTTTCTGGCGTTTGTAGGCAATAGGTGATACAGAATCCGTGTAAATTCATGAAGAGTTTCTAAACTCTTCGACACAAAACAATCATTTTAGGTAAAATATCTTGCATACGAGGCCTTAAGGGGTTCTCATTTAAAAACAAAAAAACAAAAAAAGGATATCATTTTCCTAGGAATCATAGGGATTCCGTAATCGTGTTAAGTACTATTTATATTTTAATTTTAAATTTTAAAAAATTTTTTACCGTACGATGTACGATGAATGGACACGATTACGAGATTCATAAGATCCCTAGGAAAATGATCCGGCGAGGATCCTTTTCCTAAAAAAAAGTAGGAATGAGTTGTGGGGCCTACATTATATTAAACTTTAACTATTCAAACTGTCTATTTTTCAAATTGCACTTCTTAGATCATCTTTATAAAATATTAGTCAAATTGAAGATATTTGATACATTTAATTGAGTTCAAAGAAATTAACGAAAACTAAGCAATGAAATTTTATTGTGATAATTAAATAGGTAAATGATTTTGAATTGATTTGAATTTTTGCAAGGATGATCTATGAATTGAGACTTACAAAATAGACAGTTCGAATCGTTGAAGTTCAATATAGAATGAATCTCACACAATCTCCATTTTTTTAAAAATGGAGATGCGTTACCCTATAGGGCTTGTCTTGCATATGTTATTGCATATATCAGTAATACTTTACAATAGGTAAAATATCTTGCATATATCAAGAGTATTTTTATTATTATTATATATGGGTGTGCAAGTAATTCACTTATACTTTATGTGAAGTATAAAATTAATTTTGACTCAACAAAATGTTTTTGTTTGGTAGGTAAATTGTTTTGGATGTATTATTGTATATATTAAACCAATTATTATTATTATTATTATAAATTTATATATATGTGTGTGCAAATGGTTTACTTATATTTTTATATATAATATAGGTAAGTTAGTTTGAATTAAACAACATTCCTTTATTTTATAGATACATTATATTGAATATATATTATATTTATTAGGAACTTTTGTTGTTGCTATGTATATGTTGTGTAAAATAATTTACATATATTTATTTTGAGGTGAATTTACCTTAATTTTGAATAAAATAACATTCTTATATTTTGTAGCACATACTAATAATGTTGGGGGGAAATACATACACTAACTGCAAGAAACACAAAATTAGCACCTTTTCATATTTCCAATTTGGTAAAAACAAATTAAAATGCCTAATTTGACCCCAAAAAAGGTTTTGAAAAGAGTAATTAAAAAAAATAATGCATTGAATAACGTAGATTATCGTTATATATCTGATCTTTTAATTTTTTTATTAATTTAAAGTAAAACATAAGCAGTAATATTCACATTTATTGTCACCGTTAATCTCTAACTTTAATGCGTTTTTTGTCCTTTTCTTTTTGCAAAACCATTAATCCCTACTTTACAATCCGCAAAGAATGAATAGCGTGCATCAAAATGCAAAAGGGGAATTTTTGGCAGCAAAAAATTTTAAATGTGTAAAATAAAGATAATTGATGAACTTGCTTATGTAGATCATAGTTATTGGTTTTTCTTCGAATCAAAAAATTATGTACGGTTTTATGTGAAGAAAAAAGGACCTGGCCGCTAAGGTCATCTTTTCAAATAATTGTACATGGGTGAGCACATGTGGCTTCGGCTTCACATGCGCGAATCATCTTGAATTGCAAAATAAACCTAATGAAACTAATTGCCAGTAGAAAATAGCTCAAATCCTAAACTTTACCTTTTTTTCAGCGTGCTTAATAATTTGGTCTCTAGCATCGCCAGCTAAGCGGAGCAAATTAAATATATTTAACTATAAGCCATTGATTAATTAATTTATATAAGAAGAGTGTTTCTTTTCAGGGTTTAATTTATATAAGAAGAGTTAATGATGTGCTTAAGAATTAAGTAATATGAACATGTATGATGATGAAGGTACGTGGTACGCATACCAGACAATCTGCCGTTGGATGCAGCAGCGCCGCTATTGTGTGCGGGAGTGACGGTGTTCGCCCCCCTGAAAGACCACAACCTACACAAAACAACGGGGACGAAGATAGGGGTGGTTGGCCTCGGAGGTCTCGGGCACGTGGCGGTGAAGTTTGGGAAAGCTTTTGGTCACCATGTAACTGTCATCAGCACCTCTCCAGCCAAAGAGAAGGAGGCTAAAGAGCATTTGGGTGCCGACGACTTCCTCGTCAGCACTGATCCTCAACAATTGCAGGCCGGTTTCATTTCAGTTTGTTTTGTTTTTTGTTTTTCTCTATGTTCCTTTTAGAACAAATTAATTAAGGATTAGTTAAAGTTAATGACGATGACGATGACGATGATGACTACGACTGCAGAAAGGGAAGAGGACGCTCGACTTCATATTAAACACAGTGTCCGCTAAGCACTCGCTTGGGCCCATCTTAGAACTGCTCAAAGTGAATGGAACTATGGTGGTTGTGGGTGCACCGGACCAGCCTTTTGAGTTGCCTTCATTTCCTCTGATATTTGGTACGTACCAAACAAAAACACCATTGATTAGTTTCTAATTTTTGTAGAAACTAACAAATATATGCATGCAATGGCGTTGTGATTAATGGACTGACGTGGACGCAGCACAGGCAAGAGAGCAGTGAAGGGAAGCGTAATAGGAGGAATAAGTGAGACAGCGGAGATGATGGATTTATGCGGGAAGCACAACATAACATGCGACATTGAGCTTACAACGCCGGACAAAATCAACGAGGCCTTGGACCGTGTCGCCAAGAATGATGTTAGGTATCGATTTGTCATTGACATTGCTGCTGGTGATGCTGCTAATGATCAAATACCTTCCAAACTTGCGAGCCTTTGAGTGTTGGGGTCTACTATGACAATTGTTTCCTACCGTATTCTCCCGTACAATTTATTATCATTTTACTCCATAGATTTTATTATCCTTGTCACTCAAGCGATAAAAGTGTGTGCGAAAATAATTTTCCTTTTATAAGAACATTCTATTAAGTATGTGTGCCATATGGGAGCTAATCGATATCAAAGCCAAGTCTATGTTATTTGAATTAGTCAATTGGTTGATTTTTTTTGTTTTAAAAGTTGGGTCAAGGACCCGAGTAGTTGTGGAGAAACTCTCGCCCGAGTAGTTGTGGAGAAACTCTCGGACTCGATCGTGGTTGGGTCAAGGATACATCGTCTTATTGTTAAATTGCTGCGTGCATGTAGGAGTAATTTCTCTCACCTTCTCTTTGTACTTGTTCAACTTCCCATTTTCATATTGAAAATGGGGGGAGCTATGCTGGTCCACACATATGCTATTAAATATCGGGCTTAAAGTCCCGAAAATAATTTTTTTTTAGAGAACCTTAATGAAAATTTTTTGGTACTGTTTACTTTAATAAAAAATCATATTTTTTACACTAAAAATTCAATTATGGTACTAATCACTTTACCCTTTTATTTTGTCTTTTTCATAAACTCAAAATTTTCAAACTTTTTTCATTAGTTTTTATTTTTATTTTTATTGCAGGCCCATTCGTGTTCAAAAGTAATGTTTATCTTGATTGCTCCATTTAGTCACGTGCGTGTTAGTGCTAAATTATCCTTTAATAACACAACTTAAGGATGACAATTTATAATCGTTAAACCCAATAACTGTGGATAACCGTTTGAATTGATTGGATTTGGGTATGAAAATTCGAGTATATTTTGGGTATGATGAAAAACCGTGAATATTATTCGGTTATGGTTTTGGATATTGTTATAGGGGTCCCCAATCCATATCCGTACCCAAACTCGAACTGAATAATATATAATATAAATATATATAATATTAAAGTATTATATAATATATGTGTATATATATATATATATATTCATTATTCACCGAATCCATTACCTTGAGAATACAAAAAGAGTGATGTTATTTCCACCCCAATGTTTTATCTTCACACCCACCTTTTAATGAAATTTTTAATTACAAATTTGTCCATTTGCAAAAAGATTGATAAGGACAGTAATTATCTTGCTTTGCTTAATTTAAAAAAAAAAAATTAAGCGTGGGAGACAATTTCTCTACCTTAAACCCTAACTCATATTTTCATTTCCTTTCATTTAGAGAAAGTAAAAAACATATTAATGGAAGAGGTGGAAGATGATGTTTCTACGGAAGAGGTAAAATATTATGTTTCCATTGAAAAGGTAGAAGAATAATTTGTGTGTAGGTCATTTGAATTTGTCCATTGTATTTTTACATTGTCAAATTCTTTTGAATTTGGATACATATGTCGTTTCCATTTGAATTTGCAAACCTTAGTAGTTTTCATTTACATATTATTTGTTATATTTTTTAAGAGACAATTTTATAATTTCATATGTATGTACATATTAAAGGTTATTTTGGGAATAATAGTGGGTGAGGAAATAACATTTTAATTTTTGAACTTTTTAAGGTGGGTGAGATTATAACGTGGGTAGGAAAATAAGACAATAGGGTGGGCCTAGTAGCTCTCATACAAAAATTGCATTGTGTGAGTTGCATTTTATGGCAAAGTTCAATAGTTTTGATAAAAATCAAAATCTATTAGAATTTAATGGTATTTATGGGCGATATCAAAGATCAACCAACATTATCAATGTTTAGTTTTAATTTTCATGCTCCACAAGATCCATTAATTAAATCGTTTTATACATAAAATATTTAATGACGAAATTAATATTTACTAAATTATCATGCGTCAATTGAGCGAATATATTTTTTGTACTAACGAAAATGGATATAACCGTTAACCGATGAGAAATCCGTTATCTGGATGAAAAAGTACATAATAGGATACATATGCTGCAATTACGTGAATCTCAATAAAAATCTAGTCAGGGAATTTAAACCCGATCAAATTAAAAAATAGTGCATTGCACCAACTTTATAAACTACGAGTCTAAGACTATTCTCAAAATAACATAAACAATCAATTCGGGTTTCCTCGAACCAAATCAAATCGGCTTCCTCGAATAGTGCCGTACTATAAAAGTTAAATCTTCAAGTTATTCATGTTTAGTGCAAATTTAGAGCACGGTATATCAAATTAGGAACGCAATAAAAAGAGAGAGAAATAAAGAAATTGATAAATGAAAAGAATAATAAATCTTATCTATTTTATAGCGTATAACAGGAGGAATTGGAGCTAGATATTTAGAACCGAAACTCACTGAGCAGTAGCAGCATGAAATTTGGCAATTAGTTATCGTGCTGCGATATTTGTAAGTGACCTTCTAACACAATAGTTAAGAGAAGTATTGTCATTGCATTATGACATAGGTTCAAATTCCGTCAGTTCCCTAATTTAACATTTATCTAACCAATTTATAATTTGACAAAAAAAAAAATTCGTACTGCAATATTTGTTATATGTTTTGCTTTAAATTTGGCAAATAATAATGGTTTCATTTTTTTTCTGTGATCTAAATTAATAAAACATGGAACGTTATCTCTCTAGGTCAATTATAATTGTGCTTGAAAGCCTTACACGTAGAGAGAAAGCTAGAGCAAAACGTATGAGGGACTCAAACGTGTGACCAAAGCCACAAAACTAATTGAGTCGGTGGTATAAGCCTATAACTGCCAACTAGGTGTCGTCCACATCTCTCTCTCCGCATATATATATACGCCAACTTTCTCCGTATCTTCTTCCTTTGTATACCGGTTCGACTCTCCTGCGATTTTAGAGAGATAACAAATTAGCAGCTCCATTTAATCATCTTCCGTCGATCGATATATATATATTATACTATTTGATTTACATGATCATGTCTAAGATGAGGAAAACCCTACGAACCAAGTTGAGATCTGCGTTCTCCAAGCCAAGTGAGTTCCGATTTCTATATTTCTATGCATGTTAATTTCCTTAATTTATGATTACTAGTTGATTAATTCACATTTAAAAAAAAATTAATTTGTGTTTTGAATAATCGATAGATATTGCTTGTTAATTGATGGGTAATTTAATTTCAGGGAGCAAAAAGGACAATGTCGGTGGGAATAGCTTCTCCAGCAAGTTAAACGTGAAAGAAGAATACTTGGAAGTTTTCAGAACAAAATCGTACGTAGAAATGTGGGATAGGGTTCACGGACAGCTCCCGAGCGCTAGGCTTTCTTCGTCTAGCTCATCGCTTCCGCCTAATTTGTTTTCGGACCGCTCCGAATATTTGCTAGAACCGCGGCAAGAAACCCTTAAAAACATCGTCGACAAGGAGGGCATAAATCTCCACCACCTTCTCACCGACTACTTCGAAGCCAGCTTAGATGCCTGCCACATTTGTGACGTGCTCCTCCGTAGCATGCACCAAACCCGGGCAGAAAATCGACACACGAAGAAGCTCTTACTAAAACTCAGCCGAAGGGTACGCATACTTAATAATGATAATATCGACATTACTGATGACAAACAATGCCTGGCAATTTTCGGGGAGCTTGGCACATTTGCCAGAGCCAAAAATCCGTTGTCGATAGTCAGCCCTGGGCAGTTCCGTGACATTCACGACAGCTACGCGGCGCTGTTCAATAGGCTAACTTTAAAGCACAAAAAGGTGCGCAGGGCCGCAAAGCGTAACAGAATATGCAAAAAGGTTGGAGAGGTGGGTCTGGTGTTGTCACACACCGCGCTTTTGATCGCGTGGCTTGTGTTTGCAATCCACAGCATGATTGGAATCGTGGTGGCGCCGGCGCTCATGGCCTGCTCATTGGGTTTGTGCGTGAGAAAAATGGACTCTGCGGCGGAGTGGTTGAATGCTAGGTTTCCCGAGAGCCACGGGAAGCAACTTGACGTCGCGGCGCAAGGGGTTTATATTTTGATCAACGACTTCGATACAATGAGTCGGATGGTGAGACGTTTGCACAATGAAGTGGAGCACCGGAAAGTGGTGGCCGGAATATGTGTTAGAAGTGTGAGGAGTATTATTACTACGAGTAATGGTGGATCAGCCTCAAACTTTGACATATTTAAGAAGGTGGTGAGGGAATTTCATGCGAGTGAGGCTAGCTTTTTGGAGCAGCTAGAGGAGCTTGAAGAACATATTTACTTGTGCTTGCTCACCATAAACAGGTCGAGAAGGCTTGTGATACAAGAAATATTGGCAAGTACCTAATTAGGAGCTAGTTAGTGACATCGCAACCGGTCATTAAGCTGGTAATCATACATCATGATTGATGTGAAGTGGTATGGGATGTTACGCCAAAAAGAGATGCAGATATATATGGTGACAATCAGTGATATGTTACGTGACATATATAGCTTGGACGTAAGCTACAAGTCCAAATAATTTGGATGAAGTAGTTATCCACGCAATTGCTTCATCAACCAAATTTTCTTCTTCATATGGATCAACCTCAGGTTAAGGGATTATTCATTACTTCGATCTGTTATTGCTACTTATGTGTGTGTGGTTTCACTGCCACTGTTTCTATTCTTTTATTCATTATTCTTTGGTCTGTAACTTTATCAATGGGTCATTCTATTTGTACGTAGAATCAATAAAATTACTTCATTTATTTATAAAATCATTCTTTTTTTACTTTAAAAATATTTAGATCATGACTAGTAAAACTGTAAAAGCTTCTATATCTTGAGTCGGTGACATAAATCAGTAATAAAACAACCATGTTTTTGTTCATAAAACTCAAGTACAGTTGAGTTTGTGGTGCATATGTCGTTAATACCATGTATACAAAACCAATTTCATTGCTAAACTACCCTGTCATTCAAAGAAGTAGTCATGGATCCACTTAAGGGCTCGTTTGAAAGTACTTTTGTAAATGCTGAAAGCTTTTTTGGTAAAAATGTATTGAAATCAATCATTGGTAAAAATGCAAGTGAATCTTCGAAAAACACGTAGAATGCTTCCTACAATAAGCACATAATTGTTACATGAAATACTTCAAATACTTTTGAAATAAAAAAATATTTTCTTTAAAAACTTTTTTAACTATTTTAAAAAAAAATTTCAAACGAACTTTAATTTTATGTGACTAAATAGTATGTTTTAACGTGGCATTATGGTCCCAAAGCCTTTTTCATTGTCGTACTCTGAAAACGAGATTCTCATTGTCATATTCTCCTTGTCCGATGTCCATAAAGAATGCCAAAAGGCCTTCAATACGAGGCCCGGTTTTTTGCTAAAAAGCCCAACAACTTAAAATGACAAAAGTCCAAAGATAACCTAATTTTCGTCACAAATGGCAACTCACAAGGACAAGAGTGTGTTTCACGATAACTTTTTTGACACAAAGTAACAAAGTCGTGATAACTTTATTTACATGTCATACAAGTCGATTTCATTTACATTTCAGGCAACTTGATAATGATATAATGCATTATAGAGATAAATTTATACATCGTATTATGTTATTTATATAAAACGTCATAATAATTTTATATCCAAATCATACGAGTCAATTTCATATATATTTCGGGACAAATCTCATGTAATTTAATAATCAGGCTACAACATGAAAAAATAGTACAACATGAAGGATGGGGTATTTCCAAGAAAATTTAACTATTATAGTAATGATTCATATTACAACCGACAAAAAAAAAAATCATATTACAAGAATATATGATGATTATAATTTTTGTAGTAAAAGCCAAAAGGCAAATATTTCTACATGTTTGAAACTGCATCTTTGACGGCGCTTCTTATTCAAACGGTACAACACAGATGTTGTTTTGGGATCGAGCCCTATACTTTCTGGGTATAAAAAATGACAATATATAACCACGTAATTTGATAAACCCAACAAAATGTGGCGGGCTGCCTCTTAAAAATAACGTAAGCACGCCTCTGCCGTTGATTAACCCAGAACCGTGAAAGCAGCCACTTGAATTCATTAAACCAACAACACCAGATTATTTATGAAAACTGTACTTGGCTGGCGAACGTTTGGCCAAATCCCCAGTTCGCGGGAACAATGTTGTTAAACAGTTGAGTTTCGCCGTCGGTTGTGGTGACTCTGAACGACAGAGATTGGCCGTTGAGGTAGGCGTTGGACTGCCAGTTTGCTCCCCAATTCCTCGACATTGCAATCCAGCCAGTGTTGGATCCTTTAATGTAAGCAGATTGGATAGATCCGGCTCCTCCGACATTGGTGATCAGCACAAGCTCAAAGTAGTTTCTCCCATTTATTGTGAACCTCACACCGCCCTTCTTCTTGCATGGTACCCTGCACACACACGATCCAAATCCCATAAATATATATAGTACACTATCACAAAGGGTTCAATACAAAAATTCTTTGTGCAGGAGAAGATGAACGCGTTGAGGTTGTCGAAAATCTACATGTCGATAACATGTTGATAGGTTATCGTTGATATTGTATCGGTATGGTCAATACCATGTTTGAGACATACAATAACCATATAGATAACATATCAACCTCGGATTATAAATTAATGGTCAAATTCGAACTAATTCAACGATTAAAGTTTAGTTTTCGGGCTAATTAGAATTACCTTTGGAACAAGACAGGGATGATGCCACCTCTGTAAATCCCGATCTTTTCCCAGGCAGGCTGAGCCATGTCGAAATGCTGAAGGGGTGGGTTGCACCATCCTCCATTGTCGTTTGGAAGATTAGAATTGGGAGGACAAAAGTTTGTTGCAGTAATTGTCACGGACCTTCCTTTTACGCACCATCTAGGATCTGTTTTGAAGTCGCATATGATCTTGTAGCATTGTCCACAAGAAGCTCCGTCGTTAAACAGGGCGGTACTTAAAGCCGCCGTCCTAGTCCCGTACCTGGTGGAATACAGATTGCCATATCCACAAGCTCCCCCTGCAGTGCATACAACCCGTAACATGTTAGAATTAGGATAGGTCAAGGGTTCGGTTAATCATAATAATATATTAGTAAGGAAAGCAACTTCCGCATAAACGCAGAAGAAAAACAACTACGTACGTACCCATAGTTCCAGAGGCATCACTGCCTCCATAGAATGTGGCATGACCTCTACTCCAGGCAGATGCTGTGAATGCAGTGACATATGTCGAGAGACTACATACTCCAAGAAAGATTGCTAATGGAAAAATGAGCTTCGCCATTGTTGAGAGAGAGAGATAGGAGAGTAGAGGGGTGGGGGGGGGAGAAAGAGAGAGAGAGGGGGGGATTGGTATTTGGGAGTGTATTTACATTAATCGGGAATTTCCAAAGTATAAATAAGAGAACAGATCGACTCGGTGATGCCCATGCAACCACCTCACATGGAATAATCTCTGCAGCCGGATTGAACGTATATGATTAATTTGGTGTATTAATTAAGTTATTAATTAAATAATAAATTGAATTATCCATCTCTCTGTCTCTCTGCAAAGTCTGAATTGTTCAGCAATTATTTCCACGTTCTCTCTCTCTCTCTCTCTCTCTCTCTCTCTCTCTCTCTCTCTCTCTCTCTCTCTCTCTCCCACCTCCGCTCCACATGCTCTTGACCAACAGAAAAGCCGGGAATGATCAAAATGCAGAAATCCAAGTTGCAGGTTGTTGCTATTTGAAGATAAAATGGGCAAATATTTAATGTGTTTTTGTATGATTGGAACTTATATATTTCAGGGTCGTATCGTAGCACACAACTTTACATGCTACTTCCTTGAGGCTTGACCTTATATGATATGGCATCGTTCTTCTTTCTTGCATTACACATGACCCCGTTTTCACATTACACACTACATTTTCCTGAGTTGTATATTCCTAAGAAAAATATTTTAATATAATAGATTGTATATCACCTTTTTACACGAAACCATCAACTATATCCTTCATTTGATGAAAATCCACTCGCTACACTTAAATTATTTTATCACAATTTCTTTCTTCAATCTTTTATGTGCGATCATCGTTAAGATTTGCTCACCAACCAATAAGACAATTGTGTTGTAAAAAAGTTAAGATTTGCTCACCAACCAATAAGACAATTGTGTTGTAAAAAATAACTTATAAAGTTCTTTTTTTATATTTAATCTATCGAGAAAATAAAAATTCCTGAATTTGTCATGCAGATATAACCTCTTTGCTTTGTTTAAAGAAAAAAACAAATGAATTTGAAATTTTGGAAATGGAGTTTTGGTATTGATCGTACAAGTATTTTCATGACAGTTGCCACGTGAATCGTGATGCAGCACCGTCGAGCATTTTTGAGAGAGAGAGAGTCCATCGACTTGTAATATAGTTTATTAAGCACCGCTACTGAGATCTAGAGGGCTCCCATACAATACAATATAAGAAATACTTTGACAATATCACATGAAGTCCCCAAAACCAAATTAATTTCTGAGACCCATTTGCTTGTTCGACAAATAAAAACCCAGAAAAAAAATGAAAAAACCATAAAGTTTCCTGGCGCAATCTCAGGAGTTTTGACGTAAAGCAAACAACATTGTATACCTAAATCAAAAGGTCGTTTGAGTGAGATAATGGTTAGGAGTTGTTCAAGTTGGTCAGTTCAGTTGGTGCTTAAATGATTCAAAGTCAACTGCTCAAATCTTGCACATGATAGTACATGCCATTAAGGAAACTGTGGTTCTGTATTCACACTGTACGCTTCTGTGTTTTTTCCGTTTTGTCTGGAAAGTAAATTTCATTCATCCGAAGGAAGGTTACAGGTCAACACATAAGAAGGCAAAATAATACTGATACATTGGGGGGATAAAAATACATAAAAGCCCATTCCAATTAAATAAGTAAAAACTAAAACTCAAATCCCTAATCTATGACCGTGCAAAAAGTTGCATCTATCGCCGTCGTCGTCATGAAAGTCTTGTCAATAGCTACTTGACACATACTAGAGAAAATGACTGAGTGGTGAAATCGACCAAGACATCGTAGCACAAAAGTACCAAAAGCACATCACATCCAGAATTTTTCACCAAAGATGCAGAACCAAGAGATAGTGACCAGATCCAAATCTCATCTACTAATCCCTGCAAATACATACAAACACATTAACACATAGATAAAAGGTGAGGCTAAAAGGGTATGCAAAATACCCTTACTTTGGCCACCGCAAAACACTTGGTCTTGAGGGAAATTCGGCATTCCGATTGGGGTAGGGAAAATAAGGGAGGGAAATAAATCTGGAAATCATATATGGCCTAGAGTGCGCATATCAAAACATAAGACGGGTTGGGGATGGATTATGAGGAAGGGAGACAAGGTGAAAAGGTAAGGGAAAATGCAGTTTTGTATTTGGAAAGAAACGGCCAGAGGAGAGGGAGGGGAGGAGAGAAGGCTTTTTAGTTGTTATATTCTTAG
The DNA here is from genome assembly GCF_042453785.1 of Malus domestica. Lineage (NCBI taxonomy): Eukaryota > Viridiplantae > Streptophyta > Magnoliopsida > Rosales > Rosaceae > Malus > Malus domestica. The sequence goes on along the minus strand of NC_091668.1, from coordinate 649,548 downwards.
TCAAAGTTACAATGACCAATATTTAACATCTAAGAACTCATTTGGAAGTGCTTTTAAAATGGCTAAAAACGTTTTTATTGAAAATGTTATTAAAATCATCCTTACTTCAAATACAAATGCATCATGAAAAAACACTTAAAAAGTGTTTCTTGCAAAAAACACACAACTAGTGCTAGTTGTAATGTGATAAACGCGAAACACGCTCTTTGGTGTATTTCGCAATTCGTGATTTGGAATTTGGGGCTAGCATGCATCATAGGGCAGATTTGAGATTTAAAAACGTAGGATTAAGTATTTAACATAACAACTGATAACAGTTACAATTCGAGGTTAATACCGGGTGTCTAAATGAAAAGGAGGAACCATCTGTCTAGAATCAAGAAACACTTAAGGAACACTTGGCATTAAAAATCGTCGTCGTCGTCGTCCTCTGCAATATGGTTGGCAAGCTCTTGCTCCTGTTGTTGCCTCTCTCTCCTCTCAGCACTCTCTTTCTCCTTGTGTGGATTTGGAGGAAACCGCAGGGCCCGAACTGCTTCGTTGTGCATGTTGAGACAAAAGGCAATCCTGGAGTTGAAAGCAGCCTGAGGCTCATTAGTAGAGTAAATGTCTCCAGTTTCCTTGGACACCATCCACCCATTTGCATGATCTAACGAGGCCTCAATGGCGCCGTCACGGATAGCCTTAGCCACGATGCTTTCAGCATCCGCGATTGGGTTTCCTGAAACCAATCTTAACTTCTCGGCAACATCAGCAAGTGAGATGCGCGAATAAGAGATGCTGATATTTCGCAATCCTGTCCTGATGACATTATGTCGCAGCCGAACAATTAAATTGTGGGTTTGGTCCTTACTGAAAGTGCCAGAAAACTTTGCTGCAACATTTCTGAATAGTTCTAAATCACCAATTCGAACAGCCTGACAATGCCAACAATTTGAAAAAGAATGGATGATAACATTAATCAGTTGATATTTAAGCAAGTAGTCAGACACCATTTAGGCAAGACGATTAACAGTCATGAGAATGTAGACTTACATTTGTAAGTTCAAAGTATGGCCTCAAAGCTTTTTCCATTCCTTTCTGCATGAAGATGATCCTCTCTGGTATTTCCCCAAGCAGCAGGCGAACCAAGACAGCCCATTTGTTACATTGAATTCGGAAACCTTGGGCTGCAAGAGGGGCTTTACGAGCAGCCTGCAAGAGAGACTCTTTTGCATCTGTATACTCCAATTGTATTGTCCGAATCTTTCCAAGGTAGAAGAGATAACGGCAAAACTGCATATAAAACAATTGTCTCAGATATTCGCAATTTAGACACTTCAAACACAATGTCGACTTACGGTAACAGAACGTTGACAAGCATTGATGGACACCATTAGGCACATATCACCAGGAAGCTGGTGAAGTGTATGACTCGAATATTGAGTCTTGAAAAGGTTTTTAAGAAAAAAAAAAACCATGAGAAATGTAAACAAAGTTTCAGAGGAGGGGGGGGGGGGGGGGGGGAACAAAGCTCAAAATGCAGTTGCAAGTTCTTAAGGAATGCAAAGCTCCAACAGGGAAAAAATGGATAACTCCCGAGACTCTAGATTTATAAAACTGGATTCTAGTTATATAATCTGGAAAGAGATTGCTGTACCTGTTGGTTTGAATGTGCTTCAAATCGTGGTGCCTTAGACCTTAGCTTCTCTGCCTGGTCATATAGGTTATAATGGAGATAGTTTCGAAGTAACAGGTTGAGAAGTGTTTCCTGCATAACATAACCATATAGTTTTAAGTTCTAACATCCCAAATACAAAACAAACTGTAATCCCCTTGGACACTCACCTGACCCAACTCATCATGACGCAATGTGGCAATGCGATGCAGCGCAAGGAGGTTGCTAAAAAACAGATGCAATGAAATTAGAGCAGATACTACAATCCGACAGAGCAACCAGTGTCCTCAGGGTTCCTTTCATGTGTTAAATGTGTACAAGCATGCATAAGAACATATGTAGTGAGGGGTTAAACTTAAAAGTTGCAAACAAAAGAGACATATTGGGTTGATCAACAGCTTACCCCCGAATTTCAGCAAGATTTCCAGTCAGCTCATAGCAAAACGAGTAATAAAAGTACAATCTGGATGCTAGAACATCGACGGTTCTTCTATTGAAACTCTTAATTCGCGCAATACTAGCTGAGGAACAAGCTTTCGCCTAAAAGAATGGCGCAAGAAAAAGAAACGAAAGTTTTCAAATTTGGGTCAACTCAACACAGACAATGGAGAAATCAAACAAAAAAGAAGAGCAGAGTGATCGATTCAACCTCATCGTATCTTTTCTGATCAATCAGAAAAAGTATCACAAGCAAGTAACAGTAGATATCGAGCTCGGGCAACGCGTGCTTTGCCGGAACTTGAACAGGAGAAGCTGCAGCATCATTGTCAACTTCCATGTCATGCTTATCATTCTACACAGTACAAATTCAAACACAATAATTTGCAAAAATTCGAACAAGAAAAATTAATGTAACAGTAAATAAACATTGTTCGATTATTCAAACACCTTAAGGTAGGCAGACAAATGCGCGTGTGCTTCAGAACCAGGAAGAAGAGCGAAATCGAGAAATGCAGAGAGCACGGCGGCTGTGAGCTTGCGGCGGAGCGCAACCGTGAGGCGGACGGCGCGAGATATTCTGCGGACCTCTTTGGTGGAGGAAGCGGCCTCAATAAACGACGCCGCCTCCTTCAAATCTAGGGTGTTAGGAAAAGCCCCAAATTTCAGAATTAGATATGTAACTCATGAGGAAACGAAAACCCTAGAAGTTGGAAGAAAACTGAGACAGAGATTTTGAAGCTTACGCTGCAGAGTGGAAGCCGAATCGGAATGGAAAGAGGGTTTGGATTGGGATTGGGATTCGTCGTCTTTCATCTGCACGTCTTGATTACTCATCTCTTCTTTCTCCTTCAATAACACCTACCTACCAGATTTTTTGCAGCACCTGCTTTTTCTTGGTTGCAGGCGGTTTATAGGATTTTAAAAGAGTTTACAAATTCTGCGTCATTCATTAATATTTTAAAAGAAAACTAATGAAAAATACTTGAAAATTTGAGTTTTAACGATAATGACAAAATAAATGGTAAAGTGAATAGTATCAGGATTGAATGTAAAAATGTGGTTTTTCGTTAAAGTGAACAGTACTGAGAGTTTTCCGTTAAAGTTCCCTATTTTAAATCAATCAAAGTAGAATTTATGAGTATTAACTATTTCATTAAGATTTTAAAACTTTATAGAACTTCATAGAAATCTGGATGTATTTATTCAAGATTTTGAAGTAATTTATAAAAAATTCAATTACATTATGTTTGGATGAAGAAATTTAAGATTCCTAAAGAATTTTAAAATGATGGAAATTGAAATGCCGGGATTTTATTTTTTAGAATTTGTGAAATTCCTTGTTCGGTTAACCTAAAAAAACAAATGAATTAAATGCGGAATTTGTTTTTTTTTTAACTCTAAATCATAGAAATTGGGAAATAACACTTATTTACATGAAATTTAAACTTAGAAATTGGAGATCCCAAATTTCAAGTTTTTTTTTCCACGCGAAAATTCTAAATTTCTATGTTTATGAATCCAAACAAGAGAATTGGTACATGTCAATTTATAAATTATGACTTTTATCCAAATTCTAAGTTTATTTCCTTCATCTAAACATAATGTTAGAATGTGATCTTAAAGTATTTAAAGTGAAGGATTTGATGGATTTTATAGTGTTTTTTTTTCAAGGTTTTAAGAAATCAGGCTATTTTGAATGAATTCACCTAAAATACAAATAAAGTCTATAAAACTCCATTAAAATCTATGAATTTTTAACCTTTTAAAACTATTGTTTTCAAGTTTTCTTTCTCTTCAAGTCAAATTTCAGTCATCAATTGAGAGGAACCAAAATATCGCCATTAAAAATTGAAGAAACAAAATAGGAAAAACAATTGTTATTGGCACTATAAAATTATCATTGTTCACTTCAAATTTTTATACTTAAAAAAAAATACACGTGCATTACACTTTTGAAAATAATTCTTTATACGAATTAAACTCTATACTTTTCTTTTATTTTGATACAATGATATTCTACTCAAATTCTAGGAGAGGAATATTAAACTACGTCGCATAATAGACCAATCATTACTAAACACCAAACTCAACACAAATTATATGTGCTCCTCGTCCATGTGAGATAAACCCGAAACCTTTCACTTAGTAACTAAGAGAAATATCATTAGATACAGGGATAGGCACGGTCTGGGTTGGCTCGGTTTTGAGTTCAAAACACGATCCAACCTAAGTTCCAAACGACAATTGCGATTTAACATGCACATGTTACCAAATGAATTTTTGCATGCTACGGTCAGAGAGTTATGTAGCACATGCAATATATTTAGTCAAAAACTCGAAAAACCAATTAAAAACTGTATTATAACTAAAAAAATTTGAGAAAATATAAAATATAGAATTTTAAGAAATCTTTTACGTGTGAATTAAGGAAAATATTACAATACCTTTAGATGTTATCATAGCATTTATTGAGGCCCAAAACCATACGTTTAGTATACAAACCTGTACTCAAACCCATACAAACCTGTACTCAAACCCGCACCCTACAAATCTTCGCAGTTAAAAATACACTCATCATCTTAAAAGCACCACAAACATGCATTATACTGTTCTTGCAAAGCCAAAAAATGAAAGAGGAGGAGGAGGAGGGGAGATAATTCTGACACCAAAAACTTTGGCAACAATAAAATAAAAGAATACGCTTATCAATCCAGATGGAAAATTACAACTGTTCAAACATCTCACCTAAATCTACACGACAAAACGGAGGGATTGCCTCATGGAACTCTAAACTAAATCTACAGGGATCATGCCGTACAGTTAACATTAGAAGTCTGCCATACCACGGATAATAATAAACGACATGGAAAAAACGGAAACTTGTAAACATAGATATTTGATAAGATAAGGCGTCCATTACTTGACTCTGGCCATTTTTTGTATGATGTTCCAATGACGCTCGTATCGCACCTCAAGCAGCTGCCTGGATCGGCCCATTTGACCTATAGCCACGTCCCCTTCCACGATATCCTCCCCTCCCACGGCCACGACCTGCACACCAATATTGTATTGAGAAGCAATGCATAACAATTTCAGTTGGCTACATCACGCCTGCCTGTGGCTATATACAAGGGAAAAAACGAGATATACATACCACGGCCACCTTGGGCAGGTGCTTCTTCAATGTATCCTCCATCTTGCTGAGCATCATACTGGGGACCATTGTACCCTCCTCTTCCACGGCCTCGGAAACCACGTCCTCTCCCACGGCCCCTACCCCTAAAGTTACCCTGACTCTGGTCGTAACCTCCATCGTCATATTCAGTTGAGACAAAGCCATTCCCTACAATTATTATCAAAACAATTTAACCATTAAAACACTTCAATAGCCTGTTTTAAATCGAAAACCAGCTACCATTCAGGATGTAATACTGTCCACCAATCAAGACACCTAAAACCATCATAACATTCTTGAATCACAATTACTCAATCATTTTAGAACGTATCTATATTAAGGTATACAGGGTTGAAATTGGTAAAGGAAACCATTATAGTGCCAGCAGAATTAATAGGAGAAAATTATAGAAAAAGGAAAGTAAAAGTGTAGAAACATTCTAACAGGCTACCTCTGAACCTTCCCCTTCCTCTGCCACGTCCACGTCCACGACCATTTGTTGTGCCCTCTGCAGAGAACAGAAATGTTCAACAAAATGTAGAGTAATACTAGAGGAGGAGGGGGAGGGAAGAAGACAATTGCTAATTAAATGAATGCGGTTAGTAAAATGGTAGTACCTCCTTCATAATCAATCTCCGTTGATGCCTTCACAAGCTCGGCGGGTAAAGGCGGCTGATACCTGATGGTAGCAGTAGTTCACAAATGTTAATATGAACAACGGAAAAGGAACAACGGAACATAATTGGTACCAGAGTTTCATTTTCGACATGAAAGCAAGCAACTTGTACTTGCAGACCATAACAACATATACAACTATGACCGTAACAACATATACAACTATTCTGCTATAATTTCTTAGCCTAATTCGTAAAGAAGGTTCTTACATATCTTAATGTGTGACTCAGCAATCCATAATGCTAATAACCAATGTAAATTGTGTATACATGTATTAGATACACAATTTATAAATAACCAGAGTTATAGGAGATCCTCCACTCTTTTGAGTAATATGGTTCCATATATTGTCAGGAAGAGATTCTACATACGCTAAGACAACTCGACTACACCCTCAGGTTACAATTCAAACAAGAAAAAGGTAACTAGTAGAAACTCACCCGATGGAGGATTGATTTATTTCCTTCTTTGACAGAGTTATCACAATCATTGACACATGCCTTGTTGTCTCCAGACTGTGACAAAAACAGGACAACACGAGGTATAAAATCACCAATAACAGACAAGGCCAAAAAAATAGTACCCCTCATGAAGCACTGCAACAAATCAGAGGTGTTCAAAATACGGTTTAAAGTTTAAACTAGACTTACGTATCAAGGCCTTCCTCAAGAGGTTCATAGATATCAGTTATGTCTGTGGAACCAATTGTAGTGTTCTGATGAAGACCAACAATTCTTCTCTGAAACAACAGTAATAAGAACATCTTGTCAGCCTAATCCAAGGACGGAAACAAACATCTCACAAACAATACATAACGATTCAGAAGAAGACACATAACCTTGATTAACTCCACAATCGTTACAGTCTTGTTGATGGCTCTTCCCATGGCCTTGAACACAACTTCATCCGATCCTTTTTCCTGCAAGGATGCGGCACAAGCGGATAAAGAAAACCTAAGGTATTGTAATAACTAATATAGGTCTAAAATAACCTAAACTACAACCGGAAGTCTCTCGGATAAGTAAAATCTAAGGTGCTGTATCAAGTAATATAGGTTTATCAAAACCTAACATAAATCCGCAATCTCTATTCAATTTTTATTAATTCATCCCTACGCATTCTCAAACTTCCATACACCTTATATACTACCATATAATCGCATACGAGCAGAAAATCAACAGCAGCAGATAAACACACAAGATTAACAACACAGTTTGAATTTGTTTCATCATAATACACAACAAAATTTCATTCTATTAAAAAAAATTCAATTCGATAGATCCGAAAGCAGAAATTAAACACAAAAAATGGAAGAAAAAAAAAAGAGGAGAGGGAGAGAGAGACCTGAAGCAGGGTCATGGCGTAGGTGATGTAGTTGCGCATCCTGCCCTGACTGGTAATCCTAATCTCGTTCTCATCGATAGGCGTCTCCACTCTCGGCTTCTCCACTCTCTGGTACCGATCCATCTCTTCCGCCCTACAATTTTTTTCAAAACATAAAACTAATCGTCTCAAAAAACCAAACGAAAATTTAAATTAAATTAAATTAAACAATCACGCTCTACAAATTCCGGGACAAACAAAACAAAACCAGGTCCCAAACGCACAGCTCAACACAGACAACAAAATCAAAAAATTTATCGGGAAAACAGATTCTCGGAAACCAAACAGAAGCTAAGGAGGCGGAACATGCAAAATCGAGAGGGGAGAGAAGGAAACGGAGGGTTGGATCTGGACGGAGAGAGGAAGGGGAACGTACCGGTGGTGCTGGTGGTGGTTCAAAAAAGGATAAGTAAGCGCTCCACACAAAAAAGAGCCCTCTTCTACGGCTTCGTTTTTCTTTTACGCCCTAATCCGCAGCGCGGGGTTGTCTCTTGGTTTATATACTCTCCACGAAACTACCCTAACCACCATCTTTACTTCCTTCCCCGTCTATGTCTCCAAACAGTTGCTTACTTCCTCAAGGGGTTTGTGCACTTTGTAGAGCCCGGCCCATATACGGTGTTGAGCCTCTCGTAATTTTCAAATATCTACGAACATAAAAACACACTTTACAATGTTGTATTTTTGTGATTTCGTCTTCTCTGAACTTTTAATTTGATTTTGAACCTCTATTTTTTCTCATTTTGTCCAAAGTTTTTGCATGTTAAATATTCTGTTAAATTGATGGTTATTTTCTACCATTTTATACAATAGAATTGCATATGTGTAACTTTAATTATTTTCTTAATTGTTTCTCATAACTCGATTATCATGTTTTCGAAGTATTTACCAGAGTTTCAAGTATTTATTATTTTACCCTGTAGATATGGTATTTTGTTGACGTATATACCCCTAAAAATTAATCATGTCCGTTACACATACAGAAATTTTGGACATTTGTGACAATTAATTGACCGTTACATTGGCCCTAATTTTAAGTTTAGAGAGACTTGTTACTTAATACTAAGGTCTAGTAGTATTATTCTTCAAATGCAGCTGAGAAGTCTTAGGCCTTGTTTGGTATTGCTTTTTTTTTTACTAAAAACTGCTTCACTTTAAAGTTAAGCAGTAAAAAAATGTTTGGTAAAAGTAAAATATTCTACTTATTTTAAAAGGAAAACTAATGAAAAAGGCTTGAAAACTTTGAGTTTTAACGATAACGACTAAATAAAAGGTAAAATGAATAGTACCAGGTTTGACTTTTTAGTGTAAAAATGTGGTTTTTCGTTAAAGTGAACAGTAACGTGGGCTTTTCGTTAAAACTCCCTGTTTTGAAAGCAACATGCTCCAGACAACAGCTTTTAAAAGCAACATAGAGGTTGCTTTTAAAAGCTACTTTAATAAAAAGCATAGTTGGGTCTTTAATAAATAGTTTCAATTGTTGTATACCTTGATTAATTTTTTTTTTTAAGTGACATTATTTAGCTTTCCACACACATTTTATCCTTTAGAGAAAAAAAGTAAACACTACCATTGTCACCACCATCATTACCTCTACTCCACCATTGTTGCCACCATCGCCACCGCCACCATTGTTACCACCATCAATGCCGCCATCGCCACCACCACCACCATGCATCACTACCACAACCGCCATCACTGCCACCACAACCACAACTGCCACTACCACCATTATTGCCGCAACCACCACTACTGTTGTCGTCACCCCCACTCCTACTATTATGTCCATTTGTTATTGTATATAGTTATATCACTTTTACATTAAATTTTACCAAACGCTTTTATGCTGCTTTTTATACTCACAAATTCATAACACTTTTAAAATTCAGTTAGCCAAGCGCTCATCAGCTTTATTTTACAACTGATTATTCTTAAAGCACATCAGAAGTAATTTAAAAAAAAAAAAACACAGTAATCCAAAACTGGCCCTTATTAGGTTCAAATTTCGAAAAATATATCGTTTCAAATAAAATAGACTCAAAAATCATGGTGACCAGAAGTAGGTTGAAATGCCTTTAAGAGTCTTCCCGGCCCCAAGGGTGGACACCGTGGCCAAGCCACCACTGATCACCTTCTTGAATAAAAAATAGAGAGTTTTAACGAAAAACCACATTTGTACACTAAAAAGTCAAACCTGGTACTATTCACTTTACCCTTTATTTTGTCATTATCGTTAAAACTCAAAGTTTTCAAGCCCTTTTCATTAGTTTTCCTTAAAAAATTACCTTAACACTATCTTGGATAAAAAATGACCTCCCCTTCTACTGTTCTTCGCTGTTGCTAATTGGAAAACTTCAACCAACATGAAATGACCTTTAACAAGGCAAATAGCAATACGAGACAAGAGGGGCAAAAGTCTTAAGCAGACTGGATGCATTTTTCACAATTGTTACAGATCAATAATTCCATGACTACAATTCACAGATAAATCTACACTGGACCCAGCATTGTTGAGTTTATTCTTCAACCAACCAAGCACATCAAGCAATTAGCTCAGTCCTTCACAAGAAGAATTGCACATTTTCTTGGCTCTTCGGCGCCCCGTTACCAACAACTAACGGATCAATGATTTTTTTCCACCCGTTAAAATCTAGACTGGAGCCAGCATCTGGCAATACAAATCCATTGACAAAGAAAGTAGGTGTTCCGTACACCCCTCTTGAAGCGCTAAACTGCATGACGAAAGACAATGAACATGAAAAACCGAATATTGGGAAGACTGCACGGTTCTAATTGTCAACTGTATGACTCCTGCAAATGAGAGATTGCGTGTGCGGTAGCACTTTTCATAATGTGCTTAATTGTAACACCAATATAAGCATACTAGCTATTCGAAATTATAAGTAACGTAGAAACGACATATACTGCATTACCTTGAAGGAAACCCTTGTTTTCAGATCCGTTTTCCGGTCATTGAAGCCAAATTCAATGGCGCTGTGATAGGAGTTCCCAATCACTTCTGTGACAGAGTTCACTATGTCATTTACAACAGCAACCCTGGACATGTTGCGAGTTTGAGCATTATAATACCTCTCCTGTTTAATTTTTTGAGACAATTTCAGATCAACAGAAACTTTAATACCAACAACACATACATATCTTGGCTAATAAACTACCAAGCAACCAAATAGTAGCTTTCGTCTAAGAAATATGAGCTCGAAATCCAGCGAATTAGCCTAGCAGCTGAGCAATGGATCGAATAAGTGAATTCCCGAGAGCGATTCAAGAAATTTCTACATAATGCAGATTGCAGATAGATAGATAGACCGATAGTAGCAAATGAAAAACAAGTATAAATCAGCACCAAAAAAAGGATATGCTACGAAATTAACAACTAATGAAGTGATCTTAACCTGATTCTTGAAGAACCACTCCAACAATGGGAATGTAGCAGAAGGTTTCAGCTGGTTTACGATGTGCAGAGCCCGAGAAGTAACGAAAGCATTGTCATGGTAACTGCAGTTACAGAAACAAGATTTTTGAAGTAATTTGACATTTACCGATCAGGGTCATCTGCTACAAATTTACCCAGGTCGCCTCGAAGTCTGAATTTTGCAAAACTAAGCCTGGTTTATTTGTCGGTTTAAGCTCTTAGGCTCCCCGCTTTGCGATGGACGCAGACTTACCCTTACTTTGCAAACAGGCTATTTGTCGGTTTCATTTTCATTAATTTAATCGCTTTGATTTTTCGTTGTACATAAGCTTCTGACTTCAAATTCATAACATGCAATCGATTTCTCAAAAACTATACGACTTCAATTGTTCTTATTGGCCCTCTACCACAGTGGTGGAAAACTGTTGAGCCCTTGAGGGCGTGTGCTCAAATTCCGTCAATGACTAATCTAACCTCTAATCTAACAACATCTATAGTTTGAAAATAAATAAATAAATTAATTGTTCTTATCCAATTTCTGACGAAGACATAGGCAGATAGAAAGAGAGGAGTCTGTTTACTTACGGCAACGGTAAGAGGTGAATTGCCACCGTGACGCGAGGGGCGTAGTGCTCGACGACTTGTTTGAGGGGCGGCCAGGCGTCCCTACTGTCTGGGCAGACCGGGTCGAAGAACGCTTCGATCAGGATCGAATCCGAGTCAACTCGGTGGTGTCCGTACAAAAACCCATCGTATTTTGAAGGGGGCAATCTCTGCGCGCATCCGCTCAAAACCAGCACGACCAACAACGTTAAAGCTGTTTCGAGTTTAAGGATTCTGTGCTTTGGTTCCGCCATTCTTTTTCTTCCGCTTTTGTCTCTCTGTTTCTTCGAGTGGACCGTATGAAGGCAAATCACCTGTGCTGCACCAAGACCGCATGGAACCGCCTGTGGAAATGTATCTTCCCTGGATTTTGACAAAATTAAATTAAATAAAAAACTAATTAAAAGAGTTTGAAAATTTAAGTTTTAACTACAGTTATAAAATAAATAGTAAAGTAAATAGTATCATGATTAACTTTTTAATATAAAGTGTAATTTTTTATTAAAATGAACAGTATTGAGAGTTTTTCGTTAAAGTTTCCTAAATTAAATGGTTAATTTTGTATCTTCCCGGGTTTATGGCTAAATTAGTTGGTAAATAATTGATTAAACTTTGGGCCTCCTGCTAGAATCAGGCAGCCCAAGTGTCTGCGGATAATGTGAAGGAAATTGTATTAAACAGCCAAATACGCAATTTTTTTGAGAAGTTATTGTTTTTTTTTTAAACAAACAATATTATCTTTATTCAAATTTGCATTTAGCCAAAATTGAACCTAAGACCTCTCACTTACAAGTGAAGAAAAATACTACTAGACCGTAATACTGAGCGACAAGTTATTGTTTGTTACTCATTATGTTTCTGTTTTTGATATCGAAAATGTGATATTCTATAATCTTTAGGCAGAGAAGTTCAAACTCGAATTAAAAAAAAAAGGTATGCTTCTTTGGCCAACTAGCCTAACATACATCAGCGCAAATCGTTTTACTCGTCAAACGGAACTGAAATTCGGGTTAGGCGATCATATAAGAATTGTCAAGAAAAAAAAAAAAACTGTAACACTTTGCAATATAGTATTAATTATTGTGAGGAGTTCTGCGACATCGTGGACAAGTAGGGTAACTTGCAAGGCATCAAATTAGGAAGTTTGAATCGAGTTCACCTAGTATTTATGATTTGTGTCAAAGAATCTAGTCCACATTTCATGGGCCTATTCTCTCCTTAATCCCAATAGGCAAACAACAGAATAAACGTTCCTAGTTCCTTGTGGGCCTTTTTAGTAGAGTGTTGAGTGCCCAAAGGCCCATAAGGGGACACGCTAACTTAAAGATCTCGTTTGGTATGCAGAGTGAGATGAGCTATTTTCAATTAAATTGTACTTGTGCCCCCAACCAATGTTTTGGTAAGAAAAGTTAAAATATGGACTGGATTGGCTACAAATTCAAAATAGGAAAAGATAATGCGTTATGTTACCCAACCACACACATGGATTATGCAACTCATCCCTACCTAAAGTCCAACCTTATCCGATCTACCAAAATGGCCCAAGGAGTTTACAAAGAGATACGCATAATTTTGTTAGTCCAGACCAAAATTTTGAGTTTGATTTAATTTTATAATAATCAATCTCCTTTAGATAAAAATTTTGAAGTTTGAAAAAGTTTTTCGATTTTTGCGTTCAATATGTTACACGCAAGAATTTCATTTATATACAATTGATAGTGTTAAGGGCAATTCCAAGCAAATAAAGTTGTCGATTTTACGAGAGTCGATGAAAATATCTATCTTAAACAACTTAAAAAATTGTCGATTTTATGAGAATCGATGAAAATATCTATCGTAAACAGTTTTTAAGTAATTTATTTTTTACTTAAAACATACTGCCAAGAGGGAAAATAGTTCTACCAAGATATTTCACCTTTAAGAAACTTGCGGAACACGAAACGCGTGAACGGAGGGGAAATAACAGATCCTCGTCACCATTGCCTACTCACAGTGTAAAACCACCCAGCCAGTCACCACCTCACTTTCCCACCTCAGAATTCCATCTCCCCAAGCCATGATTATTTCTCATTTTCCCATAACTTTTCGTTTTGTCTTTCTAGAAAAACCCTAATTTCCGCTATGTTTTGTTGTGCACAACAACATCACTCCTCACCTAATCAACTTCTTCACCGGCCACCCTAAAAAACCTTAGTTCTACCATAGAACTTGAATTTTCCGGTTCACTGTAGGAGTTTGATTCCCGTAAAGAGAACATCGAAATGCTGCTTTCGGTGTTTTTGACGATGTTTCTGCCGTGCGTGGCGATAAGCGCGGTGTTCGTAGTGTACGTATGTTTGTTATGGTACGCTACGAACGACCAGGCCGTCAACATTGGCCTGCCTGTCAGGCAGGTTTCCGAGAATGGGTTGTCGGCGTCAGAACTCGACAATTTGCCTAAAATAACGGGGAAAGAGGTGATGGCGGAGAGGAGGGAATGTGCGGTGTGTTTGGACGATATCGAGGGAGAGCAACCGGCGCGGGTGGTTCCCGGCTGTAACCACGCCTTCCATCTGCTGTGCGCCGATACCTGGCTTTCGAAGCACTCGTTTTGCCCCGTTTGTCGAGCAAAACTTCACCCGGTTTGATCAGTCTCTCGATGTTTCTGAAAATCCGTGCTGATTACGAAACTAAAGAAAAGCAAAAGCTAGCTGCATGTGGTTTCATTTTGCTACTCTATTGACAGAACTATTGTAATTAATTAGCCACTAGATTGTTATTGTTTATTGTCAAATTAATTATTTTCCGAGTTGTATCAACCTACATATATATAATTTCCATTTTTACGGACTTTTTCTTCTCTTTTTTTTCTTCAAACAAAGCGATTCAACAAAATTACAATACTATAACAATGACATAAGAAATAGTGGTACAGTTGTAAGTGATGTCGACATTAGATGCTAAATATGATGGAATATGCTAAATAGTGAAATTTGTTCCTGAATGTGGCATTTAATATCGGCATCTCTTGCAACTGTAAACAATAGATGCCTTCTCAGGAACCAATTTCACTATCGCTTTCATAATAAAAGAATGTTTACTACAAGGAATAAAAATTGAAATTGGAATTAATAAACACGAGGAACTTTCCCTTACGTGTTGATCTGATTGTTTATTCTTACTTTCTTTCTACATTCTCTGATTCCTTCATTTTTCCAACTTTTGTTAAGTGAACATGCTCAAAATTCAGAGGTAATGTTGAAAAAACTTTATTTTCAAAATTGTGACTCTCCATGAATTCTCTCATGTAACTTCTCTATAGATTATCTGTCACCTCATATTTTAACGTAAATTTTCCTACTAATATTATATGTATATATTGGAAGCCGAACAAACTTTGATTCATGAGTTCCCACCTGAAAATTGAAATTCCTTCCACAAATGATTTTTTCATTCATTTCCGTTGATTGCGAGCAATGAATCCAGTCCGTGATCAGTGTGTCCACAGAATTGGGCAGCTGGAACCATAAATCCTGCCACGTCGCGTGCTTTGTGTTGCCAACCAAAGGGTGAGAAGTAAAAAAGGAATTTCAAAGACATAATTCCTCCGCAATCATTGGATTTATGCATTAAGAAAGTAAATGATAATGCTAGGAAGACCAACTATTTTGGACTAAAATTTAATAAACCATATGACGTGATTGTTAATGATTGAATTGTTACTTAAGTGCCGATTAACTTACTTATTTCTTATTGGTTATACATCACATGATTTGAAAATTTAGTCAAAAAATGTAGTCTGGCTAGCATTAGTTGTAAACAAAGTCTCAAATGTTTTACCAAAAACAAATCTCCAAACTTTTGTATCAATTATCAGTCATTGGATATTCAATGAGTGTTGCAATGATGTATTTTGTTTGTCTAATGTTAAAATATCGTGTCACAAGCGTACAAATGTGGAGTAGATAAGTCTATACGCACTACAACGCAAATTCATCATAAAAAATGGATGTTAACGGACGTGGAGTTGAGCCACTATCTTTTGGTGTGTTTTTTTTTTAACCTCAACTTAAGAGACGTCCTTTCCCATCACTAATACTTTTTGTCTACTAGTTAAGTTTAAGGGTAAATTACATAGTAGCTCATTAGATTTGAGATTACAACCTCATACAACATCTTTAAAATATTTCACTTTCATACCTCACGTATTATTTTATTTCAAAATAATACATCCGTTACATTTTCCATCCATTGATCCATTAAGTGCTGACGTGTCTACCACATTTATGCCACGTGGCTGCCAAATGTGTGCCACGTGGCAATTTTTTTTTTTTTAAACCTGAATCTTCTAAATTAAAAACAAAAAACAAAAAAAACCCATCTTCATCTTCCCCGACCCCTCCTTCCTTGCAACCCACCCCTTTCTTCCCCAAACTCACCGTGCACCCATCCTCCACCTCCTCCTCCTCCGCACCACTACCTGCAACCCATAAAAGAAAAGAAAGAAAAAAAAAAACCCATCTCCCTTTCCCTGCAACCCAGATCCCGTCTTCCCCAATGAGTGTGGATTTATGGAGTGGGGTGTGTAGAGGATGGAAAAGGATGTGTGCGATGGTGGATGCACTGGTTTTTTTTTTCTTTTCTTTTTGGGTTGCAGGTTAGGCTCGGGTTGAGGGAGGGGGAAGATGGGAAGATGGGTGCGCGGAGGAGGTGGAGATGGGTGCAGAGGAGGAGGGGTTGGTGAGATCTGGACTTTAGCGGCGTGGGGAGGGGGGTGGGATCTGGGTTTTCTGGTTTTTGTTTTTTTTGTTCAAGGTTCAGGTATGGGGGAGGGGGTGGGGTGATGGGATTTGGATTTCTCTTCTTTTTTTTTATTTTTATTTTTTAAATTTAGAAGATTCAGATTTTTTTTTTATTTGAAAAAATCTTTGTTTTGCCACGTGTCACACATTTGGTAGCCACATCAACACTTAACGGATAAATGGATGAAAAATATAACAGATGTATTATTTTGAAATAAAATAGTACGTGAGGTATGAAAGTGAAATGTTTTAAAGATGTTGTATGAGATTGTGATAGACCTCAAACCTGAGGGGCTACTATGTAATTTACCCTAAATTTAAATAACTCCACACACTTCTATTAATCCTGATAAGAGAGAAATTTGATTTGCTTGGAATCCCCCAGACATAAGTTGGTGGAAACTAAATGTTGATGGCTCTAGAATGATAAATTATAGACGAATTTGCGGTTGGTGGTGTATTAAGGGATCATCATGGAGATTAGTTGGGAGGCTTTGCTGTCAATTTAGGGCAAGGGCAGGGATGTTATTATGTTGGTAAAGTCCTATCGATAACCTTAATCTTCTAGACGCAATTATACAAAGCTTTAGACTAATGATAAGACAATTGAGAATATATGAGTTGAAACACATTTATAGGGAGAAGAATTATGCAGTGGATCAGTTGACAAACTGGAGTTTTAATATGAATTTTAGCGTTTATGTAAGATGTTACAGGAGATAAACATAAAAATAAGCTGCAACTAGGCCGAAAGGCAAACAAACCCAAGCAAAACACATGATGACCAATCAGCCTCTTGCTTGGACTGGATCAGCGTTCATGGATGATACTTCTGGGGTATTTCGAAATCCCTTTGTTTCCTCTCACGTTTTAAGTTAGCTTAGAGTTGTATTCCCCGCTTCCTTACCAAAAAAAAAAAAATTGCAGACATGAAGGCGGCTACTAAGAGCAACAATCCCTCTCAGGAAATTAAGGGACATTTCATTTGATCATAAAAATAAGATACTACTTATAATACAAATTGGTGTTATAACTTCAAACTACGTCACCTTCCTATTACTTAGATTAATTTAAAGTAAAATATCTTTTTGTATAAACGAAAGAAATTTCATTTTCAATTGGGCTCAAGATTTGAAAAAATTGATCCAATCCGAAAAATTAACATGGGCATATGTAAATGTCGAGGGTAATTCAACAAAAATCCAGTTTAGCCCAAAACATTAATTTTGAACTGTACAACCTAAAGCCCAATGTAACATGAAAGGTAGATACACATGAACCTAGTCCGCACGTGAAACACAACTATATATATATATATATTTTTTTTGGTCAAGTGGGATCCAAAAAGATCACCAGGAAATTTTATTAAACACACAACACAAGCCGAGAAGTCCAACCAAACAGCTAAGACCCAAAAACAGAAAAAACAAACAAAAGCCGAGAAGTCCGCTACTACCCAAAAAGGACTATAACTGGAAAATAGAAAAACACGGGCCAAACCCTAAACTAACAAAAAGCCCAACCAAACAGCTAAGACCCAAAAACAGAAAAAACAAACAAAAGTCAAGAAGTCCGCTACTACCGCCTCCTCCAAGACAGTGCATCTCAACCTGCAGAAATCCATGCCCACCGCTAAACATCACCTCTTTGATCGTATCATCCAGCACTGATCTGCTCCCTGAGCACAACCATAAAGTAAGGATAACAAAAAACAGAAGGAAATCAGTTGGTTATCAATCAAAGGAAGCCCATGGAACACCATGAGCAACACTGTCAATCTGGCAAACAACAAAGATAAGGTGGTGGTGTTGGGAACACCTGAGTCGATCGAAACACCGAAACTCATAGCACCAACTCGAACGCAAGTGTGGCTAAAGATCGAAACGCAGATGAAGGAGGAAGAGGGATGACAACAAGGGAAGAAGAAGAGGGCAAATCAAGATGAGGATGAGGGGGAAAAAGCAGCAAAGAAGGGAAAAAAAGGAGAAAACAAAGGAAAAGAAAAAGTGGCAACCGACTCTAACCGAAGCTAGAATCGGCGCCTAAAATGGTGGTCAAGAGAAATTTTAAACGGTTACTATTAAGTCACGTTAACATTTTGTTTTGAACTTTTTGTATAGAGAAAAAAACAAAGAGAAAAGTGTGAGAGAATGAGAAGAAAGGAGATGATAATATGAAAAGAGAGATTCGTACTTAAATTCCAACTAACGATTGCACACAGTGCCTTGCCGATTCGTCGTTGGGCCTAATAACTCTGGTTTTGTTTTTTCCTTCTTTTTTTTCAATAAGTTTGTTTTTTTTTTAGAGAGAAGGGAACAAAAGGAGTTGAGAGCTTCGAATCCGAGGGAAGAAGTTCAGAAGGGTATTTCATTTCCATAATGCTACTAGCCTCTTCACAAAGTCTGTATGGGAATATATTTATACTAATGTGTTAGATATCAGTTTTATTATTAAAAATACAAAAAAATGATCCCAATCGAAAACCTACCATGTTGTTTAAACAAAGATTAAGAAGATAACCAAACTTAGGCACTTGTCATCAGCTAACGACGACCCACGTGAGTCAACCTTGGGTGGTGGGCCCCCGCCCGAACTACTTTCCCAAAGACTCTAAATCAGGCGTGTAGACAAAACATTCCACGTGTGTCTTCCTCAATCGGCCACGACCCAACGCTGGCTGTCTTGCAGTTCACGATCTCTGCTTGGACGACGATCACTTTTGGCTTTTTCTTGCTTGGACGATGCAGCCAGGAAAGACAGGTGGCCTCGATGTTCGGCCGATAGCTTCCGGTGGGACCACGTTAGATTCTAAATCGTTTTGGATTAGGGTTACTGGGGCAAAACCCTGCAACTTGATTATGTAGAGCTCCACGTTACCCTAAGTTGTTGCGTTTTGATGGTTTCTAAAAACCTAACTGGTCACTCTAGTTTGGCGGGTGGAGAAGGAGAATGACGGAAAGGCATCATCTTCGAATTATTTCCTTCTAATCTACTAATTAAGGAATCTATATCATTAAAATTTAATCCAACGATTATAATTATTATAACTTTTAAAGTGAGTTTTTGTTTGTAATCGTTATATCAAATTTCAAGAGCACAAATTCTCTAATTTGATAAATTAGGAGGAATGAATCTGAAAAGAACCATTTTTCAAGAATAACTTATATAAAACGGCAAAATTTTTCGTGGTTATTTATTTGACCACGAGATGTGTTATGTTAAAAAGAGAAATAGATTTGAATAATGTTGGAATGCATGCAAGTAATATCTTTTGTTAAAATGCATGCATGAAATAAACATGTTGGATGACTAGTGAAGTTAGGCTAGTCAACCTTCCTTGTGTAAATTAGGCAAGTTAGGCAAGTTAGGCAAGTTAAGCTTATGTCTACTTTCTTTTCCTATATATATGTTTCATTTGTAATTGTTTCTTCATGAAATACACATCCAAAATTCTACATGGTATCAGAGCAGGAACTCTAAATTCCTGGCTCTATTGATCGTTTCCGCTAAGTTTCTTTTACTCTAAGCCAAGATGGCTGGAGAACATTTACTCTAAGCCAAGATGGCTGGAGAACTTTTACTCTAAGCCAAGATGGCTGGAGAACATTATGAAGCTGAGTGCTCGATGGATGCTCTGTTGATCGTTTCCGCTAAGTTTCTTTTACTCTAAGCCAAGATGGCTGGAGAACATTTACTCTAAGCCAAGATGGCTGGAGAACTTTTACTCTAAGCCAAGATGGCTGGAGAACATTATGAAGCTGAGAGCTCGATGGATGCTTTAGCTCTACCTAACGTTGTTCAAGTTTGTGGCACGAAGCCATTATTCTTTGTTTGCGGCACGAAGCCATTTCAAGTTTGTTTGTTTGCGGCACGAAGCTATTACTGTTTGTTTGCGGCACGAAGCCATTTCAAGTGGGAATTTGGTAACATGGCGCAGCAAGAAGCAAAGCGTTATTTTTACTAAACCTCTTCCTACGATTCAGTTCATGCGCATTCTGTCCAAGCTTGGCTCAAGGAATCCCCTCGATCCAGCTTGAGGGGGAGTGTTGGAATGCATGCAAGTCATATCTTTTGTTAAAATGCATGCATGAAATAAACATGTTGGATGACTAGTGAAGTTAGGCTAGTCAACCTTCCTTGTGTAAATTAGGCAAGTTAGGCAAGTTAGGCAAGTTAGGCTTATGTCTACTTTCTTTTCCTATATATATGTTTCATTTTGTAATTGTTTTGATATGAAATAGCAAGTTAGGAAATTAGGCAAGTTAGGCAAGTTAGGCTTATGTTCTCTTTCTTTTCCTATATAATGTTTCATCTTGTAATTGTTTTGATATGAAATACACATCAAAAATTCCACATGGTATCAGAGCCAGGAGGCGGGCCCGTACTGCCACGTGATTGGGTGGGTCCCCGTTGGCCCCGCGTGATTGTCCACGTAGGCCAAAGATGCCACGTGTTTGGGTGGGTCCCCATTGGCCCCGCGTGATTGGGTGAGTCCCGACATGGCTCCACGTGGTTGCCGATGTGTGGAAATTCACGTGTGACCCATAAGTGGGGTCTCACGTGCGGGGGAGTGTTGGAACCCCAGTCCCACATCGGACAGAGGGAGAAGAAAAGAGTGCTTTAAATAGAAATACCCCTCTCTAACTAATATCGAGGCCTTTTGTGATAAAACCCCACACCTGAGGATTGTGCAGGTGGTTAAGTGAGGACAGTATCGGTGTTGTTAGAGTGGGCCCTCGGCCCGTCGACCTGAAAAATTCCACAAATAAAGAGGGCAAATCACGAGAAGACAATAATCCGAATGTACTCAGTTGCAAAGTAAGAATTTGATTGCAACGAGGATATAATTTTTATTTTATTTTTTTTAAATTTGCTTACGTGACCTTGATTTATGGTTAAAGAAAATTGAAATTTAACCAAAAATTAGTTGACAAAATAAGTAATAAAAATTTTATTCGAAATGAATATCAATAAACCAACAAAATGTATAAACGATGAACGGTTCAATTATTTGACCTGTTCATATTGCTAAACAGTCTCTGTTTGAAATATTTTACCATAAAACTAGGAACTCCTTTTAAAATTTGCAAAATAAAAATACGTCAGTCCCAAGAGATTTGCAAAGATTATTCTAAAAAAAATAATGCAGCTGGTGCGTGAAGGGGCTCACATTTTCCTGGAAAAAGCATGAATATAAAAGTTTATTAAAGAGAATGGAAATAAGTAGCGACGGACATGTGTCCCTCTGTTGGTTTTGGCTTTTATAAATCAAAAACCATCTACTCAAAAGTCCTTTTATGACTACACGGACCTAGCCTCCTTTGCCTTGATAATTAGAATTCATAGCTATCCACCATTCAAAGACCTAGACGTGTGTCACCTTCTGGTTGGTTATGGTTGACCTTTCACACTAAGGACAGACTAAAAGTTGGTTTTTTTTGGGTACAAAACGAGGTAGTGATTGGAGAAGTAGCAGTTTTGCAAAAAGCAATTGAGAAGTAGGAAATCAGAGTCTCTAGGGTTGGGTTGGGGGCAGATTTTCGGATGTATGTATGATGGGGAGGGGGGCTTAATTAGTATTGGATGTAATGACGTGTTGGAATAAGGTTCTTTGGAATGGAATATAAGGAGTTGGAAGGATAGTAGTGGAGGCTCTACTATTTTTGATTGATTTTTCTTGAGCTCCTACAGCGCTCTCTCTCTCTTCTGTCTTCAATCCATATTGTGCCAGTGGCAGAGAAAGAGATCGATATGAGGGAGATGAACGTGAAGATCAGTCATGGTTCTGAAGCTGCAGTAAGCAACGGTGGTGGTGGTGGTGGGTGTGGTGGCGCTGCTGCCTCCGACCCCGTCTCGAGCTCAAGAGTCTCATCTCTCCTGGCCTCCAAAGATCGTGACTACCTTCTTTCTCCGACTGGAAACCAGGTATCTGTCTTTCAGTAAATTAAGGTTTTTTCCCTTTAATTTTGTTCCTTCCGAAGGAGAAGAAAAGTCTAACTGAAATTTAGAGACAAACACCTGACTGAAAACAGTTTTCTCTTATGGATAAAAATCCAAAGATATACGGAACATAAAACGAATATTTTTGTCGGAATTTTTATGCAATCCGATTTAATAATTCTGAGATGGATCTGAGATATGTACTATCTCTGCAAAACATAAAATATGACTAAAAACATAGCTGCATATCTTCCCGTTAATCCTTAAACAAGATGAAGATTTATAATCTTAGATTTAATGGAGGTCCATATGTATATGTGTGTGTGTGTGTGTGTGTAAAGTACAAAACTAATTTAACAAGACGATAATACATGATCGTGTTGTTCTTGGGGATATTTGCGAGTCTCTTGATCGAGGATTAGAAAATGTCAAGATTCAACAAGATAAGAACGATCGAGTTTTGAATGTTACAATTTTAAATTTGTGTGCTTGCACTTATGATAAATTTTCTTATTTTGTTGAGCTGAATTTTAGATGTATTGTGAGTCTATGAGTTTTGCATAATATATATATATATATATATATATATATATATATATATAGACACGTACGCGTACGTCTTTGTTTATTAAGTATTTCATGCAAGAGTGCGTAAATTACGTAAAGCTTTTCTCAGAATTCATGCTTGCTGAAGGAAAAAGAACGTTCACGTAAGTGCATGCTATGCTGATGATCTATAGAACAAAGAAAAGGGAAATTTACAGTACGTATTTGACAAATTTCATCAAAATATGTAAATCTTCTAAACACCATCTTAGGCAATCTCTAAGGGAGCTAGTAAAATTTTCGTAAAGTGTTATTTGTTAACCCATTTGACACTATACTACTTTAAAAATTTGTCACTCCAACTTAATTTTCAACTAACTCTTCAACTTTCATCCTTCAATTTAAAATATAAATATGTTTAACTTTTATCTTATCGTCTAAGCCCAAATTTTAGTTTCAAAATCTTTACTAAATAATATTTTTAGCAAAATATATAGTGGGACTTAATTTGCGCAATTGAAGAAATGCAAGGTCAATTACTAATTTTTCAATTTGCTAAGGGTTACTCCCTCTGATTGAGATACATGTTTCTTGCGCGACAACAAATTTAACTTTCTATTCAATTGCTACATCTTTTGGAGATTCTTCTAAGAGCAATATTCAGAGTGATTATATTGTCATTTTATGAATTATTATAAATGATAAGGTTTTTTAGATATAGCCTTTTAATTATGAGGTTCGAGGTCATCCACCCTCCTTTATGATGATCAAACATTTGAGTACACGAAAATTCGTTTTAAATTAAA
The DNA here is from genome assembly GCF_042453785.1 of Malus domestica. Classification (NCBI taxonomy): domain Eukaryota; kingdom Viridiplantae; phylum Streptophyta; class Magnoliopsida; order Rosales; family Rosaceae; genus Malus; species Malus domestica. Next base: position 626,108 of record NC_091668.1, on the reverse strand, counting down.
GAATTTAATTGTTGACGACCGCTCCAAAGAAAAACTGAAACCTCTCTTGGCTCAACAACATATTATGTGCTTAATGATCTGTACATTTTAAAGTAATTTCATTACCAACGAAGATTAATCTCAAACTTGGATTTGGATCTCTCTTGAGCAGAGGTCTGAATCATCCTAACCAGATAACAAAGGAATTCAACGATTACAAACAAAATTTCCTTAAAAGTTATAATAATTATAACCGTTAGATTAAAATCTAACGGCCTATGTTATTTTATAAGGAGGATTCGAATGCCTACTCAGGAGAGGATACAAATCCTCAAACTTATTTCTTATTGATCACTCTATCTACCTCACCATTGAAGTAACTTATTATTCTCAGCAATTTACTCTGAGTGTTGAAGATTGAAATTTACCAAACCAAAGCAGAAACGCAGAAAATTTTGACGCTATTTATCACGAGATGAACATGATAAAGTGGTGTCACAATCAAAGATGGACAACCACGCACTGTTGATTGTCTAAGTCGACATGTGGCATCCTAATGTCAATTCCGTCCCACATCAATGTTACTGGGGCAACACGCGGTCCATTCACGGCCATCCACCTGCATGTTTATTTGGTACAACATCCGCTTTCAAGCTTAACTAGATTCTTTACTTTGGGTGAAAACCGGCAAATTTCAGCTCATTGATCGATGTATCCCTCTTGTCGGAATTATTCAGGCGGTCCACACCTACTTCCAGATGCTTCTGGTCCATGCACCGAGCACTTTGGATAAGTATTTGCGTGGAATAATGAAAATAATAAAGGACATATATGTTTTTTTAAATGAAAAGGTCTTTAGTCAATATCTTTATTCTTTATAATCTTACGCGCTAAACCTTACAATATCAAAAAATTATATGTTTATCATTTATTTGTATTATTATTTATATAATTTCTCTAATAGAAATGAGATTCACATGTGTTAGTGGGTTCTACTAGATGATAAGCGTACTACTATTCTTACATTATTTCATTCGGTTAAGGTATTTTTAGAGACCCGTCTTTACTATGTTAATTACGTACTCTATGGTTGATTCCAAAGAAATTAGTGTACGTTAAAGAAAATTTAATTTAGGAAATAATTTTAATTAGATTATTTTTAAAGGAGAGGCTAAATTTTACGTAAAATGCCATGTAATTTTCTTATAGTTGATTCGAAAGAAATTAGTGTACATTAAAGAAATTTTAATTAGAACATCTTGAAAGGAATGCTAAATCTTACATAGAATGCCACATAATTTTTTTCGAACACTTTGGGCGGTATGTCAATATTACGTAAACTGACATAGAGATTGTGTGAGATCAATTTTGACATATAAAATTTAATGTGTTTTTACTTTTTAAATGTTTTGTTTTGTGGATCCTAGTAATGCACTAATCATTATAAATTATGAAATTAGTTTTGAAGAGTGGTTTGTATAAATATTATTTAAAAGGAATACAAAGAAATATGTAAGGTGGAGTAAAAGGACATTAGGCATCCACATAGGCCCTTAAATTTGCATTTAACATTTTAATATATTGCAGGTGAAAGTTTCTGATCTTAATGAGATGATAATAGGCCTCTACTTCTCAGCCAATTGGTACCCGCCATGCTGGAACTTCAACCAAGTCCTAGTTGGCATCTACGAGCAGCTGAAGAGCAGTGGGTCCAACTTTGAGATTGTGTACGTGTCATCTGACGAAGACTCTGAAGCCTTTAACAAATACCATGCATGCATGCCGTGGCTGGCCATTCCTTTTTCTGACTTGGACACCAAGAAAGCCTTGAACCGTAAGTTTGATGTGGAAAGTATTCCCAGCTTGGTTATTTTGCAACCTAATGATAACAAGGAAGAGGTTACGTTGCATGATGGAGTTGAAATTATCTACCGTTACGGGGTCGATGCCTTCCCTTTTACAGAACAAAGGTTGGAGGAATTGCAAGATGAGGAGAGAGCGAGGCATGAGAACCAAACTCTGACCAATTTACTAACAGCCCATGATAGAGATTATCTTTTGGGTCACCCCATGCCTAAACAGGTAAAATTTTGTCTATACTTTCGAGCAGGCCTTTATCCAAGTACATATAATCTTGCTAAGAAACTTTTAATGTTGTTGATAGTGTGTCGATATTATTTTCTCAAAACTTACCAACATGCTATTAGATATTTTAGACAATGTCATATATGATGTACAAAGAACTCTTGCAGTATAACATATATGCATGATATATTATATTCACATACCCCAAATTACTTATCCCACATCTTTTTAATTTTTTAATATTTTCTACACACCACTAACCCTTGATAAAAAAAATATTAAAAAAATAAGTGTGTGGGAGAAGTAATTTGGGGTATGTGAATATAATCTCCTATTTTATATCTCTTGTGCACGCAGGTGTCAGTTGCTTCATTGAGTGGCAAAACCATTGGACTCTACTTCTCAGCTCAATGGTGTCGTCCGTGCGTTAATTTCACTCCAAAGTTGATCTCCATCTACGACATGATTAAGGAGAAAGTGCTAGAGGATGATCACGATGGAGAAGACTTCGAGATAGTATTTGTGTCGAGTGATCGTGACCAAACTTCGTTCGACTCATACTTCAACACCATGCCATGGCTAGCGTTGCCCTTTGGGGATCCAAACATAAAAGAACTTGTCAAGCATTTTGACGTCAAGGGTATCCCTCTTTTGGTAATTTTAGGGCCTGATGGTAAAACTGTGACCCAGCAGGGCAGAAATCTTATAAATTTATACAAAGAAAATGCCTATCCCTTTACGGATGCCAAAGTGGAGTTGCTGGAGAAGAAAATGGATGAAGAGGCTAAAAACCTCCCTCGGTCGGTGTACCACGGAGGGCATCGACACGAGCTGAATTTGGTGTCGGAGGGCAACGGAGGAGGGCCCTTCATATGTTGTGCTTGTGATGAACAAGGATGTGGCTGGGCTTACCAGTGTCTTGAATGTGGATATGAGGTGCACCCCAAGTGTGTGACTGCTACCACTCCCAATAGCAATACCAATACCAATAGGTGATTTATTGAAGCTTATTAATATTACTAAATTACTAATTAAACTTGTGCTGTATTATATAATTTGTGATCTCGTTTTTTAACTAAGGTTTGGGATTGAGAATAATTAATTCCCTATTTAATCATTTTATTTGTAACATTTTTCTAATTTTTAAAGTAATTTGGACTTCATCATCAGTTATTATCGATCTTCATGATTCATCGGCTACTAATCAGTACGATTTTTATTTTTTATTTTTAATTATTATTATGGGGAAGGGGAGGATTCGAAAATTTCTAACCCAACATACGTGGCTGGAAACCCAACATCCAATTTACTAGAATATTGAACTACATGCAATCTAATCTTTACAATTCATTGTCATTGTTCCCCGTGGCTTTAGTCCTGGCAATCATTTCGCGGCATACTTGTAAGTTTCAATTATTCCGTGGCATGCTTTCCGTTACAGAAATAAAGCAGCTGATGGATGCCGTCAGTACTCGAAATTTTTTATCTTAGTGCTCGAATTTCCCTTGACATTAATAATATCCAGTTTACATTAATTTGTTCTTCTTTTCTGGTTAGGCCGACGTTGATAAGAACGGGACTCTAGATTACATCGAATTTATAACTGCCACCATGCATCGCCATAAACTGGAGAGGGACGAACATTTGCACAAGGCTTTCCAGTTCTTCGACAAGGATAATAGCGGGTTAGTTTAATCAATTTAATTAATCCAGAGTTTTCGATAATTAAGTTCTACTGAATCATCATTGACTGGTTTAAGCTGTTCAGGTTTATCACCAGAAATGAGCTGAGACAAGCAATGATTGAATATGGTATGGGGGACGACGCTACTATTGACGAAATCATGAATGATGTGGAAACAGATAAAGTAATCATCTATACACAAATACGTATTATATGTACACACATTTATATATTTGCGCGTGTATGAATATGTATATGTATGTATATTGCCATTGTGTTTCTCCAGTGTTTCTCCAGATGACTGAAGGCTTAAATTTTTTGTAGGATGGAAGAATCAATTACGAGGAGTTTGAGGAGATGATGAGGGTTTGAGGCCGTCACGATTCTGATGATAAACTCAAAGCTTTGCATGACTGCCTATGTAAAGTAAACCAATGTCCATAAACAAACTCAAGAGCTGTTATATATCATACGCACTACATGGCCAAATTAATAATAATAATATACAAATTACATGCTGTAAATATAAATATGTTGGGCTAAATTGGCTTTGAAGCTTTCTGTATTATGAAATTTATGAAGTGGAAATAAACAGTACTTATTACAAACTTTTAGTCAAAAATAAAATTTGACGAACATTAGGCACTAAATTGTTGTGTCTACTGGCTGTAAAACTTGGGGTTTCACATTCGAAAAACGACAAAACATTTTCTTTTGTTTTCAAGTTACTACCTTAAAGTCATTAAATTCTTAACTAGAACTTTTTTTGTGCCTAACTATTTAGGCCTCCTCCGTTACCTATCAGCTTACCACGTGGAAGCTCAGATTTCGGTTAGACGAAAAATTATGTAAATGTTAGGTAGTAATGTGAAAAAAAATGAAATATTTTGTGTTTTTTTTTTTTTTTAACAGCGGGCTCGAACCTCAAGGGCTGCTATGTAATTAGATCGCATGATTAAGATAAAGATTACACGACATGTCGCTCAAACGTGGACATATTTTGTTCTGGTGTTCTGGTATTCTGGTTGGCACTTTTGGAGGGAACCGGTTGCAGAGGAAACCATGACAAGGCAACCTCTGAATCTGCTAGAAAATCTGCACAAAACACTGCTCCAATTTCTAAACCCCTTCACAGCTTCCTTATCGCAGGCGCGTCAAGCCCGCGCACAAATCCTCAAAACCGCCTCTCCAACGACACTAATCTCACAACCAAGCTCCTCTCTCTTTACGCCAACGATTTGGGAATGGGGGTTCAGATTCATTGCTCCGGGATCAAGCAGGGACTAGTGTCAGACAAATGTGTCGTCAGCGCGCTTATTGATATGTATGGGAAGTGTGCCTGAACGTTTGAGGATGTCACGGTTTTTCGATGAAACGGATCAAACGGATGTTGGTGCTTGCGATGCTTTAGTCACAGGGCTTTCGCGAAATGGTCTTGTTGACAACGCACTGGAGATGTTCCGGTGGTTTAAGGGCCAAGGAATGGAACTGAATATTGTGTCTTGGACCTCGATCATTGCTAGTTGTTCTCAGAATGGGAAGGAAATGGAGGCTTTGGAGCTATTCAGACAGAAGCAGATTGAGGGTGTGAAACCAAACTTTGTGACCATCCCTTCCTTGCTTCCAGCCTGCGGCAACATTGCAGCCTTGATGCACGGGAAGGCAGCCCACTGTTTCGCTCTCAGGAGGGGGATCTCTAACAATGTGTATGTGGGTAATGCATTGATTGATTTGTACGCGAAATGTGGAAAAATCCACTTGTCTCGGCTTTGTTTTGATAAAATGCACGCCGGAAAATGGTCAGACGCCCAATTTCATCAGCTTTACCCGCATACCGTCTGCATGCAGCCAGAACGGTTTGTAAAAATGTGGTTTTTCGTTAAAGTAAACAGTACCGGCAGTTTTTCGTTAAAGTTCCTATTATTTTAACAGTATGTCAAAGGAGCATGGTCTAAAACCTAGAGTGGAGCATTATGCTTGCCTGGTGACACTTCTCGGCCGGGCTGGAAAACTTGATGAGGCTCATTCCATGATCAAGAAAATGCCGTTTGAACCAGATGCTTGTGTTTTGGGAGCTTTACCAAGTTCTTGTGGAGTTCACGGTAATGTGAATTTAGGCGAGTCTGTTGCAAAGAAGCTCTTCAATTTGGAACCGAAAAATCCCGGGAACTACATTCTTCTGTCAAATATTTATGCTTCCGAGGGCATGTGGGCGGAAGTCGATAGCGTGAGGGATACAATGAAGAGTCATGGTTTGAGGAAGAACCCTGGCTGCAGTTGGATTGAACTGAAGAATAGAGTGTTAGAATATGAGCATGAGTATGAATCGGTAAACTTGGTTGTAGGATTAGAGATTGAATAGGAAGTCTTGTTGAGAATGGATTTGTAAATCCATGTTGTAACTGGACTGTTATTTGGAATGAATTGGAATTCCATATGGATTTTAATAGGGGAATCCTTATAGAATTTGACTAAGATTGTATAGTATATATATGGTGGCCTCTGCTCTCGCAGTGCGAACTCAATATAAGACTAAGACCTATTATTAGTTGAGAACCTTGAACACTGAAGAGAGGAGAAGGTGCACTACAACATTGTTACAGAAATCAGACATGGCAACCGGTTCAAGTTCATCTACAGGTACGGTTTTCTCCATACATTGGTTTAATGAACGATGATTTGTGTTTTGATAACAGTAGCTCATATAACTTGTTATTGGTTTATGTTTATTCTAACATAGAGTGCACATGCTTCTTGCAGGAGACAAAGCGCATCTGCAAACGAACCAAATTATTGACAAGCTGGATCAACTGAGCTCGGAGATGAAGAAATCGGGATGCTTTCCCAATACCGAGTTTGCATTGCAAGATGTGGAGGAACACAGTGAAAAGTTGGCGGTGGCGTTAGGGCTTCTGAACACTCCTCCCGGCGTGTGCATGGCGGAACTAGGACTTGAAGACACCTCAATTCAAAGGATGAATCTCCTTTTGAGGTACTCATGTGGTGCCCTCGTTTGTTTGCTTCAGTTCATCATCTTTACAAGAACGAATGATTGCATCGCTTCAATAAATTCGCCAAGAAGGCAGTCTTCAATAAGTCCGGTGACTATCATGTTGTAAGTAAATTCGACAAGAAGGCACCAGTAGTACAAGAAAACTGAAGAATTTAAATGCTAATAGTGCAAAAGAATGTACAAATTGAGAAAATGTGACAACATTATAAAGGTTAAAACGAATTTGTAATTACAAAGTTCCTCTCGATAAAATTATGTTGTTTTGGTATAACTTCACAGTTATCTCAAGGTATAAATTGCTGAGAGACCAGAAAATCAAGTGAATGGCGGTTCAGACCATACCATACGCACTCGGTTAGAATCGTATGGCTGCTTTCATTTGTCAGGGATTCTAAATCTGCTAACTTCCATAGACGACCTGCACGGCTTAACTCTCTTCATATCCTGCGGAACACATAAAGATATTAGACAATGAAGTCAAGGAAAACTATTGATGGATTATTGCAAGATGTTTAAGATTTTGACGCCACCTTGCGAGGGCCTTTTGTTACGTCAAGGCAACACCTGGTTTCTTTATGGACTAGAACACGGAGGTAAATCATCACATAAAGCCGAGGCTAACCACCAGTTACAGGACATCTAACAAAATCCTAACTTTCAAGCATATTTTATGCAGAATGTCAATTAATTGAGCAAGGCGTATTCACAAATTAATGAGCAAAAGTAACAATGCTGTACCTTTACATAAAACGACTTAGACTTTGTACTCTTCAAGATGCATCCATTTTGTAGAAGACCACTTGTTACCAATTATCACAGGGCATCCACCTATGACAGCGTATAAAATGAATAAAAATCAATAACAATATATATGTTGGATAACCCAAAAAAACAGAGAGCGGAGAGTGCAAAAGAGCTTGCCATGCAAACTTGACGGGTCTAGAGTAGCATCGGGCCTCATGCTCCAGAATAGTAGTGCATCACCCATTTTAGGTTTCACTGCAAGTCCCTGTTTACCACATTCAGATAATTCATTCCACCATGGCACAGAGCTGATATTCCCCTTTGCAGCAGGAAACACCGTCTCACCGCCTTCTTCAACATCTGACCTGAATCGATGGCAGAAGAAATGGTGGATTAGAGAGAGAAAACAGAAAAAACCAGAGACATAAGACACGGGAATGCAATACAAATTAAGTTACTTTAGTAAATATATTGAACGTGTGGGAAGAGAAAAACAATCTTACAGATACATCAAAAGAGTAGCAACCCGTTGGCCACCATTCTTGGTGTTGAATTCATCTAGGAAGTAATCAAAATGTGCATCGTATTTTTGCCCAACTTCGTAGTGGAGAATCTGAAGTCCTTCTCCATGCTCTGAAAATTGCACGCAAGAATAAAAATCAGCAGATAATCAATACACTGAGATATAACCAATACATGGAGATAAAAACACTTATAAAGCAAAAAGAACAAATCCAAATTTGTATTTCAGCATCATTGAACAATATTATAGTAGTAAAACTCTTTTCCCTTTGAAATTTATGCGATAAAAAGGCATTTGATTTAAAAGAAAGGTGTCACGGACTCACCGTACAAGGCACTAATCAAATAATCATTTGACAAAAAGAAAAATAATGGATTAGAAGAAACATAAAGGTGTAGTAGCATCATACCTACAGGAATGAAAGTGAAGTCTGCTATTCTCTTCTCGATATCCCGAATTATTTTATCGCGTCCTCTCTTCAGAAACATTCCGGAGCTTGTGCGCACCCTGCAGAGAAGGATTTCTCAGGCATCGTAAAAAATTTCTGAGGTGACACCAAGACTACATTTATACATGTAGAGATCGAAATGCTTAGAAATGCATACCTACTATCTTTGCTTTTCCCAGTCTTGCTATCAACAACCGATGACTTTACCATATGAGGTTTCGCAAGATTTATCAAGTAGTCACATTCTTCCTTGGACTGTTCAAAATCATATCAAGATTAACTTTCTCGAACAATTTATTCAACATTAATTTGAATAATTCACATTTCAGGTTTCTCACGAAATATAAAATTAAGATCAAACCACAATCTGATACACATAAAACAGATTAATTAATTAAAATGAGGAAAACTAACCAAGAAATTATGATATACGAAGGCTCTGGGCTCCCAAGAAATCACTTCCGTCCACTGCTCTACTCTATTCCCCAATCCATCACCTCTGGAAAGCAAAATTACATATATTTACTTAAATCCAGAAAAATGATGATAAAAGGAAAGCAAATTAACTTAAATTCCGAACAGATCGAATTCACTTAAGAGCGAAATGCGTACCTCTCGACGGTTTTCCGCCTAAAAGAGCTGAGATCGTTAGGTGAAGAGTCGTCGGTGCTGACCGGAAGCGACACGGTTCCGAAAGCGAGAAGCATGAGAAGCACCACCGATAGCATTAACAGCATCGACAAGACGAGCATGAACGTCGACCATTTCTTGCTCTGCAACCGACCGTACCTCCCCTTCGCCATTGTTGAACGAGCTCCGAAACCCTAGACCTCTGATCTGGATGCAAAAGCCCTAATTCTCATGCAAAAGCGAGCGCTGAGTGCTTAAATTCTGAGCTCCCTGAGAACTCGGTGACCCGGAAGCCTTCAGAATCTCAGTGAGGGAGATGGTCAGAAGGCCAAGCAAGTGATTATGTCATTTTTGAAACGTGTCCGTTGTAGGTCGGAAGGTTAACTATTAGCTAGTCAAGTTGACGAAATTACCCTGCTGTTTGTATTTTGGGAGGGTCAATTAATGGGTATTTTGGTGATTTCGGATATGGCGGTTTTATTTTCCAGCTTTTGCAGTGTTGTGGGCGAAAGATTTTTCAGTGTGACCGGTACACGAGATGGTACATCAAATATTACTAAACAAATGGTGGGATTTGTGTGTTAAAAATTTAATAAATTAAAAAATAAAATTTCCCATCACTTACGTAAAAACACTTGATATACTACCCGTATTCCCATCACGATGAATAAAATTTCGTTGTGGGCTGCACACTGGTTATGTTCAGGAAATCTAATTAATTGCTTTTCTTTTCTTTTTCTTATTTTCTGCCTGCAGGTTTGAATGATAAAATCGATCGCATCTGGCACCAATGTAAAATTGGGGCTAAAAAGAAGACACTAACAAGAATCAAGCATGCCCGATTTACTTACGTCAATTGATTCTCCTTTGATTTACTTAATTCAAAATAAAAAACAAAAGTGAGCGAAAAGGAGCGTGTGGATATTTCATTTTAAAAATGTCGCTATGCTGCGGCATGAATCCAAAGCGAGTTCGAGCGGCATCAAAATCCCTCTCTATAAAAGGATCCATCTTTCTCTACTTAAAGATATATGAGGCTTTGAAAAAGTGAAAGAAACCTGAGCTAATACTGAATCAAATAGGCTTAATTTCTAAAACTTCCAAATGGATCCGATCAGCAAGCAGGTGCGAGCAATCATAGCGACTCGAGGTGAAAAACGGAGTGCCGACTATCCTCCCCTACTCCTTTATTTGGGCTTGGGACTGACATCGTAAGATAAACATACACACGCAGTTGCGAGCAATACCAACAAAAAATCTATCTTAAGACTCTTACCAGCATCACCTACTCCACGCTATATCATTCAAAGCAATCACACAATCACAGATACATAAGCCATTGACATAAAAATGGACTTTCCGAGATAACACTAGCCTCTACGATTCCATAGTGATTTATGCTCACTGAAACCAGATCTGGTCTCCAGTTTCTGCTAAACAAAATTCCAATCATGCAGACACACGACACATTTCTGGTCGGAGATCAAACCAGAGATTCTCGAGTGTCACCGGTTTCATACAACCCCTAGACATTGTTGTATGCAACCGGTGATGTGACAGATTTTCTCGAGATCATATACAATCCCTAAGCATGGTTGGATGCAACTGGTGATACGACCAATTTTCTCGAGATCATGGGACCTCCATTCATTCCCTCTACAAACCAACTTTGAGCTCTAGCAATTGGTTATAGTAATTTGTTTCAAAAACTTGGTGCCTTGACACTTTTATGTTGTTTCAAATCAACCCGTACATCAACAAAACCATTGCAGCTAACATTGAGCAAAATTTCAGCAATCTATACCTTTTTCTGTAAATACTTTATTTAATCATTGAAAATTACCACACAGAGCAATATTACATACTCAATCACATTTTTTACAAGAACAGAAAGTCAAAAATCGGGGTTTAACCTGCTTAATCTTGACCGCCTCCTCGCTCCTTCTGAATCTGCTGCCGCTGCTTCTCGGCGAGCTTATCTATCGCCGACTGCACCGCATCATGACCGCCGATGAGCAGTCGGGTTATAACTTCCGGATCCGTCTCGAATCGGGCCTCCTCGAACTCCTTCCTAGCGTTCTCCCTCAGCACGTCTCGCCAGAGCACGCCTCGAGAGTCCGGCCACATGAAGAACCGAGTCGCCCTAATTATGTCTCGGTACAGACTCAGCGCCTCCCGCCGAGTGCTGGTGAGTCGCCGCCGATTCAGCAACTCCTCCTCCTCCTCGTCGAGGTGTTTTTCTTTCTTCACTATGTGTCTGTCCAGAAGCTCCTCCACGGTGTCCGGGCCCTCGTGCAATAGACGCCAGCTACAATTGAAAACGGCGTCGTTGCGCCCGATGATGAGCTTCAGAGGGATTCGACATTTTTGTAGATTCGCGGTCATCTCTCTGCTCACTTGGGGGGTTGCAGAAGATTGGAGCAAATAGAATACAAAGAGAAATGTAAGGTGGGCCGAAAGCATCATCGAACTGATATGGGCTTAAAAACTTTTACTTTTAATTAGGCCCAAATGTGTGGAGGATCAAAACATTGGATTTTTATTTTTTTTTAACAAACGATAACGTTAATGGATACATGCCAGTTGTTAGGGTGTAAGGGGACTGGTGGGATTAAACCCGCACTAGGTTCCATAAACATCATTAATTTCGGCCACTGCGTTGAATGACGCCAATATTGTTATAAAAAAAAAAAATTCATTAATGTATTACCTAATTTAACCAAATAATACAGTTGTATTTTTCGTTAAGATCATTTCTGTATAAGTAAAATTGGACATACTGATTTCCAAACCCTTGATTGTCTCTACATATTATTTTTCACTCTAAAACAGCGCCAATTAGGAATTAGTTATCGGTTATTCCACTCATCCACCAAATTAATTTAAATCCTAGTCCATGACTGCTTTCAAAAATGCATATTACATTAAACTACTTTACTCGATAGGAATAAGGATTCGAACTCAAGTATGAAGAACCAGAACATTACGTTAACCAATCGGTCAAGTTTGAACTGCAGCTAAACATTTGCTAGACCAAAAAAAATAAAAGAAAAAAGAGCAATTACCTTGTAGCCCTAAGTTCCTAAACTTATTCTTTTTCCATGAACCGTTAGTTCTCAAGAATCAAAGGGTGTAACTGCACTTGACAGCCAGAGATTTAGTATTGTAATGTCGCATGTGGATGTTAAAGTCCGTTTATTTTCTATGACAAGTAAATGACATAGTTGGGACTCATTATCTCTTCATGTTGGATAATTATTCATGAGTTTTCATTTTTTGCTTTTATGCCTTTACACTATATTTGGATGAAGAAATTTAAGATTGTTAAATAATTTTAAAATGACGAGATTTTATTTTCTAGAATTTGTGAATTTTCTTGTTTGGTTAATAACAAAAAAAAAAAAACAATGGAATTGAATACGAAATTCGTTATTTTTAAACTCTCAATCATATAAATTGGAAATGATACCTATTTACATAAAATTTAAACTTGGGAATTGAATGTCCCAAATTCCAAGGTTTTTTCTACGTGAAAATTATAAATTTCTATATTTATGAATCCAAACAAGAAAATTAGTGCATGTCAATTTATAAATTCTGACTTTAATCCAAATTTTAAATTTATTTCCCTCATCCGAACATAACGTTAGAGATAAAGCGTGCGATAGGTACCGACTTCACTTTATGCCAGCCTATATGCATCAGCTAACTTCATTTCTGGACCTGGAGCACGGAACCAGACATACGAACACGTTTTCTTGCATTTAATATTTTTAAAACCAGTTTTGTCTATCCTTTCCATATCATGAAGTTGAAGTTTTTATTAGTTTCAAATAACGCAATCTTGTTTATTGAATTGAGAAGTTTGTATGTTGAAAGTGTGTTACAACTTACAACATCAGATTGCAGATGTAAGAATCTAGCTTTTTACTTTTCCTTTATTTGTTGTTTTGTTGTGCGGGTGCTTACGGATGTGCATGCGTGTAACAGAGAATTAGCATTCCTGAGATAAAGAACCACTCGTGGTTCTTGAAGAATCTCCCTGCTGATTTGATGGACGAGAGCAACCAGTTTGAAGAGCCAGATCAACCAATGCAAAGCCTTGACGCAATCGTGCATATAATTGAGGAGGCTACTATACCAGCAGCTGGAACCCTTGGTCTGAGCTCTTACATGACGGACAACCTTGACATGGACGATGATATGGTACTTGTTAGCAGCGGGGAAATAGTGTACGCAATTTAATTGGAGTACGTGTTGTGGTACTTGTTAGCGGATGAGAGTTTTTAGTGTCGGTGAAAAACTAGCAAAAAACAAAGAGAATGTACAATAGTGTGTGTCATAGATTATTAGCATAGAAAACCAGATAGGGGGATTGAAGGCTCTATGCTATATTATCTCATACAGTCTCCTTGGAGGTTATAGTTAGATTCATATATTTGATAAGTTTTACTAATTACAAGTTTTACTAAAAATTTACCGGAAGACTTTGATCACCCATTTGTATGCTGACGACAGTGACAGGATTCACAACCTCTTTCCCACGCAAATCACATCAACCAATTTTATTTTTCTTACAACAAATCACGTATCTGTCATATGCAAGTTTTTTTTTTGTTTTTGTTTTTTTTGTTTTTTTTTTTGTTTAACATGAGAAAGAAGACTTTTTTTGGAATATGGAGAGTGTAATTGCAACGGAAACATCCTAGATTTTTGACCTAATATTGAGTTTGGTTTCATGATAGAATTCCTGGATCAAACACACCCTAAAAAAATATATAAAAAAAATCAATAAGGTCAAGTGACACGACATCATTTTAATAGGAAAGGTGAAAACAATATAGTTTCAGTACTAGGAAGATTCACTTGAACAAATTCTAGGAAACTATGACTCAAACAAAATTCTAGGCCTTAAGTATTTTTGACAAATGATAAGTGTTTAAGATATATTCTTTATAATATTAGAGAAATCAAATGGTTGATCTATAACTCACAAAATGGTTGTAGCTCAAGTAATTTTACTCCCCAATTTTATGTAAAACATAAAATAAAATAAAATTCCTAATTTACATAGTAATTTTTTTTTATAGCTAGGGACGACTTCGACCATGGCAATGCAATTAATATACACTAGTTTTGGATGGAGAAGTTTCAAGATATAGCAATGCAATTAATATACACTAATTGCAATTAATCACAATTAATGTACAAAATATGGATCATCATCACATATCCTTAATTCAAAGGTAATAAATGAGCATCTAGTTTTATTTTAATTTTATTTTATATAGGGGCTACAAACTCCGCCTGTGTAAGTTTATCTTACATTGCCGGTCACAAGCCCGGGTAAAGGAGGAGGGGGAGGGCGTCAGGTAGTCGACAGCCGGCACTCTTCAATTACGTCTAATCCTTATGAAAATAAATCCAGAACGAAATCGCGCTAAAGTTAGGGTGTCACCTTCACCCGTAAGTGGCGCGCTGTGTGGCCCGAGCACAATGATAAGTGAGCAAGGGTCGCTGTATCTTCATCGGCACCCGGATGCAGTGTTAAATGAGCAAGGGGGCCATAGAAACTTCTTTTCGAACGACTCCACTCAAAGTTGTTTGGGAGCATATGCTCCTATCAACTTTACACAGGACACACAAAAGAAGTACTTTGATCCTATAGGATCGGGAGGGGGTAAAGAAGCTAGGACAGAAGGGTAGAGTTCAAGAGAGTAGAATGCGTTTAGGAACGTGAAATATAGGAACCTTAACGGGAAAATCTATGGAAATAGTGGAAGTTATGGTGATGAGAAGGATAAATATTATGTGCCTACAAGAAACTAAGTGAGTTGGTCTTAAGGCAAAAGATCTAGAAAACTCAGGGTTTAAACTTTGGTATTCGGGCACAAATAGAACGAGAAACGGTGTTGGCATCATCGTGGACAAGACCTTGACACAAGATGTTGTAGATGTCAAGAGGGTAGGAGATAGAATCATGGCAATCAAGATTGTAATAGGACAAGAACTCATCAATGTGATTAGTGCGTACGCACCTCAAGTAGGGTTGGATACGAGTTCGAAGGAGAAATTTTAGGAAGACCTTGGAGACTTGGTGCAAGGAATTGCCCAGACGGAGAAGTTATTTATAGGAGAAGATTTAAATGGACACGTGGGCAGGGAGACAGGCAACTATGGAGGTTTTCATGGTGGCCATGGTTTTGGGGAGAGAAATGAGGATGGGGAAGCTATCTTGGATTTTGCAATGGCATATGATCTCTTCTTAGCCAACACATTTTTTAAGAAGAGAGAATAACATGTGATCACCTACAAGAATGGGTCGTAAAAAACACAAATAGATTTTCTTCTAATGAGGAAAGGGGATCGTATAACTTGTAAGGATTGCAAAGTCATACCAAGAGAGAGCTTGGCTAATCAACATCGCTTGTTGGTGATGGATGTACATATCATAAGAGTGAGAAAAAAGAACAAGACTTGGAAGTGCCCAAGGACTAGATGGTGGAATCTAAAAGGAGAAAAACAAGTCATTTTCAAAGAGAAAGTAATCACCCAGTGTGGGTGGGATAAAGAGGGGGAAGCTAGCCAAAGGTGGGATTCCATGGCTAGTTGTATCTGAAAAGTAGCAAAAGAGGTATTAGGAGAGTCCAAGGGCTTTGCTCCACACCAAAAGGAATCTTGGTGGTGGAAAGAGGAGGTACAAACAAAAGTGAAGGCTAAGAAGGAATGTTGTAAAGCCTTATACAAGGACATGACCGATGAAAATGGTGAAAGATATAAAAGAGCGAAGCAAGAGGCGAAGAAAGCTGTGAGAGAAGCTAAGTTAGCGTCTTATGACGACATGTATAAGCGACTAGATACCAAAGAAGGAAAGTTAGATATCTATAAACTAGCTAGAGCAAGGGAAAAAAAGACAAGGGACCTAAACCAAGTGAGGTGCATCAAGGATGAAGATGGAAAAGTTCTTGCTACAGAGAATGCAGTCAAAGACAGATGAAGATGTTATTTTCATAATCTTTTCAATGAAGGACATGAAAGGAGTACTTCTTTAGGGGAGTTGAGTAACTCAGAAGAGTGTAGAAACTACTCATTTTATCATCGAATTAGGAAGGAAGAAGTGGTTGTAGCTTTGAAGAAGATGAAGCATAGAAAAGCAGAGGGCCCAGACGATATACCGATCGAAGTGTGGAAAGTCTTGGGAGAGACAGGTATAGCATGACTCACTGACCTTTTTAATAGGATTTTGAAAATGAAGAAGATGCCAAATGAGTGGTGAAAGAGCACTTTGGTGCCTATCTACAAGAATAAGGGCGACGTACAAAATTGCATGAACTATAGGGGTATTAAGCCAATGAGTCATACAATAAAGCTCTGGGAGAGAGTCATTGAGCATAGATTGAGGCAAGAGACACGGGTTTTGGACAACCAATTCGGGTTCATGCCAGGGCGCTCAACCATGGAGGCAATCTATCTCTTACGAAGATTGATGGAAAGATATAGAGATGAGAAAAAGGATTTACACATGGTCTTTATAGATTTGGAAAAATCGTATGATAGGGTCCCAAGAGACATTCTTTGGAGGATTTTAGAGAAGAAAGGAGTACGAGTAGCATATATCCAAGCTATAAAGGATATGTATGAAAGAGCAAAGACTGCCGTAAGAACTCATGAAGGACAAACTGAAAGCTTCCTCATAACTGTAGGATTACATCAAGGCTCATCCTTAAGTCCTTACCTTTTTGCGTTGGTAATGGATGAGTTAACAGGACATATTTAAGATGATATTCCTTGGTGTATGCTTTTCACAGACGATATAGTGTTGATAGATGAAACTTAGGAATGGGTAAATGTGAAGCTTAACCTTTGGAGAGAAGTGTTGGAATCTAAAAGTCTTCGCCTAAGCCGATCAAAGACAGAATATATGGAGTGCAAGTTCAGTGCAAATGGAGGCCAAAATGAGTTAGGGGTGAGGATTGGAGATCAGGAAATACCAAATAGCGATCGTTTTCGCTACTTAGGATCTATCTTGCAAAAGAACGGAGAATTAGATGGAGATCTCAACCAGAGAATATAAGCTGGATGGATGAAGTGGAAGAGTGCATCCGGCGTGTTGTGTGATCCCCGTATGCCACTGAAGCTCAAGGGAAAATTTTATAGGACGGCAATAAGGCCGGCGATGTTGTATGGCACAGAATGTTGGGCGGTGAAACATCAACACGTACACAAAATGGGTGTAGCGGAGATGGGGATGCTTCGTTGGATGTGTGGGTACACGAGAAATTATAAGATTAGGAATGAGGATATCCGAGGTAAAGTAGGAGTAGCTGAAATTGTAGGAAAATTGAGAGAACATCGGTTACGGTGGTTTGGACATGTGCAAAGAAGGCCTACTGACCCTCCGGTTAGAAGATGCGACTACGAGACAGAGGTTCAGGGCCGAAGGGGTAGAGGAAGACCTAGGAAAACTTTGGAAGAGACTCTAAGAAAAGACTTAGAGTATTTGGATTTCAACGGAAGACATGACACAAGACCGAGCACAATGGCGTTCTCAGATTCATATAGCCGACCCCACTCAGTGAAGAAGGCTTTGGTGTATTTAACACAATACGTTGAAATGAAGCAAAGCTTATTTATTGATATGTCCGATAAGTTACAAATATGTACATATACATGCGTCAAAATAAACAAACAAGAGGGAGCCTTCACAAAGGTTGCTTAGGAGAAGTCTCAGCAGTCGGTAGAGCCCCAAAAAAAGAAGGCACCAGAGGGGGATTATTCGGAGCCTCAGTACTGGACAGAACCCTAAAAGGAGGAGGCATCGGAGGTTGATCATTTGGAGCTTCATTACGCGGTACAGCCCCAAAAGACGAAGGCAATAAATGCATTTGGAACAAACCTACAAACCGCTGATGATCAAGTAAAACCTGACCATCAGATTCCTTCATCTGGTCAAGCTTCATCTTCATGTTTGTAGCATAGTCATGTGCGAGCCGGTGCAACTGTTTATTCTCATGCTTGACCCATCTAATCTCCTGTTTGAGACTCATCACTTCAGTCGCCAATGATTCAACTTGGCGGGTTCGAGCAAATAGGCGTTGAGCCATATTAGACACAGAACCTGCACACTGAACACTTAGAGCCAGAGAATCCTTAACAACCAACTCATCAGACCGTTTGGAAAGTAGTCTGTTATCTTTGGGAGTGAGAAGGTTCCTGGCCACCACCGCAGCAGTCATATCATTCTTCATCACGGAATCCCTAACGGTTAGAGGACCAGTAGGGGATAAGAAGGATGGGCGCCATATGTTGTCTGGAGAATGCATGGCTGCCTCTTCAACAAGGTTCAAGTCAAAACGACGGTCGGAGGGGCCAGACATTTTCAAAGGTGTTGAAGAGAGAAGAGGTCGGACAAATTAAGATCTTAGAAGTGCAAGAATAGAGCTTCTACTGGTGAAGATTCAAGTGTGCTTTGGAACTTAATGCCAGCCTCTATAAAAATCTGCACTCGACGGAGCTTCAGAAATCGAAGAGGCGTCTGCCTAGAAATCGAAGAGGCGTTTGCTTTATCAAAAGTTGGGCTGCTCAGAGACCACGAGGTCCGATCTCAGAAATCGAAGAGGTGTTTACTTTCTCAAAAGCTGGGCTGCTCAAAGACCACGAAGGCCGATCTCAGAAATCGAAGAGGCGCTTGCTTTCTCAAAAGCTAGGCTGCTCAAAGACCACGAGGGCCAATCTCATAAATCAAAGAGGCACCTGCTTTTTTCAGCCTTGTCAGCACCTGTCACATGCACACTCAGCTTTGCTGAAATTACTGGCATTCTGTTGAAGATTTCTGGTGAAGTAGAAAGCACGTGAATCTTACTGTTCAATCATCCACTTTCCACACACACCATCAGCTTATGGGTACCACATATAATTTTGCCAAAGATCTTTGACAAAGTTTAGACACGTGAAACTTGCAGCTCCCACTACATCGCTATGACCAAGAAGGGTAAAAGAATAGCAAAGAAACAGCACTAACAAAGTTTAGACACATAAATTTTGAAGGTCTAGCTACCATATTATTACCCACAAGGGTAAAGGAACAGCACCACTGCTGGATAATTGGAAAGTCTTTGTGTGTCAACCTCTGTGCTCCGTGGCAAGGTAGACTAGCAAACATGCCCAACCTTTACTCACATTCGAGAAAACACTCCCAACAAGATTGCTGGCTCCAAAATCGAAGAGGCACCGTCCTTCGAATCTTGAGAGCCAGACTCCCAACATGATTACTTTCTCAAAAATTGAAGAGACACCGCTCTCTGAATCTCGAGAGCCAGACTCCCAGTATGATTGCTCTCTCAAAAATCGAAGAGGCACCGTTCTCCGAATCTCGAGAGCCAGATCCTCGACAGGATTGCTTGTTCGAAAATCGAAAAGGCACCGCTTTCTCAACTTCGAGAGCCAGATCTCCTTGGATAAAGCTTATTTGTAATCTTCACACGCAACATCAGCTTTCCAGATACCACAGACCACTTTTTCAAAGTGCTCTGACACACGTGAAGCTGGCAGCTCCCACTACCGTGCTATGACCAAGCAGGGTAAATGAATAATATTACTACTTGTTGTTAGGGAAACTCCTATATATGTCGACCTCCATCCTCAATGGACAGGCAGACCTGCAAAAATGCTCAACCCTTCCTCATATCTGAGAGGGCACTCCCAACGAAGCCTCTCGAAATACTCAGCTTTCTTTCCCCCCGATAATACCTCTGTAAACAAGTTACACCAGAGCAAGAATATCTCATATCATCAAGGTTAAAAGCAAGAGTATCCCATATCATGCTTTTTCCCTGTCTTTTCTTTTGGCCTTGTTCTTACCTGCAAAACAAGGAGAAAGAGAGCAATCAGTCAGCACTTGGAATCAAGCTTCCAGTCAGGAACTGACTGCCTGGAATCCCTTACCTGATTACTTACCTGGCATTGCTCTCGAGTACTCATCTTCAACATATTATGCTTCTAGTGAAGATACCACATCTGTCTGAGGAACAAATAGGGAAAGTGAGAAGGATACAAGGAAGTATATGGAGACAAGCGTAATAGAACATGTGCTGATACATCCACTACTTTGTCAACAACAAAAGTATCCTATATCAGCAGGGTCGAATGTACTCTAGATTTAATGGACTTGTTTTGACCTTCAAATTCTTCAGTCAGCCTTATACTCTGGAGAAAATCAGAAAATCCTCCAGCCAGTTCAAGAATAAGCATGTGGAAAGTTACTTCTTTAAAAGCAAAAGTATCTCATATCATATATTCTCTTTTTCTTCTCTTTATCCTTCATGCTGCCTGCAAGATAGGGAGAATGAAAACAATCAACCGGAACTCGAAATCAAACTTCTGATCTGGGACTGATTGCTTGGAGCTCTGATTGCTTACCTTGTCTGTCACATTTTTCAGCAGATCCCCTAGCTCGGCGACTTGGGGGATTCCTACTACATGGTTTGTATCGCGCTTGACCAAGCCTGAAACTACAAGTAAGCTTCAAGTGAAATTGATACATTACCTTGTGCATCTCCACTAGTTAAAGATACCACCCCTGGATGGAAGAAGAGTACTTTCAGAGAAGATACCACATCTACCTATGAGACAGATAAGGCAAGTGAAGACGAGAGCTTGAACCTATGTCACTTGTACTAAATTATTCACTTGAACTCACTAAAAGAGAGCTTGAACCTATGTACTTGTGTAAACCCTTCACAATTAATGAGAACTCCTATACTTCGTGGACGTAGCCAATCTGGGTGAACCACGTACATCTTGTGTTTGCTTTCCTGTCTCTATCCATTTACATACTTATCCACACTAATGACCAGAGAAATCTAGCGAAGATCACAAACTTAATACTTTCGGTTCTACCAAAGTCCTCACTGATTGTGTGCATCAACAATCCTTAAGTCCTTACCTTTTTGCGTTGGTAATGGATGAGTTAACAGGACATATTCAAGATGATATTCCTTGGTGTATGCTTTTCGTAAACGATATAGTGTTGATAGATGAAACTCAAAAGGGGTAAATGCGAAGCTTAACCTTTGGAGAGAAGTGTTGGAATCTAAAGGTCTTCGCCTAAGCCGATCAAAGACAAAATATATGGAGTGCAAGTTCAGTGCAAATGGAGGCCAAAATGAGCTAGGGGTGAGGATCGAAGATCAGGAAATACCAAAGAGCGACTGTTTTCGCTACCTAGGATCTATCTTGCAAAAGAACGGAGAATTAGATAGAGATCTCAACCATAGAATACAAGTTGGATGGATGAAGTGGAATAGTGCATCCGGTGTGTTGTGTGACCGTTGTAGGCCACTAAAGTTCAAGGAAAAATTTTATAGGACGGCAATAAGGCCGGCGATGCTGTATGGCACAGAACGTTGGGCGGTGAAGCATCAACACGTACACAAAATGGGTTTGGACATGTGCAAAAAAGGCCTACTGACGCTCCGGTTCGAAGATGTGACTACGGGATAGAGGTTCAGGGCCGAAGGGGTAGAGGAAGACCTAGGAAAACTTTGGAAGAGACCCTAAGAAAAGACTTAGAGTACTTGGATCTAACGGAGGACATGACACAAAACCGAGCATAATGGCGTTTTAGGATTCATATAGTCGACCCCACTTAGTGGGAAAAGGCTTTGTTGTTGTTGTTTATATAGGGGCTACAGAAGCAAGCACCCTCTGCAAATTATCTATATACTAAAACTCAGCGGAAGTTAAATGTTCATTAACAGTGTGCGTACTGTTTTGCCCCTCGGTTGCTGAGCAATTTTTTTCGGTCTTCTGGATTGTGCAGTGATTTGGCAATTCTGCCTCTCTTATATCTGCTACTGCGTGTTGGTGCCGCGCAGTGATCATCAGGGTGATTTGGTCTGTGGTGTGCACGTGTTGGCCATCGTGGTTTGTCCTTCCCGGCCTCACGTCTCTCATCAGCTTGGGATTTGCCTGCTTTGTACAGTGAAAGACATAATGTAAGAACAACTCCACCTTGGAGCCTTCCTTTCTGGCAATCCACTATTCAATCCACCTAATGAACAGTAACAACCCTTAATAAACAGTAATTGCCATTTGCATCTCTACCTTTGGAACCCCCCTGACAATTGGTAATAAAATATTAATATTTTTTTTCTCACCCAATTCATAAAATATTATTATTTTATTTATATATATATATATATCTCTCTCTCTCGTCCATTCACCGTGGCTCCTCTTCTTCTTCACCTTCTTCACCCTCGCATTCACCCTCACCTCATCAGCACCACCATCCCCCAAACCCTCCCCGCCTCCTCCCTCACCCCCACCTCCGTACTCCCCATCCTGCCTGTCATCCTGGACGCACCTCCGTACTCCTCATCCCTCACGCCCTCACCCGCCTCCTCCCTCACCCCCACCTTCGTACTCCCCATCCTGCCCGCCGTCCTGTAATGCACCTCCGTACTCCCCATCCCACCCGCCTCACGCCTCACCAGCCTCACCGCCCTCACCCACCTTACCACTGTCTTGGACGCACTTGCAGAACCTGACAGAAAAAAATATTTAAAAAGGCGTCTGACGTCAGATCCACCTCAGGTGCTCAGGCTGACACGAATCCACCGGCCTGGCGCTTAGGCCTGCTCGGGCTCCCTCGCCAGCCAACGCTGGACTTCCTCCCACTGGCTCTCGGGCCCTTTCCTGGAGCCTGTCCCCCGAGCAACCACCAACAGTGGACTTGCTCTAATGGGTTGTTTTGTCATCCCAACTCTTTCCCCTTTCCCTTATCTTGCTTTTTTTCCACAGTAAAAGCAGGCTTTCTCTCCAGCTGTCGATCATCCCGTTTCTCCTTCCTTTCCCTCATGTTGCTTTTTTTGCACAGTAAAACCATGTTTCCTGTCGATCATCGATGCATTTTGTTTCCATATTTCCTTTGCTTTTCACTTCACTCTCTTGCATGTCTCCTTCACCCGTTTCAGACCTCACTTTCTTTCCCTCTTAAACATTTGTTTCAGTTGGTCGCGAATTTCTCTTTTGTCGCTCTCAAATCTCGCTTTTTGTCGTTCTCAGCTCTTGGTTTGCTCAGAAAGCACCGAATCAGGTTTGTTCAACTTTTCAGTTTTCTTTGCTTCAAAACTGCGGGTTTGATTTTGTTAGATTTAAAAATATCAAAAGTTAAATCTTTCTTTGTGTGAAATTTTTAACCCAGATCGTGTTATGGGTTTTGATGAGTGATTAAATTGGATTTACAGGTTTTCATTTAGTGAGACAGACAGGGAGTGTACAGAGAGAGAAAAAAGGCATACAAATGGAAGACAAGAATGGGGTGGTTGTTTTATGTTAAATTTTTTTGAAATTGATTTGGGGTTTTGTTTGGGTTTTTGGGATTATGCACCGTTGAACCGAATAATTTGGCTAAACATTGAACAGGAGGCAACCAAGTTGATTTGTTGTTCTATTTAAAGTTGAAGAGTCCTGCTTAGTTTTAGTAACTAAGAGTGTATTTTTTGTACGAAGCTGTTCTCTGTTTTTGCAATTTTGTTCATTGGCCTTTTTGAGATTTATGATTTGGTTTTTTTGCTTAATTGGTTTGTTTTGTAGGTTTCGTTTATACAGACACGAGGACAACTTGGCCACTGCATCATTTCTCGGCACTTGAGAGTAAAATTTAGCTGGTGAGGTAGTGGATTGCGAAGCTGTAATGAGATCTTAGCTTTATTTTTAATCAACTAATTTTGTTCTCAAAAAAAAAAAAAAATTTAATGAACGACTTTTGAAGCATCTTTATCTGTTTAGTTTGCTATCTTATGTTTGGATTGGATTTTAGGCACTGGAAATTATGAGCTAAATTTTGTTTCAAATGGCAGGGATAATTTATATCATCTTTATTGCATATTACTGAACTTTGCATTTCTTCCTTATATGATGTGCGTTACAGCCTTGATCAATGCCTAAGATTGTGTTGGATTAGACCATTCAGAAATATATAGCTCTGCATTCTATATTACTTGACGAAATGGTGAGAGGGCATTATTTCAATATTTTAATTACAACTGTTTGCAAAGATAATTAACAACTCTTCGAAAATATACAGTTTTCATTCTATATTACTTGATGAAATGCTGAGAAACCATTATTTCAGTAATTTAATCACAACTGCTTACAAAGATAATTAACAGCAAATATATTATTTTTGTTTCTGACTTTTTTTTACATGTTAAATAATAAACTTTAATTTTGTTCCTGTGAATTAGAGTGTGTTGTAACTGCATACCTATTTATTTATCTTATACAAAATATAATCCAAATTTTGATTTTGTTTGTCAATTGCATTTGTAACGTTTTTTTTTTTTCTCTTTTTCACCCTCATCAATTGCAAAGCAACATGCGGTTGAAGCTTGCACAACGGAGATGGACTATGAAATCATTGCTTCGAAAATAGAAGCCGGAAGCTGCTATGAAATTATGGGTTTCTGTACGAATAGAATGAGGGGTCAATACAGTGTTGTGCCACATGATACCCAAGTTATGTTCACTGGGAAAACAATTTTCAAAAAATTGCCGTGTGTTTCCGCCTATCCCTCGACACTGGTTCTTTTTTGCAAGATTATAACACCCTTTAACCTCGCCTCAACAGGGTTGATATCCTTACAGGTAACAATATATGTATATGTGTGTGTGCGCGCGCGCGCGCGCATTAAAAAACTTGTGTCTTTATTTTGGAAAATGAATTTTAACACTTCCACCATATTTGTTTGTTAAAATGCAAGATGTCATTGGTCACGTAACTGGTGTGCAAGAGTTGGTGCCAAAGCAAATTAATCAGAGAATTACACATAAGTGTGATATAGCTATTGAAAACATCAGGTTGTTTCTCCCCTGTGCTTTCTGTGATTCTAAATTATTTCATGTATTTATTATATACACATTACAAAAAATTTAAATGTTATCTCACAAATCAATATTGTTAAACTATTATATGATACTTATCATGTTGACTGCTTACTTTATTCATAACAAATTAAACAAATTTCTTCCTGGCTTTTGAATATCCATTTCAAATTTTCTTTTTCAATAGAAAAGAAGAGATGAAGATTACATTATGGGAAGATGGCTTTTTCTTCTTTGTCAATGAAGACGTTATCTGCATCAACAATTGTTGTTTTCACAAGTCTAAAAGTGAAGCTATACCTTGGTACCTAACTCAATAAAAAATTAACCTGTTTGGTATCTTTATTGTTCTGTTTCCTTCTATAAATTATGTTAATCAGCTCTTAACACAAAAATTCGAAATATTTGCTGCCTCTAATGAGTTTTTCACATAATTTATTATCAATGATAAAATGAGTGTTTCTGTTTTCTATTTACAAATCTATATTTGGAAACACAATTGTTTGTATGTTTATTATTTTTTTAGCTGCTTTTGAATAGAAGTATTGTTCTAATTTGAAATCGCATGCTTCCTTTCTTTTTAAGACATTGCCTTGCAACTGTTTGAATGTAGTGCTGCTCAATAACTGTGTTTCATTATTTTCATAATTTGGTTTCCTTTTTGTAATATTGCTTATTCAAATTGGAATTTTTGTGAACAAACAAATCTTTGCACAACATGTTAAGATTATTTAGGCAAACATGGAATCCTATGAATCACGTTTGGATGTTATTTTTTAAGCTTACATCCAATTATTTGAATTGTTTATTAATATTTTGTTTATGTTATTTCCGTTATTTTTTTATCCACATACAAGATTGTGTTGAGCAGCACTGTATCAATGCTTTTCTTTTTTGATCCAGACATCCCGGAACTAAATGGGTACAAATTAGTGTGAGTGCATTGACAATTATTAAAAAAAGTAAAGATATTTTTATTATTTTTACAATAAAACAAATTTTTTTTAAAGCTATTCAAATAATATTGTGTTTTAAATCCTGCAGGTTTTCTAACAACACAGAAGCTGTAAAAATATTGGCATCGTCTTCGAAACAAGTGAATGAAGCTCAAATTTTGCAGATTGCCAGGAGAGTAACAGTTGATGAATTAGCTTTTTTGGATCCAGAGTTATATAAGGTAGGAAGCTTTATTAGAACTTTTTATGTTTGGGTCAAAATCCACAACTACAACTTCTTATCTTTACTTTGTCTTCAACGATGGTGTCATCCTCTACGTCGACACCAGAAACAACTGCGCAATCATATAAACAAAGAAGCAGTGAGGAGGCCTCTTTTTACTGGCACTGAACAAAGGCCTGTTTCTTAACTCTTATCCTATGTCAAGCTTTTAAACTATGATTTATTTCTTCTTTCTCATATCTGTCACATTTTAAAACAGTGTTGTAGAAGAGATGTTTGAACCAAGCAGAGAAGATGTCGATCAAATTCCGGTCAAATTGTTGAAAAAAAAATCATCTCCAACTGGTGCGAAGACGGATTCCAGCCCTGCAAAAAAACAATAGGTCACAATACTTTATCATCGCTTTCCCTTCTCACTTAAATTTATTAAAAGATAAATTTAACACTCATCTAAATGTCACGACTTTTTTTCCTTTTGCTTAGGTTGCTTTGTTGGCATTGAAGAATGCTGCATCAAAACTTTAGCTGTTTGGGATAAAAAAAGTTCTTGCCTTTTTAATGCGTATCAAACAATGTCTCTAATATTTTTTGGGATGTAATTAGTTCTTTCTGGTCTAAATTCTATCGTATTTTTTGCATGTACATACTCCAGCATTTGGTTATATATTGTGTCCAGATGCTGGTCCTAATCAAAGGCTAGATAGAACTGCTAGAATAGAGTCGATAACTGTCAACATTTTTTGCTTGTACACCAGCATTCGTAATCTTTTTTGTTCAAGTGCTGGTCCCAAAGGAACACTATGTAGCTGCTGGAATGGAATGGATGACTACTGAATTTAACAAGTGCACAAACAAGAATGCCCCAATCTTTTCTATGTAGAATACATAAATTAAAACTTTTGCTTACTAAAATTTTGAAACCTTTGTGGCATAAAGAATACAATACTTCATACAATTTTCTAACCTGCGGCAACAAACGGGTACCACTACTAGCTAAACTTTTAAACTTCTCAAGTATCTTGAAAGGTGCCAAAAGTCATCAGCCAACTACAGTTGATGCATACCCTCTACATTTACAAAAACAGCGTCCCGTTAATTTATTGATCTTCCCAGGACACATACCAATTTGCGAGAGTGGTTTGAGTGATGCTAATTAGTCGAGTAGAGTCTTTTAAATTAAGCAGAAGCAAAACACTTAGTTGAGGCAATACAAATATGATTTTTACCTTCAATTAAAATGCTTCAAAATCAGAACTGGACGTGTAGTTTGCTGAAGTAACAATTTCAAGTTACTGACTCCAATTTATACCAGTCTGACTCTCCATTTCAAGTTGCGGACTCCAATTTATACCAGTCTGACTCTCCATTTCAAGTTGCTGACTCCAATTTATACCAGTCTGACTCTCCACCGTTCTCCTTCCAACACAAAATGCTGGCTTTGTTGGTGATGCTAATGGTAAGCTTTCATTAATCAACATAGATATGACATCTGACATGGTAGGCCGATCTGCTGCATTTTCTTCTACGCAAAGCAGACCGACATGGATGTATCTTAACAGTTGCTCTTCAATAAACGAATTTCCTAATGTTGGATCCATTAATTCTAGCCCTGCACCTTCTTTCCACAACTCCCATGCCTGAAGAACAAGGATTGCATTTCATTCTAAAGAAGAAAAATATGATTATAAATTTTAAGAGAGAGATTTTGTTTGTCATACATATCCTACTAAATTGAGTGCGCGATCATCATTGTAAAAGCTGTTGATTTTCCTTCCACTTATGATTTCAAGCATCAATACCCCGAAACTGTAGACATCAGACTTTACAGAAATAATTCCCTCAAGTATGTTCTCTGGAGCCATGTAACTCCTGTACCAAATGAAAAAGAAAAAATAGTCAGTATACTTATCTGCAAAAATGCGTGTTCAAAAGGGGAAGACCATGTCAATGTGAGGCAGAAATACTTGCATTGTCCCGGCAATCCTGGTAGTCAAGGTAGTGGTTGGTTCCAATTCATATTGGGTGAACATCCTTGCCATACCAAAATCTGAAATTTTTGGGTTCACGACAATCCTGCTAGTGTTTGCTTCCAATTCATTTTGGGTGAAAATCCTTGCCAAACCAAAATCTGAAATTTTTGGGTTCATGTTTTCATCAAGTAGTATGTTACTAGGTTTTAAATCTCTATGAATTACTTTCTTTCTTGAGTATTTGTGCAGGTAAAGCAACCCTTGAGCAATTCCTTCGATAATGCTAAAACGCTTCTTCCAATCTAGTAGTCGACCTCTGGTTGGATCTGTCCAATATGTAGAGTTAAGTAGGACTAATATTAATTAATAGTAGTAATCTACGAACTTTGACAGTAAAATAAAGGTCAGATAGCAAATTTAACAAATGAAATCAAGTATCTTGGTTCCTCACCAAATAAAAAGTGCTCCAAACTTTTGTTCTGCATATACTCATATATCAACATCTTCTCTTCGCCATGAATGCAAAATCCGAAAAGATGAACCAGGTTTGTATGTTGGAGTTCATTAAGTATCAGTTCATTCTTGAATTCTGATAATCCTTGCCCTGAACGTTTCGAAAGCCTCTTCACAGCTATTTCTTGTCCCATCGCCAATTTCCCCTGAATTGATAATCCATATCATGTTTTTGCTGTCATCTTTAGGCAGAGGAAGCTAATTCCTTTTTTTTTTTTTTTTTTTTTTCTCTTCTACAGCTTTTGAATTAGAAGCAGAAATTTTTGTTTTTTTCAAAATGTTACCTTATAAACCGGCCCAAACCCTCCTTCTCCTATCTTGTTTTCTTCAGCAAAGTTGCTTGTGGCAGCCAAGATGGATGAATAGCTAAAAACGCTTGAATCATGATGTCCTATCTTTCCATCATTTCGGAGACCATTAACATTATCAGTAGGTCGATTAGATTTCTTGAAGAAAAGCATTCTACGCCACTTCACAGCTTTTTTTTGTCCCATCGCCAATTTCCCCTGAATTGATAATCCATATCATGTTTTTGCTGTCATCTTTAGGCAGATGAAGCTAATTCCTTTTTCTATTTTTTTTTTCTTCTACAGCTTTTGAATTAGAAGCAGAAATTTTTGTTTTTTCAAAATGTTACCTTATAAACCGGCCCAAACCCTCCTTCTCCTAGCTTGTTTTCAGCAAAGTTGCTTGCGGCAGCAGCAAAGATGGATGAATAGCCAAAAACGCTTGAATCATGATGTCCTATCTTTCCATCATTTCGGAGACCATTAACATCATCAGTAGGTCGATTAGATTTCGTGAAGATAAGCATTTCGTTCTCAATCTCTGTCCGGTTCTCACCTATACAGATCAATTATAAGAAATTAAGGCTCTGTTTTGTATCCTATTTGAAATTATTTATCATATCTCAAAATATTTCTTAAGGACATTTCTTCAAAACAATTTTCTTTAAAATTCAAAAACTTAATTGGTTTGCAATTTAAAAATTACCATTAACATCATCAGTAGGTTGATTAGATTTCATGAAGATAAGCTTTGCGTTCTCAATCTCTGTCCGGTTCTCACCTATACAGATCAATTATAAGAAATTAAGGATCTGTTTGATATCCTATTTGAAATTTTTTATCATTTCTCAAAACATTTCTTCAAAACAACTTTCTTTAAAATTCAAAAACTTAATTGGTCTGTGATTTAAAAATTACCATTAACATCATCAGTAGATCGATTAGATTTCATGAAGATAAGATTTTCGTTCTCAATCTCTGTCCGGTTCTCACCTATATAGATTAATTATAAGAAATTAAAGATCTGTTTGGTATTCTATTCAAAACAATTTTCTTTAAGATTCAAAAACTTAATTGGTTTGCGATTTAAAATTTTTAAATCTTACGATTTAAACTAGACAAAGAGATCGGGGGGTCGCAGGTGAGGGAGAAAGAGGAGACAGGAGAAAAGAAAGTAAAAGATGATTGAAGGAAAGAGAAAGAAAAGAGATGATTGGACGAGATGAAGAGGAAGAGGAGTAAGAGAATGAAGAGAGTGATTGGAGGAGAGACGAAAAAAGTAAAAAAAAAGAGAGAAAGAGAGAGAGATTTGGAGAGAGAGGGGAGGAGGGAGAGAAAAGAAAGGAGTGTGATTGAATTTTGAGTATCCAATCCCTTTGGCATTGTACTATTGGTTCTCTTCAAACGTTGTCCCAATGCCTCCAGAAATTTCACCAAATCATCAAGTTTGTTGGCGTATTTAACCATTTTGCGGTCGGTCCACTCAACGACATTGGAGCACTTGCGAATGAGCTCTGTACCCTCCTCCACTTTTATCCTAAACCACTTTACTTCGTGAACCCCCATATCCAATTTACGGTTTTCGTCAGCGTCACCCAGTTCCTCTACCACTCGTCTTAGAGCTTCTTCAATCCTGCTGATATTATTATGAGGGTTAGGCTTTGACAACGCTTCATCAACAGCATGGCGCATTGTTAGTAACGATGATCGCAGAGCTTCCTCTTCCACCAAAGATGCCACTGCCGTAATCATACAAACAAATTAATACCAACAATACATCAGAAAAAATTACACTGCTTTCTTGTATTTTGTTTCCTTGTCCAACTTCTAAGCCAGGTTTTTGTTTCTGAAAACCAGGTTTTTGTTTGAAGAAAAAATTATACTTATAACTATATTACCTCTAAACAAACTATACATGCAAGACAAATAGAAAATTTCATTTTAATCTTTGAAAAAAAAAATGACTTGATGCAAATGGATTACCTTTTTCACTGATTGGTACAAAACCACTAGGACCATTAATCCGTTCAAATAGGTCGAGCACCGTCCTTGTCATATTCAAGGTCTCCTCCCCATAACGGACAATCCCGGTTTTGCAATCATCGAGTTGAATCGAGATCTTGTTGACGTCGGTTTTGCAATCATTGACTTGAACCAAGACCTCCTTGACATCCCGTACTCCCTGCACCTGGAGTATCCTTAGCAGCCTTTTAAGAGACTTATCCATTCCATCAAGCTCCATGTTGTACAAAGGCCTCATGCAGTAGTTCCACACACTCTTCTTCGATAACTCTTGAACACGCTTTACGCCTGCCTCAATTTCTTTTTTAAGATCTTTTAGTTCCTCATCCTGGAGAAGCAACCTTTTGTTCTTCCCTTCTATCTCTCGTATCAATGGCTGCAAAGCCTCTAGCGTGGACTTGATGTTCGCGTGGGAGGTCGTAAACTCGGCAGCATTCCGTAACACCTCCGTAATGCCATCAAATATCGATCCAAACGCTGCTCCTGCTACTCCCCCGACTGCAATTTCCACTGCATTGAGTCCATCGACCATGATTGGTTGATATATGTATCTGCTGCTTTTTTTTTTTTTTTTTTTTTTTTTTTTGTGGGTATACGATGTGTTGATTGCCTCTATGCAGGTTCATTTTATCATGAGTCTATTTATATATGATTGAATACAATTAACCAAGGCAAGGTCGGTCGTGGACATTTACTGGGTGGCCTCTCAGAAGGTCGCTCGAACTTTCCAGTAGACTTCCAATCAGGTTACGCCTTTTTCGGCCACTAAGTTTGACTACTGTACGCGTTTACTCGTGTAGGTTGAAATTTTATCTTATCCAATTAAATTCTAAAAATGTTTCTTTTATTATTTAGTTTCATCATTATTTATACTATTTTTTTTAATAAAAATAAAATTTATATATATTGTCGAACTCTACCTATATTAAAGAGTTATACAAATAGATATTAAATGTAACGCTACTAATTAATTTCAAACGAAAATTTTGCAAGGCCCACTCTATTTTGTGAGTAATGCTTAGTTCCTATGTAACATTATTTTACCGTAGGAACGTCATATTTGATTTGTTTAGTCTCCTTATAATTATTTAAAGATTTTTTTTTAGAAAATTTTATTTAATCAGAAACAGTTTAACTATCCATATATTTGAAACAATTGATATTATGGTAGCCATAAACTTGCTTGACTCATATAGATGATTAAAATTCTCCAAATTCTTTTTTTTTTTCTTTCTATAGGTGATTTTTAGATGATGATAATAAAAATAAACGGTTCAAATTATGAAAGTTGTACCACTTTTGGATGCAGGCATCTATTTATATGTGATTCAATACGATTTACCAAGGTAGGGTTGCTGGACAATTACTAGGTGAGCTCTCAGAAGGTCGCTCAAACTTTCCAGCTAGTTGAGCTCTCAGTCTCTCAGAAGGTCGCTCGAATTTTTTTCGGCCACTAAGTTTGACTACTATACCCGTTTAGGCGTGTAGGTTGAAATTTTATCTTCTTATCCAATTAAATTCCAAAATTGTGACTTTTATTACTTAGTTTTTATTACAGTCATATTGAATTAGAAATGTTATTGTGTAAATTCTAATATATCTGAAAATATCTTTAAATATTTTTTAGTAGTTAAATTCTTATTAGAGTTGTAATCCTATTAGAGTAAGAAAATAACTTTTCCTAATACTATAAATGCACAATAGGATGGAATAGAACGTAGCTCACAATTTCAGATCTCTCTATTTCTCTCTACTGTGCCGCACCAGTCTCTCTCTGTCCTTACTATAGTTCAGTAAATTAGGCCTACAAATTTTTTTCAACACGTTCTTAATGCTGTGCTAAGAGAGTTTGAACTTCAATCAGATGAGTATTACGTTTTAATCATTCTTGCTATGTCGTCATGTAGAAAGTTAAACAATGTCAGCGGGGTTGAAACCAGGAATTTGTATTAATGGTGACATACTCAACCAACAAGGTACAATTCAAATGCTTAATAATTTACTGAACAAAACACTTATATATTCATTTATAAATATAGGTGTTGAGACAAGGAGGCTCACCATGACTCATGAGGTGAATGTAAGACTTTAGACTTGGAAATTCCTTACACGACCGTTAACACGACACGTACAAACAACGAAAATAAATAGTTTCAGGTCAATACGATAACTAATTGAATCGTTATTGGGTCACACGATAACAGCCCAATAATAATAGATCCTTAATGGTTTTTCAGGAGAGTGATACGCGGGCAATCCATTTCGACACGTCAATAAAAAAGTTATCATGATAATTTTAATTTTTTAAACTACAGGAAAGCCAGCTATAGTCCCCTTCCTAATAAGATTTGGTTACCAAATTAGCATACTAGTTAGTGTTCAATTGTGACTCAACTAACGCACACAAATCCTAGGAGAGGTATACTTATTGCACACCGCACATTGCAGCAATTTCACAGCCTTTTTATTACTGCCTACTTCCTTGGATTTGAACCTTTTGAGAGTGTCCTAAATGGATCCCGTTGATCGGTCTCCGAGCTTGTTGGCATTGAAGGAATTGATTCTGTTAAAGCCGTGGAAGACGCCGCCATCGCCTCTGTTGTCACATTGTCAATATGGAAAGTATATGAAGGTGAAAGATGGGTCAAGAGTGTATCGGGCGCCGAAGACAACGTTGCATAACGAAGAGAACGATGATATTATAAACGTTGAAATTCCATATGAAGAATTGTTTGAGTTCGTTGACAAGTTTGTCTTCAAGAAAGTTAGGGTTTTGATTGAGCGAGTACTTGGAGAGATATTAAGCTTACCAAAGTATGATGCGTACCATAGTTAACGACGCTTATGAATGTGTGTTTTGTTTGTTTGTTTAGGTTTGTGCAAAGTTTTCTAAGCTCTCATTAGATGTAAATTATGACGTGATAATTGTCTGACTTTAGTTTTTCAATTTTGTTTTGCCTCTTAATTAGAGGTTTCTGGAAGAGAAAACTTGTTTCTTGTCCATGTTTGAGACTCGTTCGTTTTTGTGTTTTAATGTGTAACCAAACGACGTCGCGTATGGTCTAACATTCGATCGTTAGTCTCTCCTCACTCTTTTTTCACTCTAAAACCGCTCCAATTAGGAATTAGTTCTCGGTTATTCCACTCATCCACCAAAACAATTTAAATCCTAGTCCATGACTGCTTTCTAAAATGCATATTACATTAAACTACTTTACTCGATAGGAATAAGGATTCGAACTCAAGTATGAAGAACCGGGACATTACGTTAACCAATCGGTCACACTTACACAAATCTTTTTTTTTTTTTTTGGCTTACCGGCAGTTGAATCCTTATCAAATTGTTATTATAATTCTTAACGTTCCCTAGTTATTTTACAACCTTTACTCAAAGGAAATTAGGAAAGCCAGCTATAGTCCCCTTCCTAATAAGATTTGGTTACCAAATTAGCATACTAGTTAGTGTTCAATTGTGACTCAACTAACGCACACAAATCCTAGGAGAGGTATACTTAGGCCCTGTTTGGCAGCCCGTATAAAGCATCAGATAGGATAAATAATACGGACCCGAGTGTTTGGCGTTGTTCCGTACTAAATAGCAACCGGATTAATTATACCGGCCCCACATGATTTATACGGTACACACCTGTTAATTTATCCTCCCTAAAACGTAAGGATTATTAGTCGGGTGGGAAACAACGATCGCTCTCTCCCTCTCTCCCTCTCTGTCCCTTACTCGTCGCGTTCCTTTCTCTCTCTCTCGCATCGTTCAGCCACCGTCGTTCGTCGTTCGTCGTTCGTCGTTCAGCCGTCGTCCAGCCGTCGCCGTCCAGCCGCCGTCGTTCTGCTTCTACTTTGCTCTGCTCAGTTCCTTTCTCTCTCTCTCGCATCGTTCAGCCGCCGTCGTTCTTCTTCTACTTTGCTCTGCTCCGCCCTAAATTATTGGGGAAGTTATATATCCCTTCAAATTAAGTTTTAGAACTCCATAATTTCTATAAAATTCTATGAAATTACTGAGGGTTGGAAATCCAATTAATAGATTTGGTTAACAGGATTTGAAACCCAACGACCTGCAACCGCCTATTCGCCGGAATCTGGAGAAGATCTCATCGATTCCCGGAAAACTTCAAGAGCCAAAAGCTCTGTCAATCCTCGCCGACGTGGCTGGACCTTCGTCTCCGTTTGAAGCCGCACCTTCACAGTGCCTCGATTTGTCGTAAAACACACCCTTAACGGATCCATGTTGTCTGCAGAAAATCAACCAAAAAGGGTTTTATGCCAAACATGAACGACAAATTAAAGGCACTGCCCTTTGTTGATTATTCTATCATTATTTTTCTTTTTTTATCATATCCGGTATAAAACCAATCACCGTATAAATAATACGGTCATTAGTCCGATACTGCACCAAACGTCCGACTAATTTAGTCAGTACTATCCGGTGACTATTTATCCTATCCGACAGAAATAGTCAGTACAGTCCGAGCTGCCAAACGAGGCCTTATTGCACACCATAAATTGCAGCAATTTTATAGCCTTTTTATTACTGCCTACTGTTGCGAGTTATATATTAGTTAAAGTGCAAATAGTAGTTTATTGTCCCACATTGTGAAGTACATGTGTAATATCAATTGTAATTCCTATATATACTCCACTTTGGAGATTAATAAATATATAAGAAATTCCCAAATATTGTCATATATATTTTTTATATTTACCATATTTAGTTTAATATGGCATCAGAGCAGTTCGCTCTTGGTGACATGTGTGCTTTAATTTTGTGTCATATATATTTTTTGATATTTACCATATTTAGTTTAATATGGCATCAGAGCAGTTTTCTTTGCCACAGTGCATGAACAGTGCTCTGCTTTGTGAACAGTGATCCTTTACAGTGTCGTGAACAATGATTACTACAGTGTTCTAATAAATTGTTTTCGTTCCGCTGCGTATCTGTTGTGCCTTTATTGTTCGTGATTTAGTTCAGTGGCTCATTATAATCATAGTGTTTTTATGCATCTTGGTGGAACAAATAAGTGGATAATTGATACTGGTTCCTTCTTTGTTTCACACTTGTAGTGATTCAGAGTCAAGTGTGAAACATGTGTCATGGCTAAGAGTCATCGAGCTTCATTTCCTGTAAGTGATTCTAAAGCTACTTTGCCATTTGATTTGATACATTCTGATGTGTAGGGTCCGGCCAAAGTTACTTCTAATGGATTATGTTGGTTTGTTACTTTTATTGATGATTGAACTCAATTAACTTGGGTGTTCTTGATGAATAATAAGAGTGATGTTCCGTTACTTCTTCAAGAATTTTGTACAATGGTGTCTATTCAATTTCAGACCAAAGTTAAGATCTTTAGGTTTGATAACGGAGGAGAATATGTGAATCACACTTTGGCATGTTTTTTTCGTGATCATAATATTATTCACTAGACGACTACTCTGTTTACACCCCAACAAAATGGTGTGTCCGAACGGAAGAATCGTCAAATAATGGAGGTTGCTTGCTCCTTGATGTTGGTAAATGTGTTCCTAATCATTTGTGGGGTTATGTTGTTTTGGCTTCTGTGTATTTGATAAATCGTGTTCCAAGTAGGGTTCTTGATTTTCAAACACTGCTTGACGTGTTACAAAAACATGTTTATCTTGTTTCTGTATCAAAACTTCCTCAGAAAGTGTTTGGGTGTATTGCGTATGTGCATGTCTACTCTCATCAGCGGGGTAAACTTGATGCATGTGCTTTTCGATGTGTCTTTATTGGGTATGCTAACAATCATAAAGGCTATAAATGTTATCATCCTCCGACTCAAAAAACTTATATTACCATGGATGTCACCTTCCACGAGGAAGTTTCATATTTTATAAAGCCCTCTTCCGACTCTTCACTTCAGGGGGGATGGGGAGTGAAGTGCAGATTCGAATAGATGGTATGGATGATGTGTTATAGGCTGAGTTGGGAACAAAACCTATTATGTTGCGTGATACTAATCAGTCAGCTACAGACAGTGATCGGTCACCTGTCATTCCCGGAATTATTTCTACTGACGATAGATCAGATGTGCCCAGCGAGTTGCTTCTTAGTATGTCTGACGAATTACCTTCTGATGATCGGTTGCCTGCTGCTGGTATGTCTAACGAGTTGCCTGATGATGGTTCGTCCAGTGATGATTCTTTTAACAGTTTGGTACAAGATGGTGGTATACATGAGGTAAATTCTGACGATTCTTCTACTTATGAGTTGCCTCCACGAGCTAATCGTGGAAAACCTAAAGTACAATATGAGCCTGATATGCATGCTAAAGCTAAATATCCTATCAACAATTATGTGTCTACTCATCGTTTGTCCAAACCATATGTATCTTACATATGTCAGCTATCTAGTGTATCAATTCAACAAAATTGCAAGATGCTTTGTCTGATCTTAAATGGGTTAATGCCATGAAAGTTGAGATGGAAGCTTTGGAAAAGAATTCTACTTGGGATTTGGTTCATTTACCAAACGGGAAGAAAATTGTTAGATGTAGATGAGTGTTCATTATTAAGCACAAAACAGATGGTTCTATTAACTGGTATAAAGCCAGATTAGTTGCTAAGGGTTATACTAAAACCTATGAGATGGACTATTAGGAGACTTTTGCTCATATTGCCAAACTTAATAATGTGCGTGTTCTTCTGTCATTAGCAGCAAACCAGGATTGGCCTCTGTTGCAGTTTGATGTTAAGAATGATTTCCTTCATGGTGATCTTAAGGAGGAAGTTTATATGGATCTCCTACCTGGTATCGGAACATTTCTTGTAAAAGGTGTTGTATGCAAGTTACGAAAGGCTTTGAATGGTTTGAAACAATCTTCTAGAGCATGGTTTGGGAGGTTTACAAGTTCAATGAAGAGGTTTGGGCATATCCAGAGTCATTTAGATCATACTTTATTTCTAAAGCGACAAAATGGTACGCTAACTGCATTGATTATTTATGTTGATAACATGATAGTGACCGGTGATGATCAAAAGGAGATACAATGGCTTCAAAAGTACCTAGCTACTGAATTTAAGATGAAATAATTGGGTGAATTGAAGTATTTTCTTGGAATCGAGGTTGCACGATCCAAGCATGGTATTTTTCTGTCTCAACGGAAGTATGTTCTTGATTTGTTAGCTGAAATAGGTGTGTTAGATTGCAAACCTGTTGACACTCTGATTGAGCAGAATCATCATCTGGGCTTATTTTCAGATCAAGTTCTTACTCATAAGGAACAATATCAAAGGCTTGTGGGGAAATTAATTTATTTGTCTCACACTCGCCCTGACATTGCTTATGCAATTAGTGTGGTAAGTCAATTTATGCACTCACCTAATGAAGCTCATATGGATGCAGTAACTCGTATTTTGAGGTACTTAAAGATGGCTCATGGTGAGACTTGGTTTTCTCTAAGAATGATCATTTGAATGTCGAAGGGTATATAGATGTAGATTGGGCAGGTTCTATCATTGATCAACAGTCTACATCTGGATACTTTACATTTGTGAGTGGTAATTTAGTTACTTGGAGAAGCAAGAAACAAAAAGTGGTGGCTAGGTCAAGTGCAAAAGCTAAGTTTCGTGGTATGTCTCATAGCGTATGTGAGTTGTTGTGGTTGAAAAAATTGTTGAGAGACCTTGGGTTTAAACCCAATGGTGCTATGAAACTTCATTGTGATAACAAGGCTGCTATTGAGATTGCTTATAATCCAGTGCAATATGATCGAACAAAACATGTGGAGATTGATTGACATTTCATCAAGGAAAAATTGGATGCTGAAATTATTATGTTTTCGTTTGTGGGATTTGAAGATCAACTCGCTGATGTCCTTACTAAGGCTATGTCTAATAGTGTGTTTTCCAACTCGCTTAACAAGTTGGGCATGCATGACATCTTTGCACCAACTTGAGGGGGAGTGTTGCGAGTTCTA
This sequence comes from Malus domestica, assembly GCF_042453785.1. NCBI lineage: Eukaryota > Viridiplantae > Streptophyta > Magnoliopsida > Rosales > Rosaceae > Malus > Malus domestica. The sequence continues at coordinate 587,194 of NC_091668.1, read as the reverse complement.
TATTAGTTAAAGTGTAAATAGTAGTTTATTGTCCCACATTGGTGAAGTACATATGTAATACCAATTATAACTCCTAGGTATATTCCACTTTGAAGATTAATGAATATATAAGAAATTCTCAAATATTGTCATATATATTTTTGGTATTTACCATATTTAGTGTAATACCTACTTCCTTGGATTTGAACCCTTTGAGAGTGTCGTAAATGGATCTCGTTGATCGGTCTCCGAACTTGTTGGCATTGAAGGAATTGATTCCGTTGAAGCCATGGAAGACGCCGCCACCTCCGTTGTCACATTGTTGATACGAGAAGTATATGGAGGTGAAAGATGGGTCAAGAGTGTATTGGGCGCTGAAGATTGTGTTACAGAGTGAAGATAAGGATAATATTATGAACGTTGAAATTCCATATGAATGATTGTTTGAGTTCGTTGACAAGTTTGTCGTCAGGAAAGTTAGGGTTTGGATTTACCAGGTACTTGGGAAGATATTAAGCTTACCAAAGTATGATGCGTTATCATAGTTAACGACGCTTATGAATGTGTTTTTTGTTTGTTTGTTTAGGTTTGTGCATAATTTTCTAAGGGGTGTGATATCCACACACCCTATTTTACTTCTCACACACCTTTTTAATTTTCGGCCGTCGGATCGGATGAATTGAAGAAGATCAACGGACATGAATTATCAAGGGGTGTGTGAGAAGTAAAATGGGATGTGTGGATAGCACACCCCTTTTCTAATCTCTCATTAGATGTAAATTATGACGTGCCAATTGTCTCTGACTTTTAGTTTTTAAATTTTGTTTTGCCTCTTAACCAAACGACGTCGCATATGGCCTAACATTCGCGCGACAGTCTCTCCTCACTCTTTTCTTTCCACCGTCTCCTTTCTCCTGTCTTCGCAGTGTTGGGAAGACTGAAGCTCAGCTATGGCGTTAACCAAATCAACCCTCCATTTCCGCCGCTTTCTCTCTCCCATTCCGCCGCGAATTCTCAAACCCTACTCTTTCTCTTCAGCTTCAGAAGCCCATCTTCAAGAGACCGACACCCCAGATGACGATTCCCAAACTGCCCCTGTCCCCTACCTATCCGCCGACGAAACCCTAATCGCCGACAAATTCCACTCCCTCATCAAAGACCACCACCGCAACAACCCCAATCCTAATCCCAACCCCCATCCCCCGAACCCCACGTTCACAATCCCTGCTCTCTCGCAAGACTTCTCCCAAATCTCCGCCGTCCATTCTGTATCTCCCTCCGTCGTCCGCAGCGTGATCAAGAAGTGCGGTGGTGTACGCCACGGCATCCCTTTGGTCCAGGCAGTTGCCTTCTTCAACTGGGCCACGGCCCGCGACGGGTTCGAGCAGAAATCGGAGCCCTACAACGAGATGGTCGACCTCTCTGGAAAGGTGAGGCAGTTCGATTTGGCTTGGCACGTGATCGACCTGATGAAAGCTCGGAATGTTGAGATTACGGTCGAGACCTTCTCGAACCTTGTCCGGCGATACGTAAGGGCCGGATTGGCTGCGGAGGCGGTGCACGCGTTTAATCGTATGGAGGAGTACGGTTGCGCGCCTGATAGGATGGCTTTCTCGGTAGTGATTGGGATTCTGTGCAAGAAGAGACGGGCCAGCGAAGCGCAGTCGTTTTTCGATAGCTTGAAGCATAAGTTTGAAGTTGACGTTATACTCTACACTAGCTTGGTTAATGGCTGGTGCCGAGCTGGTAATATCTCGGAGGCGGAGAGGGTATTCCGGGACATGAAGGCGGCCGGGATCATGCCGAATGTGTATACTTACAGCATTGTGATCGATGGTTTGTGCAGGTGCGGCCAAATTACGCGTGCCCATGATGTTTTCGCTGAGATGATTGATGCCGGATGCCAACCAAATTCGATTACTTTCAATAATCTGATGAGGGTTCATGTGAAGGCTGGCCGGACTGAGAAGGTGTTGCAAGTTTGTAATCAGATGAAGAGGCTGGGATGCAATGCGGATGCAATTACTTATAATTTTCTTATAGAGTGTCACTGCAAGGACGAGAATCTTGAAGATGCAGTTAAGGTGCTCGATTTGATGGTTAAGAAAGGCTGCACCCCGAATGCATCGAGCTTCAATCCCATATTTCGGTGCATTTCGAAGTTGAAGGATGTGAATGGTGCTCACAGAATGTATGCTAAGATGAAGGAGTTGAAGTGCGAGTTGAACACGGTGACCTACAATATACTAATGCAGATGTTTGCGGAGTCTAAATCGACTCATATGGTGCTGAAGCTGAAGAGGGAAATGGATGAGAACGAAGTTGAACCGAACGTGAACACGTACAAGGTTTTGATCTCCATGTATTGTGGAATGGGGCATTGGAACAATGCCTACAGGTATTGCAGGGAGATGATTGAGGAGAAATGCTTGAAACCGAGTATGCCGGTGTATGAGATGGTTCTAGAACAGTTGAGGAAGTCAGGGCAGTTGAAGAAGCATGAGGAATTGGTGGAGAAGATGGTCGATAGGGGCTTCGTTACACGGCCGTTGGCTGTGTAGTCTGTAGGAGTAGCTTAGCTGCATTGCTTGCATTAGATTAGTCATCGGATTACCTGTTTCGTTACGAATTTACGATGTAGCGTTTTATGTTTGGGAGTTGGGAGGATCACAATTTTGACGATTTTTAACAGAAAATTGTAACACAAGAAAGACGAATGAATTCGAAACAAATGCGGAATGGGTCGCATGTTCATGTTCAAAAACTACAAATTAAGGAATAAGAACTAATGACCTTGCATGTCAAGCATCTCGTCGAGACATTTCAGTCTCTCCAATCCTTCACTAAGCAGAAAACGAGTCCGTTGCCTGTCATTGCAGTGCCGGTTGTTCTCCAGTTCTTGTCGAATCATCGATCTTAGTTCACCTGTAAACATCAACCGCCTTTCCATCAAATTACAAAGGAACACACACAACTGTATCATTTTCGTGCCTGTTAAAATATATACCAAGACTAAAAGTACTAATGAGTGTAATGGGCAAGAACAATGTGGTATTTCATCCAGAAATCTGTTGTTTAGTAGGGTAAGGGTGCCCCAAGCTCGCTTAGAGAAAGTCAGGAAAACGTCTATATGTTATTTAAAAGGAAAATTAATGAAAAAGACTTAAAAACTTAGAGTACTAACGATAATGATAAAATAAAAGATAAAGTAAATAGTATCAATATTAACTTTTCAGTGTAAAAATATGATTTTTTGTTAAAGTTAACGAGAACTTTTCGTTCTCTTATTTGGAAAAGAGTGGTAAGGAGTGAGTAAGTTAACCTCTGGAATCCACAGGGGCTCTTCGGGTTATACGAAGTGCTTGCCTATAAAGCTTCAAGACTCGACCGCGGAGAAGGAAGTCCTGCAAATCAAGGGCTTTAGCCATATCCCCGACACTCACTCCTTCCCTCAAAAAATACCTACAAACACAAAACACAACTAAATTAATTAATTAGACTTTTTATCATATTTTCATCTCTTTATTTTCTTTTTTAATTACACTTTCTGGCTATGAAATTCAGATCAGAGACCGGATCCTCATTTCTTCAATTTCTAATTGATCTCGCAGCTTGGATTTCATAAATGGAGGCAACAAACATGAAAATTGTACCAGAAGTTACTTTTAATTTAAAGAATAAAAATAAACAGCAATATCTGCAGACCTTGAGGAAAAGAAAGGGGGCTGCAGCCTGCAGCAGTAGCAATAGAAGGAGCTTGTTGGTCTGAGGAGTTGACGGCCGCCTTGTGCTAACTCCGACGTTTGTAATTGGTCCTTCAATTGGTCTCAATTTGTTGATGAGCCCAACTTTTGTTGCCCAAAAGAAGCTGGGCTTCTCTTACTGAATGTTGCTCTGTCTAGGAAGGCCTTTACCGATCTTTCTTTTTGTTCAACTCATAATGCTTTTTTCTTTAAAAACTTTAACGAAAAACTCCTGGTACTGTTTACTTTAACGAAAAGCTACATTTTTACACTAAAAATTCAATCATGATACTATTCATTTTACCCTTTATTTTGTCCTTATCATTAAAACTCAAAGTTTTCAATCCATTTTCATTAATTTTCCTATTTTCTTTACGATTTAGTAATATTAATCTTTACTTGTAAGTTATAAGTTTTAGATTCAAATCTCGTGAATGATGAGTTTGTAACTAATTTATTCTCCACCCCATAGTGTAATTATAAACAAACAAACAAAAAAATATTTTCAATATGCTCAATGAAATCAACTATGCAAACAACAATTGTCTTGCACCAATAATAGCCGTATTTGACAAAAAGTGAAACATTGTATTGAGTCATTGACCAATCCACCGTTCGTGAATGGATTGGAATACCGCCACGCAAAGTAAAGATTAAGGTTTGAAGGTTGCCCTAGAGCTAGATCTTCAATAGGAAGCTTCAAAAGTTTTTCCCATAAGATTTGCTCACGAACACGCATGGTCCACAGAACATGGAAATAACACCCAGCTACCTACTTGTTTTGTGTTAGCAGTGCTTCTTGGCTCTTTTGCTGGCATTTTCTAAACTCCTAACAAATATTTAATTAAATCCGTATAATAATTATGATGCATGTCGTCGTCATCTTAAAAGTTGACGTACGTCGGAAATGCATGTCTTCCGGTGACGAGTCTGTGATGCAGACCAAGTGTATATGTTTGACCTTATTAATGGAGAGTTAATCAAGCTCAAGCTCCTATGAATGAAGACGAAATACATCATTATAACTTATACTAATCAAATTTTCATATGGTGGACCAATTCAATTTTGTTTCCAAAACAAACCAATCACAGCTAATTGTATTTTAGCTTACTAATTAATTATTGTCATTAGGCCCATGAACGTGACACTTTCCACACCAACCAGCCGATCCCAATGGTTTGGTCATGTTAATTATACTTATCACTCTAGGGAGAATTATAATGTTCACACACTCAGTCAAGGAATCGATGTTCATACTAGTCATCACTCAAAACAAATCAAATAATTTGATAAATCTCAACCATTCGAACTTTATGCATTGCAAAATCATAGTTAGATGAACTCTTAATTACTTGACTTACAAGCTCATCAGCCTTGCATATAACCAATTTATCGAGTAGTCAATTATGTTCTGCACAAGTTAAACAAGATGAACAAAAGTTTTTCTAAAGTTTTTTGTCCCTAATTTGGAAAAAAAAAAAATTCTTCCTAATGATTTTGTTATGTAAGTTGGTGAAACAGTTAAGTTGGTACATAGCATATATCTTCTTGTAATTTAATCAACTACGTACACCGTACACGTTTTGTCAAACTTATCTTTTATTTCCCAATTTGAAAAGGAAAATAACCTTATATTTCCGAATTGAAAGTTGTCATATTATCTTTTGAAATTTTCGACAAAAAAATAAAATTATCTTTTGAAATCCACGTGTAATATTCAATGATTGGATCAACGTTTAAGAGGTCCCTCATAAAGGGTTGACAAGTCAATTCCTAAGCATTGCTTAAGTTGTTTACTTCGGTTTAGCCCGTGGATTAGAAATAAAAAAACGTTTATCTAAATTAAATCTCGTGCAGAAAAATCCAGAAACCTGCATGAAACGCAAGCTGTATTATTCAATTCAGTCGAGCAAATATGGGCTTGCTAGGTCACACACACCTCCCTTGTTTGACCATCCCCTCTCTCTTCTTGACATTGTCAGAAAAGTACACATATATATATATATACACACACACACAAACACATGCATATATGTATATGTGTGTACACACAAATATATATAAGTAGTGCTGCTGGATAAGCGATTTAACACAATTTCTTTATCCTCCTCAACGTCCAAAGCGTGCAACAAGATTAGGGTTATTCTTTTACATGCAACAATGGATCATCAGAAACAAGGTAAAACAAAAAACAAGATCCTGAAGTTTCTACCAAAAGCTGCTTCCGGTGTTTCTTTTCACAGCCGTCCTTACAGCCCTAACAGAGAAGCCGCCGCCAAGCTTAAAGCTCAAGGGCGGCGAGGGTTTTCCGGCCCCTTAATGATTCCAGATCAAGTCCGAAGAAAACAGAGAAACGGAAGCTTTGACGGTCAGACACAAGAGGAGGAGCCGACTTCGCCGAAAGTGTCGTGCATGGGACAGATCAAGCACAAGAAGCACATTAACAAGATAAATCGCGTTAATTTGATCCCTAAAGATCGTCAAAAATCAAAGCCTCCGGCACCGTGGTCGCCGCGTGAGATCAAGAAGCACGGTTTTCAGTTCCGGAGGATGTTTAGCAACATTAACCCCGGAAGAAAATCTGAATCTGATGCCAGTGATCTTGATCGTAGTCGGACGGCTCCATCTCTTCCGGATATGGCGCCTTCGTTGAATCAGATGAAGAGATTTTCAAGCGGACGTGGCCATGCGTTCGAAAACTTCGATTGGGAATCTTCTCATAATATTATGAATAATCATCGCGATTATTCGGATGAAGAGAGAGAAGACAGCGATGAGAGGGAAGAAGATGTTAGAATCGCATTCTCAGCGCCTCTAGGGATTGGAGGAAGAAATCAATTTCATCAAGTTCCTTTGCAGCCAAAGAAAGAAATCAATCTATGGAAGAGAAGAACAATGGCACCCCCTATTCCTCTAGAATTGAAACCCATGGTCTAATTAAATTGTTCATAATTGTTTCGGTTTATCATACATTCTTTTTTAGATTAGGGTTCTTTTTGGGTGTAAAATTTTAATGGAAAATTATGTTAATACATACACATGTATTGGACAAAAGTTAGGATCCATAAGATCTTTTTGGCCGCACGGTTTAGCTTTCTTGTGCTTAATTATGCTTTTGATGATGTTTTGCTTAATTTGGAAGTGTGAATGCAGCATTCAAACTAGAATACTGTTTCAGCAACTAGTGCAAGATGTTTAACTTAGTCTTCTTTTTCTAATTGATGAAAATTATATAAAACTAATATGGTGGGCGCATATATATATATATATATTAGAATTAAAAATATTAAAACCATCTTTGGATATATATTGGGGCAAATTTGGTTAATATATACCAGTCAGGCATGCGGCTGTCACAATTGAAAATAAGGTTAACAAATTGATTGGTGGTTTACCCGTCGAATCTATATTATTGTAAAATTAATTGGCAATGCTACAATCCGTCATTTTTAAAACAAGAAAATGAGTTTTTAATGGTCCATGAATTTTAACTTGGTTGTTGTCATATTTTTAAGCTTTTCGATCTAAGCTAATATAATTATATAGTTAATTTGCATTTAGTCATTGCATGTTCTCAAAATAACAGCCTTAGAAGAGCAGAACTCCATATTTATACCTGAATGAAGGGCTATGATGCATTTATTTAACCAAGATTTGCAACTTTAAAACACCAATTTCGGGTTCAATTCTCAAAAATAAGGTGACAAGTAAATATCAATTCGTGCCCTGCATGTTTGAATACTCTGAGATTCGGTCACCTTCGCACGTCCATTATTTTTATCAATAATACACAGCTGACCAACTTTGACTGGATCCAACCTTTGTAAAAGACTAGGCAACCTCTGAATCTGTGACATGCCCACTAACACAATCGGGTGGATCTTACTGAGTCAGTTTGGGCCTTTGGCCCATTGATTTTCTACAACAAATGTTGCCTACAAACTGTTTCAAGCCTCAATCCACACTGGTCTTCCGTTTTTTTTTTTTTTAACAAACGATATTATTTACACTAAATAATGAGGGATCTAAACCTCATGATGGGTTAACAATATGATTCAAATTCACCTTTAACGAGAGTCGAACCTAAGACCTCTCACTTACAAGTGGGGAATATCACTAAACCGTAGTACTAAGTGGTTGGTCTTCCTTCCTTTTAAGGCCTTCATCTATAGTCCTAAGTTCCTATCTCCTTAATTAACAATGCATAATTCCTCCCTTCTAGAGATATTTTTATTATGGTATTACTGGATCTCAAATTTGTTTATGCAAGCGTTGTCCATATAAGACAATTCTACTAAAGTTTATCTCATTCAAGAGTACTATGTATTAGGTTCTTAATACATTTCTCTTTTCTTGAGCTAGAACATATCCGAAGTCTAATTCAACTTCATGTATTTTGGTTACACAAATAAAGTACAAATTTTGTAAAATTAAATTTGAACATTGTAATTTGTTGATAATTAACCTAGTAAGTCACACGGACTCCTTGGTATCTCAGAATTTCACCAATAAGCTCTCCTTTACCAGAACCCACATATCTTCCACAAATTTCACCATCTCTAATGAACAAGAAAGTAGGCACCTCCACCACCTCCATGTCCTTGAGGAACTGCATGCAGCTGTCGTTCTCATCGCCGTTCATCCTCGCAAACACCACCGTGTCCGACATCTTCTTCGACAGCTTCACCACCGTCGGATACACCTTGACACAGGGCCCACAATGCTTGAGCCCCACGTCAAGCACAATCAGCTTGCTGTCCACCTTATGATCCTCAATCAGCTTCTCTACGTCCTCCTTCTGATGCAGCTGAACCACCGCGGAGTGGTTGTCGCCGTAATACAACACGTCCCCCCTCAGCCGATCGCCGTCTATTCCTTCCTCCTCGTGAATCTTCTCCATGCTCTTGTAGAAGCTGAAGTGGGGAACTTTGTCGATGTTCTCTCTCCTGCAGAGCTCTCGGGTGTCTTCCGACTCGTCACCCATGACCAATAAAAACTCTACGTCGTTACACGTGCGGCTGAGGTCGACCATGAAAGGGTACATTTTTTGGCTCTGGGCGCTGTCGCTGGCGGCAAACTCGACGACAACGAGCTTGTTTTTGGCCAACTCGAGGGCCTCGTCGAATTCCTGGATGCTGTGCACTCGCTGAACTCTCTCGTCACTTCGAACCTCTTTAGTGCCGGTGGTGGCTCTGGCGTTGATGGTGAAGTTGCGGAATTGGTTTCTTTTTGTTTCAAGTTTTGTAGGTAAAGGTTTAAGCTTCGTCACCAAACTTAAACCTTTACCAACATAACAACTTGTTCTTGGGATTGAAAATTGAGATGACGAAAGTGGTTTGACTATGAAATTTGTGATGGTCGCCATTGAAGGTAGGGTAGGAAGATTTGGTTTGCGTTGCTTTGCTTATTCAAACCTATGAGAGTGTTGGGAGACTGGTGTGGAATTATCTTGAAATCTCAGTAGCCACTGCTTTGTGTGGTTCATATGATCCATTGAGGCAATATATAAGGGTGATTTTATGAACATATCCTTATTTTGTGGTTTCAATCTTTCATTGTCTTTGCTGTGTACGGTAAAGCCTAAAATATCTTATTTTGTGGTTTCAATCTCTCTTGACATACATGAAACCCATAAGTAGGCTCAAATCATTGATCCACAAAATTTGGGCTTATATAATCTGTATATAGGACTAGTATTTGTACATTTCAAATGGGTTTGAGGTAACAATAAGTTGTTGAGTAATGAAAATGCACCTTATATTATAGGTTTTTTTTTTTTTTTGAAACTTTAACGAAAAACTCCAAATACTGTTCACTTTAACGAAAAATCACGTTTTTACACTAAAGATTCAATCCTGGTACCATTCACTTTACCTTTTATTTTAAGGAAAACTAATGAAAAGGGTTTGAAGACTTTGAGTTTTAATGATAAGGACAAAATAATGAATAAAGTAAATAGTACTAGGATTGACTTTTTAGTGTAAAAATGTGGTTTTTCGTTAAAGTGAACAGTACCAGGTGCTTTTCGTTAAAGTTCCCTTTATTTTATTCTTATTATTAAAACTAAAAGTTTTTAAGCTCCTTTCATTAGTTTTCCTTTTTTGTGTTGGTCAACACCTTAAATTATAGTTTGATGGTCTGTTTGGGATTGTTTATCTAAAAAAAAAGTTCCAATTTTTCTACAATAAGGGCATCTTGGGGGAGAAGCGAATCCTTGCCATTAAATTTGTTGATGCACAGAACCGGATGGTCTTTGGTACAACAGAAAGTGTCAGGTTTTGTGACCTTCGCTTGGTTGCTTCGGTCACTAGTGAGGATAACTACGTAAATGAATAGAGACAAAGAAGCAAACACAGGATGTACGTGGTTCACCCAGATTGGCTACGTCCACGGAGTAGAGGAGTTCTCATTAATTGTGAAGGGTTTACACAAATACATAGGTTCAAGCTCTGGTTTAGTGAGTTCTAGTGAATAGTTTAGTACAAAATGACATTAGAGATTATTGTGGGAGAATGGTCCCTATTTATAGAGGAGAGTTTTTAGTTTTGTTCTAACATCGACACGTGTCGTGTTGTGATTGGCTTCTGATGTTGACACGTGTCGAGCTGTGATTGGCTTCTGATGTCAACACGTGTCGCATTGTGATTGGCCTCCTGGTTGAAGGGAAGCTCTTCTAGGTCCTTGACGGTATAACGTTGACCGGTGCTCAGTAGTTTCGGGATTGGTCAAGTATAGTACAAACAGTGCTCCCCTAAGTTCCCGAGTGAGGGAAGCTTCTCAGTTGGGGACTTGCAAGATCCAAGCCGCTGAGTAATCACGAAACTTCTAAGTACCGAGGTGTGGTATCATTTTCACTTGCCTTATCTGTCTCATATGTAGATGTGGCATCTTCTCTGGAAGTACTTTTCCTCCATCCAGGGGTGGTATCTTTAACCGATGAAGATGCACAAGGTAATGTATCAATTTCACTTGAAGCTTACTTGTAGTTTCGGGCTTGGTCAAGTGCGATACAAACCCTATAGTAGGAGTCCCCCAAGTCGCCGAGCTAGGAGATCTGCCGAAAGAGGTGACAGACAAGGTAAGCAGTCAAACTTCCAAGCAAGCAACCCAGGATCGGAGGTTCGTCTTCGGCTTCCGGTTGATTGTTCTCCTTTTCCTTGTCTCTCATTCAGCTGCCAGGATAAGGAGAAACAAATGGAGAAGATGTGATATGAGATACTTTTGCTTTTGAAGAAGTAACTTTCCACAGGCTAATTCTTGAACTGTGCTGGAGGGTTTTCTGGTTCCCTTCAGAGTATAAGGCCGACCCAAGAATTTGAGGGTCAAAACAAGTCCATCAAATCTAGAGTATGTGCGACCTTGATGATATGGGATACTGTTGCTGTTGACGGAATAGTGAATGTGGTATGGAAAAGTGTCGTGCTGTAGTGATCTGTTTCAGCTCACCGTTGAACCTTCTGCTTCAATCTTTTGCATGGCAGAAGTGGTGTGCAACATTTGCATTTAAATGGTCATTCAGAACATTCCTTCATAGTGACTCATCCACGCTTGGCAGCTTCAGTGTAAAGAGCCAATATCTGATCAACTGTCATGAGGTATTTGCTGGTGGAATTCGTGACCTTGACAGCAGTTGAGGATGAGTACTCGAGAGCAATGCTAAGTAAGCAACCAGGCAAAGGTTCGGGGCAGTCAGTTCCAGATTGGAGGTTTGATTTCAGGTTCCGACTGACTGCTCTCTTTCTCCTTGTCTTACAGGTGTGGACAAGGACAAAGACAAAGACAGGGAGAAAACATGATATGGGATACTCTTGCTTTCGACCCTGATGATATGAGATACTCTTGTTCTTGGTGTGGCTTATTTGCTGAGGTATTATCGGGGGGAAATAAAGCTGAGTATTTCGAAAGGTTATGTTGAGGGTGCCTTCTCGAATGCGAGAAATGGTTGAGCATTTTTGCAGGTTTGTCTGTCCGTGGAGGAGGAAGGTCGATGTATATAGGGATTTCCCAATAACAAGTAGTAATGCTATTCTTTTACCCTTCTTGGTCACAACAATGTAGTGGGAGCTGCCAGCTTCACGTGTTTCAACTTTGTCAGAGCACTTTGAAAAAGTGGTATGTGGTATCTGGAAAGCTGATGTTACGTGTGAAGATTACAGACAAGCTTTATCTAAGGAAATCTGGCTCTCGAAGTTCTGAGAGTTGTGCCTCTTCGGTTTTCGAACAAGCAATCCCGTCGAGGATCTGACTCTCGAGATTCGGGAAGCGGTGCTACTTCAGTTTTTGAGAAAGTAATTATGTTGGGAGTCTTTTCTCGAATGTGAGTAAAGGTTGGACGTTCTTGCCAACCTGTCTTGCCGCAAAACACGGAGGTCGACACACATAGGGACTTTCCAGTTGTCAACCAGTGGTGCTGTTCCTTTACCCTTGTGGGTAATAGTAGGGTAGCTGGAACTTCGAAATTCTCGTGCCTAAACTTTGTCAGAGATCTTTGACAAAATTATATGTGGTACCCGAGGAGTTGATGGTGCATGTGGAGAGTGGTGATTGAACAGTAAGATTCACGTGCTTTCTACTTCACCAGAAATCTTCGACAGATTGCCCGTAATTTCCGCAAAGCTGAGTGTGCATGTGACAGGTGCTGACGAGGCTGAAAAAGCAGGTGCTTCTTTGATTTCTGAGATCGGCCCTCGTGGTCTCTGAGCAGCCCAGCTTTTGAGAAAGCAAACGCCTCTTCGATTTCTGAAGCTCCGTCGAGTGCAGATTTTTATAGAGGCTGGCATTAAGTTCCACAGCACACTTGAATCTCTACCAGTAGAAGCTCCCTTCTTGCACTTCTAAGATCTTGATTTGTTTGACCTCTTCCCTCTTCAACACATTTGAAAATGTCTGGACCCTCTGACCGTCGTTTTGACTTGAACGTTGGAGAAGAGACAGCCACGCCTTCTCCAGACAACATATGGCGCCCATCCTTCATATCCCCTACTGGTCATCTTACCGTTGGGGATTCTGTGATGAAGAATGATATGACTGCTGCAGTGGTGGCCAGGAACCTTCTCACTCCCAAAGATAACAGACTACTTTCCAAACGGTCTGATGGGTTGGCTGTTAAGGATTCTCTGGCTCTTAGTGTTCAGTGTGCAGGTTCTGTGTCTAATATGGCCCAACGCCTATTTGCTAGAACCCGCCAAGTTGAATCATTGGCTGCTGAAGTGATGAGTCTCAAACAGGAGATTAGAGGGCTTAAGCATGAGAATAAACAGTTGCACCGGCTCGCCCATGACTATGCTACAAACATGAAGAGGAAGCTTGACCAGATGAAGGAATCTGATGGTAAGGTTTTACTTGATCATCAGCGGTTTGTGGGTTTGTTCCAAAGGCATTTATTGCCTTCGTCCTCTGGGGCTGTACCTGGTAATGAAGCTTTAAATGATGAACCTCCAATGCCTCATCCTTCTGGGGTTTTGTCAAGTACTGAGGCTCCGGATAACCACCCTCCGGTGCTTTCTCTTTCTGGGGCTCTACCGACTGCTGAGACTTCCCCTAAGCAACCTTTGTGAAGGCTCCCTTTTGTTTATTTATTTTGACTCATGTATATGTACATATTTGTGGCTTTATCGAAAATATTAATAAATAAGCTTTGCTTCATTTCAACATATTGTGTTAAATACACCAAAGCCTTCTTCAGAAAGTTCTTTGAATTTTTTCTTTTGTTGAAACTTGTATTGTTGAAGCTTTGTGAGTGAAGCATGTAGTTTGAGGTAGTGTTCCCTTAATTTCCCGAGTGAGGAAAACTTCTCGGTTGGAGACTTGAAAAATCCAAGTCACTGAGTGGTTGTGAGACTGCCGAGTATCAAGGTGCAGTAGCATATGGTGGGAGTCCCCCAAGTCTTCAGGCGAGGAGAGTTGCCGAATGAGGTGTCTTGCTTGCTACTAATTTGTCAAAGTAACGAATGCGTGTTTTGATGTCACACCTTCATATATGCCTTATCTAAAAATATTTCCAACTTTCGTGTGTTTGATGCTGCATGTTATTGACTAGACAAGATCAAGCGCAATTAGTAGCTTTTCTCTCTTTTTCATCTTTTCTTTGGTGGAATTGCTTTTCGTTTCCACTAATCAGCCTTAGTGGATGCAAGATAACACCATTCTCTATAGCTCAGATTGCAAAGTCGTCTTCATGAAAGTTGTTCCTTATCTTGTGAACTACAACATATCCAAATTTGAGATCCATCGGAGTAGTACAACTTCAGAAATGCAGGTATGATGAGTAACTGTTCATCAATTTTCTGTTAACCCGTCAGGCTTGTTGTGAGCTTCGAAACTCCATTTTCTCTTATTCAGATCAACATACTTTCTTCAAAGAAGTTGTTCCTCATCCTCTCTTCCATAACATATCAAAAATTCAGAATAAACTAACGGTTGAATATTTCCAGATCTTCGAAACACCGCAGCAGCTTTGAAGCTTGCAGAAATCTGACCGTCATGTTTGGAGCTTCAACACTCTAACTTCCGTCGCTAAAATAGAAAAATTTCCTTCGTGAAAGTTGTTCATCTGCTCAAGAACTATAAGATGTCCAAAATTCAGCTCCACTGGAATTAGCTTCGCACTATCTTGATGAAGAGTGTGTGAAGCTTTTATGTGTTTTGGTGTTGAAATTTGGTATTGTAGGTGAAGCTTTGTGTTTGAAGCTTTATAGGTGAAGCTTTGGGGTTGAAGCTTGATAGGTGAAGCTTTTGTTGGCACCATAAATTGATTGTGCTTCGCACTATCTTGATGAACATAGTGCGAAGCTTTGGAGATTGATACTTGTCCTCCATTGATGAAGCTTTTGTTGGCACCATAAATTGATTGTGCGTCACACTATCTTGATGAACATAGTGCGAAGCTTTAGAGATTGATACTTGTCCTCCATTGATGAAGTTTTTGTTGGCACCATAAATTGATTGTGTTTCGCACTATCTTGATAAACATAGTGCGAAGCTTTGGAGATTGATACTTGTCCTCCATTGATGAAGCTTTTTGTTGGCACCATAAATTGATTGTGTTTCGCACTATCTTGATGAACATAGTGCGAAGCTTTGGAGATTGATACTTGTCCTCCATTGATGAAGCTTTTGTTGGCACCATAAATTGATTTTGCTTCACACTATCTTGATGAAGATAGTGCAAAGCTTTTGAGGATTGTAGTTGTGTTCCATTGATGAAGCTTTGTTGAATTTCCCAATTTCCAATTTCCTTTTTTTTTTTTTTTTTTTTTTTTTTTGGGAAAACTAGAAATTTGAAAATGTGGGAGAGACAACGTATACAAATTTTGCTTCCATACTGTTAAGCGAGAGATTGTGATACAAGCCACATCTTGTAGTAGTCAAAGGTTTGGATGAACCATATAAATTGAATTTGCTTCGAACAGTCTTGATCAAGAGCGTTTGAAGCTTTCTATGAGTTGTAGTGTTTGCATTGTTACAGAGGAGAAATGTCTGAAGCAGATGCAAGAGGGCTGAAGAGCTTGATCTTCGTATACCATGCATTGAAGCCATTATTAGCTTGCAATAAGACTTTGTTGGTGACTATAGCTCTTGTTAGGCATAAGTGCTCCCCTAGTTGAGTTGTAAAGCTTGATGGTTTTTGATTATTTGTGAATGCTAGGAGTTCACATGTACAAGTTGTACCACTCGTCTTCTGGTTAGTGGAATGAATGGTGGGTTGCTTTCATCACTTGGTTGGTGGTACGAATGTGAATTCCTTAATCACCTTTCATCACATTTCATCACCTGGTTAGTGACATGAAGGAGAGTCCGTGTTGTACATTTCATCACCTGGTTGGTGGCATGAAGGAAAGTACGCGTTGTACATTTCATCACCTGGTTGGTGGCATGAAAATAAGTTCCTTCTTCACCTGATTGGTGATAAGGGTGGCAAGTTTCCAAAAAATATTAGAGTACGGGTTGTACATTTCATCACCTAGTTAGTGGTACGAATGTGAGTTCCTTCATCACCTTTCATCACATTTCATCACCTGGTTGGTGACATGAAAGAGAGTCCGCGTTGTACATTTCATCACCTGGTTGGTGGCATGAAGGAAAGTACGCGTTGTACATTTCATCACCTGGTTGGTGGCATGAAGATGAGTTCCTTCTTCACCTGATTGGTGATAGGGGTGGCAAGTTTCCAAAAAATATTAAAGTACGGGTTGTACATTTCATCACCTAGTTGGTGGTACGAATGTGAGTTCCTTCATCACCTAGTTGGTGAGAATAAGGGTAAGGTGTCGAGGCACATTGTGGAAAATGTCGAATGACACAAAGTGTGTTGAACCCTTTCGAAGCACAGTTGGCTTATGTATGGATGTGTTGGAATGTATAATGTTTATGCATGAATGTGTTGGAATGTATGATGTTTATGTATGAATGTATTGGAATGTATGATGTTTATGTATGAATGTGTTGGAATGTATGATGTTTATGTATGAATGTGTTGGAATGTATGATGTAGATCCTTTGTATAGTCTTGTTGACACATACTTAGATTTTGTTTTGTATTGGAAACATTTGCGTTGAAGCTTCAACACTTGAGTGTTTCATTGCTCAGAATGTAAAAGAGTTTAGGGCCGAGTTGGCTAAATCACCTCTTTATTGAATTCATACCAAATGGTCTTTGTTACATAGGATGCCGAACGGCTGTAGCTTAACACTTGTACAATGTGAGTCTATTTGTAATAGTACTTCAAGTGGTCAGCATTCCATGGATGGCCAAGGGTTTTGCCGTCGGAGTTTCTGAGCTTGTAGGAGCCAGGGCGGCTGATGCCAATGACCTCGAAAGGTCTGTCCCAGTTAGGACTGAGTGTTCCTTCACTCGGGACCCTATCACAGAGTAATCTTTTCTTCAGTACCCAGTCTCCCACTTTGAAAGAGCGAGGTTTGATCCTTGAGTCGTAGTAGTTGGAGATGCGCTGCTTGTAGGCGACATTCCTCAGGTGAGCCTGATTTCTGTGTTCCTCGACTAGATCCAGGTTGAGGGTGAGTTGCTTGTCGTTCTCACTCTGTATGTAGTTCTGGATTCGGTATGTTGCTTGCTCAAGCTCAACTGGGACAACTGCTTCTGTACCAAAAGTAAGTGAAAATGGAGTTTCTCCTGTGGAAGTCCGATATGAAGTGCGGTATGACCAAAGGACTTGGGGTACGAATTCTGGCCAACAACCTTTAGCTTTGTCCAAGCTAGTTTTCAGAGTGCGCTTGATTATTTTGTTAACGGCCTCGACTTGTCCGTTAGACTGGGGATGGGCTGGAGAGGCAAAACATAAGTTGATGTTGAACTTAGAGCAGAACATCTTGAACTTCTTATTGTCGAACTGCCGCCCATTGTCCGTGACTATCGCATTGGGAATGCCGAATCTGCAGAGGATGTTCTTCCATACGAAGTCTTCTATTTTTCCTTCAGTAATGGTTGCCAAGGGTTCTACTTCAGCCCACTTTGTGAAGTAGTCAACTGCAACGATTACATAGCGGACCTTGCCTTTCCCTGCAGGCATTGGGCCGATCAAATCAAGTCCCCATTGGGCGAATGGCCAAGGGCTGATCATAGGAGTGAGCGGCTCGGGAGGGGAGTGAGGGATAGTTGCGTAGCGTTGACACTTATCACATGAGCGAGATATTCTGATGGCATCTTGGTGGAGTGTTGGCCAATAGTATCCTTGGCGAAAAGTCTTGTGTGCTAGGGATCGAGACCCAGCATGATCTCCGCAGACTCCTTCATGTATTTCCCGAAGGACAATTTCCGCCTCCGCAGGTGTAAGGCATCTTAGGTATGGCAGGGTGAAACCGCGCTTGTAGAGTTGGTCATTAATGATCAGGTAGCGGGCAGACTTGTATCGAATCTGTTTAGCTTGGACTTTGTCAATTGGAAGGGTGCCATGAGCAAGGAATTTATAAATTGGGGTGATCCAACTATCTTCTTGTTGTAAATTGCACACCTCCGCGACCATGGTGCTTGGTTCTGCCAACAATTCGACATGAATTTTTCTCCCAATCTTGTCTTCCACTGCCGAGGCGAGGCGAGCCAAAGCGTCTGCATGACTGTTTGCCGCTCGAGGAACTTGGGTCATCTGGTAGTGGAAGTGCTTGAGCAAAAGTCGCGTTTGCGCAAGATATGCTGCCATGGAGCTATCATTAGCATCAAAGTTGTTTGTGACTTGGTTGACCACTAATTAGGAGTCACTGAAGATATCAATTCGTTTAACCCCAAAGTGTTTGGCCAAACGTAAGCCTGCTAGAAGGGCTTCGTATTCGGCCTCGTTGTTCGATGCCTTGAATTTGAAACGAATAGCGTATTCCATCGCCACTTTGTCGGGGGTAGTGAGGACTAATCCTGCTCCGCAGCCCTGTTGGTTGGATGAGCCATCAACATACAGACTCCATGCTGGGGTTGTTGATTCTACTTTCTGAGCTTCCGATGGTAATGAAGCTACTGCTTCAGGTGTAGAAGCAATGTCAACAGGATATGTGAAGTCGGCGATGAAATCTGCTACTGCTTGACCTTTTTCGGCTGGTTTTGGTTGGTAGGAGATGTCAAACTCACCCAATGCTATCGCCCATTTGATCATTCGTCCAGACGTGTCAGGACTCTGGAGTATCTGTCGAAGAGGGTGATTGGTAAGCACGATGATGGCGTGTGCTTGGAAATAAGGGCGAAGTTTCCGAGCAGACATGACCAATGCTAGAGCTAATTTCTCAATGTTGGAGTATCGTGTCTCCGCATCTTGTAGGGCCTTGCTAGCGTAGTAGACGGGCCTTTCGACCCCACTGTTATTTCGAATAAGAACAGAACTAACTGCTGAAACCGAAACCGATAGATAGATAATGAGAGTGTCACCAACTTCTGGTTTGGAGAGCAGAGGGGCTTTACTCATGTATTCTTTGAGGTTCCTGAATGCCTTGGCACATTCCTCCGTCCATGTAATGTACTTCTTATTTCCCTTGAGTGCTTTGAAGAAAGGAGCACATCTGTCTGTGGCCTTAGAGATGAATCTGGTTAAGGCTGCCACCTTGCCAGTAAGGCTTTGGATGTCTTTTGAAGTTACTGGCTCTTTCATGTCGAGGATTGCTTTGATCTTTTCGGGGTTAGCTTCAATGCCTCCTTGGCTAATCATGAAGCCTAAGAATTTGCCAGAGCCCACGCCGAAGGCACATTTGTTGGGGTTCAACCTCATTCGATACCTATTTAGAATGGTGAAAGTTTCAGATAGGTTGGTGATGTGTTGGTCAGCATGTTTGCTCTTGACTAACATATCATCAACGTAAACTTCCATGCTCTTCCCAATCTGTTCGGCGAACATTGAATTGACCAGTCTCTGATAAGTTGCTCCTGCATTCTTTAGGTCGAAAGGCATGACTTTATAGCAATATAGTCTCCTATCAGTAGTGAAGGCCGTGTGTTCTTGGTCTGAGGGGTTCATGAGGATTTGGTTGTATCCTGAATAAGCGTCCATGAAGCTCAAGAGCTCACACCCTGCCGTAGAGTCTATAAGTCTATCAATGAGAGGAAGGGGGAAACTATCCTTCGGGCATCCTTTGTTTAGGTCGGTGTAGTCGACACACATTCTCCACAAGACCTTTTGAAGCAGGAGACTTTCCTTGGTCGGATTTTTCTTAGCAAGGACAACATTTGCTACCCATGTTGGGTAATTGACTTCACGGACGAAGCCTATGTCCTTGAGTTTTTCAACTTCTGCTTTTATCGCCTCGTATCGTTCAACATCATAAGATCTTCCCTTCTGTTTTACTGGTTTGGTCTTGGGATCAATACTCAAGTGGTGACAGATGATATCGGGAGAGATGCCCGGCATATCTTTATATGACCAAGCGAAGACCTCGGCGTTCTCTTGTAAAAAGGAGATCAGCGACAACCGAAAGGGTGGTGACAAAGTGGTGCCAATATTCACCATGCGGTCTGGATGGTCTTTGGAGATAGAGACCTTCTCTAACTCTTCAGCGGGTTGTGCTTGCTGGGTGAATGAGTCATCTCGAGGGTCGTCGGGTTGAATGTTGCCATCCTGAAGACCCGAGTTGGATTCATCTGGACTGGTCTTTACAACTTGGTTATGTATAAAGAGAGTCTCCTTGGGGACAGGCAGGTGTTGTTGTTTGACTGAAGTGTTGTAACATGATCGAGCACTAAGTTGATCTCCCCTGATGTACCCATTGCCGAAAGGGGTTGGAAACTTCATCAACAACATATGTGTGGATACCATGACCTTGAGATCATTGATGCCTGTGCGCCCAAAGATGACATTGTATGCCGTCGGGCAGTTGACCACTAGGAAGTTAGTGGTAATAGTAGCTGTGTAGGGGCTTGTACCAATGGTGAAGGGTAAGTGTATACTCCCTAAAGGTTGCACGATATCGCCAGAGAAGCTTATCAGAGGAGAAATCGAGCGATCGAGCAAGTGTTCAGCTACATTAAGTGCCTTGAAAGCTTCAGCAAACATGATATTGACTGAAGCACCTGTGTCTATCAGGATTCGTTTCACATCAAAATTTGCTATGTGAGCTTCCACGATCAGCGGGTCATTGTGAGGGTAGATGATACCTCTTTCTTCCTCAGGGTAGAAACATATTGGATCCCAGTTAGGCTTTTGATACTTGCCTCCTCTGATGTCTTCCACGTGAAACATTTGATGGCCAGGTCTCAAAGTTCGTTCACTGCTTTTCATGGCCCTATTGGAAGATTCAGACATGGGTGTGCCACCGCTTATGGAATATATCACATTCACCTGGCGTTGGTTACGGTTATCCCTTGGAGGGTGAAGGAGGAACTGATCAATTTTTCCTTCACGTGCCAAAGCTTCAATATGGTCACGGAGGATAATGCACTTCTCACTATCATGGCCATTATACTCGTGGTAGCAGCAAAACATGCCCGTGTTCTTCGTGGACTTGTAATCTGGTTGTCTTGGCTTTGGCTTTTGTATCAGGTGAGCTATACTGGGGTAGATGGCAGCACATGTAGCATTCAAAGAGGTGTATGTCTCATACCTCGGGGTAGGGCCTGTCTTAACACGTGATTGGCCCACTACATTTACTGCCTGGGGGCGGGCATTATTGTGACGATATCCTGAGTTATCACTATAGTGCCCCTTATTCTTTTTATTAAAATGAGATTGGTGAGGATGGAAGTCTTTCCTTTTGCCCTGAGATTGATATGTTTGCTGACTTGGCGAAGCATTAAATGAGGCAGGGGGTGTGCTGCTACCATTTGGAAGGTTGAGGTCTTTTCATTCGGTTGGATCTGGCCTCCACTCCCTACTTGCTGATAAGGGGTGACTGTAGGGGGTTTCCCTTGATATGTCCTTGCCTCGGCGGAGACATGGTTGTAAGCTTGTGTCATCACCTCATAGTAAGTCTTCCAAGTGTTGTCATTGATCATGTACTTGAAGAAACAGTCACGTAAGCCTGCCGTGAAAGCCTTGAGGGCGGTCTTGTCATCTGCCTCAGCGCAGCGAGAATACTCATGGCTGAAGCGGCCAGCGTACTTTCGTAATGACTCGTCCGGCTTCTGGTGAATAGTGTACAAGTCATCTACGGAATGCAAGCGATCGGTCTGGAAGATATGTTGAGAGACAAACAGCGTCATCAACTCTTCAAATGAGTCTACTGTCTCAGGTGGAAGACGGCAATACCAGTTTAAAGCTCCGCCAGAGAGGGTGGAGGGGAAGAGAAGGCACCGTTCTTCGTCGGTGTGTCCCCGGTATACCATGGTGGACTCAAAGAGGTTAAGGTGTTCAATCGGGTCTTCCCTTCCAGTATAGAGCTGTAAATCAAGCTTCTGCTTTGTCTTCGCTTGGAGGGGAGTGTTGAGGATCCTTCTTGTGAGAGGGCCAGGCCTGGGTTGGTTCCAGTCAGGTATCTCAGCTTGACGTTCAGCCTTCAGCTTGTTTACTTCCTCAAGGAGCTGCAGGACAAGGGGGTCCTGAGCGGAGTCGTGCACCACCGAAGTTTTCTTCTTTAAGTCCCCATCGCCTTTTGGAAGTAGGAAAGTTTGATCAAGATAGCGTGATCTTTCTCTGGACTCGCCATACTGACTTCTAGAGTGAGTTTGTCGGAATGTTTCCGAGTCCCCAGTACCTTCATATTCTTCTGGGACTTGTTGCCCCTTCTCTAGATTGGCGGCTAGCCTGGGTCGTGGACATTAGAGATTATTGTGGGAGAATGGTTCCTATTCATAGAGGAGAGTTTCTAGTTTTGTTCTAACATCGACACGTGTCGTGTTGTGATTGGCTTCTGATGTTGGCACGTGTCGAGCTGTGATTGGCTTCTGATGTCGACACGTGTCACATTGTGATTGGCCTCCTGGTTGAAGGGAAGCTCTTCTAGGTCCTTGACGGTATAACGTTGACCGGTGCTCAATAGTTTCGGGATTGGTCAAGTATGGTACAAACAAAATTCAAACCAACGGATGAGGTTAAAACAATGGTTACACACAATTGGATCGAAAAACCATTGAAACAGAGAGAGACCATGGAGATCATGGTGGCGGTGGCTAAAAATCGGGTTGTTGATATTTTCAATGGTAATTGCCAATTGGGATGAGGGTGGAGATTAGCAATGTTAGATTTGCTATGGCACGTAGGAAAAATACATTTTCAACCGAGATAGCAATTTAATTAGCAAATTAAAGAATTAGCAACTGACGCATTGCTTCTTGAAAAAATATCTGACTAGTGTTTCTCTAGATCGATTTTCTATAAGCTAGAAACTGGATATTTTTGGGTTGGAACAAAGTTGGCTAGACTCACGCAATCAACTACAACCAATGCTTTGAGTTTTGACAAATCAAACATCTATAAAAAAATCTTCAATTCGACAACCCAAAAAATCTCCAAGACTTTTTCCTGTCTACTAATTTAATTAAGGAGAAACTTGATATAACTCTAATTTTTTAAGTCAATAGTAGGAATAGTTCAGTTTATTAAAATAAGTCAAATTCTTTAAATTTAATTATTTAATTATCAATAATTATCTCTTAAAAGAAAAAACTTATTGTAAAAATCAAATTTCTTCCTAATTATCTCTTTGATTATTTCTTTTTATTTATTTTTTGTTATTTCTTGTTCTTCCTCCTGCTTTAACCCATTTATAATTTTTTTTTTAAATTTTTATAATCAACCTATATCACAGGTTAATTGTATTTATCTACCTATATGATATATTTTTTTTCATAGTCAACCTGTCACATATTAATGTGTCTTGCTTGTAGGTATATTATGTTTTTTTCTACCTTTTAAGTAGGTTTCATATCTCACTTATAGGTATAATATACATTCATATATTTGCTACTTGAGTTAGGATAGAATGTTTTGCAGATAGATTTATGTTAGTATATTAATTTTTTTTTGTTTATAAGATATTAATTAGATATTTTGAAGTTGAAAAATGCATAATATTAAAAGATTTTTAATTGATTTTTAATATTTTTAGAAAATATAAAAAGAGTATAAAAGAAATAAAAACATATAATTAGATAACGGGAGTCACTCATGAAAAAACTCTATGTTTTTTAACCTAGATCTAAAAGTCCTTTTAATTAAAGGCCTTGGATGGCTTAGTCAAAAGAACACCATTCACGTTTCGGAAAGTTTTTCTTCCGAATTTACAATTGAATTGGGCCCCTTCTAAATATCAAGTGGATTTTCAGTGAGATTTTGATGCTCCATATCTCTGACCGGCATCTCGAATGCAAATATTAAGCATACATTGTCATGCAGAACAAGTTAAATGGCACCACAGACTAAAATGGCTTGAAAAAAGTAGTGTTGGATTATCATTTTCCAACCATGAGTAGGACAACAACACCACTCAGACATCTCGTGCTCTTCCACTGCCCAAAAAGGCGAATGACGACTCTCTTTGGATCTTCTTTACGAGAATTTTTTAGATTTTTAAATTGTGTTCATTTATCGTATATTGTGCGATTAGAAATTATTTTAAATACTTTTATTTTCACTTAAATATAAATAGTATCTGAGAAAAACTGATCCCATAATATATAATAAATGAACACGATTTAAGAATTCCAAGATTTTTATCAAGATCCTCCTGGCAAAAAGGCATTATGGCAATTGGCAAAGCAATTCAAAGTGCCACTTTAATGAGTGAGAAGAATATACCCTATTAATTAAAAAATTTACTGATATTTATGAAGTGCTATTTCTACAACTTTTTTTTCTTTTTATATATTTTTTTATTAATTTGTGTTCTTAATTATGACCGAAGATATTTGTCGGATTCTCTTTTGTGAGGATTTTAAAAATCTTCAATCACATCTATTTATCGTACATTGGGTAATAAGAAATTATTTTGAATTTTTTATTTAAAATTGAATATAAATGGTACCTGATACAAATTAATCGCACGATATATGATGAACATATGTGATTAGAAGATCTCAAGGATTCTTACAAAGAGAATCCGACAAGGATCATCTCTCCTTAATTATATCAGCTGATTTGTTCCGATAACTAAAAATTAAAAATAAAAGAGGTGTGTGCAAAAATAAAAACAAAACACACATCCTTATATATTTATATATAACCTAGGAAAAAGAATAAGGCATTAATAATAAAGTGTGCCAAAAAATACAGGGTGGCATGGCATGGCATGTGCCAGAAATTATAAAGAAACTGAAAAGACTGGTGGCACCGGCAGCGGCAGGCAAAGTAGCATGGAAAACAAAGAATACAATCGGGATGGGATGAGATGAGTTGAGAGAGATCCAAACCAAACCAAACCCAACTGGTGGATGTGGGCCCAGACATGTCGGCATGTTTGCAGGGCAGCCGTGGCTAAAAGCTAAACGCAACGTGACACACAGCCAACCAAACTGCCAACACAAATTTGTCCTTTTTGGTGAATTTGGTAAAAAAGATAGAAAGAGAATTATTTTTCGTGACTGATGGACACACTTTCTGAAATCTCTCAACTCCCTCGCTCGCGGAATCCTCTTCAGATCCATTGATTCTAATTCATCAAATCTCGTAATTCAAGTCATTAAAATTTGATTCAACAGTTACTAATAAAGATCCATCTTTCGTACCTTCACCTTTGTAAGGAAAATAAAAAAATAACTTACATGAAATATCGTAATTCTGGTCATTAAAATTTGATTCAACAGTTACTAATAAAGATCCATCTTTCGTACCTTCACCTTTGTAAGGAAAATAAAAAAATAACTTACATGAAATAAATTCATTGAACGAAAACGTAACTGTGACGGTATTCGACCCACGTAAGCGATCACTTCATTCCTCATCCCTAAATCACAAATACTCCATAACCCTTTGATCCTTTCATCACATTGGATGAAAAAAGTTTTAGGGCATATCAATGTATGAATAGTATGCATCGCAATTAACGGCTCAACATAGTCCGTCGTAAGTGCCTCAAATTCAACATTAACTTTCGAATTTTGAAACGTTAAATTCAGAGGACGATGCACATAAGATATTAGGCACGGAAATTAAGGCAAATTCAACAGAGAAATTAAACAAAAAGAAGAAAAGATCCAATCCAGCCACGAAATTAAAAATTCCAAAACAAAAATACAAGAGAATGATAATAAATTAGCAGGTTAAGTAAACAAATAAAATAAAATAAAAAGGAAAACAAAACCTAGATTAAAAAGATAATTAATTAAAACAAGACAAACGACAAAAAGGAGCTATAGGGACGCGGGGGTGGACCGGTGATACCGGAAATTAAGATGATTTGGGTGTTTCGGGCTTCCGGCAGAGAATCATGTGCATCGGACTAAAGATTCCGGTTTCGCCGCCCCTGGTCAAAAAGTCGGCAGTTTTGAACAGCATCTCGTGCACATCCACGGTTCCCTTGGGTGCAATTCCGACGGCGGCGAGCACCGTCACCAGAATGTGGTTGCGCCAGTAGGCGATCCTCCCCATCTTCAATCGACTCCACCACGGCTGCGCCGGCGGCTTGGCCAGATCGTTCTCCTTCACCACCTCGAAACCGACCTTCCTCGCCGTCTCTGCAATGTCCGTATAGCTCCTAAGTCCCGGCAGGGCGTCCCCTCTCTCGATTCCCTGAATGACCTCCACGTGTTCAGCGTCCTCACCCTTGTACTTGTCTGTCGTCACCCACTCGTACGACACGTACAGAGCACCGGGCTTCAAAACCCGGAAGATCTCGGCGTACACCTCCTCCAGCTTCGGCGCGTGACATGTAGCCTCGATAGAGTACGCGCCGTCGAAGCTGTTATCCGGGAACGGCATCTCGAGGAAGTTCCCGCATACGACCTCGCAGAGCGAGTCGAGGCCGGCCTTCTTGTTGTGCAGACGCGCGCGTTTCACCTGGTACTCGTTGATCGTGATCCCTGTGACGTTGGCCCGCGAGTGGGCCGCGATGGCACGCATAGGGCCACCCACGCCGCATCCGACGTCAAGAATTCGGTCTCCGGGTTTTACATCGATGAGATCGACGGCCATCTCCTCGTGGAGGCGCGTGGCGTCTTTGTGGGACTTACCGGGGATGTGCGGGGAGAAGTGGAAGGACTGGCCCCAACCCCACTCATAAATATCGGTGACTAAGTTGTAAAAGGTGTCTACAAAATCGGGGACTTTCTCAGCCGTTTCGATCTCTTTTGGGCGGCGGAAGAAGGACCAATATTTGTCGTAGCTATCTTGAACTTTCTCGGCGGAGATGGAGCCACCGGAGAGATCTACGGCGCGCTTCCCCTTTCGCTCGGCGGGGCCGAGAATGCAGACAAACCAATAGATCCCGCCGGCGAGGAGAGCGCCCGTACAAAAGAGGGTGAGAGAGTCCATTGGACCTGGAAGAGAGTGAGAGAAGACGGAGAGGACTGGAGGACTGAAATTTTGAGTCTCTCTGAAATCGTGTTTGGCAACGTACTAATTGGGTATTTAACTTTTTTTATTACATCCAATATTGCTAATTGGACGCGCGTTGCCTCTTGCGTGGATCCAGATATCTGTTTATTATTAACACACGGAATTAGAAGGCGACCAAGGTTGCGCCCTAGGAATAGAGTTTCAACTGAGGATGGGTAAGATAACGCTGATAAAAAGTTACTGTAAGTGAATAGTATCAGTAATGATTTTTTATAATAAAAATTTCATTTTCATTAGAAGTGAACAGTACGGAAATGTTTCATTAAATTTCATTAAAACTTTACAATTACAATTATGGTTAATTATTTATACAATTCTACAGGTATAAATATGCCCATTTAACCATAAAAATAAACCGATAGTAACAATTATAAACGTGAATATCAGATATATGTGTATATATATATATATTGCATTTATTAGAAAAAGTAAAGTTTAAAATTTATTTTATAGGGTTGATATTTTTATAGAAATATCCAAAACTCAGAAGAAGAAAAAAAGTATAAAAGTGGGAAATTTAGGTTAAAATCGATATATATCATCGATATTTTTTTACACATTCATTAAATATCAGAGAAAATATTAAATCCCATCATTTTCATCTACAACAATTGATAGCGATATCGATATTAAATATATCCAACAATATTTTTTATAAATTACATATCAATATTTTTTAGTGATACTGATATTTTAAATATTGTCACAAACTAATGGAGTAAAGAATCTTATGTTGTTTTTTATATTTATTTTTAATGTATCTTCTCAAGTGCTGCAGCGTGACATGTTGTTGTTTTCTTTCATTTTAATAAACAAATAAATATATTTTGCTGCTGTGGATTGTGGATTGTGGATCCAGATTTCTGACTTGAGTTGAGTGAGGACCAGAGCTTACTTGGCAGACTGTTGGGAAAGGAAAAATAAAATAAAAATGGTAACTGGTGTGCAAGTGCAATTCCAGTAGCGTGATGAGTTTGGCCCAAAATCTGATTTGATACTCTAATGGGGAAGACAGAGATAAACTCCAACTGGATTATGCCCTTAATTTGGCCCCCATACCCTTGCTCCCAAACTCTTCTTAATTTGAGTTACACTAATGCATTTTAAAAACAGATTCAACGATTCACTACTAATCAACATTAAAATTGTTGTTTGGCAACTAAAAAAACATTTATAATTTTATATTATTAATGTTGCGCGTTGGATCTATTTGTTACTCTACTCATTGTCACCATCAGGCTAACTCTAGTTAGTTGCAAGTGAAATTTTTTATAAACTACAAGCAACCTACACACACGTTGTGCGTGTGCAATCAAATTTATAAAGAACAAAGGGAAGCAGACGTCGAAACAGAATACTGGCCAGAGGATATTGTTGTTAGGTGAAGGAGACATGTCCTTCTCTCTTTATTTGGCCACTCACTTTGGATCTGGCCGCAACATGGATGCCACTTGAAATGAAAATCGGTTAAGTTTGAGCAGAATGTGGGGGAAGAAAACTGCTACCCTTGCTGGTTGTGAGGTTTACAAATAAAACAGTAAAAACTTGCTTTTACGAAATTACTTTAATGCCTATATTTTTTTTATTTTCTAATTTTTGTAGTTATATTTTAAATGATACAATTATAATTTCATTAGTTTTTAGTTATGATTCTATTAATATGTAGTTTATATATTTAATTTAGTCAAGTTTCCGATGTTGTAACCCCTCACCTTTAAACATATTCTTCAAAACCACCTATTTCAGTTAAAAAATAATAATAATAGTAACAAGCAAATAAGTATGATATCTTGTTAGTCCATACAAATCTCAAATGAGTCGACTCCAATACAATGATATAAGACGACCAGATCGCAACTCCACGTGATATATCTATCAATTGTAAGCTTTTTTGGGCAATTTTGGTCACTCGTGACTCGCGATTCTAGAGCTTTGTTGCCTAATGA
Source organism: Malus domestica (assembly GCF_042453785.1). Taxonomy (NCBI): domain Eukaryota; kingdom Viridiplantae; phylum Streptophyta; class Magnoliopsida; order Rosales; family Rosaceae; genus Malus; species Malus domestica. The sequence continues at coordinate 558,609 of NC_091668.1, read as the reverse complement.
AGTTGGGTTATTATGTTAATTAATATTGCAAGTTGCATGTCCAACATATATATACATATACATGCTGTTTAAGGATTGGTATCCCCATTTCAGCCAAAAAATGGGATGGTGCGCACAGCCGTTCGATCTCCTTTAACGAGATCATGCTACTGGGAAAATTTAGAGAAAAAAAAAATGGAGCAGGGTTCCTGTCCTATGGATCCATAATCTTAATATGGATGAGAGATTTTTTATTGTGGTCGGAACATAAGTAGCACGACATGTATCATTATATGTAAAAAAGAATTAATTTTTAAATTATTAATATTTTAATATAAATATCTCACCATTAATAGATGTATCATTTCAAAATAAAATACGATCACATTGAAAAATTTCTCACATACTTTGATATTTCACTTTTGTGGTGGATTGTGGACCACATGGTAATGAGCCAATCAGCAGGAAGCTTCTTTATCAAACAGTGACCCCACGGACTTTGCAGATTTTTCTGCTTCTGTTTCTTTGCTATATTTTTTTTCTGAATCCAGAAGAAAAAAAATGAAAAAGTATCTTTTGGATCTGTAAACATTTGTCGCTTTTATCTTTTGGCTAAATAGCGAAAATGGTTCACAAGATTTGTATAACTCATCATTTTGATTCATGAGATTTCAAATCAATAGAAGTGGTCCATCAGATTGTCTACCATTCATCATTTTGATAATTCCGTTAAAAACTCTGTTAAGTGTCTCGGAGCTCATGGCCGGAAGTTTGGACAATTTTCAAAGCTTCGTAACTCAATCGTTTATTAACTAAATTCGACTCATAATATATTAAAATGAAGATAGAAAAGTGTAGAATAAGATTATACCTATTTGGAAGCCCAATGGTTGACGGAGATGGTCGGAAAATAGCCTCAAAGTTGACTGGTTCGAGGAAAAACTGGAAAATTTGCCGGAAACTGGGTAAACTTTAAACGTTCATAACTTCTTCAATACTCAAAGAAATCAAGTGATTCAAAAACGAAAATCATACTTCTCGACGAGACGAAGAGAATGATACATTTTTCAATGGCTAACTCACCATGCTTTGGCTGGAAAATTTCTTGAAAGTGGCTATCTTGGTCTCAAGTTAGCCACTTTCGGGCCGTTTTCTGGCCAAATGACGACGAGTTAGCCATAAAAAAAGCTAACATTCTCTTCGTCTCGTTTAGAAGTATGATTTTTATTTTTGAATCACTTGATTTCGTTGAGTATTGAAGAAGTCATAAATGTTTAAATTTTACCCAGTTTCCGGCAAGTTTTCTAGTTTTCCCTCGGAATAGTTAACTTTGAGGCTATTTTCCGGCCATCTCCGGCAAACATTGAGATTCCAAATAGGTATAATCATATTATACACTTTACTATATTCATTTTGATATATTATGGGTTGAATTTGGTTATGAAACGATTGAATTACGAAGCTTTGAAAATTGCCTAAATTTCCGGCCATGAGCTTCGGGACACTTAACGGAGTTTTTAACAGAATGACCAAAATGATGGATTGTAGACAATCTCAGAGACTACTTCTATTGATTTGAAATCTTAGGGACCAAAATGATGAGTTATACAAATCTCATGGATCATTTCCACTAGAGTAAACTGTCGATTTGCCCCCTGAACTATCACCCAACTTTCAATTTCCCCCCTGAACTTTTTAATTGGAAAATTAAGGACTTAAACTAATTTTTTTTGGCCAATTTCCCCCCTACAATTAGTTTTTCATAGATTTCATCCAAATTAACGTTAACTCTTATCATGTGCAAACCACGTAACTCTCATTTGTGGACAAAAGTGTCATTTCACTAGACCTTTAGATACAAAAGCTATAGAATCACACATATTTGCATAGGTTTATATTTTAGAAATCTAAGGTTTTCAATTATTTTAAAGAATGAAGCGACCGAACTACCCACACATGTTGTGCATATGCTTCTATTTAACAAAAATTTGGATGGAATGAATGAAAAATTAACAGCAGGGGGCAAATCGGCCAAAAAAATTAGTTTAAGTCCTTAATTTTCCAATTAAAAAGTTCAGGGGAGAAATCGAAAGTTGGGTGATAGTTCAGGGGGCAAATCGGCAGTATACTCTTTCCACTATTTAACCTTATCTTTTTCTTGTTTAAGTAATTAAGAATATTCTTCCTTTTTTCCAAGTCTCCGCTCATTTTGTGCAATTGGATGTATTTTCCTCACTTCCATTATACAATAATTCCAGCACTTAATTTAATTTGTTTTTCCTGCTTTCCTCATCTAATAATCTCATCATTTGGGTTTCATGTGCGTCGTTGAGCTCAATAAGTATGTTAACTTACTATAATATTGTGAGCTTTCATTCTATAACTAATTAACAATAGGAAAATAACTCAGCATATGCTTTAGAACTCATTTGAGAGTGCTTATAAAATAACGGAAAACATTTTTTATTAAAATATTTCTATAACCAATTCTTAATAAAAATGCAAATGCTTTTAAAATCCAGATATATTATACCTAAGAACATTTTCAATTATTTAAAATGTAATTCGGGATGAGTCTTAGTTTTCTCAGACAAAGTTCACATTATTGTACGGTAAGCTTCAATAAGTGACCACGTAAATTAGTTGGTCTTTTTTCTTACATGGTTCGGACTCGATTCAAACTGGGCCAGTGCCAGGTCGCCCATATGATTGTGTATCTCGTACTAGGCCTTGCTGCGTTCAGTAAAAACCCAACTAGGGAAACCGGCATAGCCCACAAGCCCTTTGATGCTAAACGTGGTCTAGCAGGTGCCTAAACTGGCATTTTCCATTCCCAGGGCCATCAAATGGGTCGGGTAAATCCAATTCATCGCTAATATGACGCATTTAGAAAGTGCTTTATGATAAAGTGCTTTTATGACCGATAAATCTGTCTAACTTTTTGTGCCAAATCCAATACTAAGGGTTTCATGCAATAGTTCTTTATTCATATTCGCTTAATCCTTTGGTTAAATTTTTACATCAAACATGAAAACCGGGGGTACTATCCAAGTGTGGATGTTCACTTGTTTGGAGTAATAGAAGTCTTGAATCAAAACGATACTTCGTTATTTAACTATGAAATAAACTATCATTCTTAGGTGATCTCTTAAATAATTCTTTAAGTAATTGATTTTTTACGTCGGATCGATCCACTAACATAAACGTATCATGACTCAAAACAATACAGTAACATACCATAAAAATCCACCCCAATTTAACCTACAAAACTCATTCTCTTTTAAAAATGGAAACAAAATAGACAGCAGCAAGTAGAAAGGCGACCGAGAGGAGAGAAATAGTAGATGGGACTTGGACGCATAAAATACATTCTATACGTACGTACATATATTTGAGGTAGTGAACTTACAATCTACGCATTCTTTTGCTTCACCTTCCCACTTTGTTGCTTTTCGGCAATTTATTCCCTTTAAACATTCGACATACACAGTTACACTCCCCTCCCGCTCTCTCTATGTGCCAAATATTTCAAGACAAAAAGTGTAAGGCACACACTGCGCACGCATTTCTTTTAAATCCAACTCCTTTTTTCCTGGTTAAGTATCAGCAGTAGCTAAACGGGTTCAGTCGGGACGTAGTGGGCGGTGTCTCTCGTATTAATTTAGTTACTCAGCAACTGAAGAGCGGTGTGATCGCAAAGATGGAAAAGCTTTCGGCAGGGTTGAGCCACCTCTTCATGACAATCTTTCTGCACAACTTCGCCACGTTCATGGTGATCCCGGCCATCACCGACGTTACCATGTCTGCTCTTTGTCCCGGAAGAGATGAGTGCTCCATCGCCATCTACCTCACCGGATTTCAACAAGCGGTACGTACAATTTTCTACACATAGATACCATAACCCAACTCAACGAATCAACTTAAACCGTCTACGTTAATTACAAACACATATATCATTGTTAACATCAATAGTTGTTTCGTTATTTCCACCACAAGCAAATTGATATCAGTATACAAGCTAGCTTTAGCCTTTACAAATATCTTCTCCTTTGAAAATCATGTCTTAGGGTTATCGCCCGAGTTTAATTTTCAATTGACTTAGTTGTGTAGCTCATTAAACATCACTTGATCTTTTCAAGGTTCTAAAAGACGCTAGACGCTAGTTGAGAGGTTGACTGTTCCTAGTGTCCAGACGGTTATAATAAAAATTACAAAATTGTATACATAAATTGAAAAATAAAATAACATAAAGATTGTAAAGTATTAGAACATATTGAAAACATGTGGAACAAGTATATAATAAGTGTTCATCCAAGTATTCAACAAGTCTCTTATATTTTATTAAACAAATAAAATGCAAAATGAAAATTATCAATTTTTTGTCCAAATGAGAGTCGCAACCTAGACGTGCCAAGCTGGCGCCTAGGCAAGCTAGGCAAACTCCTAAACAGGTCTAGGCCTACTTTCTTAATTTTCAAATATTTAAAGATTAATCGGAATAGTAACCAACCGCCTAACGCCTAAGCATGATCTAATAGGTGCTAGACGAAAATTTTTAAAACTGTGGATCCTATCATAAAAAATAATTACAACGCTCAAACAATACAACTTCAAAAAAAAAAAAAAAAGAACTTAGTATTGCAAAGTGCAAACCCAAATATCTATGTAATGATTTGATCAGCTAAACTAACTTAAGTGATGTCAATTCTCAATTGCAGCTCCAAAACTTTGTCTTTGTTTAAAGGAAACTTCCCCTTACCTTTGCGTAGGCTTTAAATCAACTTTTAGATTCAATAGGTCTTTGAATTTAAGGAGGAGGGGACGAATTTTCAAAATTAAGGGCCCACCACAAACACACTTTTCCAGTCTAACTAGATCCCTTCTGTTATGCTTTCATCTCTTTCCACATCTCACTAAATGCAGATTGTGTCCAAGATTCCAACATAGCCAGTGCATCGACGGTTGGTCTACACATAACCCCCTTCATAGAATTCCGAGAAATACGTTTTTATCACATATTTTGACATTTATTTATGAGACTCATTTCGTAATATATTTCAACAATCCGAATCGTCTATATTTTAATAGCTCATTTATAGATAATATTTGCAAAAAATTAGACAAATCCAAAATCATTAAGACATTCATCTATAGTGAAGAAAATAGAAGAATAAGGTTCTACAAATATATACTAAATTTAATCCAACGGCCATATGTTTTCCAATTTGGATAATTTTTTTGTAGATATAATCTTTGATGTAAGATACAGTTGAATCGTTGAAATATATTATAGAGTGGACATAATAAAATATGTCTCAAAATGAATATAAAAAATATGTGTTATATATATTGTGGGAAAAACCAGAATAAACTTTTAATTAGCAAAGATTAGTTAGCGTGATTAGCGTTGGCCATGAATGCTTACGGATTTCTACTTGTGGCTACACAGCCGACACTGTAGTGTGCGAAGCCGCATGCTCTCACCCTATTATTTTTGCAATCTCATGAAATTGACGTGCTATCGCGGTAGGTATGTACTCAAAGATTGATGCATAGGAAAAAGCTTCACGTGCATGCAGTACTTCCATCGGAAATTTCCCCCTTTTGGTTTTCATAGGAGATGCATTTTGGCATTTTTCAATCGTATTAACTCGTGGACAAAATTGTACATTCCTCATCATCATTTCAATTGAAATGTTTTGAATGTCAACTTATGATGTCTCGGATTTAAATTTCTTTTATTCTTCTCTTAGTCTAATTTAAAATAATAATATATCTTGTAATAAAAAAATAAAAAAATTCTAACGAAAAACTCCAGGTATTGTTTACTTTAACGAAAAATCACATTTTTACACTTAAAAATCAATTATGGTACTATTCACTTTATCCTTTATTTTGTCCTTATGGTTAAAACTCAAAATTTTCAAGCCATTTTCATTAGTTTTTCTAAAAATAATCATCAAATTTTTCCTTGCCCCGATCAAAATAAAGGGCAAAAATACAAAGAAAAACTAAAACAAGGGGGTTTACAATTTACTTTACAGCATCTCCACATGTGAAAAATGAGATGTGTTTATTTTTCTCCTTAGGTTTATACACCATGTGTTTATTTTTGTTCATTAGTTTGATTATGATCTGTTCAGTTTAACGCTAGAAATAAACAAGTGTATGCATGTGGGAAAAAAAAAAGAATGTTCCGAAATTACTTTCTTTGAAAATTTTGATTAGAAATGGATGGTGGGTCTCAACTAATTATTTGGTGTAAGAATTAACCCGGCCCTTGTGCATGATATAGGGTTGAAAATAGTTTGATTTGTGCATGGTTGATGCAGATCGTAGGGCTGGGAACACTGGTGATGATGCCATTGGTTGGGAATCTCTCAGACAAGTTTGGGAGAAAAGCTTTGCTTACACTGCCAATGATCTTCACAATTATCCCTTTAGGTAATCTTTCAGCTCGTTAAATCCGTACCAATTAACAACAAAGATAAAGTCACAAAGGATATTTAGACATAAATTTATGTACTTTTATGATGATTAACTTGTTTACCTATCACTTTATTTATACATTGCTCCAAAAAGTCCTTAATTCCAAGAAAAAATGGCCACATTTCAGGGAAAAAAAAAAGAAGAAAAAAAAGTATTCAATCGCTTTAGCTTTATTTATATTTCTTTTCTTTTTGCTAAACATCAAGCTCTAATTCTAATTTCGACTATATTACATGGAGTTAATGTGAACTAAAGTTTATTGATTTTTGGACAAATTAACGGAATTGTTATTAGTATGTTAAAATGGTTATTCTGTAATCTTGCTTAATTCAAAAAACTAAAAGACGAAAGAGTTGAGAAATTATTTTACACTGCTAATAACAAGACCCGAAAAATCAATAAAAAAACGGGTTAATTGCACAATTATACAGGGATATTGGGATATAGCAGGAGCAAGAGTTTCTTCTACGTCTACTTCGTGGCCAAAACTCTAACCGCCATGGTTTGTGAAGGCAGCGTTCATTGCCTCGCCCTTGCCTATGTGGTAACTTTCTAATCTTCCTCGCTCGTATTTGGGCCTCACTAAGGATTATAAGGCCCATTATCAAACAATTATTTGGGCTTATTATGGGCCTGAGTATGTAAAATGACTAGACTAGGTCCATTTTGTTGTAAACAAAACACTCCATGTTTGTTCATGTTGTTGGTTGTTTGATTTGAAATTTTGATGGAGGTGTGAAATATCAATGATTTTCAGGCAGATAATGTGGCAGAAGGAAGGCGAGCCTCAACATTCGGAGTCCTATCGGGGATTAGTTCCTGTGCATATGTCTGCGGAACCCTCTTCACTCGTTTCCTCTCCACTTCCACTACTTTTCAGGTCCAATCTCTCTCTCCCTCTCTAGGACTCTATCCTCTCTGTTACTATGCTTAATTGTGATCTGACTGCATTTTAATGTTTATAATTATTACTATTACTATTAATAGGTTGCGACGGTGGTGGCGGCTGTGGCAGTTATGTACCTGAGGGTTTTCCTACCGGATTCCAACATAGACAAGAATCTTTCCGCTCCGTTACTCTCAGATGAAAAGATCACAATTAAGGATTCAGCTGAGACTTCAAGTGCTGAGATATTGCAGCCAGCCAAAACATTGCCTTCCTTAAGTGATTTAATCTCCTTGTTGAAAACTAGGTCAGTTACTTTCCTGCTAAGGGTTGCTCTTAATTAATTTGCAGACTTGTAGTTCAAGTAATTGCTTACTCTTAATTGATTTGCAGCACAACGTTTTCGCAAGCTGCAATTGTTGCGTTTTTCAGTAATCTAGCGGATGTTGGCCTCCATGCTTCAATGTTGGTACGTCTCTCATCCAATGAATTAGTAATCACATATTTAATCAGTGTTTGTGGATGATTTGCATCTAATCATAGATCAGTAAGCTCTGTCGAACATAAGAAATGCTGAATCGAAAATCATTGTTTGTTGAGCAGTACTTTCTAAAGGCGCGGTTTCACTTCAACAAGAATCAATTTGCTGACCTGATGGTTATTTCCGGGGTTGCAGGCACTGTTTCACAGGTGCTGCATTTGTTTTACCGTTTTGATCCTCTGCAAACCTCTTTTGTTTTTGCAGTTTCGATTTCATTTTCCATGACACTAAAAATAAAGCTTGATGCAGCTGGTTCTCATGCCCTTGCTGGCTCCTGCTTTAGGAGAGGAGAGGCTACTGTCGATAGGCCTCCTTTTTAGCTGCCTACAAGTAAGCATCTAACCGTCTTGTATTTAGTCCCAACAAGTTACAAATTTGATCTTATTTGTTAGACAATTGTGGATTTGTAAACATTGCATTGCATCTACTCACGGAAAGTAAAACTAAAAATTGGACGTGTCATTAAGCTTTTTATCTAATCATTCACATATCGAATGCAGATGTTTCTTTACGGCATTGCGTGGTCCTTCTGGGTGCCATATGCTGCTGCCATGTTCTCCATCTTTTATGTGTTTGCACATCCATGTGTAAGTCTCATCGTTTCTGCTTCGCTTTGAGTTAAACATCCTCAAATGTTGTCTTTAAAGTGATTTGGTCCAAACTTCACAGATGCGAAGCATTGTATCGAAACAAGTTGGACCGTCTGAGCAGGTAATTTTCAGTATGCATTTTGGATTTTACTTCCCTTGCCCTGCCCCTTTGGATCCAATTCTTTTGGCAAATACATGATCTTTTTTTATACAATATTTTCAGGGGAAGGCTCAAGGGTGCATTTCAGGCATATGTTCACTTGCAAATGTTATATCTCCGATTGCTTTCTCCCCTCTCACAGGTGATTTGAGATTACATTCTTATTTTTGTCCGGCCAAAGTTAATTCGAACTGATAAATTCAAATTGTTATTCCAGCTTTGTTCCTGTCCGAAAAGGCGCCATTTAATTTCCCAGGCTTTAGTCTCATTTGCGTTGGATTTGCTGCGGTAAGAACATATCAAGTTATGTGTACCTGTATATGTTCTGCTTAATTGGCTTATTGTTTCATCTTGTATTTGACATCTATTTGTAGATGATAGCCTTCATGCAAAGCGTGATGATAAGGGCTGCTCCTCCCCTCTCGAGCCGACGTGTCAGCGAAAGTTGCAATCACACGGAGCCCTAGTTTTCGAAAGTTCTAAGACAGATGGTTCCTCGTCTAGTTCCAGGCTGACCCTGGTACATCACTACTGTAAAGCTCAACGGTCCTGTTGTGCTGCTGGCTTAAGTTTTTGCTGCCAATTTATTGACAATGTAATTTTGGTGCATGCTTTGGAAGGGTGACATGGTGGAGTCTGGTTTTCTTGTACTCAAAGTCACCTTCCGCGGCAAACAAAATATGATGTTAAAAATACCAATCATGGAATTTTCCTATCACATGAAGAGAGGAGGTTTTAGAAACATACTTTAGTCTCTATATAATTTGAATTGATGTAAAAACTTTGATGCAGCTTAGTGAATCTTATTAATCAATGATTAAACCATAAAACTTTTGTGAGTGAATGTTAAGCATCTATTTTCTCTCCTCACACGAGAAGAGAAAAACTTTAGTAGGGTTGCCTAATTAGTGCAACACTCACATATGTGAGATTAGTAGAGAGAATCTCATGTTTTTGTGAAATGTGCCTGACAAATGATGTGGTCAGACACCCCTACTCAAGTTTTATTTATTTATTTATTTGTGATGGAGATGCGCATTTAAGCAAAAGAAAGCAAATAGTGGAATCTCATTTCCTTTTCTCGTACAATAAGCTTAAAACATATGCATTAGGTTTTTAGAATAAAAAAAATGCTACTCTTACCACATTTTTCATATCACATTTGTATCATCTCTCTAATAGAGATAGGACTTACATTTGTTGGTGAGCCCTACTTCTAAGAAAGTTGTCCTATCAGGTGAATGTATCATCTCTCTAATAAAGTTGTTTTGTCACGTGAATCAAACTAAACAGAAATGGAGAACTTCACACGGTAATTATACATTAGCAACATAATTTCATAGTTGAATTAAGTTAGGCCTTTTGATACCAATCTGCGCAAATGCTTTCAGGTTTCGGCGTCCCAAAATTTTCAACGGTTTATGATTTACTTGCATGCCAAGGGAATGGTGGTAGATGATGAGTACGTGTCATAGGTTCCGCCAATATCAACCAACGATCTATGGCCGGTTCTAGAGACACCGAGATAGCCATGGGAGCGTACCAGCCCCACCACACTTGGGGTAAGAAGAAACGGCATCCTCTTGGCCAGTGGGTATAGATGTCACTTTGGACAGAACATTTGGGGATGGTGGACAAATGCTTCAAGGAGGCTGAAACGTTGGATTGTGTGAAGAGCATGAACGCGATCGCTGGAGATAACTGGACGAGTTTGTGCACTTACCTTTCTGTTGCGGTAGACGTCAATAGGAAGGTAAGTGCACTTCCTGGACGAGAGAGTTTCCCTGATGTCGGCGGGAAGATCCTCAGAGCCCGAACTACCCTTCCTGAAGCACTCACTACTTAACTTTAAACATTAGGCAGGCTGCAGGCTCCCCCAATTTGTTCTTACATGATTATGTTTTCAACACCATTCAATCGAAAAATGCTGGCCCTGGTTGAAAGAAGAGTCTATACAAAAGGGGTGGGAGCGTACAAGTCTTAGTGACAGATCGATCGCAAGCACCCCATTACTTGAATGAACTTACAATTTAGGGTACATAGCTCTTGTAATTTATCACCTCAATAGTCAATAGTATATAGCCTAATCAAATGTAATTCAATTGATCTCTTCATTTCTTTTTTGTTTTTGGTTTACCATCTGAATTTAGACAATACTGTTTTCTTTATTTAAGTTATATTCTAAGACCGCATACATGCTATCTTAATTAATCGGCCTAGTTAACGGTTTATACACACACAACTGGATAATTAACCACTACACTTTAACATATGTTTTAGGGTCGATTTAAAACTGCTTCTTAAAGAGTTAAAAGTTCTTTTTTTTACTACCTTTGACGGTAAAATACAAGAGAGCAGTGATTTATAGAAGCATTTTTTTTAGAAAGCATTTTTGGTAGTGTTTATAATAAAAGCACTTATAGTAAAAGTGAAAAAAAGTAGTTTCTAGGGAAGTAGTCTCGAACAAGCCTTAAATAACGAAATGAAATCAAAGCTAGCACACAAACTATACAACTTTAAATAAAGAAGTATGGTGAAAAGCATGAAGGCGCTCAATATATAAATGCTTTCACCTCGCACTTTGTCTCTCTCGCACATTGTCTCTCATGGCAATCTGATCATTACAGAAGTCCTACTTTGCCTCCAAAAAAGGAAGCATAAATATTATTAATCAGACAACTGAATTAGTTAACGGTAACTTTGCCGACCATGCCAGCTCCCTGGTGAGGAGAGCAGTAGAAAGAGTATGAACCTTTTTCGGTCAAGGTGATGGCGTAGGTTTCCCCGGGGGCATTCAGGAGGTCCTCCTCGCTCATCGAGATTTTTCCAGCATCCACACCGCTGGGAACCTCGTCCTCGTCAAACAAAACGTTGTGTGGGAATCCAGCATTGTTCTTGAACACAATCTTCTCACCGGGGGCGATGGAGAAGCTGTTGGGGACAAAGGCTAAGCCACCGTCATCGCTGCCTAGCAAGACCTCAATGGCCATGGCATTACTGGCGAGGATAGCACTGGCGGCAGTGGCGGCAACGGCCACACCAACATCCTTGAGGGATGACTTGACGATGCACATCTGCCTTGGGGAGGCTGAGACCTTAGCTGCAGCGTTAACCTTGGCTGCGCCGGCGGATTTAAGTCCGGTGAATGATGGGATAGCGACCGCGGCGGGGTTGACGAAGGCCATTGTATGTAGTTGATTGAATGTGTTCTAGCAAGCTGGTCGCCTCAAGTTCTAAAGGTGATCAAAAGGAGAAGATAGGAAGGGTGTGTTTTAATAGGGTGGGAGGGGGTAGGTTATGTGTGGTGGAGGAATTGGTGATTGGATACAGTGAAGGGGTGGCAATGGGGATGTGGTGGAGACAAGGTTATCCGCTGAGGATGGGTCTGATTGGCTGGTGGAGATGCTATCCGATGACGTGGCACTGGAGTTTATTGATGGGAGGTGGAGAGTGTGAGAGCTTGCAAGTATGTCAAACTAGTGGAAGTGGATAGACAGGAGGACAAACAATCTATGATCTACATATGATATGAATGAGTGGCTGATCTTATCGTTTGGGTTCATTTGGTGCATGTGTGAGATTATGGACTAAATTCGTCTAGTTTCTTGGTGCAAAAGGAACCAAATATTTGATCAAAATTAGCTACTAGACCTTGTGGCTAGCTGAGTCAAAGTTTCGTTACGATCATAAAAAGTTGCACAAGTACATGTGTTATTTTTCTTAGTAAAAATCTTTTAAAATAAAAAAAATCATCGTACACTTCAAATATATTGAATATTGATAGGAGTATTGAACGACTTTTTTCCGAAGTATCTTCTAACAGCTCACTTAATGAAATAACAAACAAATACAATCCGAATAATTTCTTGTCCCCGTCAATACTAAAACTTGGTTGATAGGCCATAGCTTATATTCATCGAGGACCGATGGCGCGTTTATATAACCGTAATGAAAATATGAGGAATTGAATTGATGAGGAATTGAATTGAGGAAGAGTTGGAATGAGGATAAGTCATAATCGAATTCATGTTGAAGCTGTTTACTTAAATGTTCTTAAATCGGAATATAAATGATACTAATTTCATAAAACTATTTACTAATTCAGTAGAATCAGATATAAACTAGTGTGATTTACTAAAATGCCCTCGTCCCAAATCAAATATTTTATATACTTTTTTTTAATAAAATTTAATACAATATATAATAGTAAGAAAAAAAATATTAAATTGCTTTTTTATTTCATAGACACACTAAAATGCTTTTGTTTGTTTTTTTTATACTATAAATTTAAGTATTTATTTTAATATTTAAATTTTCTCGCTCAAGTTGTAGTTTATTCTCTTTGGCATATGCATGGAGTTGTGCATAATATGAATGAGCATGGAAATAAAAAAAGTAAGGAGTTGTGCATAATTAAACTAGGGTTAATGGGTTTATAAATGATAGTCTTGGAAATAAAAAAAGTAAGTGAGAGCATAAAGCGAACAAAAGTATCATTCTGATTGCCCAAGCAATCAATCCAAATACCATGTTAATCTAAGGAATCCAAATCCTTCAAATTTTGGAATTGAATTCCAAAATTTTGAGTGGGTCCCACCTTTTCTTTCACTTCCAAGTTTAATAAACAAAGGTATACCCTGTAATCAAAATTGAATTCCGTATTTTAATTTCGATTACATAAACGTTCCTTGAAAGTAGTATCAAATGAAGTCCGAGGGGACAGACAGCCAGAGAGTGGATTCCCTCACTCAATTGCTTGTGATTTGTGAGAGGAAAATTAACAGTAGCTAGCCGACACCAACTGTACGTACTTACGCAGCAATTAAATTGACCAACGCTCCGCCTTGCTGCATGTACTCTTCTAACTATTTCTTCTCTTTCTTTCTTTGATCCCCACTACCTCTCCCACTCCCACTTCCACAATTTTTTCCTATACTCCATAGTAACTACACGGCTATGAAGCCACATGTGTGCGGTGAAAATTCGTTAGTTACAATTGGACGGACAACCAAGTAGCACAGTTAGACTCACATGATAACATTGGCTATCCAATAAATACATATTTCTGGTTACTGATTTACTGTTTACATTAACGTTATACAGTGAACGTATTTAATTAATTTTTGTTAGACGATAGTACCCCATGGCCTGCTGTTAGTTACATTAACAAAGACGGCGGTCGAAATTGAAGAAAGTTGAGATTCCACCATAAAATCAATTAGAAATAAAGGGAGTAGCCCAATCTCTTATAAGCCCATGCAAGGTCCCTTCTCCTATCAATGTGAGACTTGTTCTCAACACGTCCCCTCACGTGTGATGAATTTTCAAGCCTAACATGTGGACAACGCAACGGGATAACATGGACATGTGGGACAACCTGCTCTGATACCATGAAGAAAGTTGGGGTTCCACCATAAAATCAATTGGCAATATGGGAAGTAGCACAACTTCTTATAAGCCCATGTAAGGTCCCTCATCCCATCAATGTGGAACTCATTCTCAACACGCCCCCTCACGTGTGACGAATTTTCAAGCCTAACAAGTGGACAACGCAACGAGATGACGTGGACATGTGGGACAACCTGTTCTGATACCATGAAGAAAGTTAGGGCTCCACCATGAAACCAATTAGTAATATGGGAAATAGCCCAACCTCTTATAAGCCAATGCAAAGTTCCTCATCCCATCAATGTGTGACTCATTCTCAACACGCCCCCTCACGTGTGACGAATTTTCAAGCCTAACACGTGGACAACGCAACATGATGACGTGGACACGTGGGACAACCTGCTCTAATACCATAAAAAAAGTTGGGGTTCCACCATAAAACCAATTGGAAATATGGGAAGTAGCCCAACCTCTTATAAGCCCATGCAAGGTCCCTCATCCCATCAATATGGGACTCATTTTCAACACGTCCTGTGGCAAATCACGTGTGATGAATTTTCAAGCCTAACACGTGGACAACACAATGGGATGACGTGAACACGTAGGACAACATGCTTTGATACTATAAAGAAAGTTGGGGTTCCACCATAAAACCAATTGGTGGAACCCCAACTTACGTGACAGAACAGAAATGAGGAGTGGCCCACCAAAACCGGAGAGCAAAGTACCAGGGTTCTCAATTCTGTTCTGTCACGTAAGTTGAGTAAGTGTAAAATAAGCGAAAAAAAAAGAAAGATATATAATATATATTCCATTTTGTAAAAGAGAACGAATAAGGAAAAACATCAAACAAATGAATTGAAACAGAAATAAAGAGAAAAAAAATGAAATATTGACCAGATCGATATTGAGAGAGCGAGGAAGAGGGCGGAGGCAGCCGGCGTGAGAGGATGAAAGAGCACTGAGATATTGGCGCGGCTCAATCAGATTCAGGTGACCATAGAACAACGTACGTATCTACGTACATGCAAATGCAGTAAGTAGTCTTCTTCTCTGAGTGAACCGGGCCAACATCACAGTAACGATTTCAATAAGGTAATTGTATATACGCAAAACATTCTATATTTTTCCTGCATGCTGCATCAACTTCATACATACATACATATACATACATACATATATATATATATATATATAATTAAATACCAAATGAAGCAGGGAAAGAAGTTGAAGGATAGGAGGACTGACTGCCGAGGAGGATATATATATATATATATATTGATAATAATGATGGTGAAATTGAAAGGCAGAGGGTGTAGTGAAAGCAATGAGAAAAAAATTGGGGATGTCATGAATCAATATTTAAGGAAGGATTAGAGAGAGAGAGATAGAGAAGCATATTGCAGTTGCAGCAGGGTGCTGGTGGTGCATTAAAAACCGGCAGCTACCGAATTAAAACCCAAATGCCAAAGGACCATAGCAGCATTCAATACCACGCTAACGTCCCATCAGCCCGGCCCATAATATTCTCTCTCTCTCTCTCTCTCTAGATTCTCTCTCTCATCTCTGTGATACACACTTCCGCAGAAGCTAGCTAGGCACAGAAACAACAAGGTTGCAGTTGCAGGGCCTCCACATTAATAACGGAATCTCACTCTCTGCTGGGTTGCAGGATAAATTTCTTTTCTCAACTCTTCTTATTATTAACAGAAGATGCAGACCCAGAGGCACACGTCTATCTAATATACATCTCGTCTATCTAATATATATATCTCTCTCTCTCTTCAGGCTGCAGCACCAGCAAAAACACAAACACGTTAATCAAAACTAAAAATTGAATTACGTACGTTAAATTAAATTAAAGTAAAGGGAATATCAAATGAGTTGTCAAATAACGCCCCCACCACCCCCCACAACGGCCATGCAAAACGCTTGCTTTTTATTATTATCTCCCTCTTTAGTCTTTATTGAACCAACTATTTCATCCATCTTAATTGCTAGTTGTGGAATCTCGTCAGTACTCACAGTGGCGATGCCATTTCTGTCCCTTGCTTTCTGTTTACTAATTAATAACCGCGGGATATGGAGACTGGAAGAGGGAGAGAGACTTCAGTTGAGTTAGCCTTGCTAATTAGTTAATTCTTGAGTTGAGGAAATTCACATTGCACATCTGATTCATTTTCTGCTAAAAAAATTGGGAGACTAGGTAGTTGATCATGTTTAAGAACATTGTTTAACTCTTTACGTATGTAAAGTATTATTCAACTCATTGAAGGACCGTTTGATTACCATACTATTTTTTATTTTTAGTTTGATAACCAATTTTACATTACAAAACATGTATTAATCTACTCTCGAAGCTCAATATCTAGGCTTCTAACTTTGACCTTGCCAACTGACTCTTGTTATACCTAATTCGAACCCAGGACCTCAAGACTAGCTACCAACTTAATATTTAACAAAAAAATCATCATTACTCTAAAAATATGTGATGAATATTTTGCTACACGTTTTTTCATTTGTTTCATTTTCCGCAATAAATAAAAACAGAAACAATTAACAAAAACTTTCAATCCATCATCATTTATCTTTGGGTAAAAGACTGTTTACTACCCTCATGTTTCGTGATTTTCAACATTTAGTACATCAATTTTTTTTCGTCTCAAAGTCATACCTAAAGTGTAAATTTTGGGACAGTCTCATACATCCGTTAAGTTTTTCGTTAGAAATTCTGTTAAGTGATGAGTTGGCGCCCATGTGGACAATGACTGGGCGCCACATGTCAATAAGGGTTCCACGTGGATATTAAAAATAATTAAAAATTAAACATTAAAAAAAAAAAAAGTTGTCTTCTTCCTCAACCCTCCCTCCCTTCTCCCTCCCTTCTCTCTCAGAGCACCCACCCAACCTCTGCACCTTTCACGTTCCACCGGCACGACAACGCATGTCATCGAGTACCAACCCCACCACTGCCATTATCCTCCTCCGCCGACTCACCCCGGCAACCGACAAAATTATAAAATAAAATAAAAAAAGAAGAAGAAAAATAGAAAACCAGGCTACCGTCTTTCTCTCTTCATACCTTTCCCACCAGTAAACTCCATTGATGAACCCTCTAATCCAGTAAACCCCCACCTCTTAGTTTCTCATACCACTTTACAAAAACTAGATGAAAAACTCTATAATGGCAAAATAGAAAAAAGTCAAGATGATTCGCTCTTGAATTGAACCCTTTTCCTCTGCAAAATCCAAAAAAGCATCAATTGCATCTACTATGTATTCCCAGATTTATAATCAACCCATTGATTACTGAAGAACACTATAATGCAAGCTCCAAATCTGAAAACTTTTCAATTTCTAGGAAACATGGATCCCGATTCAGTGAAATCCACCCTCTAAAATCTAGCATTCGAAAATGTAATGACCGCAGCAGTCCGTAATCACCCCGGCAACCGAAGTCCCAGTTCAGCTTCTCCACCGCCGATCTCGTCCTCCTACTACCCTACTGCCCCCCACACAGCGGCCCCTCTGCCCACCGAATCCTCCACCGCCGGATTACTCGACTGCTCGTCCGACCCGATCTCTCCACCGGCTGGTTCAACTGGTTTATTCGGCTCCAAACCATTACCCGTACCCGCATATCTGGTTCCAGGTTCCTCGGGTTTCTGATCTGTCGTGTTCGAATCGTCAAACTATTGCCGTCGTGCACCAAGAAATCGGAAAGAATGGAGGGTGTTCTCGGATTTTTCTACAGAGGGGAATGGGTGGGTGTGCACTCACCCACAACCACCTCTTCTTCCAGATCAGAGCCGTCAGCGCCATCTCTGTCGAACGTCATCGCTCGCACGCCATATCTCTGTTGAATTGAATTCGGAAGTTTTGGATTTTGATTTTGATTTTGATTTAGGGTTTTAGTTTTCAGAAAGGGCGAAAGACAGAGGAACAGAAGGGAGGGTAGGTGCAGAGAAGAGAAGGGAGAGAGAAGGGAGCGGGGGTTGGGGTGGGGAAAACGATAGGGTTTTTTTATTTTATTTAATTAATTATTTTAACAAAAAAAAAATTCCACGTGGACCCACGTGGCGCCCAGTTATTGTCCACATGGGCGCCACGTCACAGTTAACGGGAGATTTAACAGTTTGACTAACGGATGTATGAGACTGTCCCAAAATTTACACTTTAGGTATGACTCTGAGACGAAAAAAAATTGATGTACTAAATGTTGAAACCCACGAAACATGAGGGTAGTAAACAGTCTTTTACCCTTTATCTTTATACCTGAAAACTCAAAAGTAGAAATTAAAAAACTGAAATAGCTTTTTCAAGACCATCCAAGTCTTTTCATTATACAAGGTAATTTACTTGCTCGACCATAGGGAGAGATAGCTTGCTTACTTAGTGTGAA
This sequence comes from Malus domestica, assembly GCF_042453785.1. Lineage (NCBI taxonomy): Eukaryota > Viridiplantae > Streptophyta > Magnoliopsida > Rosales > Rosaceae > Malus > Malus domestica. The sequence goes on along the minus strand of NC_091668.1, from coordinate 540,174 downwards.
ACACTAACAACACTTTTTTTTTCCTTCTTCTCTGTAAACGCTAACAACACTTCAAAATTAGAAAAGAAATTGTATATGTACACAATTTAAGCATCGTTCTCTATAAATAAATATACTTTACGTATAAAAAGTCACAGTAGTTATCGACACTCTATAAACATCTTGAATCTTGTACGTATAAAAAGTCACAGTAGTTATCGACACTCTATAAACATCTTGAATCTTGAGGCACCCCTTTATGTATATGTTCTTTGTCATTTTCACAAGTAAAACCCATAATAACCTTTTAAGAAGAGATGACTTGTCAAAATCACCCTCTGGACAGAAGTTTCTGGGCCTAGTTAGTTTTAAAATTTAAAGAAGAAGCTAGCCCAACTTTTTTTTTCTTCTAAATAAGGTAAGAACATTTTTCCACAAGCTAGCTAAGCTATTCTAACACTTTGAACAGTCACTCGCTAAATTTAGCTAGAAAGAGAGAGAAATTAGAGTTGAATATCAGAGTGCGCAACGAACGAGACTAACAAAATAATAGGAATGTTATTAAATAAACGAGAATGCCGGAACGGCTACAAAACCCTAAGAGGCTACATTGTGACTAACTTATTCTAAACTGAATAACAAGCATGCTATTTATAATAAATTAACCCTAACCTAAAAGGTAAGAAACGGAAACCCTAGTGCTAACGGGCTAAACTCAAAAAACCAAATATTCAAATAAACTAAAATCCTAATATTTTCCAACAATTAGTACACTCCTTCGCTTGAGAGGGCACAAGATGTTCTGATGCATAAGAGATTACTGCATGTGGCACATGACCCTGCCACTAGACCCGCAGTCCAAGTTCGTCTTGGACAAGGAATTATTGGCATAGGAAGTTATTTGCTTAGCCAATCTTTTATGCAGGTTTGTTATGCTTCCGGTTCAAATTCATCGAGGAAAGCGAATGTCAATGTTCTGCTGCTGCCAACAAAGAGAGGCACGGCTATATGAATATTTATTTGGAGTTGGCTTTCTCTATTGCAAACATTGATCTTTACATCTCTCATATGGCACGTTATTTCTTATGTTTCAGTCATCCACCGCCAGCTTTTGGTTTGTCACCAGACCTTGAACTTGCTCTTGAAGCTGACAGGTTACAGATAACTCCGTGTATGCCAGTCAACTGTTTACAAGGTAAGTAGGTTGAAATACGTTCTTTATGATTGTCATCATTTTCACACAATGAAGTACACGAAAGAAGATACTTCTCCTTTTTGCAGTATGATCTATACTGCCTTTTATACCTATCATTTCTATATATATATAGGAATGTCTCGTATGACTTTGTTGTGTCTGAGAAGATATTTGACAGGAAGGAGTTCCAGCAAATAATTTGATTGCTATAGTTTTGCATTGTTCTTATATAATTAACGTTGCTATACTTCAAATTTTACTGGTCGATGCATGAAATTACTATTTCCACGAATGACAAGCCCAAACTCCTCAGTGAGGTGGATTTGTTTTCCCCTTTTTAATATATGTTTAAAATTGATGTTCTGCAATGTCAATCAATCGAATGTGGTTTTCAATCGAATGATGTAAACTATGGGTAACACGTTAAACGTTTCTTAGTTTTGCAAGTATGTGATGTGATTCACTTACAGTTCCGAATCTTCTTACATATGTAAGGTGATTATTGTTTATCTTCATATTTGAAATTCTGAATCGTCTAATTAACTTTGATATTTCTCAATGAAGACATGTGTAGGGTGTAAGCTATTGTAATTTATGTATTTATACTTTTGTTTATGCCCACACATGGTTTTCGGTTCAATTCAAAATTTTTATATTTTCTTTTTCGTTCTCAGAATTTCTGTCTGGTGGGGGGAAGTATATATGACTTTCTGCATAACCAAAGGGGTGTGTTATCACTTCTGTCCTTGCTCAGAGTCGCAATTGATGTTTCCAGGGGAATGAACTATGTTGATGCACAAAACTGGAGGTCTTGGAATAACGTAAATCCGACCGTGAATCTGCACGTAATATAAATAACACAAGATGTATCATGGTTCACTCCAATGTTTGGGCTACGTCCACACTGATTATATATTTATTTGAGGGAGAGAGAGCTTTGAGAGTGAGAGTTTTGAGAGGGGGTGAGGAGCCTTAGGAATTGGCCTCTCCCAATTGTGAGGGTGAGGGGTCCTTTTATAGAATAAGGAATCCTCACTTATTACATATTCGCTCATTCCTTTATCACATAATTACATTTAAGTCCCCCGAGTATTTGTACGAGATCTAAATACGAGGCCTTAAATATGGTATAAACAGTAGTTCCCCAAGTCTTCAGTCAAGAGAGTCTTTTGGCTGGAGACTTGAAATTCAGTCCATGTGTAGGCCGAAGTAACTAGATGTTGTCTTGAACTGATGTTCGATATGAGGCGGTGTTCAATCTGAAATGATGCTCAACTAGAAGTAGCACATGCTGCGAGCTGCTCGGCTCGTGGCTTATGTTGCTTTGGTTGGCTTGGCCTGTGGCGTTGAAGGTGAGGGAGTCCCTTTTATAGAATAAGGGTTCGCTCCTCAATACATGAATGATGGGCTAAAGTTGATGCTCTCTAATGAAGGTGAGGGAGTTCATTTTATAAAATAAGGGCTCGCTCCTCAGTACATGAATAATGGGTTAAGAGTGATGCTCGTGGCCAGACGGTTACTCAGCTGGCGGCGATGCTCTCTAATGAAGGTGAGGGAGTCCCTTTTATAGAATAAGGGCTCGCTCCTCAATACATAAATACGGGCTAGAGTTGATGCTCGCGGCGAGGCGGTTGCTCAGTAGGCGGCGATGCTCTCTAATGAAGGTGAGGGAGTCCCTTTTATAAAATAAAGGCTCGCTCCTTAGTACATGAATAATGGGTGCTCTCTAATGAAAGTGAGGGAGTCCCTTTTATAGAATAAAGACTTGCTCCTTAATACATAAATAATGGGCTAAGTCCCCCAAGTATTTTTCATGAGGCCCAGTTGAGGCCCAATAAATGGTACATAATGTAGCATCCCAAGTCTTCGGTTAATAGAGTCTGTTGGCTGGAGACTTTAAATTGAATCCATGTATGGGCTGAAGTGGCGGTTGTTCGGAGGTGGTATTTGCATACCCTGCACTGAAGCTTTGTAGGTGAAGCTTTGCAAGTGAAGCTTTTGAAGCTAGAACTCTGTAAATGAAGCTTTCGAAGCTAGAGCTTTTGTAAATGAAGCTTTTGAAGCTAGAGCTCTGTAAATGAAGTTTTTGAAGCTGATTGACATAAGTGATGCTCATAAATGTTAACATGAGTGATGCTCATGAATGTTAACATGAGTGATGCTCATGAATGTTGACATGAATGATGGTCATGAATGTTTATGTATGATTGTCATGAGTGATGTTCATGAATGCTTATGTATGAATGACATGAGTAATGCTCATGTATAATTTGGAGTACTGGCGTACTTTTGATCACTTGGTTGGTGGCATGAAGGAGAGTACGAGTTGTACATTTCATCACCTGGTTGGTGGCATGAATGGCTAGTTACCAAATGATATTAGAGTACGGGTTGTACATTTCATCACTTGGTTGGTGGCATGAATGGCTAGTTGCCAAATGATATTAGAGTACGGGTTATGCATTTCATCACCTGGTTGGTGGTAATAGCGGCGGGTTGCCGAATAATTTTGGAGTACTGGGTGTACTTTTGATCACCTAGTTGCTGCTATTAGCGGCAGGTTGCCGAATAATTGTGGAGTACTGGGCGTACTTTTGATGACCTGGTTGGTGCTATTTCGGGCTTATGGGCATTTGCCCTCCACAACATGCCAGCCCATTTGTTTTGGGCTTTGCCCTTTTTTTTTAATTTTTTTTAATTTTATTATTATTATTACCCTCTGATGGAGTTTATACATATTACCCTCTGATGGGGTTTATACAGATGTCTCCGAAAGATAATAAAAATAAATTACATCATTCTGGTGGGGTGTTTATTCCTTACTTTTGCTTTCTGCTTTTACTTTCTGCTTTTCGTCGTACTCTCTCTATCTCTTCACCTGGTAGACAAAAGGAATCGTAATAATAGGAACTTTATAATTTTGCCCCTTTTCTTCTTTTCTCTTTTCCTTTTCTGCTTTACTTTCTCTTTTTCTTTTGCGTTGTCCGCCATGTGCTCTCTTCTCTGATTTTTCTGTCGGCAGAGTCCCCTTCATCACCTTGGGTCCCGTCTCCAATTGCTCCAAACTCCATGTGCTCTCTTCTTTTTGCTTTTTTCTTTCCACTGCATCTAAACACTAGCTGGTGTACTCCATCTGTAAAATCTGTAAGATCTGGAGAAAGCTGTCTGGAGAAATGCAATAGCTGACGCACAAATGTTGATTGACCATATTTCGGGGTTTGAGGGACCACCATGTTTCGAGGTTCAGTTGGTGGAGATGAGGGGCTGGTGGTTGAACTCGGTGAGGAGGGGGGTCGACCCAGGTGGCGAGGTCGGAGGGATTGTAGAGGGTGACGTCGGAGGCGATGAGAGGTATGGCGAGGTCAGATTTGGCGGTGGAAGGAAGATGGGGCTGCTGGGGAGATGCGATCAACCCATCTCCTTGCCTTTAATGACTTCCTTTGCACTTGAGGAATTCTCCGTCTAGCTGTTTCGAAAAACTGTTAGATCTTCTCAGCTTCCTCCACTTAAAACCCCAACAATAACAAAGCAGGTGGACCAAATATCATTTCATCTGCATTTAGAGGAACGAATTTCGAATCTTCAATCAACACACTAGAAACTCATTCTCATTCAGAAGAGGCTCTTGGGGTGCTCTTGAGGAGCTTCGACTGATGGCTTATTGAAGCCATCGAAGGTTTAGCACCATAATCTTCTAAAAGTATGATCACATCATCGTTTTTGTAATAAACTGCATCTGCAAGAGGCGTGCTGCCCCAACAGTCACGCAGGTTGACCTCGGCGCCTCTTTGGAGCAAGAGCTGGACAACGTCGGTTTGGCCCTAGTAAGCGGCGACGTGGAGGGCGGTGCAGCCGTTGATGTCAGTGAAATCGACATTGGTGCAGGAGTCGAGGAGCTCTTGGATGGCGTCCAAGTCGCCCTTCTGCTGATTGCTGCTATTGTTGTGACACGTGTTCCATGTGTGGAGAAGGATAATTAGAATTGGGTGTGAAATGAAAGTGGGGTTGAGCCTGTACTTGCCTGGGTTTGTGTCTTTTTCCACATTATGCAACTCATTTTCGGGCACCCAAAGGTATAGCTTCCCTCTTTTGCAGATGTACTTAACCTTTGATCTGTATATGTCATCCTTGCTTCCTTTAGCATCAACATTGATGGTATTGAGTTGCCCTTGCCAATTGGAAGACAATATACTCTTGCATTTCTTGGCAAATGTTAAGACGGTTGCCTTATTGGCCTTCATGGGTTCCACAGTATTGCACCCCAAGTGCTCGACGAAATTACTCAGGGAAAGAAAGTGTTCGTTAGAGAGAAAGAAAGACAAGAGGTGAGCTTTGGTCAGGGTTTTTTTGCAGATTTTTCAGATTCACGGTGGAGGTGAAAAAATGAAAGAGAATTGACATAGTTTTTCGTATCGATTCCCACAAACGGCACCAAATGTTGATGCACAAAACTGAAGGTCTTGGAACAACGTAAATCCGACCGTGAATCTGCACATAATGTAAATAACACAAGATGTATCGTGGTTCACCCCAAGGTTTGGGCTACGTCCACGCTGATTATGTATTTATTTGAGGGAGAGGGAGCTTTGAGAGTGAGAGCTTTGAGAGGGGATGAGGAGCCTTAGGAATTGGCCTCTCCCAATTGTGAAGGTGAAGGGTCATTTTATAGAATAAGGACTCATCACTTATTACATATTTGCCCATTCCTTTATCACATAATTACATTTAAGTCCCCCGAGTATTTGTACGAGATCTAAATACGAGACCCTAAATATGGTATAAACAAACTACTTTCACCAAAGCAATATAATTCATAGGGACTCGAAAGCTACCAACTTTTGGTAGACGCAACTGGAGTAATAGATTCTTTGTATCTCTTGACTATGCTACATTTATAAGTACTTTATTTAGTGTACTTTTCTCAAAATGAAAGAGGCATGGGCAGGACGTGTGCGTTCTTGTCCTTGTTACATATTTCTCTTTCAACAGAAGCTTATCAGGTTATATTTTGGGTGTGTGTAGATTTAACTATTGTGATTGGCTCATATTTTGAGCTGGCAACAATGAAGTGATCTGTGTTAGTTTTCGGTGGAAATATCACATGGTGTGGGTTGCATGAAAGTTGCAGACAAGTGCTACAAAGTAAAAGCAAAAGTGGGTTTGCCTTTTGACTTTGGGAACATTATGCAAGAAATGTGATGATGGCTTGGCCTTTATTTAATGCAAGGAAATGCTTGCATTATAAGTGCTTGCTGAGGGATAAGGCTTGCATCAAGGAAGCATCCAAGGAGAGATGGTGAGAGCATTTGGCTCTACCATGGGCACGGGTGAGAGAAATCAAGAGAGCTAAAGTGAAAGGTCTCTGGTGAAAGAACTTTTGGGGTAGAGTGAGGCTATTGGGAAAATTCTATGAGTGGGTGTGCAAGGGATTCGGGATTGGGTTATGTTGATTTAACTCATGTGTACTTGTACTGTTATTCTTATAGTGAAGAGCAATATCTCTCCAGGGACGTAGGTATGTTTTTGCTGAACCTCATAAATTTCTCACTGTCTTTATTTCTTGTATTTTATTTTGTTCAACTGAGTGTGATTTGGTGAGGTTGTAATCTGAATCTCGTTTCCGCACTAACGAACGGGCCAAGGCATAACAATTGGTATCAGAGCATCGTTGGACGCTTTGGTTCGTTGGAGGTCCAGATTTATTGTTCACCATGGAATTTTCAGTTGAGTAGTTTAAAGGGAGAGGCGGTTTTACTCTTGGTAAATGAGAGTAATGGAAGCCTGAAGAAATGGAAGCCGTGTTTAGGGATGCTTGGATCAACTGCAAAAGTTGATGTTGAGGAAGAAGAGAAAGGCCTCTTTCTTTTTACCTCACTTTTAGATTCGTATGAGAACCTTGTGAAACTTTACTGCATGGAAAGATACAGTAAGTTTGGAGCAGGTGCAAGCTTCTTTGGTGTGGAATGATACACAAAAGAGATCATGGATGATTGTGGGCACAAGACTGCTTTAGCTGTTTAAGGTTGGAATCGTGAAAGAAAATTGGAAAGAGGATCTGAGAGAGAGCAGGTTCAGATCCGGTTTCGAAGGCAAGGGTCCACAGTGCTACATGTGCTAGGCCGGGTTGTAGCAAGTTTGTGGTGGAAGACTTCGAGTATGCCCTCTAGGTACTCGAAGCAACACTTCTTCTGGTGATGTTTAGTCTCAAGTATTGCAGGGGTTTTGCAGCAGGTGGAGCTATGAGATTCATAGGTGATGAGATGGTCCTGAAGGAGGAGAAGTGTGAGAAATTTTTGTCTGGCTCGACGAGTGTTGCTGGAAATGGGTGCATTGACAAGTTTCCAGGTTGAAGACAATAAAAGGGGGAAAAGCCTGTTGGAGGAGACGAAGATGTGTCGAGATCCTGTCTGAAGCTAAATGGTGATTTTTTAGTTTGCAGCAGCTGCACATGCATTGGCAGTGACTGAATCAGAACAAGACCAACGAGGTTGATTTAGGGTATGTATGCTAGTACGTAAGGCCAATGGGCTTTGGTGATGGGTGCAAGGATTTTTGCACTGTATATTCGCCAAGGTGGAGATTGTTGTGATTGGCTTATATTTTGAGCTAGCAACAATGAAATGACTTGTGTTTGTTTTCGGTGGAAATATCACATGGTGTGGGTTGCATGAAAGGTGCAGACAAGTGCTGCAAAGTAAAAGCAAAAGTGGGTTTGCCTTTTGACTTTGGGAACATTATGCAAGAAATGTGATGATGACTTGGCCTTTATTTAATGCAAGGAAATGCTTGCATTATGAGTGCTTACCGAGGGAGAAGGCTTGCATCAGGGAAGCATCCAAGGAGATGGTGAGAGCATTTGGCTCTACCATGGGCACATGTGAGAGAAATCAAGAGAGCTAGAGTGAAAGGTCTCTGGTGAAAGAACTCTTGGGGTAGAGTGAGGCTCTTGGGAAAATTCTATGAGTGGGTGTGTAAGGGATTCGAGATTGGGTTATGTTGATTTAACTTATGTGTACTTGTACTGTTATTCTCATAGTGAAGAGCAATGTCTCTTCGGGGACGTAGGCATGTTTTTGTCGAACCTCGTAAATTTCTCAGTGTCTTTATTTCTTGTATTTTATTATGTTCAACTGAGTATGATTTGATGAGGTTGTAATCTGAATCTCGTTTTCGCACTAACGAACGGACCAAGACACAACATTAACATGGTGATCAAATTTAATTATTCGATTTTCCTTAAGTTTGAAATTATTGTTGACAGGTAGTGAAAATAGCTAATTTTGGAACCGCGAGAGTACATGCACAACATGGTGTTATGACTGCAGAAAATGGCACATGTCGCTCCCGAGATCCGTGTTACTGTGTTCCCTAGAAATTAACCATCTCATTTGCTTCACTAGAATTAAGCATCTGGATACCACACTAGTGTCTAACACATGATTGCTTTCTGTTGATCAAGGAAGCTTATAAAGCATAGGACATACGATCATAAAGCTCATGTTTTTAGCTTGAGGGTTGTTCTCTCGTCCATCCTGTGTCCATGTTTCGTGACTGAAATGTTAGCTTCCCGACGAGAACTTAACTACGTTACAAGCAGCAGTTGGCGTAGTCCAGAAGGTATTCGTGTACTTTTTTTCCAGCAATATAAGTCATTCTTTGATCTTTATCCTTGATGGAATTGAATTGAGCTTCCTTTTCCTGATGAGAAGTGTTATTTAGTAGCTGGTAGCACGGTACGAGTTGTGCCGTGAATTAAGCTGTCGGTAAATAGGGCCAGAAGGGTACAGGGAAAAAGATCTAACACTCGTCTTTATTCTTCCTTCCCAAGTATGCAATTCTGAAAGTCTACAATTCCGGTACGCTTAAAGGTTGCAAAGGGAAGCGAGATAGACGAAAGGGAAAGTCAGCTAAAGTAGTACCCAATGAGGAGAAATTCTTGAGCAGACCGGTGACGTGACATGACTCTATATGTGTTCCGTTGGGTTTTGTTTTGTTAAACTAAATATTCAAACTTTTCATTCATAATCGTATTCAAGTTGGTTAAGAAAATGTATTTCATCTACTAGATTAAGTTTGAATTCTCGGAGCATAATATAGATTATAATAAATCAAACTAGATTATCGTTCGAATAAAAACAAAAAAATCTTCAACTTGATGAACAAAGATTCTCTCCCGAAAATTTGACAGCCCACGAAAACATATATTCCCAAGTCGCAGTTACTATAACGGCGTGTCGGGAATCTGATGTCCTCCACCCTTCCTTTTCATCTCTCGGATATTTAATCGTTTACTTTTCTACAAAACATGGACGACGACGAGCCAAAAATATAATAATTATAATAATTGACAAGATGATGAGAGAGACGTATCCAGAACGGGAGTGATTTTTCAATGTGATCGTCGAAATGATACGTTACGTGTTGCTATATAAATTGTGACATATGTATGTTAAAAAATTAATAACTTAAAATATAAAAATTTTCATCACTTACAAAAAAAAAAAACACATGATATACCTTCATTTTTCCCATCACAACTAAAAATTTCTACCACAACACGGTAACGGAGACTTCCTTTAGACCCTGGCCTTTTGGTTTTGGGAATAATTTTTTAAACGTTTCAGAAAGCCGCTTTATATTCGACAATGACGGTCTCACGTTGCTTCTCTTTCGCTTTTACCCAAACGGACAAATGAATCACAAGCAATTTCTATAAATTCATTGCTTAACTTGGAAGGTTTGAGAAAAAGTATCCGTCTTCAACTACATAAGTCACCACTTTCCTTGCCCTGCAGTCTGCAGAAGCAGCAACCGAACTCACCAACAAGAAGAAGAAGATCAAATGGCAACGAGGGAAGGAGAAGTGGTAGTCAAGATCGACGATAGCGACGGTTCTTGTAGCACAGAAACAGACACTGCACCGTATAACGGAGAACCAGCTCCAAGGACACCAGTAATTCAGGGCTCCCCAGAAAAACTGACTGAATCTTTCCGACGGAGGAGCAAAGAGCTTCCGGAAGCTCCCTCCAGCTCCGACGGAGCTGAGGCTGTCATCCAATGCAGCTCCAACGCCTCCTTCTCCCGAAGCCCCTGGAAACCCCCCATGAGCAAGACAAAGTCCAGGCTTCTCGACCTACCAGAGGAAGTGTCTCTAAAATCCGACAGAACGGCGGCTTCCGGACGATCGCATGGAAAAGACGACGACGCTTCGGCTTTCGACGACCCCGACCTTGAAGACATTCCAGAGGAGTACAGGAAGTGGAAGTTCAGCGCGCTCACGTTGCTTCAGTGGGTGAGTCTTGTTATTGTTATAGCTGCTTTGGTTTGCAATCTTTGGATTCCGATTTTAAAGAAGCAAACTTTGTGGGATCTTCCGCTGTGGAAGTGGGAAATTCTGGTTCTGGCATTGATTTGTGGTCGTTTGGTTTCTGGTTGGGGAATTCGGGTGGTTGTGTTCTTCGTAGAGCGAAATTTCTTGTTGCGAAAACGGGTTTTGTATTTCGTTTATGGATTAAGGAAATCGGTGCAGAATTGTCTCTGGTTGGGTTTGGTCTTGTTGGCGTGGCACTTGATATTTGATAAGAAGGTGCAGGAGAAGACCAAGAGTAGGATTTTGCCTTATGTGACCAAGATTCTTGTGTGTTTTCTGGTTGGGACATTGATTTGGCTGCTGAAGACGATACTTGTTAAGGTTCTTGCCTTGTCTTTCCATGTCAACGCATTTTTCGATCGAATTCAGGAGGCTTTGTTCAATCAGTATGTGTTGGAGACACTTTCAGGCCCCCCTATGTTTGAAAGGCGACCGTCACTAGAAGAGGAAATAGCCGCGGCAGCTGAGATTCAGGAGTTTCAGAAAGCGGGGGCTGCTATGCCTCGTGATCTCAGGGCAACTCTTCTTCACGGGGCAAGGAGTGGGAGAGTTGTAGGGAGTGGACACCAAAATAGCCCCAGAGTAGGGAAGAGTCCCACGGTTTCTAGGCCAGCATCTGGGAAGCAAGATGAAGGCATCCCGGTTGATCACTTGCATAAGCTAAACCAAAAGAATGTGTCGGCTTGGAATATGAGAAAAATGGTAAACATCATCCGGCACGGGGCCTTAACCACTCTAGATGAACAGATACTGGACTCTGATATGGGAGACAACTCTTCTTTGATGATTACAACTGAATCTCAAGCAAAAGATGCAGCCAGGAAGATATTTTTCAGAGTAGCCAAGCCGGGGTCTCCGTAAGTTTACATAATTTATTTTACCATTAGATATTAATTTGGTTTGATCTTCATCTGCATGTGAGCTACACTATGTTAAATGACCTAATGGTTACCTGCTCAGAAGTACTTTGTATGGGAGTAGTCTACAGGAGTTACCTTCAACATGTGCTAATGCTTTTGTTGTGACAGATACATTTACCTCAAGGATTTGATGCAGTTTTTGGTTAAAGATGAAGCTTTAAAGACATTTCGTCTCTTTGGTGCAGCAAGTGAAGATGACAAAATCAGCAAGACCGCTCTTAGGAATTGGGTGGTAATAATGCCTTTTAAGTTGTGCTTTCTGTCATCGACGAACCATTTATTGAAGAATGAATGTGTTTTTCTCGTTTCTTTTAGGTCAATGCATTTAAAGACAGAAGAGCACTAGCATTTTCTTTGAACGATACAAAAACAGCTGTGGATGAACTCCATAACATTTTAAACGTCCTTGTAACTATCGTCATTTTGATAATCTGGCTTATTATACTTGATGTTCATTTCACCCACTTCCTTCTCTTAATGAGCTCCCAGCTTCTTTTGGTTGTATTTATCTTCGGGAACACATGCAAGACTGTTTTTGAAGCAATCATCTTTCTATTTGTAATGCACCCGTTTGATGTGGGTGATCGTTGTGAAGTGGATGGAGTCCAGGTGAAGATTTGAATCAGAAGTTATGTTTATATGTAGTGTGTATTACCTTAGGATCTGTGTTTATACCGATATATCTAATTGCTTGATGTTTTTTTGGGTTTCAGATGGTAGTTGAAGAAATGAATATATTAACTACGGTCTTTCTGAAGTTTGATAACCACAAGATCATATACCCTAACAGTGTTCTTGCTACCAAGGCAATTGCTAACTATCGTCGTAGTCCTGACATGGGCGATGCTATTGATTTTTGTGTGCATATTTCAACTCCTTTGGAGAGGGTGGCTACTATGAAAGGAAGAATACAGAGGTATACCTTCAAAAGAAATATTTACATTTTGGAAACAACACATGTACACATGTTAGAAAGTATGAGTATATGCCTTTCGGGTTTTGCTACGGAGGAATCAGACCCCTTGTATGATTATCAACTGCTTAACATGTTACACAGGTATATTGAAGACAAGAAGGACCACTGGTACGACGCTCCAATGTTGATCATGAGGGATGTGGAGGAGTTGAACAAACTGAAGATATCGGTATGGCTGACACACAAGATGAACCATCAGGACATGCTGGAGAGATGGCACAGGAGGAGCCTTTTGATCGAAGAGATGATCAAAGTGTTCAGAGAGCTAGATATCGAGTACCGGTTACTGCCTCTCGATGTCAACATCCGAGCCATGCCAAGTTCAACGTCCAACAAGTTTCCTTCAAATTGAACAACTTGTGTCCCGGCACCAGCAAACTAACACTCTTCAACTTGGACTCTGGTAGGACTGGCATGACGAATGAGGGTTCTTTGGAACATAACGTTTGATGCTGAGATATAACAGCAGAGCAGATGCTTGTAGTTCCAGACTAACATCTGAAATTATGCATAGATTATAGATAAAGTGCCAATCTCTCTGGTACTAAAAAGCTAATAACTTAAAAAATAAAATTTCTCATCACTTGTATAAAAACAAATGATATATCATCTGTGTTTTGATCACAATGAAAAATTTCTCACTCTAATTGTAAAGTGTATTGTTTTTGAACTTGGGAAGGGTGCCGGGTACACCAAGTAGTTGGATACTTGAAATAAAAAAACTTCCACCACTTATATTATCAATCTTGATGTGTTGGCCGTGTTCCCAAACACTGAAAAATATATCTTATATACTAATATCATTTTGTTTCCTAATTCTATTTGTTTATTAATATATGGCGGTAAAATTGAAAAGTGTGATTTTCTTATTAAAATCGGAACAAGTACTTCATAATGAATTATCAATTTGTTTAATTCATATAAATGATTAAATAATATTTAAATAGAATGAATTCTTTCCAAAATAATGATGTTTATATGACAAGTATGAATAGTTTCAGTCATGATTTTTATGCGGTAAAAAAAGTTATAAATAGGTAAAAGTTAGACAGATAACCTTTGTTAGGGATAAGGGCGCAGCGGTGCAAAATATCACACTGTCCTGTTTCTTAACTCTAACACAAAATGATTGCAGATAAAAGAGAATAGGAAGGGTACTTATATGGACCATATATATATATTTTTTTTTTTTTTTTTTTTTTTTACTTTTATTTTGCTAAATGTACCCATGCTAATTATATGTACCCATTCATGTAAAACTTTTTAATGTTAAAATGTACTCATTCTTAAATATACCAATTTGTTATAAGTAAAATGTACCCATTTTTTATATAAAATCTATTCAATTTTTTTCTAATCCATTTTTAAACTTATATGGGTACATTATTTTTTCTTTGATTTTAAAATGTATCCATGTCAAGTTTAATCCAAGAAATTTACTAATGTTGTTAAGCCTAATATCTTTTTTTTTTTGGTCATTTTGAAGAATGTACCCAAGTTTTGATACAATAATTTTTTTGGACCCATGTTTATATATATATACACACACACAATAGTATATTTCTATTTGAATATTTTTAATCCCACAAATTATGGTTTTTTATTTAAAATCTCATTTATATAAACAACTAAAATTTCTAATTTTTAATTTAAAAAATATAGTAACGTACATAAAAATAAATTATCACATTAATTTCAGGGACCTCGATAAAAAATTAAAAGGGTGTGCTATCCACACACCCCTTTTTACTTCTCACACACCCCTTATTAATTTTTGTCCTTTAATCTTCTTCAATTCATCCGATCCGACGGCCGAAAACCAAAAAGATGTGGGAGAAGTAGAAAGGGGTGTGTGGATATCACATCCCCATTAAAAACCAACAAGGTTTCAATCAAAGAATATTCATAGCTAAAGACCGCATCCAAAGTCTCTCTAAAAAAAACTTCCACCACTATATATCACACTGGATATACGGGTTATGTTCTCGACACACTAAAAAAATATCTCTTATATACTGAGAGCATTTTGTTTCGTAATTCTATTTGTTTATTAATACATGGCGGTAAAATTGAAAAGTGTGATTTTCTAATTAAAATCGTAACAAGTATTTCATAACGAACAGTCCTTTTCGTCGAAAGAAAGAAAAGATTCGGAAACCGTGGGAAAATGCTGTGATGGCGGTATCACATTGCCAGCCTGTCGTCGATTTTTCTCAAAGAAAGGACTAAAAAAATAGTGGGGAAAGTATAAAGTAACCCTAGTTTTGTCTTTTGTGGTCTTAGCAGGTGCAGCCAAACCCAAATACAAGTGAACAGGTGTCCAATTATAATTATAATTTAATTTCAATTTCAATTTCAATTTTAACTATTGGACACGTGTCCGCTGATTATCGGCAAACATTCCAAACTTTTATTGCACTGCAGTTCCTTAATTGGAAGGTGATAAGAAAATCTTGAGCTACAACTACCTCTACCAGAGCAGCAGCAGTAGTAGGAGCAATCGTATCAAGAAGAAGAAGAAGAGGATTATCAAATGGCAGCGAGGGAAGGACAAGTTCTACCCAAGATCGACGGCGGTGATGCTTCTTCCAGCAAAGATACAGAGACTGCACCAAATGTCGACGGAGAAGCAGCTCCAAGGTCGCCAATAATTCACGGCTCCCCAGAGAACCCTACTGAATCAGTCCAACGGAGAAGCAGAGATCTGCCGGGAGCTTCCTCCAGCCCGGGCGGAGCTCCCGAGATTGTCCGATGCAGCCCCAATGCCTCCCCCCGAAGCTCCTGGAAACCGCCGGTGAGCAAGACCAAGTCCAGGCTGTTCGACCCACCACCTGAGGAACCGTGTGTGAAATCGGACAGAGTTGCGGGCTCCGGACGAACTCCGCGGAGAGATGACGACGCTTCGGCTTTCGATGACGACGACCTCGAAGACATTCCAGATGAGTATAAGAAGATCAAGTTCGATGCCCTCACATTGGTTCAGTGGGTGAGTCTTGTTATCGTTATAGCTGCTTTAGTTTGCAATCTATGGATTCCAGTAATAAGGAAGAAAACTTTGTGGAATCTTCCGCTGTGGAAGTGGGAAATTCTGGTTCTGGCGTTGATTTGTGGTCGTTTGGTTTCGGGTTGGGGAATTCGGGTGATTGTGTTCCTTGTAGAGCGAAATTTCTTGTTGCGAAAACGGGTTTTGTATTTCGTATACGGTTTAAGGAGATCTGTTCAGAATTGTCTGTGGTTAGGATTGGTTTTGTTGGTATGGCGCTTGATTTTTGATAAGAAGGTGGAGGAGAAGACCAAGCATAGGATTTTGCCTTATGTGACCAAGATTTTGGTATGTTTTCTTTTTATGACATTGATTTGGCTGCTGAAGACAATACTTGTTAAGGTTCTTGCCTTGTATTTCCATGTCAACGCCTTTTTCGACCGGATTCAGGAGGCTTTGTTCACTCAGTATGTGTTTGAGACGCTATCTGGTCCCCCTATGTTTGAAAGGCAACACACACGGGAAGAGGAAAAGGCCGCGGCAGCTGAGATTAGGGAGTTTCAGAAGGCCGGGGTTGCTATGCCTCGTGATCTCAGGGCAACTCTTTTTCCGAGGACAAGGAGTGGGAGAGTTGTAGGGAGTGGAAGCCATAATAGCCCCAGAGTAGGGAAGAGTCCCGCGGTTTCTAGGCCAATGTCTGAGAGCCAAGATGAGGAAATCCCGGTTGATCACTTGCAAAAGCTAAATCAGAAGAATGTGTCGGCCTGGAGTATGAGGAGGATGGTAAACATCATACGGCACGGATCCTTAACCACTCTAGATGAACAAATACTGAACTCCAATGTGGGAGACGAGTCTTCTTTGAAGATTACAACTGAATGTCAAGCAAAAGAGGCAGCCAGGAAGATATTCATGAGAGTAGCCAAGCCAGGGTTCCCGTAAGTTTATTCAATTCTTTTCATCATTCGATATTGATATTGTTTGATCTTCCTCTACATGTAAGTTGCACTATGTTTAATTACTGAATGGTTTGATGAGTGCTTTATTCTGTATTTTAGTGTTATCTCTGTGTTAAGTGTTTGATTACATGCTCAGATGTTAAGCTCTATCCTTCCGTTAAAAACATGTAGGGAAGTACTTTTTTGGACTTACCTAGAACGTGTTGTGCTAATGCATTTTGTTGTGACAGACACATTTGCCTGGAGGATTTGATGCGGTTTATGAATAAAGATGAAGCTTTGAAGACGCTTCATCTCTTTGGTGCAGCAAGTGAACATGACAAAATCGGGAAGACCGCTCTTAAAAATTGGGTGGTAATAATGCCTTTTTAACACTTTTACCTTTGGTTCTTGTTTGTTTTTGCTGTTAATCAGCTAGTAAAGTCTATGCATGTCCAAATCTTGGAGAAGCAAGAGGTAAGATATGCTTTCTGCCGTCGATGAACCATTAATTGAAGGATGGATGTGTTTTTCTCATTTCTTGTAGGTCAATGCATTTAAAGAAAGAAGAGCACTAGCATTGTCTTTGACTGATACAAAAACAGCTGTGGACGAACTCCATAAAATTATAAATGTCCTTGTATCTATTGTCATTGTGATAATCTGGCTAATTATTCTTGGGGTTCATGTCAGCCACTACCTTCTCTTAATAAGCTCCCAGCTTCTTTTGCTTGCATTCATCTTTGGGAACACATGTAAGATGGTTTTTGAAGCAATCATCTTTCTATTTGTAAGGCATCCGTTTGATGTGGGTGATCGCTGTGAAGTGGATGGAGTCCAGGTGAAAATTTGAGTCGGAAGTTATGCTTACTGTGTTGTGTGTATTACCTTAGGATTTATGTTTATACAGATTTCCCTAATTGCTTGGTGTTCTCTGCGTTTCAGATGGTAGTTGAAGAGATGAATATATTAACTACAGTCTTTCTGAAGTATGATAACCAGAAGATCATATACCCTAACAGTGTTCTTGCGACCAAGGGAATTGCTAATTATCATCGTAGTCCTGACACGGTTGAATTTATTGATTTCTGTGTTCATATCGCAACTCCTATGGAGAAGGTGGCCACTATGAAAGAAAGACTAAAGAAGTATGCATTCGAACGAATATTTTACTTTTCCTGTTTTTTTTCTCTAATATTTTCGAAACAACACATCCATTCATGTTATGGAATGTTTAGTGTAACGTGTAAAGGCCCTTCGGCCTTTTCTAGGAAGGAAGTACACCCATCATATGATAATCGACTGCATAAAATACGCGTTTTATTGTTGGATCATGTTTATCCAAATTGAATCAGTCTTAATCTGGGCTCTGGCTACTTAACATGTTATGCAGGTATATGAAAAGCAGGAAGGATCACTGGCATGATGATCCGTTGCTGGTCACAAGGGATGTGCTGGATTTGAACAGACTGATGATATCGGTATGGCCGACACACAAGATGAACTATCAGGACATAGAGGAGAGATGGAGGAGGAGAAGCCTTTTGGTCGAAGAGATGATCAAAGTATTCAGAGAGCTCGATATTGAGTACCGGTTACTGCCTATTGACATCAACGTCCGAGCCATGCCAAGTTTAACCTCCGACAGACGTCCTTCAAATTGGACAACCAGTGCCCCGAAGCCAGCAAGTTAATAAACTTCCAAGTACGCTGTTGCCACTTTCAAACTAAGACCTGCAGTACCGGAATGACGGATGAGGGTTCTTCGGAACGAATGATTGATGAGAAATAACAGAAGATGCTTGTAGTTTCAGACACATGTAGGTTATGCATGATGTTTCAATCATGGTAGTTCCTACTCAATCCAGATGTTAAGTTTTGTACTAAACTATTTTGTTTCTATTCTTATTAAAAAAATTCGGAGCTATGGTCTCGAACTTTGGTCTAATTGGAGCTTTAGTCTCTAAATTAAAAATTTGTGAGTGGTGGTTCCTTAACTTGTTATAATTTGTAATAATAATCCTTTTGGCTAACTCCGTTAAACTTTCATTCACTTTTTGTCCCCTTAAACTCTTTGGATGGAAGTTCTAACGGAATACGCCAAAAGCTCCAATCGAGCTAAAGTTCAAGAACCAAGGCTCCAATTGAGCTAAAGTTCAGAAACCAAAGCTCCAATCGAGCTAAAATTTAGAAACCATTGCTTCAGCCGAGTTCATGCGCTGATAGAATGCGCTAATTTACAGCTGAATGTTTTTTAAGATTTAGGTTGAGTTGACCGAAATTATATGTTAAGTTCGGGTCTCATCCTTGAACAACATTTGAAAGAAAAAAAAAAGAACATTACTTGGCTACTTAAATATAAGTAGGAACTCCTACTCAAAACTTTTAGTATTTCAATCACAGAGCTTTGTACTTATCAAGGTTCTAAAAGTCGCTAGGCGCTAGTCGGGCGGCGGGCTGGGGCCTAGCGCCTAGGCGGACTAGGCGAATTTAAGTAAATCTATCATATTTCAGGTAAATAAGTGTCTGCTTCTACTTGAAATATATATAATTTTATCATAAACTACAAAATAGAATGCATATATATCATGAAGTATTGGAACATAATGAAAACATGTGAAATAAGGATATAATGTTTGTTCATTCAAGTAAGCAACAAGTCTCTTACAATTTATTGAAGAAAAAAAAATGCAAAATGAAAGTTATGTATTTTCTGTCTAAGTGAGTTGCAACCTAGGCGGGTCTAGGCGGGTGCCTAGGCGGGTCTAGGCGGGTGCCTAGGCGGGCTAGGCAGGTGCCTAGGTGGTCTAGGCGGTGGACTAGGGCCTAGGCATTAATCGGGGCGGTGGGCTGGGACCTAGCGCCTAGGCGGCTCTAGGCGGGGATTTTTAGAACAGTGGTACTTATAATCAAAACGGTTCATATTATCAATCACATTGTAAAGATCATATCTGCAAAAAATAAATTAAAACTAAAGTCGTTTAGTCAATCTATTATAGCAAATACATAGACAACTTGTAATGTTTTTACCAATTCCATTCATTTGTTTTTATATAGTTCAACGACTAAACAACTTTAGTTTTAACTGATTTATTTCAAAGATGATTTTTAACTTTAGTTTTAACTGATTTATTTCAAAGATGATTTTTATAAGATGATTTATAATATGAACAATTCTAATTATAAATATGAAATTCGATATATCCACGACGAACAATTTTAATTCATCATTTGAATAGTCAATTATTGTTCGAAAAGAATACAAGGGCCCAATAACATAAGATCTACAACGCCTAAGAAACTGCTGTTTTATCTCCATTGTCAAAACACTTTCTCCATAATCCATTCTCACTCTCCGTCGCGCAGCTTCCAATAGAATGGAAGAGAAGGATGCCAATGAATTAACAGCAAGCCCTCAGACGACGCAAGAGCTAGCAATGGAAGGCCAGAAGCATCTAGAAGAAACCATCGAGGCAGCTTTCCAGATCCTCTCCTCCATGAACGACGAGCTCTGCAACCCCACCTTGTGGTCCTCCACCGGCACCGCCTCCTCTAACGCTGCAAATGGCCCTTCCTCCCACTCTAATGGCGTCAATAACGGCGATTCGTCTTCTTCTGAAAACACTTCTTCCCATTACCATGGAGACTTGGTTGGCGCTGGTGGTCCTGGCACCGGTGGAGCTCTTGAGGAGGCTCGATTTCGGTATAAGAAATCTGTGGGCTGGCTTCGTGCCGTTCTCGCCGCAATTCCCAAATCTCAGAAGGTGATTTCTGACACCCTTTTCTTTAATTTGGTCAATTTTCGATCCATAGTTGTCAAATTAAATAGTGAAATTGCCTACATAATCACATTTATGCATTCGTATTTAACCAATGCCAATGACCATGTAAAGTATGATTTCTTCAAGTGGTTATTTGTGTGGTGGAGGATCCAGTGCAGTGTTTTTTTAATTTATAAAATCAGGAAATAATTGAAATTACTTGATTGACTGAACCACTTGAACTGGATGAGTAGAGATTTCCGTTGATTTTGCGTAGGAAAGTGACAAGCTTTAACCGCTGAATTGAATGAAATGTTTGCTCCGTTTACTTGAAATCTCGAACTTCGTGAAATGCAGCAAATGCTTCAATGAAAAACTTGGAATGTTATAAGAGTCAACACTTTAGGTATATTGTCATTGTGAATGGTTCTTTGTCTTGAGTTTATATGTGTGTATGCATCTAATCTGAGTGGTTTTATTTTGGATTGAGATATCACAGTTTGTGAACCATATTAGTTAGCTAACATACATATGTTCATTTTAAAATAGGCAACATACAAAACTAGTTCAACTGCAGTCGGTTCAGAATCACCGGCAGATGAAGCTGAAATTGAGAAGTTAGATGAGCGAGCCACCAATTTGAGAAAGGTAAGGTTGATGATTTCTCATCTACCATGTCTGGAGGGGTTGAACCTTGTTTGGAGAGTTCATGTCTTTAATTATATGGAATTTTAGTCTTTGACAAGCGCTTTAGCTGTTGCTCCAATGTTTCTGTGAAAGTTTCAATCGACGTTGTTTTGTTTTGTAGGAGCTTGCGAACAAGAATTTGTATATCAAATTTCTAATAGATCAACTACGGGATCTTATCACTGACATATCAACTTGGCAAAGTCCTTGTTCCGTCTGACTTCAGGAAGAATCTTCCTGCAGGTGATGCTGCTTTTATATTAACTTTGCACAATCAGTGAAACCTTAATATCTTTGATTGTGTACGTTTTCCAATCAGTTTAGCGACGGGCTTATTATGTTTCACGAGGAAAATATTAGGTGAGAAATAGAATAGTGAAGAGGTTTCTAAATCATGAGATATCTGATGTTAAAGATCGACTTGTCGATTCTAATTTCGGATTTGGTAGCTCAATTCTTCTTCCATTGTCTTGCATGTATTCAATGTCTGATTTGAAAGATATATGAAATATCAGTTTCCCAAGGCTTCGTTTCTCGTCCAAATTGTTAATGTGCATGATTCTCTCCTGCTCATCATTTTTCTTGAGCGAGCGTTATTTAGTTTAATTTCAACCGTTCTTTATTGTCTTTTGATGCTTAGGAGAGCAAAACTCTTGTTAATGCTAGGGGTGATTTGGGTTACTGGGCCGAGACCAGTTATATTAACCCGATTCATCTATTCTCATTTCCCTACGTTCTTTAAGCTCAAAACAAATTTGGGCCTTTAAAATATTTAAAAAAAACCAGTGAGCTTTGCGTTTATAAGTTGAGAAATGCTATGAAAACTCTCTAAAAAGTGGGACTCTCTGTGGACTCTGTCATGTTATATTTTCGGCACAGTAATTTATAACGTTGACATGATAATTTACGTTAAACTGTTAGACGACAGAGAGTAAATGAAGAGTAACATTTCTCTTGTAAGTTTTAGTGGCATCTTTTACAGTTAGGTGAGGTGGTGGGACCAACGAACCCACCATTTTTAAGTAAGGGATAAAGTGGCAGAGCATCTCGTCCTCCTTTTGTATGGTGTAAAACAGTACAAGAAGACAATTGGAAACCCATCCAATCTCAAAATCCAAGTCCAAATCGAATGGCGACTCCGGTGAAGGTGTACGGACCACCGTTATCGACGGCGGTGTCAAGAGTGTTGGCCTGTCTCCATGAGAAAGGGGTGGACTATCAGCTCATTTCCGTCAACATGGCCAAAGGCGAGCACAAGAAGCCCGACTACCTCAAGATTCAGGTATCGTTTCCTATATAATATAGCGTGTGTATATATATATGTATACATTCTCTCACTCACAGACTCACATTCATGATATGGTGTTCCTTTAAGCCATTCGGACAAGTACCAGCTTTTGAAGACGAAGACATCTCCCTCTTCGGTATATATCCTAATGTCTTTGTTTTTATTTCATTAATTCGGCAGCGAATTCCTAATTATGGATAATTTAATTGGTTTATTTATTTATGATTTTTTCACTCAGAATCCAGAGCCATATGCCGGTACATATGTAACAAGTATGCAGATAAGGGAAACAAGGGTTTGTACGGAATGAATCCATTGGCGAAAGCCTCAATAGATCAGTGGCTGGAGGCCGAAGGGCAGAGCTTCAGCCCTCCGAGCTCAACGCTGGTGTTTCAGCTAGCATTTGCGCCGAGAATGAAGCTGAAGCAAGACGAGGGAGTGATAAGGCAGAACGAAGAGAAGCTTGCCAAGGTGCTGGATGTGTACGAAAAGAGGCTGGGGGGGAGCCGGTTCTTGGCGGGGGATGAATTCTCGCTGGCTGATCTGTCGCACTTGCCCAACACGCAGTACCTGGTGAATGCCACGGACAGGGGAGAGCTGATTACTTCGAGAGAGAATGTGGGAAGGTGGTGGTCTGAGATATCGAGCCGGGAGTCGTGGCAGAAGGTGGTTGAGATGCAAAAGCCTACTTAAAGTTGATCAGCCCTGCAGTTAGCTCACTTAATTGCAGACTTGAATAAATTAGTTGTTGATGTTCTTCAACCAGAAACCTTCTTGTTAGGTTTTGTTGAGTTTGGAGACTGTTTTGGTAAAGAGTTTGCTAAATTTGTGATGATTTCTTGTTACATTTTTTATTTAACAAATGAATGTTTCTAAATTACTCTGATATACGAAGAGGAAAATTCAATCCAGGTGCACGAGTTTAACTGGATGACGTAAAGCATGTGTAGATGTTGGGCTTTATACATGGACTACTCAAGTCTGATTCATTAAATAATTTGAGATTCTACCCGAATACCAATTGGCATGGAGAGAGTAGTTAACTCTTTTAAATTTTGTAGAAATCGAAATTTTGGTGAAATAAATGTACCAATGCATTAAAATTACAACATCCACTTATTTCACCTACATCATCCACTTACTTCACCTACAACCTACACTCATTTCACCTACATCATCCACTTACTTCACAAAAAAAATGATGGTGGCGATTCATTCTCAAAGCCTATAAATAGGTTTCTCTATCAAGCGATCAAAACACCAATTCACATATACATTTCTCTACTCCCAAATTAGAAGAGAATTTCCCAAATTCTTGAAGTTATGAAACTCTAAAGCTTTCAAGCCTCCAACCTCTCAAATTCCCAAGAATCCTGGAGGATCAAGAAAGCTCTCTTTGTTCTTCATCAAATCTTTGAAGAAATCCACACAACTGATCATCAAGATCAAGCCCCGAAGGCTCTTGAAGATCCGTTCATACGTTTATCAAGATCAAGCCCAAAGGCCTTGAAGATCCGTTCATCTATCAACCTTCAAGATCAAGCCCCGAAGGCCCTTGAAGAAACTTCCAACCGTTCATCCAAGATCAAGCCTCAAAGGCCCTTGGATCAACAACACAATCCACAAATCTACACCTTATGGAGATCGAATCAGATGACCAAATTACAAAGAGATTGTAACCCTAAAATCATTAACACCAAAATATTATTTTGTACACATGTTCTTGCTTCAGGAATTTTATGTGTTCACAAATTTGGCACGCCCCGTGGGATCATCTCTACCTCTCACTCTTTCTCTGTTTAAGAAATCCAAAGCACACCTCCAAAATCAATGGCGTCAAATGAGGGACAGGCCGTTCTCGCAACCATCGGCTCTACCTCTATTGTACAACAGCTGGCTCAAATGAGTGAAGCAATTGAAAGGCTCACAAAGACCGCGAAGGAGAAAAACTTGCAAATCACCGCACTCATCAACCGTCTAGAGGTGCATCACGACGTGAAAGCAGAACCAAGCTCCCTTCCAACCAAGAGGACCGAATAAGGTTTCGACCCAAACACCTACAAGCTCATGTTAAAGGCTGGGTACGACTTTGCTTCCTCTTCAAATCTTGGAAAGAAGGTTGCAAACATCGTCAGCAATAAAGAACATAACCTCACCGAGACTCAAAAGAAGTTGAAGGAGCATGGTTACAGAGTTGACAACAACAAAGCTGGACTTGGCTTCACATCAAATGCACCCGTGAAGATTAGCGTAAGCATTGAACAAGATCAAGATGAGCCTAAACCGGCCCCTCGAACTTCAGTCTTCGCTAGCCTGAATCGTTCAAAACCCATAATTTCGGCACTTAATCGCATTGGTGTTCACAAACTTGAAGACGGAAGTTCGGTCTTGACCACCAATGCTATCAAGTGTCGAAATTATGGGTTTTGAACAATTCAGGCTATCGAATACTGAAGTTCGAGGGGCGGGTTTAGGCTTCTCTTGATCTTGTTCAATGCTCACGATGATATGTTGAGCGCTAGCATTTTTCGCTTTGCTTGAAATCTTCATGGGTGCATTTGGTGTGAAGCCAAGTCTAGCTTTGTTGTTGTCAACTCCATAACCATGCTCCTTCAACTTCTTTTAAGACTCGGTGAGGTTACGTTCTCTGTCGTTGACGATGTTTGCAACCTTCTTTCCAAGATTTGAAAAGGAAGGGAAGTCGTACCCAGCCTTTGACATAAGCTTGTAGGCGTTTGGGTCGAAACCTTCTTCGGTCCTCTTGGTTGGAAGGGAGCTTGGTTCTGCTTTCAAGTCGTGATGCACCTCTAGACGGTTGATGAGTGCAGTGATTTGCAAGTTTTTCTCCTCCGCAATCTTTGTGAGCCTTGCAATTACTTCACTCATTTGAGCCAGTTGTTGTTCAATGGAGGTAACGCCGATAGTTGCGTGAACGGCTTGTCCCTCATTTGACGCCATTGATTTTGGAGGTGTGCTTTGGATTTCTTGAATGGAGAAAGAGATAGGAAGTAGAGATGATCTCACCAGGCGTGCCAAATTTGTGAACACGGCAAATTCCTGAAACAAGAATACGTGTACAAAATAATATTTTGGTGTTAATGATTTTGGGGTTACAATCTCTTTGTAATTTGGTCCTCTGATTCGATCTCCATAAGTTGTAGATTTGTGGATAGTGTTGTTGATCCAAGGGCATTTGAGGTTTGATCTTGGATGAACGGTTAAAAGTTTTTTCAAGGGCATTCGGAGCTTGATCTTGAAGGTTGATGGATGAACGGATCTTTAAGGGCCTTTGGGCTTGATCTTGATAAACAGATGAACGGATCTTCAAGGACCTTCAGGGCTTGATCTTGATGATCAGTTGTGTGGATTTCTTCAAGGATTTGACGAAGAACGAAGAGAGTTTTCTTGATCCTCCGGGATTCTTGGGAATTTGGGAGGTTGAAGGCTTGAAAGCTTTAGAGTTTCATAGCTTCAAGGATTTGGGGAATTCTCTTTTAATTTGGGAGTAGATAAATGTTTATGCGAATTGGTGTTTTGATCCATTGCCTATTTATAGGCTTTGAGAATGAATCACCACCATTTTTTTTTTTTTGTGAAGTAAGTGGATGATGTAGGTGAAATGAGTGGAGGTTGTAGGTGAAATGAGTGGATGATGTAGGTAAAATGAGTGGAGATTGTAAGTGAAGTAAATGGATGATGTATGTGAAATGAATGGAGGTTGTAGGTGAAATGAGTGGAGGTTGTAGGTAAAATGAGTGGATGATTGTAGGTGAAGTAAGTGGATGATGTATGTGAAATGAGTGGAGGTTGTAGGTGAAGTAAGTGAGTGGAGATTGTAGGTGAAGTAAGTGGAGATTGTAGATGAAGTAAGTGGATGATGTAGGTGAAATGAGTGGATGATGTAGGTAAAATGAGTGGAGATTATAGGTGAAGTAAGTGGATGATGTAGGTAAAATGAGTGGAGATTATAGGTGAAGTAAGTGGATGATATAGGTGAAATGAGTTGAGGTTGTAATTTTAATGCATTGGTACATTTGTTTCACCGAAATTTTAATATCTACAAGTTTATGCGAGGTTTTTTTCTTTTTGATATGGACAACTTTCCGTATTTTCAAATGTTTTTCCAACTTTAATACGTGGACAATAATATCACTAGCGCAATGAACGTGTGACCGTCGGACTTCACTAGATCTACTACTTAATTTATTCCTAATTAGGGTAAATATTGTGGTGCAAGTGGAATAAATTGAAACACCCAATACACCTAGTAAAATTGGTTGGGGTCTTAAAGAAAACCAAAAAAGAAAGATCCCGCGAAAAGCCATTAGCTGTGGCTTGTTTCGTTCAGCGAGAGGCCGACCTAAGACCAAGAGCAGTGAGCTCAATCGCCGATGGAGTCGGATGCGAAGGGGAAGGCGGAGATAAGCGTGGAAGGATACAAGGAAAGCAACATAAAGAAAGCCAGGTTGCAGTCGACGCTTGCTGCCCTTGTCAATGATCCTATACTTTCCGACGTTCCCAAAAAACCAACCTTATCCGACGTCGACACTCTCATCAGCCTCGAATTGGGCAGCGCCATGCGCATCTCCGTCCTCAAGCTCGACGGCACTTTCTTCGGTCGGTACTATTCACCTCGGCATTTTCTCGAACACTTCATCTGCCAAAATTTTCTTTTTTTTTTCGTGTATTGTCAATGTATACTGAAGAAAAAACTGATGCGTTTGATTTTGCTTGACTGTGAAGATGTGGCAGTGATGAATTCTGCAACGGTGAAGGACCTTAAGCTTGCAATCAGGAAGAAAATCAATGAGATGGAGCAATCCAAGATGGGTCACCGCCACATTTCATGGTAAGTTCAAAATTGATATTGTTCTGTTTGTGTTTGAAGATGAATATGGTTGTCCTGTCATCGTCTGCGGTTTGCTGATATAGCTGGGTCGCTTGGCCTCGTGACATTTTAATGTAGTTTTTATTCAGTTCGGGCTTTAATGAAAAATGTTTGAAAATTTTGAGTCTTAACGATAAGGACAAAATAAATGGAAAAATAAATAATACCATGATTAACTTTTGAATGTAAATATATGATTTTTTGTTAAAATAAACAGTACCTTTTCGTTAAAGTTCTCTACGATTAATTACAATTTGATTCGATGTGTTTGCAATCAGGAAGCACGTTTGGAGGAATTTTTGCCTCTCATACCACAATGAGAAGCTACTTGATGACAATGCTCCAGTTCAGCATTTTGGCATACACAATCATTCTCAGGTTTCCTCTACTATTTGGAATGTTATTCGTTCGAGTTGTTACTTCATTTAGGCTTACTTGTATATAGCAATGGTTGTTAAACTATATACAGATTTGCATTTTAGCTTCCCAAATTCAAACAAATTGGTCTAGCCGTCTTCCAATTTCACCCCGAGTTGCATCGTTGGTCTTTTCCGTCAGTTCTGTCAACTTATTTACAGCTATCCATGTCCTCAGGTGCATTTTGTTCCTCATATTGCTCTCAAGGATTCTCGTAAGCATTCGAAGAGGAGGAGACACCGCTTCTTTCACGGCCTCAGCAAGCTTTCTTGATGCTTCATAGTATTTGCACGGTTTATCTGCTTTTTCCTTTGCTTAATCTTTCTTGCACCACAATGATGCGCAGCTTATGGTTTTTCATTGCTGTAAATATACAACGTTCTGTTTTGCAATAAGATGAGATATTCATGGAGCCTCATTTTACCAAAAACTAAAAATCACCCTCTAACTAATAAAATACGATAAAAAGATCGAAGCGGGGAAGGAGTTCCTAAGTGCATCTTGCATTGAAAGTTTGAAACTAAAGATTGTGATTTTGATCATGTCTCAGAGCAAAATGGTTTGCATAAACTTTCTGTTTGAAAACCATAAACTACCACATAAAACTCTCTACACGCATCCGAAAAGCTCACTCGAGCTGGAATCGACTTAGTTTCCATGGCCTGTCTGAATCTTGAGCCGCAAACTTTCCTTGTACTCTTTCAACTCTCTCTTGTATCTTGCTTTGTCTTGCAGCCCAATATTCTGGTAAACCTAATAATAAAAAAATTGACAAAAGAATGTGATAAATATAAATATGAAAGAAGGTAATTAAGCAACTATATATACGTAGGAGCAGCTAAGTGGGGATCCCGTTTTACTCTAGCAAGGCATAATTAAGGATAAGCCTGCGGCTTATGGACGATAGGGCCCATAGGAACCATGTATTTACCGTCTAGAATCCTTATGGTGAATACATGGTTCCTATGGGCCCTACCGTCCCTTTATATAATAGAACGAGATCCCTGCTAAGAAGTATATATGTTATCTATTCGCGGTTACCAGCCTCTCTTCTGCAGGGAGTTTGTTCCAAGACTCGCCAATCATCTTGGTAAACTCCCTCTCTCTGTTTGGGTAAAGGGACTTGAGCTTGAAATGCGTTTCTGCAAAGAAGAAATTGTAGCCGCTCCGGTTGGGTTTTGGGTGGTTGGGGTCTGTCCTCCTCCTTGATCTCCTCCTCCTCGAACCTGCAACACGACCAGATCTTGTGGACGTGTAGGGTACAATGGCATTGACAGGTTCGGGGGATGGAGTTGGATTAGGAGGACCGGCTAGAGTCTGCTGGTTAGAGTGGTAGAGTACTCCACTGAGAATCTCCGAACCCAACTTCACCGTTACAAGATAGCCGCAATTGAATTTCCCATCAATTGTTCCAGTACCTGAAAAAAGAGAAGAAAAAAATAGACATCATCGTCATGATGTTTTTATTCTAATTAACCTTGATTAAGTTGAAATTTGATTGATCACTGATCTAGATCTTAGTTGCATTCCATGCTCCAAACAAAAACCTCATTCGTGGATGATACGAGGAAACATAATCATTCGTTAAAAATATTGGATTAAAATGGTCCCATATCTGTCGTGTGTGGGGGTGAGATCGACCCATCAATGCATGCTGGGACATACGATATATATCTATGTCATAAAAGTTGGAAGTTTAAGTATATATCCATGTCAAAAAAGTTAGAAGTTTAGGAAAGTGCTATTCAGGCTATTCACAAATCTATTTTTACCTTTCAGAAACTCTTTATTAATTTTTTGCAATTGATTTTCTTCAATTTATTTGATCCGACGATCAAAAATTAAAAAATATGTAATAAGTAAAATAAACGTTCATCACCCAAATTTGGAGATTTTTATCATAAGATTGTGATTGTCTCTAAAAAACTTCATTCAATTTCTAAATTTTTTAATCATCCATATATGTGAACAAATTGATAATTATGGTAGCATCCTCTTGATAAAAATTTCAATTTGTTTATTATACGGATGGTTAAACCCTCTTTTAAGTTGAATGATTTTTTTAGTTGATAATAAAGAGTCAAATTACGACGTTTGTACAATTAATAATGTCACATTAGTATTAAAAGAGAAATGACTCCTTACAAGTAAAGAATTAAGTTGTGTCTATGTCTTAATTCAGCATAACATGATAAAGCTTATCACTATTCCTTTAAAACACTACAATATTTAAAAGAAATACAAAAATGTTTTTGTTGTTGTTTTCGTGTGTGTTTGTTGGGGGGTGGGGGGGTTGCCAGAAAAACCATATCAAACATTTGTGGTGAGTGGTTGTGCGATTGAAATCACCTTATCCAATATGATCTGTGTATCGAGAAAAATGAGCCCTATAATATATACCTTCATCAGTGACCGAAACCGGACAATCATTTACGGGTTTGGTTCCTTTGGCACCTTTACCTTTGGGAGAATATTCCACCAGCGCCGGTCCTGGTTTCTCTGCGCACTCACAACGGTTACTAATGGAAAATGCAGAAACAAAGAGACACGGAAACTAAACTATTATTTACTTGAACCTCCGAAAATATAAAAGCAAAAGCCGGCAACGCAAAAAGATACCGGAAAAGGAAGCACTTATGAGCAAAAAGGTCATATGATATCCGCAGTCAAGATACAGAAAGCAAAAGCCAATTGCATCGGTAAAAAAAAAGAGGGTAAGAATTAAATGAATACCTGAGGATGAGGGTGAGGGTGTGGGGGTAGATAAAGGACCCTGTGTCCTAAAAAAGTGAACCTGTTCGTAATGGTAAAGAAGGGTTGAGTAGTGTTTCCTCAACACAAACGAAGCGCTTGTTGTTGTTGGGGAGAACATGAAAACACCTACCACTTCCCTCCATTTCTTCTCTGCAACTACCTGCATATATAATTTAATACATATGATTTTCTAGTTTTTCTTTTATCCCTTAACTAAAAAATGAAAATGTTAATAATAATAATTTAATTTAGTTAAATGAAGAAATATAGATAAATAGATAGCCAAACCTTCTCAAAGCCACCCCTCCTTGTTACCTCTAAATATAACACGTGCAAATCTAGCTCCTTCCCTCCAATCACAGGAACCCTTGAAGAAAAAATAGATAATAAAATTCCTGACCTTTAAAGTGAATAAATTTAATTTTGTGATCATACAAAATAAAGAAAAATAAGAGGAGAAGGAGAAGAAGAGTAGGGTTACATAAACTTGGTGGTGTTGATCTTGAAATGGAAGCGCCGGAGAGTGTCCCAGAAAACAACAGCGTCCTTCACAACCTCCTCGTGAGTGGCAAGTGGTGCTGGATAATGCACACCCTGCAGAACCTGCTCTCTCCTCACCACCGGCGACATCTCCTCCCCCTCTCTTCTTCTCCGCCACACCCTCGCCGGAAAGCCACCAACAAGGGTGAGAATAAAGAATACACTAATGAGAAATACAACAGTTTTAAGTAAAAGAGTAAAGAGTGTACAAAGAGCAAAGAAAGCGATGATTTCCAGGATAAGCTTAACGCGTAACTAAGCTATACAGTAAATACTCTGACCAAAGCTTAAAAAGGAAATTGGGACGCGTGAGATGTATGTAACGCCTGTGCCGAATTGATTTTTTCTGTCATTTCGAAGCCTCCTCTTAAGCTAATTAATTAATTGTGCTCTCTCTACTCTCTCTCTCTCTCCTCCGTGTAATGTTTGAGTTGTTCAAAGACTGACATCCATTTGTACGTAACTAGCTAGCTCTGTGTAATATCTCTCTGAGGACTGAGAGAGAGGAGAAACGAGAAACCTCACTTCTCTCTCTTGTCTTTGTGCGAAGTCCGAGAGATGAGGTTTGACGTGCAGTCTCCTTTCATGTCTCTTCCCTATTTATCTCACACGCGTCTTTCGTTTTAACGGTGGTTAACTTCTGTTAAGTTATATTATTCTGCAAGGGAAAATAATAATAAAAAATCCAGTAAACTTTCATCCGAACACCACGACCAGCTCAAAAGTTGCAAAATTCTCATTAATGCGTGTTCAGTCCAATACTGATCGTGTTCCAGGAAATGCTGGAGAAGACGTTCCATGAAACAACATATCTTTGAAGATCCTTAGCCGTTGATCTAGTGCCTATGAAACTGTTGACTGAAACAAAATCTTGGCGTACATCCGCTGGAAGATACTGACCAGTGGCAGTGACCACCTTCTCTGGTTGTTTCCAGTGCATTCAACCCCATCAAAAGCTTATCCATGCACGCTACCTGCACGCTACCTGCACCGTTGATTAAGTTTGACTATTTGACTCCGGTCCTTGCGCTATTTGGGGGCCCGGATTTGGTAAATACCATATAGTATGTGTTTGGTGATTTCTCTCCATCACTGCAGCTAGCTGCCGGGTGGTTTAAGATTGCCGTGCACGAAAATCCTTTTCACCATTTATGCCCGGTCTCATGTTTATCCCTCAACTATTTATCAATTATCATAAGATTTTGCATGGCATTAATAATTCTGTAGGAGTATAACTAGAGCTATCGTAAATATTGTCTTACCAAAGTTCTCCTGATGAACAATAGTTCACTGCCTTATTATATTTAGAATAGTAGTTGACTTCCCGCAGTTAGTCAACTTTGTTTAAAGCGAATTTGGGATGGGTGTACTGTTTTATTTCTCGACAAGGATTGTCTGTCCTCCTACTTCCGGTGCCCTCCTGTTCCCTGCTGTTTTATGTGGTTACGGTTAAATCACATCAACATTTTATATTACTATTCATTTTTGTCTTATTATCTCTATAAAAAAATAATATAAAATGTTAATATGGTTTAACCGTGACCACCCAAAATAAGAGGGCAGACAATCCTTATCCTTATTTCTCTGCCCTTTATGGAGACAACTCGGTTTTTTTTTTTTTGGAAACTTTAATGAAAAGCTCCCGGTAATGTTCACTTTAACGAAAAACCATATTTTTACACTAAAAAGTCAATCATGGTACTATTTATTTACCCTTTATTTTATCTTTATCGTTAAAACTCAAAGTTTTCAAACTCTTTTCATTAGTTTTCCTTTTTATTTTTTTCACCCCTAAAATTATGTTAGGGGATGGGTGTAATGTTTTATTTCTCTGCCCTTTATGGGCTTAAAACTGAGCCGACATGGATGGCCCAAAACATAAAGTTGGGTTTAATTTTCCCAGGTTAGTGCTATTCCAATGTAATCCATGCCTTGCCTAATATCCAGACTTGAAAGGCCTCAAAACATTTTGGGAAGCAGCTCCAACTTCTCACTCATTAACGCAGCATGTTTTGTTTTGTTCCCCCAAGTTATACCTGACTATTAAATTTCAAAAGTTCAAAAAGTGTCCACGAGGGCATTTGGTCTAGTGGTATGATTCTCGCTTTGGGTGCGAGAGGTCCCGAGTCCGATTCTCGGAATGCCCCTATCTATCCTTCTTCTTTTTCTTATGTTTTCAACTTCTTCAACCTCTTGAAGCAATTATTCATTGTTCGATTGTCGGAACACACCTTTCTTTTGTTTTGTTTAAGGGGAGGTCGGGCGCCGGCCACATTGCGAAGAAGTTGCGGTGGACCTTTCAAACTATGCATGATACACCTTGTTATATTAGATGAAAAATGATTAGGGGAATCTTTTGAAATGGAACTCTTCATGAACTTTTTGTCATCTCATAATTTAACAATTTAACGTTAATTTTTGTATTAACATTATAAAACGTTGTGCAAACAATATGAGGTGGCAGAAAATCCATAAAAAATCTCACTTTTGAGAGTCTCCTTTGCATTTCGCATATTAGATTATAACATGTTGATCAATGATTATACCACGATTTTAGCTTAATTATATTTGATAAAAGTAGCATTAGTTAATTGGTCTTTTGGCCTACGTACGTAGTTTGGAGAATTATGAAGAGGAAAGGTTTGCAAAGTTTCCATCGAGATTGGACGGGTAGTAGTAGTGGTCCTAGTGGGTCTCATTCATTGCCAAAAACAATATGGTTCACCTTATTTATTTCGTTATCTCAATCATACACACTTATTTTATATGAACATATATATCAACTAATATTGATTTGAATACTATGGTCTAGTTGGGTTAACAACCCTTATTTAGGGATTTGTTTCCTTAATTCTATTGCAAGATTGAATGTTAATTTGCTTTGGATGTGTAAATTTCACGAATTTCGATATTTCTACGTGGATAAGTACATAAGGTAATTAAATTGTAATTTGTTCTTACCATATCTTAAATATTACTATGGACGTAGACCATTTACAGGTAGATGTTTCTATGTCACAATCCCAACCACATTTTTGCTGCTACGAATAATGATGAAAATATTGCCTTAATTATATCAAACAGTTATCAACAATCCATTGAATCCATAGGCACTTTGCAAACTTGGCAAACTAACCGCACCGAGGTAGACCATTCGGAAGATTCTTAAGAATATACCCTCCTCAATGCGCTCGCTCATCATCATCTTCCATCACACTCTTTTGTTTGAGCTTCATTATCCGGCGTTTGATTCAATTCCTGACGTTGAAAAATCACAAGATAGTGGTTAGGAGAATGTTAAAATACATTTATGTATTGTCCTGACTTCTGAAATATGAACTGTTATGACGAAGTCACCAGCTGATCCTTTATAATAACAAAAAGATTATACAAGAAAATTTTCAGCTTGCCGTACATCAAGTGTCATAATACAATTGGTTGAAATTTTTTTATCAATGTTTTTTTTTTTATCAAGAGTCTAACCAATTATAATACATTTCGTGTACCAAATCATATTCTCGGCAAAAATTCTCTCACATTTTACATACTCTAATCCAGAAATCGGTCGCCCCGCCTCGCTATATAATCAAGAGAAACAGAAACGCTACTTTGCACTTTGCACTTTGCAGCAACGCTTTATCATCGTTATCCCTCTCAAAACTCAAAGCAAAAGCGACCCTATCCATCCCCTCTTACTTTTTCACACTTTCGGATTTCCGTTTCCAGAACATATTCTGCTTAATTTTCGCAAATTCCACTATATAATTAATAAATACAACTACACTCTCTATAGTCAATCGAGAGAGTTAAAAATTTATAAAAAATGAATTATTTTTCTTCCCCTTCTATACCAACACTCTCTCTGTCAGACCAGCAACACCTCCTTGAGAAACTTCAAGTGTTTAACATCCAAGGCCGGGACAAACATGGTCGAAACGTTCTTCGCATCGTCGGAAAGTTCTTTCCAGGTAATTATTCGATAGAATCCAAATGCCTTTTTATTTTAGCGCGCTCCTTAGTTACAAGTTTGACGCTACCATACTCATGATAAAATATTTGTTGCTTAATTAAGACGTTATTACTTGGTTACGCTGAATTTATTTTGGTTATGTTAAATGTTCATGATCAGCTCGAAGCGTGACGAACGAGGCTGTGAACAAGTACTTGGAGGAGAAAATATTCCCAAAGTTAGGGGAAACGGCTTTCTTCTCGGTGGTGTACGTGCACACAGATGTGAATCGCGGTGACAACTTTCCCGGAATTTCAACCCTCCGATCCATCTACGAGGCAATTCCGACCGCCGTCAAGGATCGGCTTCAAGCTGTTTACTTTCTCCACCCGGGATTGCAGGCCAAGCTCTTCCTCGCCACCTTTGGTCGTCTCCTTTTCACCGGAGGGTACGTTACGTAACACTAATTAACAAACATCGATGCACATTTAATTAAGATGGTAATTAACACAATCAAATATTAACTAACAGTTTTAGCAAACGTTGACCCATGACGCACGTTAGTGAATGGTAATGGTGATGTTTATTGGTGGACCTGCAGGTTGTACAAGAAGCTAAAATATGTGCAACGGCTGGAGTTTCTATGGAACCAGGTGCGGAGGAATGAGGTGGAGGTTCCGGAGTTTGTGCACGATTATGATGAGGAGCTGGAGTACCGTCCGATCATGGACTATGGATTAGAGAGTGATCACCCCAGAGTCTACGAAGCTTCCTCTTTTGCGTCTTCTACGACGTCGTCTATGCTGGATTGGCCTGCCGTTTCCATGTACTCCATGCGTTGTATTGCCTAGCTAGGCTGCACCTAAGTTGGAGGATATCAGTTTGTTTTAGGTTGTTCCTAGTAACTTCAAATTGTACAAAAATTTCAAGTCCGAAAAGAATCGGTTTGATTTCTGTTTCGTACTTGGTTCTGTTAGAATATGAGTAAGAAACTGAATATTATAGCTGGTTGTAGTGTTTCAATTGACATAGAAAAGTCTTGCTATAAAGCTTAAAACTAATATGATTTGGATTCATAGTTGGTATCCTATGGTGTTTCTAATAGGAGAATTATTAGGATTACTCTATTATAAATAGCGGTCACTGCTCTTACAAAACATACTCTCAATATTGAACTAAGACATATTGTTAGTTTGAGTACTTTTGGTTTTGCAAGAGAGGAGAAGGTGCACTGTTTAGAAGTCTGCTTTAGCTTCTTCTTCTACTACGTTTACGGGTTAGTTTGTCATTGTGTTTATCGAATTGTGATTTTAATACTTAAATAAATTTGTGGTTCATGAGCTTAATCTCTTAACTTATATTTTTTATAAGTTTAATCTTACAGGTTCCTCAGTAAAGAATGTCTGGGCCGTTTACAAACATATCAGAAATGGCATTAGGCTCTCCAGTTTGGCCATACGCAGCATGAATCTCAGTCGAAAATTTGATAGGTAGGCATAGTTCTCAGTTGTAAGAAACACTTGTGCACCGATGCGTTTTTGTTAGAAATATTTTTACTACAATTTTGTTCCAAGCCCTTCAGATGCAGGTGCGTATCCAGGAAACGATTCAACGAAACCAAACGAAGTTGTAAGTATTTCTGTCAAAGAGAATCGAAATTGTACCCTCCCTATATATCGATGGTTTCTTAATTTTAACTCAATTTGAGTAATGATCCATCAATTACAAATTCATTACCATTTATCCCTCAACTCATCAAAACGTGCAACTATAGTTCCTCAATAAAAAATATATTACCATTGGTCCCTCAACTTTAATTCAACTAGAGAAATGGTCCCTCAACTTTAACCAAATTAGAGTAATGGTTCCTCAATTTTAACACAATTTGAGTAATGGTCCCTCAACTTTAACTCAATTATAGCAATGATCCTTTCAACATAACTCATTTTGACAAAATTCTGACGAAATTAACGAGAATGACCATAGCTACACGTTTTGATGAGTTGAGGGACTCCAATTGTAGCAATGGTCCTTCCAACATAACTCATTTTGACAAAATTCGGATAAAGTTGACGAAAATGACCATAACTAAACACTTTGATGAGTTGAGGGATCATGGTAATGGATTTTTAATTGAGAGACCATTGCTCCAAATTGATTAAAGTTGAGTGACCATTATTACAACTTACTCATAAGTTTAAAAGGTTTTGTCTTCGTTACTAAAAAGACCGGCCCCGAAAGGCCACTTGCAATAGCTAAGGACAAGAGCAAAAAATCACCATTAATTCATAGACCAATTGCCAAATAATTTCAGCAAAATTTGAGAATCCCTGTTTCTACAAAACGAAAACAAATCACCACCACAATGTTTCATCTGCAATTGACAAATTGTACATCAGTCCATCTGAGACGAGGAGAATCTGCCGTGTAACCGGATCATATCCCCTCTGCACACAACGCTCTTAGCGTTAGCGCGACACAAAGATACACATCCGGTGACGTATGAGAGTTTCTCCGATGGCACATTTTGTTTAAATCATCTAAACACCACTCGGGCCAACGTTAACCAATCTCATCACCCTATCACCTAAACCATCCAACACCATAACTCACCTCCCTTGCACACCAAGATACTAGAGAGATTGATACAAAAGGGCAGTATCTGTGTTATTAAACATTGATATATATATGGATTACTGCAGAGTGTCAATTATTACATAGAATGTATAAACAAATGCACGAAACGGAAAACATAGAAATAATTATATACAAACCATTGTTTAACATTACAATTAACACCGGATAATTGCGATTACTTACCATTCAATTGAAATGATGATCCTGCCTTCACTGCATCAGCATGGATTTGGAGTGACCCAAAGAGGCAGAGAGCCGGCAGGCCAATGCACCTCATAATTTGAATTCCTTGGATAAGGGGGCAACTCTTGAATTGTTCCATCCCACAATTTGAAAATGCCCGAATCATATCCCCAGACTCCGCTCTCATTGTTTGATTCCGAATAATCGTCTGTGAAATAAACGCAGTTTCCAAGACTTCCCGGAAAATCAGACGCCGACAATGAAAACGATGAGTTTTCGCCGATAAACACCATCCTATCACCCAAGTTCTCAACCTTGTCCCACCTCTCCCCCAACCAATTCATCCTGAAAACATCAAATTTCGCTGTCCTGTAATTCACATTTGCATTGTCCACCAGAAAACCATAATCAATCTCCAAATACCGACTCACCAACAACAAATCATCCCCTGAACTCACCAAATATCGCATGTCGGCATCCTCTAGTCTCGGCGTTCGGATTAACCTGACCCTAGGCGGAGACGGACCATTAACATCGCACTCCGCCACGGTGCCCTTCTTGTCGACGGCGTAAAACAAACCGTCGGCAGATACGACATCCTCGGAATACGACTGTGCGCCGTCGATAAAAGTCCAGGTCTGGTCTCCGTCCCTGCAAAACGCCAAGTCGCCGGTTTGATTGACAATCGCTACGGCGGTGAAGGTGAAGCCCCTGGCTTCCAGAGGACTCGAAGAAAGGACGACCTTTTTCAGAAACGAATCGCGCATTTGGGTCAGGCTGCGCGTGTAGACGTCACCAGACGGGGATACGAGGGCGTATTCTCGGCCAACATCGGAGTAATCAAATCGAACAACGTTGGGGAAGGTGGAGAGCGGAGGGAGGTGGCGCTTGGCGCGCGTGAGGGGGTTAACGAGGAGGACGGAAGGGGTTTCGTCGAGGATGACGAGCCATCCGTGGGAGGAGCCGCAGCGGCGCTTACGGTGAGAAGCTTCTGGAAGGTGGAGGAAGTGGACTCTGCTGTTAGAGAGGTTGAAGAAGGCGCGGTGGGATTGGTTGGGCTGGGATTGGGGGAGCATCAGCCAGGGGAGCTGGGGAGGGAGGTGGTGCGGGGTTTTGGGGACGGAGGCTCGCCAGCTGTGACACACCACCCGGAATCGGAGGTAGTCGGCGTAGATTGTGAGCTTTTTGGAGATTGATTCGGCGAGCTCCGGTGGTAGTTGGGTCCAATCCACCTCCATTCTCGCGGGTAGACACGAAGGACCCCACCGCCCCCCGCCACAGAGGTTTGGCTTTCCTTCTCACTTTAACAATATTCGCTCAATTCAATTCAATTCAACTTTACATAAATAATAAATAAATAAATAATTCCACCACTCTTTGAGTTGACATTGGACCATTGGGAAGGTCGCTCGATTTGGAATTTGGAAATGAAACTGGGCCGTTAAGCCAAGGCCCATAATGTTCAAGGGCTCACGTGCTGACGAAAATTCTCACAAGTTGGAGTGAAGGACCAATGTTTCTCATTTTGCCAAATTCAAGTACCGATGTCAATGGACTGTAAGTTCAGGATCCAAAGGTGCATTTTTTGTTTTCCTTATTTATCTCCATCTTCTTTCATTTTATATAAGTTTATATTTATGAAAACTAATGAAAAGGTCTTCAAATATTTACATTTTAATAAAAAATCATCCACTAACTTTATTTAATGATAAGGACAAAAGAATAAAATTATCAAAAATCCATAAAGAACCCAACTTGCGCTGGGCTCTTTAAGATTCATATGTTGATATGTATATTGTACATTAGTCATGATTCATACTTTATGGGATTGGTAGGTTTTGCTCCACTCATAAGTTGAGGCTTGAAGTCTACGTAAGCATTCAAAGTTCGTGATATAACGAGTTGCGCGTATCCCCCCATATAAATTGATACCACAAATCCTTCATCCAAACATCGCAGAAACAAGAGAGAGAGAGAGAGAGAGAGAGAGAGAGAGAGAGAGAGAGAATGGATGCATTACCAACACCAGCCGACTTCAAACTTGACGGCATTTGCTGGAATTTGTTGTCAGGGCTGGGGTTCGTATGCGCAAAAGTTGCAAAGGTTGAAACCCTTGAGTTTCAACGTAAAATTAGCATCACATAGTGCAACATAGTGAGATTAAAACCCATAAATTCAAAAGTAGGTAGAGCCGTCACTTGGGTTTGAGTTTGAGACCTTCAAGCTCTTGGGCATTAATGGTGCCGACGTCCACATTGCACCGATCCCACATGTAAGACCACCATTGTGATCTTTGCATCCCAGAGACTTCAAATATACTAAGTTTGGGGTTGATTTGTGAAGGTAAGTGGGAGAGAGAGCTTTCTTCTCTAGGTGCTAGAGAGATTGAGTTCGAGAGAGGAGAGAATAATGTAGTGCCGTTAAATTTTATAAACAGTGTATTAAGTTTCATAAACAGTGTATTAAGTTTTCATAAATAGTGTCATAAATTTTCATAAATAGTGCAGTAAGTTTCATAAACATTATATAAGTTTCATAAATAGTGTGAGGACGCGTGGGTCTGCGCGTCAGTTTTTTTTAAATTTTTTTTAAAATATTAAAATTATGTCATTTTCATTAAAATTTAGGTTTTTTTGTCTTTTTATTAAAATTTAAGGATTTTTCATTAAAATTTAAGTCTTTTTTATTAAATAAAATTATAGCATGATTTTTATTAAAATAAACTTAATCCAAACCCTTTTCATGAAAGTTCCTTTTATATTTACACAAAAAATGTAAATAGAAAATAAAGGGATTAACACAGAATATGTAAAGTCATCCCCCTCTTCTATGTATTTTCCCGCTTATGAAGATAACCCACCATGATAAGAAAGTGTGTATGGTCACAAAGTCAAACATTAGCGGGGTAATTGGCTGCCGACAATTTCAAAAACGTCATGTATATTTTTATGTGTATTTATTTAACTGTATAAACCGTCAAGGCAAACTAAATTATAACATTTTTTTCCTATTTCTTCTTCTATTTTTTTCTATCATTCTTGTTCTCATTTTCTCTCTTCTTGTATGCAATCTATTGTACCACCAAATCTCAATGAAATGCTTCAGTTGACAAACCTCGTCACTATTACTCTACTGTTTCCGATAACAACTATCGACAAATCTCTACATCTCGTAAGAGTCATTGGCATAATATATTATTTGAATAATATACCCGTACCTCGTTTCAACGGTTCATGTTGCAGCACGTCAATTTCTTAACCCGGCAGAGTACAGGAATGACGAAATCGTGAATGATTTATCACCGTCCAAGTCCAACTCATCATTTTCTTAACGTGCCCAATTGCAACAGCACAACAATTGCCCAACAGCACAAAAGCCAAACATCCGATCCCGCCATTCACAACGCACCTTCCCTCCATTTCCATCTCTCTGGTTTTCCACCTTTCCAAATTCCAACTCCCTTCTGCCATCGCCTTTCGATATCGAATCCTTTTTCTTCCTTTTACAGCAGAATATCTATATTCTCTCGTCACCTTTTCAACTTCAACTTGTATCGTGCTTCCGCGTGATTCGAATTCGGTGGTCTCCCTCGAATTTTCAGCTTTTTCTGTCCTATTTATGCTGCCCAACGGCGCAACCCCAAACCCACAACCGCAATCGCATTCGCAGCCAGCCATAGAGCCTTCGGTACGTATCTATTTTCTCCCATGCGAATTTTGCAGTTGTAATTCCGATTGCTTCTGAAGCCCTGCACTTATTCATGTACTTTTGCTTGCATTCGTGTTTGATTTCGTTAATTTTAACCTGTACGACTTTTTTCTTGCGGAATATGAGACGAAACAGATGAACGTTTATCATCACCAAGATTTCATTGTCTTCTCCTCCATTTTGTGTCATATTGCCAGTGTTTTGGTGCACCCATGTCGTTCATCCATGTAGGATAACTGCCCGTGCCTTACCTGCAATCCGGGGCCGAGTTGGGAAACTACATCCTGAGTCAAATGGGTTACGGAAGTAATGTATGCATGCCTTCTCAATCTCTCACTCATTCACACACACACACACTCGCACTCGCAAGATTGGAGGACTTCTTTTCTCTAACTTTCCATTTTGATGAAATGCAGGATTCACGAGAAAACGCGCAGCAGACTGATATTGGTATGCTTTTGCTTTCGCCCGCCGATGCTTTCCATTAATTTTCTCTTTGATTAAAGGGGATAAGGGATTCAAATAGGCCGCATGAAAACGCAGATCTTACTTTGTCTTGTGAATTTGGAAATTTCAATCATGAACATTGAGAATTTAACTGTACCTGTTGAATAAGCATAGATTAGGCTCTCTGGTTTATCTTGTGTTCATACTAATGTGATACTTTGCTGGCGTTTGAAAGTTTGGTTCGTGGAGAACATTTTGTATATCCTCCTTTTCTTGACACTAAAGAATGCTTTTGAATTCATATGCAGGTGCAGCGGTGCGCAATGGAAGAGAAATCCTTTTGCAGGTAAATTTTACACTTTCCACATAATATTAAGATATGTTCAACATCTTGTTGGAGCCATTTTATACATAAAATATATAGTCCTTATGGAATATGGTAATCCTGTTATTTGAAGTGATTAAACTGCGGTCTTCTGGATTGTTGGAGAAGTAAAATGGTCGCTGCTGTATGATGCAAACGTTTTTTTTAACTTGATATTGTAATGATGGTAAATTGTTTTGGTTGCATTAAAGCTATGATAGCTCTCATTTGACCGAACTATATCTACAGGCCTTCAATTGGGAGTCTCATAAACATGATTGGTGGAGAAATTTAGAAACTAAAGTTCCGGATATAGGAAGATCTGGTTTTACGTCAGCATGGTTGCCGCCTGCAACTCATTCCTTTGCACCGGAAGGTTGGATGCACAAAATTTCTAGGCTGTTTTCTTATTCTCTCTGCATATAAATGATTGGATCACCATGTTTGTTTTCTTTTTCTCTTATTATAGGTTACCTTCCGCAGGACATATATTCTCTCAATTCTAAATATGGATCTGAGAACTTATTAAAATCTTTACTTCATAAAATGAAGCAACATAAAGTTAGAGCAATGGCTGACATAGTTATCAATCATCGTGTTGGGACTACTAGAGGGCATGGTGGAAAGTACAACCGCTATGATGGAATTTCGTTGTCATGGGATGAACGTGCTGTCACATCTTGTACCGGTGGACTGGTAATGAAATCTGTCACTGCTTGAATGACTCTGCATGATTCATGATGCAATGTCTGTTGAGCTCACTGAATTTCTCTGTATTTTATATATCAGGGTAATCCAAGCACTGGGGACAATTTCCATGGGGTTCCGAATATTGATCATAGCCAACTTTTTGTTCGAAAAGATATTACAGGATGGATGCAGTGGCTACGTAATAATGTTGGTTTTCAGGATTTCCGATTTGATTTTGCAAGGGGGTAAGACTTATACTTGCATAAAATTGAGTTTCGTTTTTAACTGGGTTTATTCACCGCGTGCGTTTTTCCATGTCTTTGATTTCATTTGGCCTTTACGTGTTTTCAATGTTACAATAGTTATTCGGCAAAATATGTGAAAGAATACATTGAAGGAGCAAAACCAATTTTTTCTGTTGGGGAGTATTGGGATTCTTGCAACTACAACGGTCATGGCCTGGATTACAACCAAGGTATTGGATTATATGGTTTTGAGATGTGCAGGGTATTGGACTATATTAGCCTATAAGAAATTAACAAGTTTAACACTGCATACTACCGTATAAAGGGTAGCTTAGCCCCGTTGATAGCATTCCTTTTTGCCCTTTCATTTGATGTGTATTGTAATTTGCTGTCTTAATTGGGTACAGGGATCAAATCTATTTCTACTGAGGATTTAGCATTGAGTTGACTGCTTGATCTTTATGATGATTGATAATGTTACGCAGATAGCCACAGACAGCGGATAGTAAATTGGATCAATGGCACAGGACAGCTATCAACTGCGTTTGACTTTACAACCAAGGGAATTCTTCAGGTAAATTCCATTTGCAAACAGATTGGCATATCCAACCGCAGCCCAACCCTTCGCACACACATACACAACAGTCCACTAAGATGGACATCTACAATAATAATGAGTCCCGGTCATTAGATCAATTGAGTGGTTAACCTTTTTATTATATATAAGAAAAGAAATCATGTAGCAATCTTCACCAAAGTATCTCTTCGTCTATGAATGCTAGTTCTCCTCACAAATACGTCCAGTCTGCTGTATCCGTTGTACATGCCACCTTTTTTTTCCAGATTGTAATAACGTCCGTACTCATCAAAATATTTATTAATCAATGAGTACCATTTCCTTTCCTTTTTCTTCTGGTTGCCACCTACCCCTCCTATTTTCTTGCTTAGACTTTGGACATTTATACATGCATTCTATGCAGGAAGCGGTTAAAGGACAATTGTGGCGCCTGCGTGACCCCCAAGGGAAGCCACCAGGTGTAGTTGGATGGTGGCCTTCTCGATCTGTCACCTTCCTAGATAACCATGATACAGGCTCAACCCAGGTACTGTTACTATTCTGTTGTGCTGGAGTAAATATCATTGGGAGCTTAGGCTACAATCTTTTGGGCTGAACAAGTCAAGTTTGGGCCTAAACAACCCTGATTAATACTCTCTGCATACAACTACATTTTCTCTGCGTACAAGTTACTGTGGTACCTATCTTTTCAGAGGTTGGCTGGTTCCATAGTGAAAGTAAGAAATCCACTCACATTATAATCATTTTGTCTCGCAGGCTCATTGGCCCTTCCCTACAAATCATATTATGGAGGTACGGAAACTTGTTTATTAAGTTCAAATGCTTTGCATTTAGATGGAAAGTCCAGCTCCTGTCATTGATGTTATTACTGCTGGCAGCTGCTGTATTCTAATTGATATGAGAATAATTCTTCAAACCCACCTAAAAATTGGAGTGCAAGTTCTCTAACTTCCAAGTCCATGCTTTCCGCAGGGTTACACATACATACTCACACACCCAGGAATACCAACAGTTTTCTACGATCATTTCTACGATTGG
This sequence comes from Malus domestica, assembly GCF_042453785.1. NCBI lineage: Eukaryota > Viridiplantae > Streptophyta > Magnoliopsida > Rosales > Rosaceae > Malus > Malus domestica. The sequence goes on along the minus strand of NC_091668.1, from coordinate 495,640 downwards.
GGTGATTCCATTCATGATCAGATTGTGAAACTGGTATGCAGTATAGGCAGTTCCCTTTTCCGACTTGATGTCTTTTGAACAAAAGTTTCTCATTTGTTAGCATTGGCACTTGTCTGCAGATTGACATCAGGAAGCGTCAAGACATTCACAGCCGATCATCTATAACGATCCTAGAGGCCCAACCGAATCTCTACTCTGCTATGATAGGGGAGAAAGTGTGCATGAAAATTGGGGATGGTTCATGGTGCCCGGCCGGTAGGGAGTGGACACTGGCAACCTGTGGTCATAGATATGCTGTTTGGAACAAGTAGCTTAGAAATATTATAGATATAGCTTTTATATATTTATGCCCACGCACTATGGTTGTTAATATGTATTTATATCAATAAGACTTACACCAAATAGGATGATAATCGACGTCTCATCCTCCACCCCATATGCATTGATAAAGGAGGACCTACATGAAACGGAGACACTAAAAGGACGAGCTGACGTTTGTATTGTACGGAAGGTTTTTGCACTAGGAATCGTTGTAGTAACTTACAAGTATGGAACTGAGACTTCATGTTGTATCATTAGACCATTTCTAGTGCCCTAAAATAATGTGTTGCTTTATTGAGTAATGTCATATTGAGTGGTCCTTTATGCAAAGTCTGTCTGACCCCTCACATTGCGAGGGAGACTTAAATGAAATGGGAATGCTAAGATAATAGTGTTAGAAACCAATTGCACGTCATTATATGTTTTGATTTTTCCATGTAGTCGTATAATTGGTTTTAAACTACACTAACTATCTTGACGTCTCAATTTTGTGCAAGTTTTCCCACGTTAGATTATTTGATTGATCTTCAAATAGCAATTGTATATAATCCTGCGCATCAAACGACAATGATAAGAAGAGTAAAACAGTAGGAATGTAGAAGAGAAAAAAAGGGTTGGAGATGGTGAGGGGACCGAAAGAAACAGCAACTTGAGATATGTCCAGTTGACCAAAGTCAATTTTATCATAAAGACAAGAAAAAGGGGTGTGTGTGTGTGTTCCAGGTGACTTGTATTATCACCTCTGAATAGCACGAGCCTTAAAAGTAATCATCGAAGATTGTAGTAAAAAGAAGAGAAAGCTTTGGTCCCGTAAGAGGATATATGATTTCCCCCCGCCCATATGGACACAAATATATAATGCAATGATACAATTATTCACCACCAAATATAATAATAAATAAGTATGCATCAATATGCAAGACACTGATATCACAATTATAAATCACGACGACCAAATACTATAGGCGAATTGTAATACTGGTATCAAATTTCTAACATGCTAAAATTAGGCTAAATTTATTGTGTTACCAACTTGATTATTTGTATTTTCATTCTAGTTTTATATAATGATGTCTACGTATACATACAATCATGCATACAATTACTGAATGATTCTTCAACGATGAGCTAAAGTGATCTATGTACATACATGTGTGTGTGTGTGTATATATCACTTTCTTTGGGTTAAATACTCACTTGTTTGTATTGAATGACACATTTTGAACATTTCAATTAAGTATTTGTAAGGGGTTTTGTTACTCAACGAGTGGTTAAGATAGAATATTCATGCATTCAAAGTTTAGAGTTTGAATTAAACAAGTTGAGGATTAATGGGTTGACAGAGATGTGGGAGATCATCCCGTCTAAAATAAAAGCATAGATTTCAACGTCATTTGTCTGCGGGCAGTACTTATACAGGTTCATGAGGAGTTTTAGTTTATTAATTAAAAACCTTTCTTCTTTTTCGAAACTTTATTGTTAACTGTGGCAATGGTTAGTGATGCTGGTTGTTCTCGTTCCAGTGCTTTCCTTGAACAGATGCAGGGATTAAACGTGCTTTCATCAATCATGAAAACGAATAATATATGTGTGTGTGTGTGTGTGTGAAGTGAATCTGCAGATTTCCTTTTCATCACTTGCAGCCTTGCAGAGTGAGTGAAAAGTGTTCACATTCTTATTCTCTGCCAAAACATGGCTATTTTCCTTTTCTTTTCACATTTTCTTCTACGTATGCAGAAGGTAGAAAATTACCACAGGCAACAGTTACCCTGGAGTTAAGGTCAACGGAAGAAAGATTACTCTTTGAATAAAATGAAGGAATATTGACTGAGCTCGTGATGTAACCCGCATGTGAGTGTGGTACGCAGGTAAAGCGATGAGGGGCATTATATAGAGCCAACAAACGATTGTGGCCACCGGCCCACCACACAGCAGAAAGCGATCCCGCTCCACTCCACAAAACACTAATTACTCAATTTTGCATGGCGTTTATTCAAAATAAATTAGGTATGTAGGGAGGCTCGCGTTCATCAATTCTTTTCCTTTGCCGTTTTTGATTCTGACTAGTTGAAAGTAGTCCATCCCCCTCGTTTATTCCCCGTTATAGAAATGTGTTATTCTCTCCCCTCCCTCACCTATTCTCACAGTTGTGTTATTCTCGCCCCCCTTTTTCCCTCCCTTCCCTCCTCTCCTCTCACAGTTGTGTTATTCTCGCCCCACCCTTTTTCCCTCCCCTCCCCTCCCCCCTCTCCTCTCACAGTTTTTTTTTTTCTTCCCTCTCTACAAAGATCAAAAAACAAAATTTCTTCTTCCCTCTCTTCAAAGATCAAAAAACAAAATAAAATCTTAACCGTTTAAGCAGGATGAAAGAGAGAGATGGGAAAAATCCTTGTCCCATCCAAAGAAGGGTGTTGGGTGATGTTTCTGATCTGCGTTATTTATTGGCATCGTCAGTGGTTTGATCATATCCTACGTTGCTGTTTAGGTATTATGGAAAATAGGTACAGGCCTTGGGTGAGAAGAGTGGAAGATAGCAGAGACTTGGACTATATAGAAAGGTATTCGTATTCTTCTTCCTTCTCTTGACTTAAGTGAGTGGTAGGGCTGCCGTGGCCTTATCAGTCATGATATTAAAAGACGTTGGTCCACCACAAAACCATAATTAAAACACAAATTACTGACACTAAACACAATGGTGGCAGGCATGCATGCATGCCATGCCATAATCAGTGATATATTACCCCCTTGTATTGGTATTAATTAATCTCATATATAATCAGCATCATTACACATTCAGAAAAAAATAAAAAATAAAAGAAAAGAAAACAGGAGTCACTGATGATAGGATAACAACATTAATGTCAAAAGTTCAAGCTCCATCGGTAAACTTGAGGAAGCCTTAGCCATCATTTTTGGTCTGACAGCGTTCTAATATTTCTTGTTCATCTCGAATACTATAATCAGCATCATTACACATTCAGAAAAAAATAAAAAATAAAAGAAAAGAAAACAGGAGTCACTGATGATAGGATAACAACATTAATGTCAAAGTTCAAGATCCATCGGTAAACTTGAGGAAACCTTAGCCATCATTTTTGGTCTGACAACGTTCTAATATTTCTTGTTCATCTCGAATACTAACTGTGTTTCGAGTCTTTGATCTCCCTCGTCAAATGCTACCTGTGTTTAGAGAGCTTCCTGCTTCATTCGCTACTTCCTGCAAATCTGGGTTTATATATAAGGTGTATATGGCTCCCCCTCCTCCACCTCGTTGCTAGCAGCTCCTACGATATGATCTCTTAGGTGTTGCTAACCCTAGCTGGGTTAATTAAGTTGGTTCTTGTTTGGGCCTCTATGTCGCGCTCCCTTGTAAAAAAACCCAAAAATAAACAGAAAATAGACCCAGAAAACCCTAACAATAGATAGATCAGAATAATTGAACAGTTCATGCAAACAATTATTTTTTTTTTACAAGTAGTACCAAATATTTGGAGAGCAAAATCGAATCCCTTAGTTATGAGGTTAGAAACTAAAGATTTCAGAAATTGGGTATATATATAATATATCTACATAAGTAAGCAAAAACCATATGGAAACCAGGATTCCATTAGCGCTACTTCCCAATCATCAGCAGTCGTGGTACTAATCAATTATTAAAAAGAAAATTAGCCAAAATGAGTTGATGAAATTGATCAAACAGAAACAAATTGCAAGAGTTCACTGGTGATGATTGCACTGTTTAAGAGGTGCTCAACTGGCAATATAATTGTTGGACCCAGCAAATTAACAGACCAATAAATTATGGAACCAAAAAAAAAATCATCTGATCTGTAAAAAACAGAAAAATCTAATAAACTGGAGAATGATCAGGATGAGCGGCAGCATCAGAAACTGAGGCCGTTGCAGACGAAGAATTCTTACCCTATTGTCACGAGGAAGATGAAGTACTGCGTAAAGATACATCTATGTCGTCACGGGGGTTTTACAAAGAGAAGCCAACAGAGCTCTGTTGGCAGTATGCCCACCTCCATCCATTGAGCCACAGACACACAGAGAGAGGGGGGAGGTGGACAGAATGCCAAAGAACTCTGTAAGAAACTCTTTGCAAAACCCACGTGATCATCCAAGTTTGCAGAACTAGCAAAGAGACCCACGCAGACGATTCTTCTAACACAGAAAGATATGGACAGCTATAACGTAGATGTATATATGGAGTGGATGAGGAATTAGGGTTAGGAGGGGACAGATGGGTTCTATTTATTTTGTTAAGTACTCACAATAAATGGATGGAGGGTTGTGGGTGTAATTAATTAATTGAGAGCTAGGTTTCAGTACTCTTTCAGAGAGAGAGGAGAGAGAGGAGAGAGAGAGAGAAAGAAGGGGGGGGGGGTTGGTGGGGGAGGCTAGGTTAAAAAAAGAAAATGAAAAGAAAAGACAGCAGAGAAGATATTTGATGAGATTGGACGGATAGTTGCAATCCTACTCGTAGAGAGAGGCTACAGGAGGCATATTTTACATTTACAAGGATGGATGTATGGATACCAAACGAACAAACCCTATCATCGTCATCATACTTATTCTTCTTCTTCCCCTTTTTCCCCTCCCTCGGTTCTGATGAAAGCCTCCCTTCACTCTTTTTCTTGCCTTCCTCCCTGTCCTCACTCACCCCCAATTAAATCCCCTTTTCACCCCTCCATCCCATCCCATACCATCCCCCCTCGTTTCTGATGCCCAACACAACAAATTCAATAAGATACTTGGATACGTCACCTCTCTCTCTTTCTCTCTCTAGTCTTTAAGAAAAATCACTAAAAAGAAAAGGATTGTGTTTCTCGGAAATCTTCCCTTACATTTTTCACGGTTCTTGGAAAGGGCAAAGGATCCTCGGCGGATCATTTTGCTAAGGATTATAGGGATTTTGTAATCGTGTTCATTTATTGTACATCATACAGTTAATTTTTATTAGATAATATTTATATTTGAATTTTAAATTTTAAATAATTTTTTATCATACAATGTACAATAAATCAACACGATTACAGAATCTCTAGAATCCTCAGGAAAATGATCCTACGAGGATCCTTTTCCCTTGGAAAGGGCCATCTTAGGCCATTCACTTGACAAAATGCATATATATATATATATTATATATATATATATATATATTTCTAAAAATACTACTCTTATTATATATTTGTACCATTAATTGTATCATCTCTCTAATAAAGATAATGAGTACACAAAACATGGGAGTTACATCTTTATTAGATATAGCATTACAATTTGTACCATCATTTGTACCATATTTCTAATAGAAGTAACATTACAATTTTCTTTTTCTTTACGAGAGAATAGAGATGAAAAAATAGGATTCTACGACGATTATATGATATAATTTCTTGGGAAATAAACAAAAATGATCAATTTTCTTAATCTTCGGACTAAAATAGAATTTTTTTTTCAGATATGCACACACGACATACACAACAATAGGATATAAATAAGATTTTCTTAAGAACTTAAAATTACCAAATTGCCCTTCCATATAAATGGGTTACCTAGAAATTCCAACCTTTATTTCTCATTTTGTAGAGAGATAAACAGAGAGGAGAGGGAGAGAGAAAATCTCTCTATTCCAATTACAGCTCAAAGAACCCTAACCCACTCATCTTCTTCATCCAAGAGCTCTATCTCCACCCAAATAATCGACCTCATAACTCCCAAATCCACAAATTTGAGTTTGCAAAATTCGTTTGATTTTGATTCGAAGCCTCTAGTTAGCATCGAGCACTTTGAATTCGAGCAAAAGCCTCAAATTCTGAAGCAAACAGATCTGAAACCCGCCACCCCAACCTTATCCAGTTTGTGAGCTCGGACCAGGCAATCGTGAGGCCGATTGCAGTTCAGAAAGTGATTTCAAACGAATAGGAGAATAAGCACTACCGTGGAGTCCAACAAAGGCCGTGGGACAAATATGCAGCGGATATCCGGGACCCGATACACAGAGTCTCCTAGGTGTGTCCGGGGACCTTCGACATGGTAAGAGGTAGCAAGGGCTTACGATCGAGTGGCATTCAAGCTCCGCGGCACCAAAGCGATCCATAACTTGATTTAATTTATGGGATTCAACTTATATGAAGAATCAAAGATTCATTCATTTGAATTTGGTACCAAATTTGATTGGGTTCAAATATTTCAAGGATTTGAAAATTGCAGTTTGAATGGGCATGAAAGAACCCAATTGAATCAAAGGGAATTATTTTGCGAACTTGTTCTCTTCTTCATATTTGCAGGGTCTGCCTTTGAATCAAAGGAAAAGGTAGAAAAAATACGCACTTATACATTGTATGTACATGACATGCTCACATATTTGAGTTTAACCAAAAAACTCAGAGCTCACAGCTCTCTCTTCGAATATTGCTAACTATTATATGATAATAAATCACATAAGGACTATGTATCCTTGTTATCTTCAACGCCTACCATGTCTACGTTAGTATGAAGAGTATCAAATATGTAAATACGCACCATATACATTATATGCACACCACATGTACATTACATGTACAGTACATGCACATGATATGCACAGAACTGGAGATCGAGCAACGAGTTGCTTTTCGCATTAATAAGAAACTTTAACGGCAACCTATTGCAATAGTGGATACAATTAAAACATAATTGTTACGTATATAAGGTTACAGTGATAGTTTGTAATGTCTTGTTACGTATATCAACCACCGCCTAACCGTGCTTGTGGAAAACATGATACTCGTTGTCGTTATTTCATAGACATGCATGACCCTTAACGTGCTCTAAGCTTTTTCTTAATTTTGTTTTTCGTCGAGACCAACTAGGTTGTGATTATACTCACTAAATTCCGGGGCACAACATACATGCATAACTAGTGAACATTCTCACTTCTCATATTAAGTTGTAGTCATGCACACCACATGCACACCACATGCACATTACGAAAAAAAATTCACAAATTTATGCAATTGGACACTTGAACCAGAAATTGTTCCATCACAATTTTGTAGCACGTCAAGAAGTAAAGTTTATTCCACAACCCATAGACCCAACATGAAACACAAACCCTAATTTAACTTCTAAGTATTAATTCATCTTACAAACAACTCATTTATTATATAAATCATTGATGTTGAAACTTGGAATTAAACACCTTACCTTACTATGCCTACCAAAGCTTCAATTACGGAAAAAAAATAAAACTTTCCGGCCAAAACATAAAATATGGTGCAAATGTCCTATCTTTAAGGATGGAAGAATTTGTTGTGTTTGGTTATGGAAGAATAACACACATAACTCATAGATCTGAGCTCAACCCTAAAAACCCTAACCTCACTATTCTCACCTCCCTCTCGCATCCCTGTGTTCAAAATCAAAGGTATAAGGTCAACCCAAAATCCAGCTCATTCTTCTCATCTATCTTTGGACTTTTCTCTCTTCGAAATCTGAGCTTAACCCAAAAACCCAGAGCTCTGTGGCTATCTGACATCTCTTTCTTCCAAATAACAAAAATAGTGCAATGAGCTAAGGGTTCTTAGTATTTATATGTGGGTATTTTAGTAATTTTAGTTTTGTGCATGGCCGGTTTGTCCAATTTTTGTCATAAGATTAAGAAAAAGGTCATTTTTGTCTATTTCCCTAATTTCTTTGCTTATTGTGGCTTAGAACTAGCTAAATATTTGTTATTATGTATTATATTAATGTATAATAAAATATTTTTGAATACGTCTGATATTATCCACACTAAGGGTAGGGTTGGCTAAGTCTTACAATGGCCTGGCTATAATTTAGTTCAAATTTTTCTTTAACAAGAACCAAACATAAGATTTTTCAATTGCAAGTTAAGAAGAATACCACTAAACCCTAAGCGGCAAAACTAACTAATATTTGATTTTTTATTTGAAGGCATATGATCACCTATCCAGCGAGAGATAAAAAGTTAAAAACAATGAAAACAATTAGCAAGTAGCAAGGCACACATTTATCTTGAAGGGTTTAGGGTTTTCTTAGGGTAGTGTTAACACACCTATTTTTACTTTTCACACACATTTTTTAGTTTTTGACTTTCGAATTGAATGAAGTAAAAAAGATCAATGACTAACAATGGTATGTGGAAGGTAAAAATGAGTGTGTGAATAACACTATTTTGTTTTATAATCACTATATCAGAGCATACAATTTTTTGACACTTCTCAAGCCTGATTCAGTAGGTTCGAATTTGCTTCCTAAAGTTGAATTTTCAAAAAGATGCGCTAATTTCAGCTTAAGGATATTAGACGAATGACTAGGCCTTTGAAAATATGTTGGCTATAGTAAATGAATAATGTTTGAGATTTTAAAAAAGATGTGTTAGCTCTAGCATAATGAAACATTTTCAATGTGGGAATTGATTTCCTATGTGATCAAGGACACTCGTGATAGGGGTTGTTGCATTTTACAATGCCGTATCGAGATATAACAAATTAGAATATTGTAACCGAAGGATTTGGAACAAGGTTCTATGGTACATAACCCAACCTCTTAGTTTGGGTAGCGTTTGGTACGCATATAGGACGGAACGGGACAGAACAGGACGGAATAAAACATAAGTTCCATGCTACGTTTGGTAACATAGGATGGAATGGGACAATTTCGCGTTTGGTACCCGCAGGTCGAAATGGAACGAATGATTAAATGACAAATTTACCTATATTTCTTCGTTGACTTCGTCGACTCAACCTAATGGATTTTCTGCAAAACTTGGATTTTCTGCAGCCGTATATATGAAGGTGGGGTGAAGCCGGCAACTAGTAACTTGTTTCCAGACTGCCACTGGTACAAACAAGAAGAATTATTCTTGGATTTACTTTCATTTCGTGAGGTGGGTTTCTCTGGGATTTCCAAAGCATTAAATTTGGATCGGTTGTCCTTGGATTTTGATGGTCTTGAAGGCCTCACAGCAGAAGCTGATTTAGGGGCTTTCGACAACTTTTTGTTGTGTAAAGAGGGGTTTTGGAATTAGAGGAAGAAGAATGATGAGAAAGAAAGAACCTGAAGCAACCTCGCAGGGCTTCAACGAAGATGGAAGACAAAGCATCGCTACCATTGTTGCTACTACGAACGGTGATGGCATTGAGATCCCGTAGTGGATTTCGAGGGCTCTGCCCCTTTAATTTCTTCTTGTTCATCGTCGCCAGTGGCAGTGCTAGAGAGGAAGCTAGGTTTGAAACCAAACCAGCACTCAATAGATCTGAAACCAAACCAAATGATTTGAAAATCTAACGGCAGGAGAAAGCTGGGTTTGCTTGGATTAAGTTAGCCATAGTTGGGTTGTTGGGTTTGTGGTGGAGAAGGATGAGGCTACAAGAAAGAGGGAGGGTAAAAGTGAAGAAGGCGACGGGGGAAAAGGAAGGGTAGCCAGTGGAATTAATGAAAAATATGAGGGGTACTGTTGTCCAAAAAAATTATAATTTTGTGTTCCACGGGGTGGAAAGAGTCGTTTTAGAGGGGAGAGGTGGAATGAAAATTCAACCAAAACTCGTTCCGTGGAACAACGTGTTCCACCCGTTTTAGGCGTACCAAACATGGGACGGAACGCCTCGTCCCATTGTGTTCAGCCTCATCCCACTGCGTTCCATCTCGTCCCATGTACCAAACGATACCTTGAAGAACTTAAAAGGTACGGGTACACTGTCCACCGTAATGTCTTTCCAATGGCACAAGGCGAATGTGATCACAAACTAGGGGGCACATGCCCCTCTTAGTTTTATAAAACTACTCAAAATTATCTATTCTTCAATCATGCTCTGTGAAACAAACGAGTTCAAAAAAAGGTTAAAGAACGTCGAACCTCCCTCCTCCAGCCCTCTTATAAATTTGAGATCCCCGCCCTATACATATATGATTTAACTCTTCGTTTTATTCAATATTAACCTAAAGAAATAATTTAAAGAGCATTAAAGTGCGAGGATGTAAGCTAATAGCACATGGGTATGGGTTGGTCAAGTGCTTGACGAAATGTTTCATCGTAAAAACTGAAGAAATTATTTTGCCACTGCACCCTTTATTGTTTAAATGCAACGAGGTAGAGTCATGCATCCACCATTACTTAATTGTGCCCGTGGTGCACTAACTTTCTGAATTATCTCATGTCATAGCGCATGTGTAAATTTTTATCTATATAACGATGTATAATAGATACGAAATCCTACGATTACGACAAGACATATCCGTTCTATTTACATTACTCTCCTAGCTAAAAAGCAAGCTAAATTTCGTTAAATTTTACATCATTCTATTGGTGAGTGATGCTATAAAAAGCTTCACAGGATTTGTATTTGTCATTGAGATTTGACCAGCAAAAAGCTCCAAGCATTTCGAACTAAAGCTTAATTAATTGACAAGCTCGACAAGCTTAATGGACAACCTCGTTTTATTGATGAAGGGTCCTACTAAACCACTAAGTTTGGAATCCTAGGTACCCCATGATCATTTCCCTCCTACAAAAATATGGTCATTTTGACCTATATGTGACACACGTATATATACTTTACATTTGACAATGGAAAGAAAAGGTAAATTTTAGGTCAATCCTCTCCAATTATTACACCATACAGTAAATAGTTTTAGTGCTTCCTTTTCATAATTCCACCGTGTATGCTATGCATCATGTGCAGTGCTTGCTTTTTAATTTTGTAGTCTCCAGTAGTCTCTGAGAGGTTAATTTCAGACGATAAAACTTCCTCTTTGTCGATTGATACGTCCTACTCATGACACCCACAACCCAACCCATACGCTGTCATCAAAATCACTTCCCAGGCCATCATCTTCTCCTCACTTCATCACTCCCCAGCTAGCTGAATATGTAGTTATTTTATTTTATTTATTTATAAGAGCAAACTTCCACAAGTTAAATCTCCCTAGCAATTAGCAACCCGCATGCATTTACTATAGACCAACCTTCTCTACTACCTATTGATTGAAATCTACTCCCCAACTATACGGTCCGTGCCCAATAAATATTTTCACAGTTTCAAAGTATTCAAAGGAACGAAGGAAGGAACTATACCGAAGTAAAAACACACAACAGAGTGAAGAAATTAGGATCCCACTCCCGCGTAGAATAAATGTTCATCGACTGAAAATTGAAATTGAATTTGACATGTCTTGTACTTATGTGACCTGTCACCGTCCCATTAGTCTTTCTCTTTCTCTCTGCGTCCATACCAGTTGTCCTGGCTGAGTTTCTGTCAGAAGTAGCCATGATTGAATCATTGGGACAATGAAATTACTTAATCACACTTCACGCTTGTTTTTCCATTTCGTAGAAGATATTGTCAGTGATTTAATTTTAAAGTTTAAACTTTAGACAAACCAATACTAATTTAGATAATAACTGATCATCTGGGGAAGAGAGCGAACGATCCATCCCTCAACATTAGTTTTTCTCAAAACCCTAGCTAGGTGACCAAAAGCCAAAAGATGTTGAAGTAATTAGGAATATTAATTAATTTTGTAGTTAGTAAATATTAATTAATTGAACTGCCAGTCATACTAATTGAGAAGAGATTTTTTTATGTATCCGAAACACAGGTCAGTACACCACGTGTCATAATGCAAGTAAAGAAAAACTTATCTTCACTTATATCTTAACATGTAATGTACCAATTTGTATTCCGGTGATAAAGAAAAATTTCCACTTACTGAGTACATAGTACTGTGCGGGTGTACTTGTCCTGGAGTGAAAAGTGTTTAGTTAATAGCTTGGCTAGATTTTATGGCTGTGGCAAATAAAATTCCTTTATCAGTTCACAGTAAATTTTGTTGGACAAGGATTGTCTGCCATCCTTATTCCCGTGCCCTTCTGTTTGTGTGGTCACGGTGAAGTCACGTCAATATTTTATATTATTATTCATTTTTGTCTTATTATCTCTATAAAAAAATATAATATAAAATGTTGACGTGGCTTAACCGTGACCACACAAAACAGAAGGGCACGGGAACAAGGAGGGCAGACAATCCTTGTCCAATTTTGCTATTCTAGCTATAATAATCTAGGGTTAATTTATTGTTTAAACTACGGCTATAAATTTTTCCCAAAAATCTCAAACTAAAAAAAAAAATTCCGACCTCATACCAAAAAATTTCCAAGCTAATGATACTAAAATTTTCGGGATCCATACTAAACCAATCCCAAACCTTTTGGTACGAGAATCGAGATTACATATTCAACGGTTCGGGAATCCTGAACCGAATCGAAAAATAAAAATATTTATTTTGGTTGCATGCATGTTAAAAGTTGAATTTAAGTAGTTTGATAGTAGACTATATTAGAAATAGAAGTATGAAATTAAGTAGTTTGGAACTTTGAAACATCAATTTGACTTGCTATGATTGAATTTGTATGAAATTTCAAATTATTATGAGGTAAAAAAAACTCTAAATTTCAATTGATATGAAATTGTGGAACAAAATTTTAGGCCCAAGGCCTAAATTTTAGCTCACATTAAAAAAATCTCAAATTTCAACCTAAAAACCCAAAAGCCCATAACCAAAAATCCAATCCCAATCGGAATACCGAAAACATTTCGCAAATCTCAAAAATTGATAATACCGAAATTTTGGTTCGGAATTGGTTTTCAAATCCCGTCCCGAAAATATTTGGTTTGGAATTGAGATCCCATTTTCGGTTTGAGATCCACCCCTACTTTAAATTTGCTAGAAGCCTAGATAGGAGATGAAGAGCAGGGATAATCAAATAATTCAAAGGCGTCACGTGTTTAAATTAACTAAAGTTAATTTTCATATGAGAAATGTTGAGGAAATTCTCTGAAAAATAACTCTCTAAAGATTCTTTTTCACCTCATATTTTTAACACAATATTTTAAAATGTTAGTACAGAAATTGACATTAAACTATGATACATAGAGAGTTCTACTTTTAAGAAACTCTCCTTATCTCTTTCTCATACAAGGGAAGAGATCCTCTACGGATCTATGTGTTCGGAACCCAGGGATCAAATGATCTGCGGCTTTAAAATTTGATCATACGGTAAAAAATTATTGTAGCTTTTAAATTTTTTACTAACTTTTCTGCTTTTAGTCGTTTGATCAAATTTTAAAAGCCCGGATCATTTAATTCTTGGGCTCTTGATGTATAGATATGGAGATGATCTCTTTCTCTCGTACAACATCTCTCTCTAGCTGATGTTCATAGAGAGTTGCATCATATATTGATACAGTGTTACACACATGAAATATTAATAATATGGCTTAATTTTTAAGGGCAAAGCATACAAAACTTTATACATTGTGTACTATATCCGTCGGGCGTGAGAAATCCACCGATTCTTTTTATGTCAAGACTCCAGATAAATAAACAGATTGGAGTAAACTTTTCCGGCCTTTTAGTTTAATGCCTCCTACTATCAGCCTTGAAAAAAGTTCATGCGCTTTGTTTCTTTCCTGTACTCTTTCTGTCTGTGTGCAACTTAACGTGTAAACTTTTATCCATGCTTCTGTTCTTTTGTTCCCTTTATGAAAAAGTGCATTTATATTAGGATCGATGGTGGCACTGGAATTATGGGCTGGTGCCTGGTGGGGACGAATTTTTCGATTTGCAATAGCAACATATATAGCAAAAGGCAATTGCTCAACAGACATTTGTTCATGATTTCAGCCGCATAAAACAGTAGTTAATATTTAGTTTATGAAAGGTCAAATGATGTAGTAAATGCAGCACTGTTTTGAAATGTGGTTGACTAGTCGTTCAATTTTAAAAAGCAAAAGAAATGAAATGAGCTCGATGCATGTGGAACTGGAATAATCCACCTTCTCTCATGATTGTGTGTGAGGCTGCGAGCTATGGATGTTTCTTTTCTTTTCTTTTCTAGTGGATCCGCTCTCTCTCTTCTTTCATATTGTCTCGCGTCTCCTCGCGTATTAGCCATTAGGCATGTCACCTTAGGGCCCTCCTGTTAATTAATTAAATTTTGAAAAGCTTGCAAAAGAGAGACGACGAGAGACTGGTTTGTTTGCTTTTGTTTTTATACATATCAAGGACAAGGAATCAGGATCACTCATATTATAGAGTAAACTATTTTAACAGACGAAAAGGGTGTTTGTGGGGTGCTGGTTTGGTTGTCGGTTTACTGGTTAGGGTTAGGGAAGATGTGGTGTGGAAGAAATATCTGTGTTTTAGTTTTCAACCCAAGAATGATGAGGGCTATGACGATGCTTATGTTGATGCTGATGTTGGCGAATCTCTTTCCAGCTTTACTGCATGCCATGTGAACTCTTCTCCCCCGCCCCCCCCAATATCTTTAAGAGCAGTTTTCACCCTTTGAAGGAGGGCAAGGCAGCTAACTTGTTCTTACTATTTACTTTGAATAATATTTATTTTTGTGTGATTTTATTCGTTGAGTAAGAGCAAGAACGATAGCAATACAATTCACAAATATATTTAAGTGTAAACTTTGTAGAATAATAAAGAAATTCTATTTTTTACCTTTTTAATAATTTTTCATCTTTGTATTAATCCTGACCGTTGATAACACTACCCAATTATAAAAGTGACAAATGCTTTTATTGTAGGGAATTTTAACAAAAAGCTCTAAGTACTGTTCATTTTAACAAAAAATCATAATTTTACATTAAAAATTCAATTATAGTACTATTCACTTTACCCTTTATTTTGTCTTTATCGTTAATACTCAAAATTTTCAAGCATTTTTTATTAGTTTTCTTTTTATTTTATTGATCATGTAAGCGGAGAGTTTTATTTGGGTACTGACTGGTGAGTACCCAGTCTTGTATTTCTTCCGTTAGCTGAAGTACTTGAAAAACGTAAATGGACTTGTTTGGGCTTTCATGTTACGTGATTTGGACCTGCCTAAACACATTATTGCGCCCAAAAAAAACAAAAAGGTTCCTTGGCAGCCTCTTTGGCGGTGGATTCTTCCTTTGGAGACATTCACTCGCTTTGGCAACATATAATTAATATATTTTATTTGGGTCTGAATTAACTAAGTTTTGTTTGTCCATGCATTTGAAGAAACAAATTTTGCAGCAGATTTTATGGTATCACTTGGACATGGCATTTCTCAGTCATCGTGACTGCATTAGTTCGTTAAACATGGTTAAACACATTGGATTCTCTGGCTATATTATTGGATCATAGAGTTAAAAAACACAGCTTATCAAATACTAACCTTAATTAGCTATATAGGACAGGGAAGCTGGTCAGCGTATTATCTCAACATCATCAGAAGATTAATTTTTCTAATTTGTCTTCCACCGCGTCGCTGAAATTATTCTTCGTTGTTTGTTTATTATGTGTCCTTCCACCGGGGCTTCTACCTATCTGATTCACAGCAGGATCCAATGCTGGCAATGTAATTGAAGAGGTACGGTGAATTGAGAAGGGACTGGGTGATATCCGCTTCTGTTTTGGCAATGTGCCACCAATCCTTCCCTGGTCATACAGGGACATAGACTCTGCAGCTGCCCGCTGTTTGGTGGCATCGTCTACGTATAGTAGATCATCTATCCTCGCCATTATGTTGAAGGCTATGCGTTCCATCACCCTAGAGTAGCTCTCAAGGATTGACTGCCCCACATCCTGCAGTGCAGCACACGGGAAATTAAGTTTTCTCGATTAGAATGAAGGGAACTATAATACATTCACAGCATAATTTTCGGACTAAAGAACAACAATACAAGACAATAACATGCGTTTTCAAACTCAGACTCCTCATGCATATAACATTGAATTGGTAACCTTCCAGTTTCAATAATTTTTATCATACTTTGGGACAGAAAAGAAAATGTTAGAAACAGCAAGCAAGGGGCTTGACCAACTATTCTTTCCTTATATTCGAGCAAAGATGATAAAGTTTTTTTGGGTGCGTACCCTGTTGTACTGAATCTTGTTCATGTCCAGAGCAGTCTGTGGGAGGCCAGGGAACCGTCTCTTCAGATTCTGTAAGAGGGTATCCGTCCTATATCCGAGAAGCTTACTCTTTTCTATGTCACTGACAAAGCCTTTGACCTTTCCACCCCAGGATGACTTTGCAGAATTTACACGAGTTAGATGGGGTTTCACATGCTTCTGCTTCCAAATGTGTGCGGCAGCCTCAATCCTGTTTGCTATTTCTAGAGTGGTGTATTCTGATGAGAGGTCCAAGTAATCAAGAAGACATTCTGGGGAAAACCGATCAGCAGCTATAAAACGGTAAATGATTTCGCCTAAACAAGCTTTCCCACTCTGAGATCAGTAAAATGATGTCAACATACAAAAATGGTAATAAATCAGATAAATGAACATCAAGCATAACTTAGCCATATCATGCCTAGCCCCCTAACTGGATAGCTAACACGAATACATATGAATAACATCTTGACAATCTGGAAAAGTACAACGATGGTCGAAAATCAGACTAACTGAGCCTCAAAACAACTATAGTCCATATGGTTTTGAAAAAAGTAACAAGAAAATAATGCGTTGATCTCTGCATACATCTAATTCCCATACACGATTTATCATGCATAGGAATAGATATGAAAGTACAGATTTCTCCTTACCTTGGGTAAACTCTCCAAGTAAGCATCTGGGGTTTCCATTTCAGCTAGCACACTACTATTGATGGCCATTGCAGCCTTAAGGATCTGATTTGTGCATTCCCGACACTGTTGCAAAGTCTTTCTGACATTTTCCGACAGACCATTTGAGGGGACCTTAGGGAATGGAAGCCACCATTTCTCTTCTTGCCTAGTAGATGGTCTGCCGGAAGAGAGAGACAAGGCACCATCATCAGAATCAGGAACAATTATTCCTCGGTCAACATAGTAAAACTCAGAATCGTGGAATCCGTCAAGAATGCTAAGCAGCATTGCATCCAGTTTCTTGAGTGCCGGGAGGTTTACATACAGATCAGAGCGTGGCCGAGTGACCATAACCTCAAAGGTCCCACCACCAGGGAAATCTTGTACTGATGGTATGAGCTCAACAATAGAATCACTTACAGACAAAAGCCAATCCATCTCTCGGCACCACATTGCCTTCTTCTGGGGAGCCAGAGGCTCCAACTTCCACAACTCCCCAAATACGGTGGCTGCCAATAAAACCGAATGAAAAAGACATAAAACTAATTGGACAACTGAAGGGAACGTATAGCAATGTGTCTTTTAATACTAAAAACCGTAAGAAGGGTTTTGGGGGAAGTTGTAAGGAAGCAAGGATTCAAACCAAGATGACCAGAGTTTGTACAAACCAGAAAGATTTGTGATTGCATTGGAAATAGCAAGCGCAGTACAGACTCCCTTGCCTCCGCCGGACATATCTTCTCCAAGCAGAAGCTTTGCAAACCGCTCCTTCATCAATTCAACTTCTGCAGATAGCACAATTATAAATGGTAGTATACAAACGTCTAATTTGCAGTTGCACTCCAGCAAAGCTTCATTCTTTTTTTTTTCTTCGCCCAGAGCGAAAAACAGAGACCGACATACAAGTTCTAAGCCTTAAAATGTTATACCAATTACTTGCGTGGATTTAAATAGCTCAATTTTACACTGCAATTGCAACTGTTTTCCCCCATTTCCTTGCATTACATATCTATCTAACACTTCAAGTCCTGCACTAATTACTTGCCTGAATTTAGAAAGCTCAATTCTTTGTACTATCCACATGAACTAATAACGACCGGAAATTTTCCAAATTTTTGCACTACAAACATTCCAAAGTAAAATAGCAAACATTTCTAAAGTAAAACACACTAACCGGACAACTTGGTCTGGGGTTTCTCCGTCATAGACGGCGGAAGGACGACACGTCGTCCACCTACCGCCGGCAAAACAAACTGCATGGGCGGCTGCTGAGAATTACAAATGTCAGCGAAGTCGGGTCCAGTTGGACGCGAAGAAGTGAGAGAAGCGGAAGCAGCAGGAGCTTGGCGACCGTACTGCCGAGAGGAAAAGCCACTGGAGCTTTCGGACTCACTGACGTCGGCACTCAAGCTGTAATTGTCGGAGCGCTCGCTCAACTGCTCCAACTCATCATCCTCGGACGAGACGCCGGTGCTCCCCATCGATCAAGGAAACTCAAACCCCCCAACAAACAAAATCACACCGTCTCGTACTCTCTCTCTCTTTGCCGAGGACAGGAAAGTGGAAAGATCAAAAGATTAGCGCTAAATTTATACGTCTACCGTTATAGCTTTCTATAAGTGATGTTTGCGGTCCCACCTAGGAGACAGAGCTGGGTTGCTTTCTATTTATTTTATTTATTGTTTGTTGCTTTTTTTTAAATTTATTTTATATATTTGGATCTTACATATACATAATATTTTTTGTTTTTTTATTTTTTTGTGGTAAATTAGTTAGCGATGTATAAGTTGGCAGTTGGTTTAGGTGAGGGTCGTAAATTGCATTTGTTTTGGGGTACGGATTGAATTATTTTAGGTGATTTGCAGGTTGCTAATAATGGTTTATTTTGGTTGTGTCTCTCTCGGAATCACTAATAAATAAAATAAAATAGCAAATTTTGGGAGATATTTTAATGTGTCATAAATACTGTTTGGTACACTAAGTGCTGTAGTATAAATGGTTGGATACTTTGAAATAAAATATTCAACTATTTATATCATGATACTTTATGTACTGAACCTTATTTCCGGCATATTGAATTTTTTTCCTCGAAATTATGAGTTGAATGTGGACGTGCTTCATCTATTGTTTAAGGAAAACTTGCTTTTCACTATTGTGATTGAAGTTAATTAATAATCTACGAATAATTTGGTACTTGTGCAGGTAATCTACGAATAATTTGGTACTTGTGCAACTTGTAAATTTATAAGGAAACTTTAACGAAAGCTCTCGGTATATTTATTTTAACAAAAAATCATATTTTTACACTAAAAAGTTAATCTTGGTACTATTCACTTTACCCTATATTTTGTCTTTATCGTTAAAACTCAAAGTTTTCAAACCATTTTCATTAGTTTTTCTATTTTATAACTTAACGAAGATGTCCTTGGAAATGGATCCTCTTCGGATCCACTTTGTGGGGATCCTAGGGATTCCTACATCATGACTGTTCATTGTACATCATGCGACCCGTTTTCGTTAAATACTATTTGTGTTTAATTTTAAATAAATAATTTAAATAATTTTTGACCGCATAATACACAATGAATAACTAAAATATGGAGATTTCTAGAATCCTTACTAAATGAATCCGAATGGAATCCAATTCCAATTTCCTTGGCTCATCAACATTTGTTAGTTAAGATTTTCTTTATGGAATCCTTGTGTGAAAATATGATTCCATGGGCCATCTTATCCCTAACAAGTGCTGGGCCCCCGATTCCTTTCTTGGGTAGAAATCTGACTAACTAATACTAGGGCAAAGATTCTGGGCCTCAAGCCACCCAAAACCCGGCCCAATTATTTAATTTCGGCTCAATTATGGCATTCCTCTCTATCTATAAGGAGGAGGTCCCAATATTGTTGTATAAAAAATGATTATGAATCGAGGATTGACTACAACATTTAAATATATTTAATATTAATTATCATTAAATGGTTAATTATATTTTATATGAATATTGTATTTAACACAATTATTTTTGAACGTTGAAATGATAATTGTATTAAATACATATAAGTATTGTAGTAAAAACCAATCATAATAACTTAATATCACTTTGGATGATATTTTTTTGGGGTCTTTTGATATGGATCCAATTAGACTAAAAATTAGATCTATTTCAAAAGTAAAAAATCACTAAAAATTAAACTTATTTCAAAAGATAGGCTATAAAATTAGATCTCTTTCAAATTTTCCCTATTTTTTTTAAATGGGCTTCCAGTCAAAATTATGGCGACATAAACCAACACATAATGAAGACACTCCAGCACAAACATTGAAAGATCGCTCTCCAACGCAAGCGTTGGGTGCAAACAATGTCGGACTTGGATTGTCTGCCCTCCAATTTCTGTGCCCTCCTCGTGTTCTCCTGTTTTTGTGGTCACGGTTAAACCACGTCAACATTTTATATTACTATTTTTTTTTGTTTTATTATTTTTATAAAAAATAATATAAAATATTAACGTGGCTTAATCATGACCACATAAAACATGAGGGTACGGGAAGAGCACCTAAATGGGAGGGTAGACAATCCAAGTCCAACAATGTCGTCATAGGCTCGACATTCCACTTGCCTTTGTCCGCAAACAATGTTTTAGCACCTTCCCCTTCATATGCACGTCGTCGTCTATAAGAACACCACTGCCTTCTGCCAATCTCAGACTCCCTTGCCTCCGCCGGACATATCTTCTCCGAGCAGAAGCTTTGCAAACCGCTCCTTCATCAATTCAACTTCTGCAGATAGCACAATTATAAATGGTAGTATACAAACGTCTAATTTGCAGTTGCACTCCAGCAAAGCTTCATTCTTTTTTTTTTCTCTTCGCCCACAGCGAAAAATAGAGACCGACATACAAGTTCTAAGCCTTAAAATGCTATACCAATTACTTGCGTGGATTTAAATAGCTCGATTTACACTGCAATTGCAACTGTTTCCCCCCATTTCCTTGCATTACATATAGTTCTATCTGAAACTTCAAATCCTACGCTAATTACTTGCCTGAATTTAGAAAGCTCAATTCTTTGTACTATCCACATGAACTAATAATGACCGGAAATTTTCCAAATTTTTGCACTACAAACATTCCAAAGTAAAATAGCAAACATTTCTAAAGTAAAACACACTAACCGGACAACTTGGTCCGGGGTTTCTCCGTCATAGACGGCGGAAGGACGACATGTTGTCCACCTACCGCCGGCAAAACAAACTGCATGGGCGGCCGCTGAGAATAAAAAATGTCAGCGAAGTCGGGTCCAGATGGAGGCAAAGAAGTGAGAGAAGCGGAAGCAGCAGGAGCTTGGCGACCGTACTGCCGACAGGAAAAGCCACTGGAGCTTTCGGACTCGCTGACGTCGGCACTCAAGCTGTAACCGTCGAAGCGCTCGCTCAACTGCTCCAACTCATCATCCTCGGTCGAGACGCCGATGCTCCCCATCGATCAAGGAAATTCAAACCCCCCATAAAAAAAAATCACACTGTCTCTATCAAAAGATTAGCGATAATTTATACGTCAACCTTTACAGCTTTCTACAAGTGATGTTTGCGGTCCCACCTAGGAGACAGAGCTGGGTTGCTTTCTATTTATTTTTTTATGGTTTGTTTCTTTTTATTTATATATTTGGATCTGACATATACATACTATCCTTTGTTTTTTATTTTTTTGTGGTAAATTAGTTAGTGATGTATAAGTTGGCAATTGGTTTAGGTGAGGGTCGTAAATTGCATTTGTTTTGGGGTACGGATTGAATTATCTTAGGTGATTTGCAGGTTGCTAATAATGGTTTAATTTGGTTGTGTTTCTCGAATCACTAATAAATAAAATAAAATAGTGAATTTTGGAGAGATATTTTAATGTGTTATAAATATTGTTTGGTACACCAAGTGGTATAGTACATGACACGTTCCGACCGAGATCGAGGCATGCTGGCCGTCACGTGAAGATGACGTAGCCGTGTGCACAGTGCGGAAACAATAAAGATAAGAGTTATACAAATAAATAAACATCGAAAGCTACTAAGGTGCACTAATAAACAGGAAGTGTTAGGAGTGAGATACAAAAGTAAATACTCCTAATGAGAGCATAGAAACTCTAGGTGCAATCCAGTAGGACAAGTACTAATTATACAGTACCAGAAGATGTCCTACAAATATTTTATTATGTTAGAACCGCCGAAATCCTTGATGCCACCAACAGGAAGTTTACCTAAAACCTAGAGGGGCGCAAAACAGAAAACGTGAGTGGGCAAAAACAATTGTTTTACAAAACCATTTCATTTCTCAAAAGTTATAACCCCTCGCTGTAAAGCATGTATAATTTTCCCAGAAATAGAATATAAACATATGCATAAATATATTCAATTCATGCTTCACGTATTCATAATCGTAAGTATGACATGCCAAAATATAACAGAATAAGTAATTCAGGTGAGAATAAATTCATGGAAAATAACATATTAGCCGGAACCTCTGTAGAAGTCTGTACGGCTGAATTCATAGCTCATTAGTCAATCTAGCCAGAGTCACTATAATGACCTATACGACACTACACTGCACATAAGTCGGAACCACTAAAAATGGGTATGTACGACAAGACTGGGTGTAATATAATTATGCTCAATACTACTCTCTCATGATAGCTGGGCGATAAATCGCTAGTCACCTACGAGTCAGAACCATTTATGATGGCCTGTACAACAAGACTGTGCACCTAAATTGGATCCAATATGAGCATATAGTGCGGGAGGTGACATTAATAACAGGCATGTACTCTATCTCTAGCTAAATCACAATCACCCTAGGTGCAAGTTTATGAGCTCAATGTTTCTCAATTAATCACAACCGTTATTCATATTCACAATTCATAAACTCACATGGGCTTACCTGAGCGTACACAGCACCACAATTATATATTATGCATCATGTATCAACTCATATACAGAATATAAATTTATATGCATGACATTTCAAGGCATACTTTCATTTAAACGCATTTTCTGGGAAAATATCAAGTATATAAGTATGAAAACCAAAAGCTCACTCACTGGTATGTCGAAGGGTCGTAGCCCCCAAGTCGCCCTTG
The DNA here is from genome assembly GCF_042453785.1 of Malus domestica. NCBI lineage: Eukaryota > Viridiplantae > Streptophyta > Magnoliopsida > Rosales > Rosaceae > Malus > Malus domestica. The sequence goes on along the minus strand of NC_091668.1, from coordinate 472,586 downwards.
ACTGCGCTCGTCCTCGGGATAAGCCTCCCCTATCTGCAAAATAACTATAAAAACATTAATTTAAAGCACATAACCAATACTAGCTAATAACTTCTCATACATTGCTCAAATGAGATGTTTGAATATACCAACGTGATCTACACAACCTCACGAACATCCCCATATTTTTAGAAAAAATTTCCGACCACCCACGTGCCAAGCACATTGACGGTAACCTTAACGGCGTTAGGGAATATTCCATCCAAAAACAAACATATTCCGTCAATTATTAACGGCGTCATCTAACGCCGTTAGCATATTCTGTCAAAACTGACGGAATATACCCTCATCTTCTCCGACGAGTCGCCGGACGCAAGTGACTTCGCCGGTTTATGGGTTTAATTTCAAACCTTATATCTCTCATGTTTTAACACCAAACTTCATGAAACTTAAACCATTTTGAAGATCTCACCAAGACGAACAAAACCATACCTGTGTCGAGCCCTGAAACCACCGGAAAAAGCCTCGATATTCCGATAATTCTTAAAACTCGTGATTCTCGATAGTCCGACGTCCAAAATTTTCCAACGAACCATTCATAGCCTCGTGAGGACCTCCTTAAGCTGCCTATAAGCTTGGAATCCCAAAAAACACGAGATTTTACGATTGCATGAATAGTACATAAATCGGAGTTTAAGAGAAACTAGGGTTTTCGAAGGAGTTCTTACCTAAAAATTGTACCATTCAACTCGTACGAACCTCAGGAACACGATGGTGTCCTTTAAACCCTCGATTTGCAACTTTCCACTAGTGTTGTTGTTGATCTGTACGTGAGGGAAGGAGAAAGAGTGAGTCCGAGGGAGAGAGAGCACGGGAGAGAAGAGAAAGGAAGAGTTTTTGTGTGTGTGAGTGGTCCACGTGGGTCACCAACCAGAACCACAAAAAACTAAGTTCTAATTTGGTCCAAAAATGAAGGAAAATGTAAGTTTGGACCACCACTAACATGCATATTACACACCACCACACTCACGTCCAAGGGTAAAATGGTCAACTCACGTAATCGATAATTTATTTCGGGACGTGTTGTGATAGTACAAGTGGTTGAATACTTGAAAATAAAATATTCAACTAATTTCGGCTCAATTATTGCATTCCTCTCTATTTATAAGTAGGAGGTCCAAATATTGTTTTATAAAAAAAGATTATGAATTGAGAATTGACTACAACATTTACATATATTTAATGGTTAATTATATTTTATATGAATATTGTATGTAATACCATCATTATTTAAACGTTAAAATGATGATTGTATTAAATACATATAAGTATTATATAAGTAATGTATCCAAAATAAATCTTAATCACCGAATATCACTTTGGGAGATATTTTGTTTGAAAGGGTATCAGTCCAAATTATGGCGACATAAACCAACACATAATGAGGACACTTCAGCACAAACATTGAAAGATCGCGCTCCAACGCAAGCGTTGGGCGCAGACAATGTTGTCATACTCTCGACATGCCACTTACCTTTGTCCGCAAACAATGTTTTAGCACCTTCCCTTTCATATGCACGTCTTCGTCTATAAGAACACCACTACCTTCAGCCAATCTCAGTCTCAAATCAATCCCAGTTCGCTCTCTCTGTCCTCCTCCTCCGCTCTCCCAAAACCTAGAAACACGAACGCAATGGGTTCCCTCTGTGCCATAGACGTCCCCTTGCAGTACCCTACCGCTCGCCGAGACGAGTCCGTCGTCGACGACTATCACGGCGTCAAGGTCGCCGATCCTTACAGATGGTGATACAAGCAATTCCACTATGTTATGGTTGAAGAATTTAGTCGCCTTTTTGTTTTTTTCCAAAGAAGTTATATTGACTTTTTTTTTTTTTTTTTTTAATCGTTTAGGCTTGAAGATCCCGACTCCGAAGAGACGAAAGAGTTCGTACAGAAACAAGTAGAACTGACGCAGTCGGTTCTGAAGGAATGCGATACGAGAGGGAAGCTTGGCGAGAAGATCACCAAGCTTTTCGATCACCCGCGTTATGATGCACCTCGTAAGCGAGGGAATAAGTACTTCTACTTCCACAACACTGGGCTTCAACCCCAAAGTGTCCTATACGTGCAGGTATGCCCTTTGCCTCAGAATTTGATCCTCAAGTGCATATACATTCATTCATTCGATATAATCGTCTGTTTTTTTTCTCTTTCTTTGTATGTGCTTTTTAGGTGGTTTATTTGTGATTTTAGGATAGTTTGGATGGAAAAGCAGAGGTGTTGCTTGATCCCAATACGCTTAGCGAAGATGGGACTGTATCTTTGAACGCTTCTGCAGTAAGCGAGGACGCCAAGTACTTGGCCTATGCCCTTAGTACAAGTGGCAGTGATTGGGCAACGATTAAGGTGATGCGGGTTGAGGATAAGACGGTTGAACCTGAAACTATATCTTGGGTAAGTGCTGAGTTTATGCATGCTTCGATGTACTCAGAAACAAGTGTTATCAGTGAAACCATTTGTTATTCTGAGTTTACGATTTTTTATCAATGTTGGTTTCCAGGTCAAGTTTTCGGTTATTAGCTGGACACATGATCATAAAGGGTTTTTCTACAGCCGCTATCCAGCTCCTAAGTAAGTAGCAATAGGTGTATTTATTCTTTACTTTGAATTGTGACATGTGGATTTGATGCGGTTATATAATCAGAATGGTTGTTAGTTTGAAACTTCAGTTGTAACAAATTAATGACTAAATGTGAGGACAGAATTGGTGTACATTGTTGTTTTACTTCATTCGGGAAGATCTATAGATGGTTAAATGGCTACTGCAAGGCTCTGCTGTCCTTAAGTTTGGGCTGCGAGTGTAGGAATGCAGTTTGATGTTACAGAGAAAAGAATTGGAATTTTTAGAGATTACTATTAGGGCAGTGGATAGATATCTTAGATTTAATTTGATATTCGGCGACTGTAAAAGCTATGCAATATAGTGAAATTAAATAATTTGCCTGCTGATTTGTTCTGCAGAGAAGGAAAAGATGTTGATGCTGGGACAGAGACCGACGTGAATCTTTATCATGAGTTATACTATCATTTTGTGGGCACAGATCAATCAGAAGACATATTATGCTGGAAGGATTCTGAAAATCCTAAATCCTTGTTTGAAGCCGATGTTACAGAAGATGGGAAGGTAAGTAGATTTATTATCTTCCTGGCTTTTACGGCTCTCACTTTCTTATTGTCGAAGCAGTAGTATCATGTGGAACGGCTCAACCTGTATCGAACTTGCATTATCAGTCACAAATACTGGCTTTTGTCTGTCTAAGGCATTGCCTGTGTTTTGTCTAACTGTTTAGATCAGATTTTTGTCTAGCCTAGAAAGAGCAGATTTCTTGTGATATTATTTAGAACTAACTTTTATTTTTTGTAATCTGCAGTATATTCTTTTGTATGTTGAGGAGGGTTGCGACCCGGTCAACAAATTTTATTACTGTGACATGTCTGCACTTCTTAATGGGCTTGAAGGTCTAAGGGGGAAAAATGATTTACTGCCAGTTATCAAGGTTATTGATAAATTTGATGCGCAGTATCGTGTCATTGCAAATGATGACACTGTGTTTACTCTTCTGACAAATAAAGATGCTCCAAAATATAAGTTGGCCCGAGTTGATCTGAAGGAGCCAACTGTGTGGACTGACGTTCTCCCAGAATCTGGAAAGGATGTGCTTGAATCAGCATCTGCTGTAAATGGTACCCAAATGATTGTTAGTTACTTGAGTGACGTGAAGTATATTGTACAGATAAGGGATCTGAAATCAGGTAACTTGCTGCATCAATTACCGATTGACATTGGATCGGTTCATAGGTTTTCGGCAAGACGTGAAGACAGTACAGTCTTTTTTGGGTTTACAAGTTTCCTTACTCCTGGTATAATATATCAGTGTAATCTAGACAATGAAATCCCGGACTTGAAGGTATTTCGCGAAATTACGGTTCCTGGGTTTGAACGCTCAGAGTTCCACGTTGATCAGGTATTAAAAGCTCGTTGCACTGACATTAATTTTAGTGTTGCTAACTTGATCCGACTCTTTTTAATCTATCTTCAGTTTGTTATAACACTTTTCTGTATTTCGTTCTACTTTGTGATTAGAGCAGTTCTAATATATCTTCAGTTCTTTAGTCTCTGAACCTTCGAATGATGTTTCCTTGATTAATTTTCCGTTCTCCAGGTATTCATTCCCAGTAAAGATGGCACTAAGATACCAATGTTTGTAATGGCCAGACAGAACATTCCTTTGAATGGATCACATCCGTGCTTGCTATACGGATATGGTGGATTTAACGTTAGTATTACGCCTTCATTCAGTGTTAGTCGCAGTGTACTTACAAGGCATTTAGGTGTTGTGTACTGCATAGCCAATATTCGTGGGGGTGGAGAGTACGGTGAGGAATGGCATAAAGCAGGCTCCCTTTCTAAAAAGCAAAATTGCTTCGATGACTTCATTTCTGCAGCTGAATACCTTGTATCTGCCGGTTATACCCAACCCAGCAAGTTGTGTATTGAAGGTGGAAGTAATGGCGGGCTGCTGGTTGGAGCTTGCATAAATAAGGTGTGACGTCTTTAGTTTTGTTTACCATGTAAACTCTAGCGAGTGATTGAAGAAAATGAAAAATAAAAAATTTGCTTTGTTGCAGAGACCCGATCTTTTTGGTTGTGCACTGGCTCATGTTGGTGTTATGGATATGCTACGGTTCCACAAGTTTACCATAGGTGAGTTTGCTTCCTTTTAATCCCTGGCACGTTTACGTATCAGTAATCAGTATCAATTTACGGAATTGGATTCCGATTACGGGATACACTTTTGTTTACTTAATTTTGGGAATAAAAAAACATATGGCATCCACACCAATTGGGGAATCCCACTCCTGATTTTGAAGGAATTGGACTCCTTACATGAGGGAGGTATTTCAATTCCTGGGCTGGAGGGGAATCGGGAATGGACTTCTTTTACCAATTATGCCCTCACTTGGTTGTGATTATTCCAATACTGCCCTTCATCTTACTGCGATCATCTCCCTCACCAACGATGTTGCTTCATCTACCTCACGACTAGATGCTGCTCCACCAAGCCCAGATCCCATACCCACTACAACTACACTCTGTTTGCCCCTAAGAATCAAAGAATCTTGAAAATTAAAGCACTAACCACTTCTCCCTCTCCATCTCCCTTCTGTATCACCACTGCACCACCATAAACCTAAGAAAGAAATAGGCATGAGCAAACGAATTTCTTTGAATTTCTAGGTTATTTCTTTTGCGGGGTAGGAAGGACTTGACTCTCAATTGCTTTAAGGGTTCTTTCTTCTGCGGCGTAGAAAGGTCTTGACAGCTCTGACGGTATCTGGGTTCTCTTTTCTGCGGGTAGGAAGATGAATGTGGCTAGGTTTTTTACTTTTAATTAGATTATAATTTAATTTATACACAATAAATCAAGGGGTGTGATATCCACACATCCATTTTTACTTCTCACACATTCCTTATTAATTTATGTCCCTTGATCTTCTTCAATTCATCCGATCCGACGGCTGAAAACAAAAAAGGTGTGGTAAAAGTAAAAAAAGGATGTGTGGATATCACACCTCTAAATCAATAATGCATATTTTAACTCTTTACTTTAATTAAATAAATAAAAATATCTAATAAAAATGTTTATAAACATAAATATAGAATAAAATAAAATAAACAAGGGCAATTTGGTAATCATATTGATATTTATTTCGATTCAACTGAATCAGTAAACAACTTATATGAACTCAATTTCATTTATATTCCAATTCCTTAACATTTAAGTAAACAACTTCAACAAGAATTTGATTCTGCCTCCTCTTCATTCCAATTCTTCCTCAGCTCAATTTCTCCTCAATCCAATTCCTCCTATTTTTATTATGGTTATGTAAACGAGCCATCAAGTGTTTTCTTCTTCCTTTCTTTTACGGTAGTTTTGTCATATATGTTTGATTTAGGAGATTCTTTCAGGTCATGCCTGGACTTCCGATTTTGGCTGCTCTGACAAGGAGGAAGAGTTCCATTGGTTAATTGAGTAAGGTTTCTGGGACAAGCTCAGATTTCTTCGGTTTTCTTATGAGTATAAGCATGTCCTTATCTCTCCCTACCATACCCTGTACTTTCAGGTACTCGCCTTTACACAATGTCAGGAGACCATGGGAACAACATGCAACCCAACCTCACCAATACCCATCTACCATGCTATTGACCGCGGATCATGACGACCGAGTTGTACCATTACACTCGTTGAAATTTTTGGCGGTTAGTCTCTTTGGTGATAGATAGAATACATAAGTCATTACTCAAAGCAAATGTAAACTTTGTGGCCTTAATATGATATCTCATCGTCACTGCTGTTATCTTTGTTCTCAGACCCTGCAATATGCTCTGAGCACAAGTTTGGAGAATAGCCCACAGACAAATCCGATTATTGGTCGCATTGAGTGCAAGGCAGGGCATGGAGCTGGACGTCCAACCCAGAAAATGGTAAGTACCGGATGTAAGTTTTATGTTTTCATTGTTAGGCTTTTTATCGTATCATAATCATTGTATTTAAATAACTGGCTTTTGTATGAACAGATTGATGAAGCAGCTGACCGGTACAGTTTCATGGCTAAGATGTTGGGTGCATCATGGATAGAGTAGATTATATCGATACATAAGAGAAGAGATCAAAAGTGAGCCAGATATTTATTTGACAGCGAAGATGATCTTATATTCTACTGTAACCTTAATTTTTGGGGCTCCGGTTTTATCTTAGGCTTTTTATAAATTTTTGCTTTTGTTTTTCCTTTAATTTAGAAATCTTCTTCTAAGACCAACTCCAACCCATGACCTAAAACCTATAATTTCCCTTCTATTCCCCAGCCCCAATCCATTCCAACCCTAGTTCTAATTTAAAGTTAGAACCTAAAGCTTGAAAAAAAGTCTGATTTTAGCCCAGAAAATGGTGTGCGCCCCCCCATCAGCGAGAGTGAAACTCGGCGCTTGAACGCCAGACGAATGGTTGCGACGCGCCAAAGGGATAGACCGGCATGGCCCCACCCATGTGGGCATGTCGGCCACTTGCGTGAGATTCCAATGGCTAGTTTTTCAACCAACAGCTGAGATCAACTGGCCATTAGTTGATCCAACGGCCTACATTCAATTTTGTTGTTGTTTTATATTTATAGAATCCAACGGCTGAGATCGAATATAATCAAATCTAACGGTTAAAAAAAAGATCTAACGGCCCAAATTTAACCAACGGCTAAAATAATTAGTCTAAATTCATTCTTTAATAATCTGGTATGTGTTTTGTGTGTGTCATGTGTTTCACATGTTTGGTGTGTTATACATCTCTATCATGTGTTTTGTATGTGCTTCATATGTGTTATGCGTGTCTTGTGTGTTTTATGTATTTTGTATTTATAGATCTCTATCATGATTTTCATATTCTTCCATAGTGTTTCATGAGTTTCATGTATCGATTTAGTAATTTTTCAATATTTATCGGAATTTAAATATTTTTAGGTTAAAATGTTCATAAAATTATTTTAGGATAGTCTACATAATGTTTTTATAAAAAAAAAAAAAGAAGTTAATTTTTTTTTAAATAGCCTAAATTCATTCTTTAATAATTTGTGGCTAAAATTTTAGGCTAAAAATGTTGGAACTGAAAAGTTGTTTCTTGGTTAAAACTTAAATTTTATGAGCTAAAAACTTTAGGTTTTAAGCTAAAGATTGGAGATGATTTGATGAACTCTGGCGGGGGGTAATATGAATATATTTTTTAACTAATTTTTTAATTCTTGAATTTTTTTTTTCTTTTGATGAACTATGCCGGGCTGCAAATTCTAAAGTTTCCCAGACAAAACGTGGTCCAGTAATATGAGTTTATGAGAAACCAATTTTTTATTCAAATTCAAGAATCATTCATTAAATAATAGTTAACGGTTTCAATTTGTTTTGCTTTTGTGACTGAAAAATCCAAATTTTGTTTTTAATAGAATCAATTGAAAAAGGGTAAGGTAAATTTTTAGATATTGTGTGTTTTAAGAAATTATACAATCAATCGAAGGGGTGGATCCAACCCAAACAAAAAAAGAAAGATTTCTTTTAAATAAGGAATTAAAAAAAAGGGATTCAGATTCAAAATACAAGGTCATATATTTTGTATCATTTTGGCGGCATGCCCAAGCGGTAAGGCCAGGCGGGGGACTGCAAATCCTTTTTTCTCAATTCAAATTCGGGTGTCGCCTAATCTACAAAAGAATAGAAATACCTTATTGGGCCTGACAATTGTTCGACTGTTTTAAGCTAAATAGCCGACTAGGCTTTCCTTATAACGTATACGGAAATTCTGTTTACACTAAAAATTTGTCTCGAGACACCATAACTTGTAATTTTTTTAAAGGCATTTGTATCTTAAAATGAAATGGCAAAAAAGGACAGTTAATATGTTAACAAGAACAAAATAATAAAAATATATAGACATTCCGAATATTTTTTAAAGAGAGAATTATATTTTGGAGATCCTCTATTAGTTTATATTATTTTCTATTTTTTAATTTAAATTCAATATAAATAGTTTATGGACTTAATAAATGGTAGGATGAAAGGATAATATTCAAACATTTTGCAATATTTTCCTAAAACTAAAAATTTCAATTTTTTTACAAAAAATGTAACCTACATTTTCCTATCGATTTTGAGATTTTTTACAAGATTCATTAGAAGCCAAGATTAGAGTTACTCTCGTCACACCACATGTTTCCTAAAATTAATTTAAAAGATTTTCGATAGATAAAATTATATTTTGGGAACCTTTTATTAGTTTGTATTTTATGTTCTATTTTCATCATTACAAATCAATAAAAAAATTGTTTCGGTCCCTAATAGAGGTCTTGCAACATTTTCTTTAACTCCCATGTAAAATATTTACTAAAACTAAAACTTTCATTTTTTTCACAAAAATTCTGAGTCATAACCCATGTCCGCAATTGATTTACAAGAATCATTATTGTCACATCCCGCCCCGGGCCCCCACCACATCCTGGGCTCGACTCCACCGTAACACGATATTGTCCGCTTTGTGCCCCGACCACGCCTTCACGGTTTTGTTTCTGGGAACTCACGAGAACTTCCCAGTGGGTCACCCATTCTCGCGCTAACTCGCTTAACTTCGGAGTTCCTACGAAACCCGAAGCCAGTGAGCTCTCAAAAGGCATCATGCTAGGTAGAGATGAGACTATACATATAAGGCTTACAAGATCCACTCCCCTGGGTGATGTGGGATGTTACAATCCACCCCCTTGATGACGGCACACATCCGGTTGGATTGGCTCTAATACCAAATTGTCACATCCCGGCCCGGGCCTTCACCACATCTTGAGCTCGACTCCACCGTAGCACGATATTGTCCGCTTTGGGCCCCAACCATGTCCTCACGGTTTTGTTTATGGGAACTCATACGAGAACTTTCCAGTGGGTCGCCCATCCTGAGATTACTCTCGAGTGAACTCGCTTAACTTCGGAGTTCCTACGGAACCCGAAGCCTGTGAGCTCCCAAAAGGCCTCGTGCTAGGTCTTAAACATTGTCCTAACTCTCACGCAAAATATTTCCTAACATTAAAAATTTCAATTTTTCACAAAAATTGTGAGTTATAACCCACGTTTTCCTGTTGATTTTGAGAATTTTTACAAGATCCATTATAAGATAAAATTCGAGTCATTCTCCTCGTACCACATGTTTCTTAAAATTAATCTAGAACATTCAATAGATTTTCGACAGATAAAATCATAATTTACGAACCCTCTATTGGTTTATATTATTTTATCTTTTTTTTAACAAACGATATTATTTACACTAAGGGGAAGGGGTGGGATTATTTTCTTATCTTTCAACTTTGAAAATCAATAAAAAATAGTTTCGGGACATATTTAACGGTAGGATCACATCCAAAGGTCTCGCAACATTTTCCTTAACTCCTAGGCAAAATATTTTCTAAAACTAAATATTTTAATTATTTCACAAAAACTATTAGTTGAAAGTTATAACCCACGTTTTCCAATCGATTTTGAGAATTTTTACAATAATCATTATAAGTCAAAATTTGAATCATTCTCACAACACCACATGTTTTCTAAAATTAATTTAGGATATTCTGCATATTTTTTTATAGATAAAATTGTATTTTAGGGACCAACTGTTAGTTTATATTATTTTTTTATAATTTTAACCTTTAAAAATCAATAAAAAATAGTTTTGAGACCTAAGTAATTGTAGGATCACATCCAAAGGTCTTGCAACATTTTCCTTAACTCTCACGCAAATTATTTCATAAAACTAAACAATTCAATTTTTTACAAAAAACTGTGAGTTATAACCTATGTTTTCCAATCGATTTTGAGAATTTTAACAAAAATCATTATAAATCAAAATTCAAGTCATTATGTTTACTTTTTACCAATAAAATTATAATTTAGGGACACTCAATTAGTTTATAGTTTTTTTTATACTTTTCAAATTTAAAAATAAATAAAAAATAGTTTCAGGACCTAACTAATTGCAGGATCACATCCATACATTTTGCAACATTTTCTTGAACTCTCACGCAAAATATTTCTAAAAACTAAAAATTTGTGAGTTATAACCCACATTTTCCAAATGACTAATTTCACAAAAAACTGTGCATTATAACTCACATTTTTTTTCAATCCATTTTGGGGATTTTAAGAAGAATTATTATAAGCCAAAATTCGAGTCATTCTCATCATAACTAAATGTTTTCTCAAATTAATTACGACATTCCGTAGATTTTTGACCAAAAAATTACATTTTAGGGGTACTCTATTAGTTTAATTATTTTTTCTATTTTTCGACTTAAAAAATCAATAAAAATTAGTTCCAGAACCTAATTAATTGCAGGATCACATTCAAAGGTCTCGAAACATTTTTCTTAATTCTTACGCATAATAATTCCTAAAACAAAAAATTTCATTTTTTACAAAAACTGTGAGTTATAACCCACGTTTTCCAATCAATTTTGAAAATTTTAACAAGAACCATTATAAACCAAAGTTTGAGTCATTCCGTAGATTATCGACAGATAAAATTATAATTTAGGGACATTCAATTAGTTTATATTGTATTTTCTATTTTCAACTTTAAAAATAAATAAAAAAATAGTTTCGGGACCTAATTAATTGTAGGATCATATCCGTAGTTTTTGACCGATACAATTATATTTTAGGGACACTATTAGTTTTTTTTTTTTTTTTTGTTGAATGAACAATATTATGTACACTATGGAAGGTTGGCCTAGTCTCACAATAAGTTAGCAACAATGTGGTTCAAATTTGCATTTATCGGGAATCAAATCTAAGACCTCTCACTTACAAGTGAAGAGGAATACTACTAAACCGTAATACTAAGTGGCACTATTAGTTTATATTATTTTTCTATTTTTCAACTTTAAAAATCTATTAAAATAGTTTCAAGACCTAATCAATTGCAGGATCACATCCAAATGTCTTGCAACATTTCCCTTAACTCTCACACGAAATATTCCGTGAACTACAATTTTCTCACAAAAACTATGAGTTATACCCACATTTTCCAATAGATTTGAGAATTTTAACAAGAATCATTATAAGACAAAATTCTCATCAAGACTACATGTTTTCTCAAATGAATTTACAACATTCCGTACATTTTTACCAATAAAATTATATTTTAGGGACACTCCATTAATTTATATTATATTTTGTATTTTCCAACTTTAAAATTCCATAAAAATAGTTTCGACCTAATTAATTGCAAAATCACATCCAAAGGTCTTGTAAGATTTTCCTTAATTCTCACGCAAAATATTTCATAAAACTAAAAATTTCAATAATTTCACAAAAATTATGAGTTATAACTCACGTTCTCCAATCGATTTTGATAGTTTTTTCAAGCATCATTATTAGCCAAATTTTGAGTCATTCTTGCCGCACATGTTTCCTAAAATTGATTTAGGTCTTTTCCGAAGATTTTTTTCACTACACCACATGTTTCCTAAATTAATGTAGGAGATTTTGAAGATATTCAATGGATTAACTTAATCTTGGGGACCCTCTATTGATTTATATATATATAATTTTCTATTTTTCAACTTTATAAATGAAAAAAAAAATTTGGAACCCAATTACTGGTAAGGTCACATTTAAATTTCCATAAATCCAAGGCAAAATATTTCCTAATACTATAAATTTCAATCCCCCCCCCCCCCCAGAAAAAAGGTCATAACCCTTATTTGCAAAAATTTTACAAGATTCATTGCCAAATTCGAATCATTCATTAATTTTAGTACATTCCCAAGATTTTCGACAAAATATATTAAGGGAGCCCTCTATTATTTTGTTTTTATTTTTCTATTTTTTTAACTTTAAGAATCAATAGAAATAGTCTCGGGACCCAATAAATGGTAAAACATATTCAAAGGTCTTGCAACATTTAACTCCCACGCAAAATATTTCCTAAAAATATAGTAAGATCACATCCAAAAATCTTGTAAACATGGGCTATGTGTCCAAGATTCCGACTATCCCCTGTTGGAGGCTAAATGAAAGGAAGGATCAACCTTAGGGCCACAGACAATTCAGGTCCATCAATTAGTTCAAAACTTTTGGGACCAAGACACCAAAACTTGACCCACAGTTTTATTGCACATGTTTTTTCTAGGGCTAACCGTACTATCCCTAATAACTTTTCTCTAGTGCACATCACTAACACATCTTAACATAGTATTCCTAAAGCCTACGGGACGCATCTAATTACAACTTTGGGGCATCCAATTGGACCTATAAATATTTTATGACGACAGTTCAAGCCCAGGAGAGCCACTTCGTCAACTAGGAGACATCTAGATTCTAGGGAGGGAGCTCAAAAGGCCAAAATTATAAAGCATGACAAACTCAAGACTTGTTCCATTCTAAGCCGGATTATCAAATGGATATCAGCAAAGCAAAAGTAGAAGATAAACAAAACAAGAATATAATATAAATCAGCCTACATGAATGTGCCGGACAAAAGACATTGCCGAAGTGGGCATAAGCTTGGATCCATAGCTCCAACTGATTCATCTTCTTCGCCGTCTAGTTCCATAAGCTTAGATCAACCCCAAAAAGCCGCAGCTGCAGCAGGGTGGTTTTCTAGAATTACGGTCCTGCAATGCCAACTCAGTTTTCAAACCTGACAATGGAAAGTAAGATAAGAAGGAATGAAAGAATATGCGTAAGGGTCTACCTCATTCAGTGAGAAAGCAATCCATCTTCACATCTGTTACATCGAGCTGCAGTATCTCTGCTCTACAACTAAAAATTGATCCAATGCTGCAAAAACACAATATTGATCATCAGTGCTTGTTCAAATTTAAGTTAAAGAAATTAAATAATTTGACGCAAATGCATATAACTCTTTCCTTTTCTGTTCAATGAGTTTTGATGCACATATGCATCAACCCCTGAAGCGATGTTCAAGTTGGCAACATTAAAAAATGACAGAAGGCCATTCTAAATTTCTAATGAACAGAACACACAGAATGGAGTTGCCAGCCACTAAATAGAAGGGATCTCTACAGATCCTCCATTTTGTGATCGAGACAGAACCCTACTCTCTCAAGTTCAAGGTGATCAAATAAAAAATTATACCTAGGTTGGGTGCGTCCAAGATCCCCATGAACGAATTCCTTAATGTACGTTCCAGCCTGTGCTTCAAAGACATACATAAGTGCCTTGTTTCATAAATGTTGATTGTAATTTGATCTTTTCAATCAGTCATAGTGGTAACAGGCAGAAATTCAACTAAATAAGCAAATAATATGGGATCTCTCTGAATTACTAAAAAGGTATTTTTAAAGTTTCTCCCAGCTGAATGAAATACAGATGAGAGCGGTATTAATATGAAAAAAGATTAAATCCAAAATGAATTTTTATTCTCTTTATGACAGTTTCCACATGTTTTCCTAAGCCTTACAGAGAAAAGAAGAGGACAAATATTTAGGACAATGGAGAGTATTCATTGATTAAGGCTTCTCCTCAAATAAGTATGGAAACCAGAAACACTTGCTTCCAAAACATATTCGATTACCAAAATCCAACCTCTACGATGTGAATATGTAAGCTAACAAAATTTAATTCAATAATATATTGCTTCAAGTTTTATTTTCAAGATAATGAGATAATTTACCTGGGTACACAGATGCAAAAGAAAATACTGAGAACTTCCAACAATCTTCTCAATTCTCATCCTAAATTGGAAAATGGAGAGACTCTGATTTAGATTCAGAAAAAGATTGGAGTCCAAACCAATGTTTGTTCCACAATATTTGAATAATAGACAAACCAATGTATGATCTTTTCTCGTTCTAATGGACTTCGGCGGTGAAGCACCCTGATGGGAGTACTCTGCTGAATATGCTGTGCAAAATAAACAGATACTGGTAAGGAATCAGCACTAAGATAAGATTTCCCCAGCCACAGGAACTAGTTAAAAAAGTATAGTAAAAAAGGCCCAACAATGTCATCCTTTAAAGTTGACAATAACCAAGTAGAAAACTATTACGAGGCTTAGAAAACAGCTCACAGTGTCTTTAAGTGAAGATATAAAATGCAAGTCCTCATCCTTGAGAGGGCGAGAAATCCACACTAACGCAACATACTGCTTCTGCATGAAAATTCAAAACAACATAACAAGAGGCCATCAACATGACGTGAAAAGAGGGGTAAGCCGGTGGGGGAGACAAAAAATAAATGAAGAAAGAAAACCTGTTTCTCTGCTTCCCCTTCACGCATTAGATCCCATGACTGACTATCAACCAGCTTCAGATTTTTCACGCCTACCTGCATGCATATTGTGCTTTTTTGTAATTGTTCAATGACAAGAAACAAAAATTCCAATTTGGCAGTGAGCTCACCAATTTATTTTCCAAGTTATTTATCGCTATTTCCAAACTTTTTACAGAGTCATCAGACGGGACAAGGCGAGCGTTTTGTATCTCAAGCAGGAACGGCCTTCCAGAACCCAACATCCTTACCTAAGATATTTACATACTTTAGAATTTGCTAATTGAAATCAAACTGCAGTACAGAAAGGCAGATTTCCATTACATCGATATCTTCTCTTCCGGCAGCATGAAACTTGTAGTTATCACCACGACATATAGGAAGAACGTTGCTACCTAGTATCTCCTACGAAGGAGAACAGAAATAACAGTCAGCATCTCCAGATCTCCACCACTGTTTCCAGAGCAACAAGCCAAATTAGAAAGATTGTGGCCAGTAATTGGAGTACATTTTACCTCGACAGATGCTTCTCCCATTCTCTCATCATCAATAATCCAACAGGATTGACTCACATTTCTCGAGTACTGTAAAATAAAAAGTAATTAGCACCAATTAAAATACATTTCGTGTTAATAACATTAGCTTACGGTACAGAGGTAACCATAAGATTAGCTTATGACACAAGTGACAACAAGATTGGCTTATAACACAGAGGCAACCTCAAGATTAAACTGATGCAAGCACTCTGATGTAGATATAACAAAACATTTAAACTCGTTTTCCAACTTTCAGATACAAGCAAATAGGTCGACAGTAGATTTCAATATGCCAAGATAAGCCTAACATTTGGTTATACTAAGTTAAGCTAGTTATTTTGGAAAGGAAAGATCACAATTAGCTTACCTTCAGGTATCTCCCACCAACATAAATTTGCGTCCGGTAGCAGAGAAACTCTAAACAGCAAGGTTCACTGGACTAGAAAGGATAAAGTACAAGTAAAATTAGAATCAACATCATAAATGATTTACCAGACTAACTAGGTGATGTACAAGCATGAATAACCTAGACCATTCAGCCCTGATACCAAGTTAATGCTTAAAGTTTGAAACCAAGAAAGGCAGTCCAGTAACTGTACCCATAGCGTACCCATAGTATAACCAAAATTGGACAAGTAACACTCAAATTAAGTTCACTCATGCATCATTATGCCCCATCACATTAAAAAATGGCAATTAAATTCTTCAGATCATTTGAAAAAGTTGGCACTTGGGGAACTAATATCAAACAAAATTCCATGAGTACCTGCTCTAGAGGTAACTTCAGGCACTCAGGCGATTCAATAGCTTGCAAACTCACAAAAGACCTTTGAACAACCGCATCAGCTTCACTTGTCGAAAACCCAGAGCATTTGATGTCATCATTAATTCTGTCCAAACCATTGCCTGAACCTATTAGAATAGCAGTAAAGAGACACTTCAAAAATCAGGCAGTTGGTATCAAGTCAGTATCAGATGTGGTCTCATTAAAAATGGGGTAACAGCCAATGTGCTACGTGTCAGCATGTAGAGATGCTGGAGACTCGCCTCCCTTAATTACGGTCTAACAATGAGAATTTGAAGTGAAAAAATGATGATATTTAAGAACGAGGAGAGAGAATAACAATAGACAGCTTGAAACAAATACTTTTCATTTTAGGCAGATGAAGTATTGGTTTCTAATAAACAAGCCCTGAATTAGTTCTTAAAAGTTAAAACCTATTAAATATTCTCTTTAAAAACCATTGGAAAAAATCATAGAAGCAAAAGCTAGATGTAGCATCTTCTAACCAATATTAAGGGGTATCAACAGAAAGCATGACCAACAATTAGGCTTTGGCTACACCTATCTCCACAAACAATAGACTGATTCCTCTTTGGGACTCATCACAGAAGGCTTACAAACACAATGCTTGCATATTCCCTAGTTATACATGACAATTTTTTTCTTAACATGAAACGTTGTCATATTTCTCACTTCAAATCCAACATTCACATTATATGCTGTATTAGCGTATAGGTATCAAACAGTACCAAAATAGTGAATAATAACTTTACAAACACATGTTATGTATAAAGTTCCCATTTATGTGCTAGAACTATAAGGGCAACAGAAAGCAAGATCCTACTGAATTTGGCAAGAAAACTAGAACAAGTGATGGAGTATAAAACTGAACATGCCTGTTTTTCTTCTTTTGCACCCCTCATTAGAACTATCAACTGTTATTGTTGCTATACGGTGAGTGTATGTCAAACGGATGCGGAAACTGCTTATGCTGGACTTACAACCCTGCAGAACTTCAAATTATTGAAGATTGCTCTCATACATTTGAAATTGATTATTCTTAGCTCGTATGGATCATATAAAACTCATTGCTCTCAATAAAAATTATAAAACCCAATATTTGTTTTGTCAAATAATGTCATATATATAACATAATTAGAATCTGAAAGAAGAGAAGCTTTACATACCAACATTGTTTCAAGGATCTCCGTAAGAGAAATTTTTAGAGCATCCTTTGCAGAAATGCATTCAGAGAGTGATTTTCCTTGGAACCAAAGTTCAGATTCAAACTTTCTTTTCATATATAGCCTATAAAAGAAAATACAAAATTACATTGACCTATATAAATAGTTTGTTCAATGAGCTTGGAGACGCTCAAATTTGGATAAACAGATACTTGACTCCAGTCTACAGTTCAGACGTAGAATGTGAACTAGATTTTGTCTACAGTTCAGATGTCGAATGTGAACTGGATGCAGAAGATATAACTAATAGATTAGGTAATTTTGAAACTGTCCAAAGTTCAACAGTCAAAGAGCTTTACTGTGAAAGTACATTTCTTACCAAGCAATACGATCATTTTCCTGGATAATTGGAGGTATGGATACTTCAAGAGAAAAGCCGTCAATCTGAAAGCCCTGTTGCCTAATCAGATCGGAAATGGAAACAGCCAATTCACTGGCACTCTCCCTTTCTACCACCAACTTGTTATCCGCAGAATAAGTGAACTGCAAGATCCCCAAACAAACTCTACAAACTACCGGTTCTCTAACATTACTATCCACCAAATGTTTCTCTGAATCTCCAAGAACTGAACTCAAGATTGACCGCGATAGTGAAGAACGATAGTAATCATGCTCTCTGATCCCAAACAACCGTAAGATGCATCTGGTGCATACCTACAAGGGAATTTTTTTTCTTATTAATCTCGGAAACACTTTAACTAATGAGGACGTTTGAACCAAATCTACTTAGAACTACGAATTGAATAATCATCTATAACAAGTGAACGAGCCTCCAAAATATAAAAGTATTAGGTTTAATAAAATGCAGTAGCATCAATATTTGGAAGAATATGACATTTGAAGCAGCCTCCAAAATATAGTGAAACCCTTGAATTAATAGAGGCGAAAGGTAAGAAGAGATAAACTAGGGCAAAAGCAGAGCTTACGCCGGAGGACCATAAGTCTACGACGGCGCGACTAGGCAACCCTCGGACGACGTCGCAGAGAGATTGCGCATTGTCGCCATTAACGGTGGCCTGCGAAGCATCTTGGGTCTCGTTTGCCATTTCGAAAAGCCCTAAAGCTCAATGGAGTGGGTGATTACTTTGCTACTTCTCAGAACAATACGATGTATATTGTGCCGATAAACCCTAGACCTAAGCCCCTTTAGCTTTGTCGAATAACGGGTAAACTGGGCAAGTTAGGCCCTCTCCAACCGACCGGCCAAAGTGGTAGGCTAAAAATAGGCCCCTATGACACGAAATTCATCCTTGATTGAGAGTTAGGTCAAAGGGTTCATGTGCTCACCGTTCAAAAATGGAAGAACCGGCCAAAGGGCTGGCCAAGAGTCGCCAACACTATAGCCCAGCCCTTTAGCCTCAGAATGTCAAGTTTAATAATTTGTCAGCCCTTCAGCGCCAAAATGGTAAGCTTGACATTTTGTCAGCCCATTTAAATGTCAACAACTACATGACGTCATCTAGCAACGGCTAGCTCAAGTCATGCTGTCGTAAGGTTAATGTTGAAATTTTTTTTTCTTTTGACGAATTTTAAAAAAAAATTCTAATTTTTTTTTCCTATAAATACCTAAGTCATTCATATATCATTTCTCACATATTTTTCACCATTCCATACTATTTTACCTCATTTTATTTCAATTCTTCACATTCTATTCTCTTACCTCTTTCAATAGTCTTTTCTTTAATTTTTTTCAATAATTTTCAAAATGTCATATCTGCAATGAAGGGAAGGGCTTGGCCTCGAAAAAAATGATGAAACTCTTTGCAGGGCTGATAGATGGCTCTCGGAAGATAGTGTCAATGGTAATTCTCAAACAAGTGAAGGTGTTTGGAGGTGTGTGAATTATATCCCAATATTCAGCCAATTTATTAACATTAGAAGTTGAAGATAAGAAGTTTCACGTAGATAAGAACATTATCTAAAATTTGCACAACCAATTACATCTTGACACGTTCAAAATCCTCCAAACAATTATTAAGATTACATAACGATAAGAAATCTAGAGAGTTACTCACTTTAGTAACACGTGTCACTCGAAATCCTATCAAAAAATTATTGAGATTACATAAAGATAAGAAATTTGGCGAGTTACTCACGTTAGTGACACGTGTCACTCGAAATCATATAAAAAAAATTATTGAGACTATATAAAGATAAGAAATCTAGAGGCTTATTCATTTGGCGACAAGTAACACTCAAAATATGTCCGAGAACCTTATTTTAATATGGTAGTTTAATTTAAGTAACCATATTAATTCAATTAAAATAATAAATTATGTTTGGCCAATGGCCCTTTGGCCCCCTCGGTTGAAAATGGTTTTTTGTCAAAGGTTTATGTTTGGCTATGGCCCTTTGGCCTCCTCGGTTGGAGATGATATAAAATATGGTATAACACTGTTCATTAAAATATAATTTATTACAAAATTATAGCGCTAAAGAGAGCCCTTTGGCCATCATTCAATTGGAGATGAACTTGTAATAAAAACCCTGGGCGGGCTAATTAAATTACTATTATCGCCTTAGTTATTGAAGTTTTTGTACGGTTTATGCTTTCTATTCCATTAAACAAACCGGCATAATAGTCATTTTACCTCTAATGAAAATGAGACATTAGTGTAGACACTAAATACTTGTAAGTTAGATATAAAATTTGACTTTCATAGGTAACAACTCAATATCGAATTATAATTGACGAGTTATAAATTCTCTTGTGTGCAGTAGAACATAAAGCAAATAAGACATAATATTTACGAGGTTTCGTTAGTGTGCGTACGTCCTAAGGGCAACAATAACACTCTCTCTTATTCCCTTTTGTCTTTCTTTCCTTTTCTCTTGCTGTGTGTTCTCCTCTCTTGCTTTGATGATTGTTTTATAGACAAAGTGTCTTCAATTTAACAAACCAGGCAAGCCACTTTCTTTGACAATTTTGTAAAGATACAAGTCATCCACTCAAACCAAATAATAGATGGAAGACACGTGGTCATCTATATTTACAACACCCACGTTGTATAGGTATGTACAGATAGATAATTGACACTTAAAAAGCATGTAAAAAGACTTGTAGTTAAGAAGTTAAAAACATATCCTTTAACCCAATATCCTATTTTCAAGCTTCAAATTCGTCCTCCTGCCACAACAATATAGAAAATTTGGTATGAATTTTTTTATTTGTCATCGGCCAATCAACAATTTATTTTCTAACGTAAACCAATTGACAAGCTTGGGAGCAGCCTCTCCATAAATGGGGGTAAGGCTAGCCGACATTCACCTCTCCCAGACCCTGCATAAAGCGGGAGCCTTGTGCACTGGGTACGACCTTTGTAAACCAATTGACAAGCAATAGTGGGAGAAGATGATTTGAGCACATGAACTCAATACGGAGTACTGTTGACTTTAGGTGCAAGCAGTGGTGGATCTAGGAAATAATGTTTGGGGGGTCAACAAGGATAGTGCGCGTAGCGCGAAATTTTTTTTTAACAGAAACGACATGCATATCGTCATTTCATCGGGTCTTGGTAGGATAGTGTGATCAGCCTCTCGCCGATAGTTACCATACTAAAAGGTGCCTTCACTTTCCCTGACGACCAAAAATAAACATAAAATTGGGTTGGATGGTTCATAATAAACATAAAATTCTGATGTCAATATGGTGGTTCATAATAATATTTTTTAGAGATCATATTAATTTATGTTGAATATAAAGAGAAATAAAGTTGTTAAATATGTGGATGTGGAAAGGGCACACACATCATTACCATTAATTTATGTCAAATATGTGGATGTGGACGTATGGGAACTTTGCAATCTGCACCAAGACTTAATGGTGACATCTTCAACTTGACACACGAACCGAACTGACAGCCTATGGCTTTTTACACAAAGCAAGCAATTTGATGCTAGCTATACAAATTTGATTGGAGAGAAACTAAGAAAAAAAATTAAATAAGGAGTGTGTGGTCACGTGGTGTGAAAGGAAGAGAGAGAACGTCTTCGTCTTCCTCTTCCGCCAAACCGAACGAAAACCAGAAGAAACCCAGAAAAATGCAGAAGCTCCAAGAGGTCGCACCAGCAGCTTTAAGGGGTCGCACCAACAGCTCCAAGGGACCTCTAAGGTTATTTCCATGGCTTCCAAAGGGTCGTGCGACCCCATTGACCCCATTGTGGCTCTGCCTCTGGGTGCAAGCCCATCACCACATCATATAAATTTGCCCGTCAACGTTTTAGTGATAAATAGTTCAGCAAACAATTGATTGAAATTAAAGTTTAAGGGGTAAATTGACAATGAGTTACAAGTTTAGGGGGAAGAATTTGGCATATAGGTGAAAGTTAACAACACTATGTTTTCTATACCCTAACTCACGGACAAGGAGGAATTCAGATTCCCTCCTGATCTTGTAGTTCGAAGTAGACGGATCAAGAAATTGGACCATTTAAGAGAGGGAGAGAGATCCGGATCCTTAGTTTGTGTGAGACGGCCCAATAATATGGACTAATGGGTTGAGTAGTTTGGATCTCTGCATCCGTCAACTCTGGACACAAAGATCTGGAGAGAATCTTGATTCGACAAGGAGTACCTACCGACACTTTTTTCCCCTCACTCTATCTGCAATTCTGCATCCTGCTAGTTACGGACTCTTGCCGTCCGCGGTGGTTTGGTTTCCAACAAAAAAACAGTGCCCGCAGGGTTCTTTTAGTTCAACCAAACTTAAAGATAATCTCCTTATGCTCTAACGCATCACAGAAACTTGAATAATTTGTCACCTGCACAACCTTGTGATTTACAACTATGTCCCATACACCAACACATATGAAGTTTTTATTCAATACTAAATACACCAAATTATTTTTCTTATTGATTACATTATCCATAGACGTATAAGCAGAGGGCTATCAGACTTCCAAGGTCCCCAAATAAAAATAAACAGAAAGTGTTCTACAGGCGCGAAGATAAACCATGTAGATCCACATAGCCAGAGAGCACCGCCCGGCTTCGTTCTTTCACCTTTGTTTGAAATATCACCCTGCAGATTTTTACACTGACATTATCTCAATGTGCTTCTAAATAAATCAATCACAAAGACCAATAAGAGGCAAATGTACCTTAGGCCTTCGAGCCACATTTCAGTGAGCAAAGTTTCACCAGGGTAGACATGTAACAGGAACCGGCCTGATACACACTTGACCAGGTTTGGATCTTCTCCGCAAATGCATTTCACAATTGCCCTGACCGCAAATCCAAGTGTGCACAAGCCATGCAGTATCGGCCGTGTGAACCTTTGATAATGCAGCACAAAAAAGTTAGATAAACTGGAAACTTGGGTTATGATGAAATTGGAAAATCTATGGTACAGGATGCGGCCTTGAATATAAAATGAAAGCAGAATAGCTACAAGTTGTAATTTTCCTCGATCGTAAAACAAAGCTTGTTTCAAATAAAATGGACCTCCTAGTGACAGTGTAAACCATCGTAAAATTAAAAGGAAAATCTTTAAGAAAGTCCAGCTGTTCAATTTTAGTGTGGAATTCACCCTGCAGCTTTTGCGAACATAGGATCTGAATGCAGAGGATTGTAATCTCCAGATAGCCTATATAGCAATGCCTGTAGAAGGGCATAAAGAAGTCAAATGATTATATGGAATCCCATATTCAAGGAGAATAGATAAATTGAATAAGATATCTTATGTAACCATGTCAATTTATAATCTGAATGTATCTAAAGTATAAAATGCACGTCTTCGTCACTCACAAAGATGAATATGAGTAATGTTCATAAAAAATCATGTGCATCTTAAAGAATTATTATTTTAGTTTGGAAGCAAGCACAAGCCATTTATAGCTGCCTATTGGTC
The DNA here is from genome assembly GCF_042453785.1 of Malus domestica. NCBI lineage: Eukaryota > Viridiplantae > Streptophyta > Magnoliopsida > Rosales > Rosaceae > Malus > Malus domestica. The sequence goes on along the minus strand of NC_091668.1, from coordinate 449,325 downwards.
ATTGTAAGCACCAATTGGGAATTAAGTTGACAATGAAGGGGCGACTAAAAGACTTGAAACATAGCTTTGGTAGAACTTGACGACTCTTAATTCTGCAGGAAAAAGTACCGCCTAACTCTTTATATGAGACAGTGACTTTACTTTTTGCAAATAACGAAATAAATGCTACATACCTGAGATGGCTGTGTACAATCTTCATACACTGCAAAAGGTTGACCTTTTGGGGTTGTCACAGATGCAACCTGGTCTTTTGGATAGGTTGAATACGAATACAGCTGGGATGATTTTGAGAAGCCACCAGCACCTCGTAGAAAAACAGTCGACCTGGAAAGAAAAACGCCATCTACGTCAATTGCTTGACAATATTAGATCATCTATTTCAAATGAGTACTCACCGATTCATGCAATACAGTACACCAGAATCTTTGTCGTAACTTTTTGTTTCAATCTCGAGAATAGCTGCTTTACCTGCAAATCAACAGCAAAAATTTGCTAATTATGGCCTTACTATCTCTAAAAAAGAATAAAAAAATGAATAGTACAACTTATTTTGGACCTTCGTATAAGAGATGTGAGCCTTCAAGCGATATATACACATCAAACAGATAGACATACATCTTACTTATGTTTCAATATTAATAAACCTTTAAGTCAAACTTCCTTGCACTCGTATGCAGATGATTCTGCAAGTTAAAGGAATAATAATACTTCTACCGATAGATACAAACCTTTATCATGGAGTCCAGCAAGAGTCACAGTATTTTTTAACTGCATAAAACAACGTAACATGGATCTTAATTTATCTTAAATGAAAAAAGTCGACAAGAAACAAAACCAATAAAAAAGACTCCTATCAAGGCAATCGCTGAAAGATCGATAAAGATATAAACTATCAACTTCGAATGTTATAAGAGCAAGGTCAATGGACAATGGATTAGGTTGATTCCGAAAACTAATGTACTTAATAAAAATTGTTGAATTGGAGGCAGACAATCTCCCTTTACTTAAACCAGTTATTCCACATGCTGGTAAAAAAGTTATACTAATTCTATGTGAAGAAACCAACTACAGCATATTCAGGCATAACACGAACTATGTATCATATATATCTTGTTGTCAAAGGCCTTACAACAGCACTTGAAGGCAGTGGCTTGTAGAGTTCTATGTATTGTTGTCCATGCAGCAAGAGTCGCGGATCATATCTGGGGGCAACAAAAACCAGAAATTCCAGTTAGCTTCTCGTCAAGGCAATGTAAATTCAAGCACGAACTCAGAGAGTATTTTACTCATGAAATATGTAAGGGGATCTTATCATCGATACTTACTGCAACCCTGGAAGACCAGCACCACCTGGCAGAGATCCCAGCGAGAATAGAGCAGAAAATGTCGGCAAGACCTACCGAAAACAGCAACATTCATTTACGCTATGCAAAATGCATATGTTATGTAAAACACACAAACATACACGCACCTCGCAGCACCGTGTTTTTACAATTTACTCAATGTATTGTGCTAAACAAAACAAATCAAATCACGATTTAACGAAAGCAAAATCGAATGAATTATTAACACCGCACCTGGATGAAATTCTGGCCCTTTTCATGGTAAACATATTTCAGCTGGTCGACATCCACGGCATCCCGAGCGCAAGCTCCGATGCCCAACGCATAGAGCGCTACATCTCTGCCGAGTTATAAAACATTAGCACAGGCAGTAAGCAAGTAATTAAGCGGCGTTAATTGAGAATTATATATGAATTTAATTTATATATATATATATATATATATATATATATAGGAGCTTTCGGAATTGCTGTAATGAAAGTACTTAAGCTTACCTCTCGGAGTAGGTGTACGTGCGCTGAAGTCCCCATAAAAATATGCGCGCGCAACAAAAAGAGAAAGCAAAACGAAGTTATGAGAAAACGAGATCAGAGAGGTAGGCTTAGTGGATCGCAATCGAAAGAATTGCCAGAAAACAAGATTAATTGGAGCGCTGAGAGCTACAGAAACAAGCAATTAAACAAGGCACGAAAAGTACCTCGGGGAATTTGTGAGATTCGATACGAGCGGGATCGAACTCGGACGCCATATCAACGCTCTCGGTTTCTGCTGTGAATTCTGAGCAGGGACGGGCAAATACCCATGGTTAACCATGATTACTCGCCCATTTAAATGAAGGGAATTTTAACAAAAAAATACCTGGTATTATTCACTTTACCCTTTATTTTTTCCTTATCATTAAAACTCAAAGTTTTCAAGCCCTTTTCATTAGTTTTCCTTTAAATTAAACGGTTAAACGGTTATGGGTAACCGTTTAGATAAATAAACGATTATGGGTATAACCGTTTACCCGTGAAATTTAAATGGGCGGTTATGAGTATTAACCACGGTTATAAACGGGTAACCGTTTACCCATTTATTTTATATATGTAAAACTAAAACAAACCATGTTCTCGATGCAATAATATTTAGCACCCAATAAATTAGCAAGAAATTCATCGGTCATTCTCTCAATAACACTACTACATGAATGATGATTCTCATTTTCAAGGAATTGGCCAAATTAATTTAAATTCCTTACGGGTAATCGTGAAATTGACATAAATACTTTGACAGAAATGTCTTTTAAACAATTTTTGTAACCCAATAATACTTAGCAAATATTATATTTACCTTCATTGGTAACAATTAAAAATATCATCTGTAAACTATTATTTCAATTATTGGAATAGTATAAGGACTTAAAAAATTAAAATATGAAAATGTATGATGAATGTACCTATAACGGTGTTTAATTGTCAAAAAAAAAATTATGACAAATTTTTTTAATTTTCAAGTTGTTAAAAATCATGTAGACAGGTGAAAAAAGGATAATGGTAAAAAAAGAAAAGATAAACGGGTTAAAAAGGATAAATGGGTAAACGGGTATTAAACGGTTACGGTTAAATGGGTATGTTGTTATAGGTATGGTTAACTATTTATAAACGATTATGAATATGGGTATAACCGTTTAGGCAATTACCCAACGGGTAAACGGTTATGCTCGTATAAGTATAAACGGTTATGGATAAATTAACCGTGGTTACCCGCATGCATAACCATTGCCCTTCCCTAATTCTGAGTAAGCTTGGAATGGGATGATGGATGGGTGGATAATGGTCAGAAGAACTGCGGAGGTCGCGAAATGTTGGCACGCGTACCTATTCCCATTTAATACTGTCCAAATATTTACTTTTAGCATGACATAAAGATTGTATAACTTCCAACTAATTAAAACAAGGGTCATTAGACATGTTTTTGACATTTGATTGTGCTTCTGATCATATTTTTAAAATTACTGTAATTTTGCTTGTGACTAAGTCTATATTGCCCTTTATTCGTCTTTTTTATTGGTCAACATATCCTTCATTGATGTTAAACCACAAAGAATGCACACTGTAACGACACCCGATATTGTCAAGCTTATTCTCAGATTCATTTTTCGGTTGCTACGCCTTGACTAATCAAATTTGGAGGAGTGAAGAACATTTGAAACACTATGGAAGTCGTTGAGTAAGCTTTAATGCTCGAACACCATGTTTTGACACTTGTAAATACATCACCTAAAGATGGGTGTGATTCCAATGATACGTCTAACTCAATGTTATGGGTGCTTTACCATTAGATTTGATTTCCACAGTTATGTATATCTTCTATTTGCACTTCGTATGCTATGTAGTATTGAAAAAATTACAAGTTCGATACTTAATTATGATTTAACTCTATATACTACATATTTCTACTCCGTTAAAGCAGAATATTGTACATTATAAATAAATAAATAACAATTATCTTTCCACACTCGATTTAAAAATGTTATCCTACAAACTTTCCGGTTAACCCGGAAAAGATGTTGGGTGTAAAAGGAAAATTGTTTAAGGAAATAATAATAAATAAATAAAAAAGGAAAACCCAACCACGTTTTACCCTTAAACGATATTGGGTGTAAAAAGAAAATTGTTGTGAAAAGAATCACAACAGAGAAAACCACCACCTTCCACGGCAGCAACCGCAAATTCCGTGGTGGTCTGAGCTGCCGAACATGGCGACTACTTTTACCAGTGTCCATTGAGGACAACATTAGTGGCGCGTTTACGTAACGGTAATGGAAATAGGAGGAATCGAATTGAGGAGGAATTGAATTGAGAAGGAGTTGGAATGAGGAAAAGTCAGAATCGGATTCTTGTTGCAACTGTATACTTAAATGTTCTGGAATCGGAATAGAATTCCATAAAACTGTTTACTAATTCAGCAGAATCGGAATATAAACCAGTATGATTACTAAAATGCCCTTGTCCCAAATCAAATATTTTATATACTTTAATGGGTTTATAAAGGATAGTCTTGGAAATAAAAAAAAGTAAGAGGGCATAAAGGGAACAAAACTATCATTCCGATTGCCCAAACAAGCAGGAATTGGATTACCACCTATATCTAGGGAATCCAATTCCACCAATACAAGGAATTGAATTCCAAAATTTGTGTGGACCCCACTACTTTTTTGATTTCTTTATATTTAGTAAACACCGGAGTACTCCGTAATCGAAATTCAATTCCACATTCTCATTCCGATTACGGATACGTAAACACGCCCTAGGGTTTTGAACTACGAATTGATGAATTGGAGTGGTTGGGAATAAAGACAGCGGGTGCCGGCGATACGACCACCGGAGAGGGTAGAGGCTGCTGTCGGGTGGAATTAACAACATAAATCAGTCGCCCAAACGAGATGACCAGACCAAATAAGAAACATCCAATTAAAATAAATTCAAATTAAGTCCTCAGTTACAGTCCCGACGATATCGAAAACCCATTCTTCCAAAATTTTGTTTTGATCCCATCTAACAATAACATCAACGTACAAAACCCACATAACGCCAGGCAAAAGAGCAGACATCAAAATACATCTGTTTCTGGCAAATCACATTCTATCTTCTCTCTTCCGTGGTGCACAGGTGATGATCTCATCAACTCTAAGAATCATCTCCGCAGCCTCTGTTGCAGACAGCAGCACGGCCTGCTTAACTTTAAACGCTTCTGATATCCCTCGTTCCGCCATATCTCCCACCTGTCACAATGTTAAAAAATGCCACCGTCAAATCACCATGAGAGTTCAGACGCTCGACAAGTAATTTCTTCCTATCTAACATATAATGCTTCGCTTTGCATGAGAGATGACAGTATCCCGTAATGGATACGGCCTTCCAAAGCTGAGGTCAAACACCATGCTCAATATACAAAAGAAATGTCATAAATCTATTATTTTGTTCATTTCTTTTCGTTCTGGTACTTACTGTTCCAGAGATGACATCAATCCCGGAAGTGCATCCTTCTTTCTGGTGCTCCGCACGTAGCTTTGCAATCAACTCAGCACTGTCCAAACCGGCATTGTCAGCAATGATAGTAGGAATGGCCGAGAGTGCCCGCGAGAAAGCTTCGATAGCATGAGATTTCTTTCCAGGCGTTTTCCTAGCCAGCTCATCGACTTCCTTTGCCATTATCATCTCAGGCCATCCACCTCCAAGCAAAACTCTGCTGTCATTGACCGTCTGAGACAGCACGCACAAGGCATCATGCAGAGACCTTTCAGCCTCGTCAAGCACGTGATGGCTGCCAAAGTACAAACATATCATAGCATCATCCAACTAAAAGTAAATAGAACCAATTTTAACTCCAGGGCCAGAACAACGGCTTCCTACATCTTTTTGGGGAATACTTTATATGTAAATCCTAATTCTAGGTGCTACAAGGAATATCCATAAGTGGGAAGAAAGGGCAATACAAGCTGACAAGAGTTGCTATTTCCAATCAGCTAATAACAATACTGTCAGCCAACACAAGCCACAAAAGTAATACCTGCATACATAATTTCTGGTATTCCAAAGGGCATACGAGTCTGACAGACTATCAGCCAGTTTAACTATGGCCGCAAATAAGATAAGCTACACATGTATGGTACTCCATTTCAAATATTAACTCTCACATTTCATATACTATATTGCCCACACACACACACACACACACAAAAGAGGTTTTAATTACATTTGTGTGGGCACAGTAATATTAGCCAGTGCAGAATTGAAATAGAAGAAAACAAAATGTAAATGAAAAAATACCTTGCGCCTCTCAGCACTATTGTGCAAGCCTGACCCAGTTCAACTCCAGAAAAGTGGATCAACTTGTCCTCACCAATCATAATTTCCTCAATTAGCTTGCAGTGCCCAAGCTTAACGGACTCTGGGTTATCAAAGGTTGATGCAATTTCACCACCAGTAACTAAGGCCAAACGCTCAATGCCATCAAAATCAGCATGCTCAATTGCAAGTATTCCAGCATCTGCAAAGAGTTCTTCTGGGAAATTGTAGATCAACTGTCTGTTAACAAAACAGTTAATTCCGTGACCTATGATCTTCTGAACTTTTTCTCTCATTTTATCTTTCTCAGCCCCTTCAATTTCAGCAACTTTCGCCATTGAGTCAACACGAACACGTGCCCCATAAATCTTCACTTTGTCCGTGTCCATTGCTGTATTTGCAACCAAAATGTTTGCATTCTCTATGCGCTTCGGCTGACCAAGACCTATTTTCTTGTCAAGAATAAATCTGAACAATAAAAACAGAAGTATGGAAGAGGTCATGCAAGAGTAAATAAGAAATCAACATGCATAACCAAAAATAAACATAAAGAAATTTACAGCCCATATCAGCTATGCAGATAATTGATGACAAAGAACAGAAATCTTCAACACTGCATAATAGAATTTCCAAAATTGACGAGATTGGCACTAAAAATAACATAAGCTCAAAAGTTCATTTTCTTTCTTACCCTTCATCTAAAAATGAGTCTATAAGTGATCCACCGGGCTTCTTTATAATTTGGATGGCCTCTAAGTTGGTGCTCCCCTGCCATTGCGAACAGCTTGTGAAAAAACATGAAGACTAAAGAAAAGAAAATGTTTTCAACACTCACATTGAACCTTAACTACCAAACATTAAGTTACAATCACCTTTAGGCGCATCACAGCATCAACTGCTAGCTGTGCAAAATGTTCCTTATCCTGAGAAAGAATTTTGGAGCTCAAAGTAGTCATTGCGATCTTCATTAGGTCTGACTTAAATTTCTCTGCAAAATTCAGTGATGCCTCGTTCATTTAGTTACAATTGTGCAAGGCAAAGATAATGAAAGCATAGCTAATCCATTCAAAAGCTCCAATCTCAGAAAGCAGCATGCATAATGATCAAGCCCATCAAATTCATTAACTGAACATCATGTGACTAGAATAACTCATATCAACAGCTACTAAATGAATGTTGATCCCTAAAGTCATATAATTGATGAATGGTACAGAAGCAACTGAAGTCAAAATACAGAAATTAAATTCAAAATAATAGTCAGTAGTGAATACCAGAATCAGCCTTGTTATCCACAACCTTACGCAATAAAGCATCACGAGCACATTCAGCTGCCATCCGATAACCTAAACAATCAAACTAACAGCATTACTAACTCTATAGTCACATGGTACCACATAAGCAACAATAGAACAGAGCAACAAAACTAGTGAGAGGTGTTTGCAGAAACTTCAGACAAACCTGAAATGATTGTCATCGGGTGAATCTTTGATGCAACCAGCTTTTCAGCCTCCCTTAAGAGTTCACCCGCCAAAACAACAACAGAAGTTGTCCCATCACCAACTTCATCATCTTGAACTTTTGAAATATCTAACTCTTGTATTAAGGATCATCGCAAAAAGTGAGTAAGATCTATCTCTACCCCTCCCATACACTTTCAGTACTTGAAGATCACAGATAACTTGCCAACAACAGTTTTGACCAAATCGGTATACATATACATAAAATGATAACTAAAATGGAAAAACATGTCTACAACCTGTAACAATCAGTGTGAACAACAGTCACAAATTCAAAATGCAATTGCAAGGATACCAACAAGAACTTTGGCAGCTGCATTGTCAATATGCAGGGACTTTAAGATGGTGGCCCCATCATTAGTAACAGTAACCGCATGACCTCTTCCTGTTGATTGAAGAATTTTATCCTGTCCAAATATATTAATAAGAAAGTGATTAACACAAGTAGGAAACCATTGTACACGCACAAGTGTCTATTAGTTTGGCAACAGAGTAAGAGACACTAACCATTCCCTTTGGTCCCAAGGTCGTCTTTACCAAGTCAGCAATTGCTATTGCACCCACAAATGAAGCCTTAAACAATACAAATTATAGATAAGTTGTAAGCATGAGGGATACGTCAACTTTTAGGTAGCAATATTGATTTGACATGTGAATAGACAAAAAGATATTAAAATCCCCTAACATACACTGCCCTACACTATTATACACAGAAAATTTTCCAATATAATCTGGTACGGTCACAAATCCCAGAAGGCCTTGCGAACACAATTAATTATTGCAAAAGAAAGATTATTTGAACACCTCAATTTTTATACAACATCCACCCTAATTCCTCCACAAAAAAAGTTCGGAAAACATTTTGTCAAAACCGAAAAATGATGTACACTTGAACAAATGCTGTGATTCAACCCCAGAATATTAACCAACAACATTTCATTTGTACTATTTTGTAACAAACGTTGCCTTTCGGGAAACTAAATCGTTCCATCATAAGCATAAAATCAATTTCAATAGGCAAATGAACTGTCAACCCTAACATAAATAACATTTGTTTACTACAAACATTGTGCACGTTCAAAGCAGAGTGAAGAAAACTCACCAGTCTGGCGCGCTCTCCTTTCTCCTCACTAGCTTCATCTTTGAAAATTCTCTCCACCTATCGCATTCGTCAATCAAATCAAATCAAACCAAAAAAAAAAAAGGAAATCTGAAAAAAAAATGTCAAAAATCAAACTCTTGCATACCGCCATGGAATAGAGATATCAAACGACTTCGCCTGAATGAAAGCCTGTGAGATTTTACGAAACAAAGTAAAATACAACGGCAACAAACAATCCGAACACGCAAATCACAAGGAAATGACAGAACCGAGGAAAGTTGAAGCAAATAAAATCTCAAGTCTGGTAAAACCCTAAACCTCAAAATCTTAGCAAACGGAAACCGTGAATGAGAAACTACCTGATCTTACAGAAGAGAAAACGAAGACGGAGACGGTGACGGTGAACGGAGAATCGAAGACGCTAGATCCCCCACAATAACTGGTTTCGGCGTCGAGGGTTTTAAGACTCTGAACGGGCAGCACAGGAGTAAAAGAGAAGTAGCGAGAAGAACCGGATGTATGAACTCCGCTAGGTTGCTCCATTTTTCTAAATGTGATGCATCAAAACAAGGGCTACGGAACGAACGGTTGGATTGAAGGGGGAGGGTGGGCCAGTGTGATTTATAGCCGGTGATTGGAAATGATACGTACCAAATGCCCTAGCGAGTTATACAAAAGGTCGCACGGGACCTCTTTATACTGGTTTGCTACCGAGGAGCTTTTATAAAGAGTAGATATAAAAAAAAAACTAAGCTCAAAATGGTATTTGGTAAACACTTAAAAATAGTTTATTTTCACAGTTTTCGATGAAAAAAAAAAGCTGAAAACGTGAAGCAACAAAAAGAAAATAAGCTTATTTTCAAACTATTTTTTTCAAAGCACGACAATACCGAACCAGCACTCTCTGTAGTTGTAAGTCGCAGGAAGGCCCTATTGCTTTTCTCTTATTTCGCTTTATCTTCCTTAATTTAGTTTACAATAAACACACTTTTAATTTAGTTTTAATCATACTTTGTTTTAGTACAGAGATATATTTACATGAAGGGAAGAAGAGAGTTCGGTTAAGCTACATAATGGATAACCTAATTTGGTATTAAATTCGTCATTCACGAGATTTGAACTTAAGACCCCTCGCTTACAAGTGAAGAGGAATATCACCAGACCGTAATACTGATTGCCAGTTTTGATCATATTTAAACTTTCAAATTGTGCCAATTTCTCCGTTGTTGGTAATGTTATCATTAATTTGTCAAATTTAATTTAATTTAAATCTATTTGGTATATTTAGTATTTTTAAATTCGGTTTACAAGTGAAAATGAATATCATCATACCGTAATACTGATTGTCAGTTTTGATCATACATAAACTTTCAAATTGTGCCAATTTCTCCGTTGTTGGTAATGTTATCATTAATTTGTCAAATTTAATTTAATTTAAATATATTTGGTATATTTAGTATTTTTAAATTCGACTTAGATGTGTAAATTTCAGTCCTTAATTTTTTCTCACAACTCAGTTACCGGAAACTCAAGTATTTACTAATATTCCTTGTGAATGTAGCTTCTTTTTTGTTTTTGTTTTTGTAATCTTATGAATAGAGCACTTGTTAATGTGGACATTGCTATACTTGATGAAATTAATTCAAAATTGTGACAAAATTATTCGGCAATGTGGAATAAGGCCTAAAGTTTATGTGGACATTGCTAAAAATTCGACACAAGGCATCGGCATAGAGAATAAAATAAGAGGTCAATCACTACAACTACAAATCTCATTAAACAAAATTGTTGAATCATTTGGTCAAGTTGTACTTGATCTTCATTTGGTCAAGTTGTACTTGATCTTTATCTTGTTGCAGCAATCTCATGAACAATGAACAAAGAAGCTTGATATAAGGTAAATGTGAATAGTTTGGTGGAGATAATTTTTTCTTCTTTGCACTTAAGTTTGGACCCTCTACTCATAAATTAGACTAGTTTATCTTCTTGTTAACAGAAGAAGGAATTGTTAGACTAGTTTACCTTCCTACTCTCTTTTAGGTACAGTCAAAACAAAAAGGGAACAAGTCATGTATAAACAAGGTTCTAAAAGACGTTAGACGCTAGTCGGGCGGCGGGATGGGGTTTAGCGCTTTGACGGGGCTTATGCGGGCGTCTAGACGGATTAAGCGGATTTAAGTAAATCTATTATATTTCGTGTAAATAAGTGTCTATATATACTTAAAAAATATATAATTTCATCATAAACTACAAAATAGAATGACATATATATTTTGAAGTATTTGACATAATGAAAACATGAGGAACAAACATATAATGTGTGTTCATTTAAGTATTTAACAAGTCTTTACAATTTATTGTAAAAAAATAAAATACAAAATGAAAGCTATATATTTTATGTTTAAGTGAGTCACAACCTAATCGGTGCCTAGGCGGTCTAGGTGAGCGCCTCAGCAGGTTTAGGGGTCATTTCTTAATTTTCAAACGTCTAAACATTTATCGGGACGGTGGCCAGCCGCCTAGCTCCTAGACGGCGCTAGGTGGGAATTTTTAGAACAATATGCATAGACTCGTATGGAAGTATTTTTAAATGACAAAAATGCTTTTGGTGAAATTGATTTGAAAGGAGCACCAGATAATTTGTACTTCTTGTAGGAAGCACTTCAAGTACTTTTCCAGGATCCACTTGAATTTTTACTAGGGATTGATTTCAAAAACATTTTCAACAAAAGCGTTTTCATTCATTTTAAAAGCACTTCCAAACGAGCCCAATATTATCTTATATATGTACGCAGCAAAAGTATATATTAATAGAAAACTAGAGGATAGAGATGATCGAGAAACAACTTGAGGACAGGAGGGTCACCCAACCTTATCATAATAATACGAAGACTGGTACAATAACAAAAGGAATACAATCAATCAATCTGTTCTAGGAAAGAATTAATGTGACCTCGAGCTGAGGTCTTTGACAATTCCGATCATGCTGCATAAATATATGTCGTAATCAAACGGCACCCCAGAAAAATCAAATAAGGAGCAACAGTTGAGTTAACTGTTGTTCTATCTTAACCAGATAAGCTAAAACTCGATCGCAGAGGCCCTTCACTCGCTCGCACTTTGCTGGCATAGGCCTTAATTTAGAGTTTAGAGGGGTCGTGTGCGCTGGCCGCTTGCTCTGCCACATAGCCGAGCATTCCTTGGAATGGGGAATTCATCCCTAAGTGAAGTGGATGAAGTATAAACACGCAGATATAATTGTTGTCCAAGGTACTGTCGTGCCCAAAATTCTGTCCTCAAGTTCCACATTCCCACGTTATCGAGCGCAATGTGGATAGCCGTCCACGATTTGGGATACACCTGCATTCACAGTATTCTATAAATTAACCACATGTATATACCTATGTTACTGCTTGTTTGTTTTTGTTTTTCTCCTGATTGTCGTAGCTGTTAAAATGTGAGCATCAAATGCAAAAGTAACGAGGAGTAATTATATACCTGAGTGGTGCAACGAGAAACCGCATCTCTGAGATTGTACGCATCCCTGCTAGCAGTTGTCCACTGGCCTCCATCCATACTGCAAATATTTGACAAGCAATTTTGAATTATTTATCAAGATAGGCTGGATTGAGTTAAGCATATGGAGCTGATAATTGAGTAAGCTTACCCAACAACAAAGAAAGAGTAACCATCAAGATGCCAGCTTTGAATTATATCTTCGTTGTTTTGGAACACAATCTCGACGAATGTTCTATAATCAGCACCCAAAACTGAGGTGTCAAGGTACAATCCTCCACCAGTAGGCTTGTCGGAGATGCTTCCAACACGGAAAACTCCTCCAATTTTGAAGTAGTCTGCGAGCTTCAGGGGAGTGTCTGCTGGAACAAATGACACACTGTTCACTCCATATCTTTGCTTCCCATTCACTTGACCAGCGGAGTTTTCTAGCACGTAAGTTTTGGTTAAGTTGATCAGTCCATAGTGGTATGAGCCCTGTGGGTTTGGCCTCGGTCCACTAGCTGTAAGATTAGTCCTGAAATAACATACATGCGTAAAATTCAATTAGCTAGGACGTTATATTATGATCGACGAACTTGAAGTGTAGATTTAATTATGAATGAATATTGCATATTGTGTTGGCTTAAAACATAAACTCGTTTGATGGCTAGGACTAGAGTTGAACGAAAGCTCTATATAGAACTTGTAAGACGTAACATGTTTCAACATTTATAAGTTCATCGAGCAGTGGTCAGGACATTAGTCCAATTTGATTGAAATCGTCTGAAACGAGAAGGTACCTGATAGAGCGGGCTTGGTTCAAAGACCAGTCGACTTGGATGGTAGGTCCGCCAGGGGGAGGGCCAGAGACTGCGCCAGCAGAGTTGGCGTAATGAACAGTGCCGGTTGTGGTGAGGATTGGAGAGGTGAAACGAGAGGAAGCTACAACGTAGTAGTCTTGTCCGGGCTGATCAGCTGTTACAAGAACGGAGTAAGATTGGCCAACGTGTACATCAAGGGATGAGTAGGTGGTTTGGAGGGTGTGTGTTCCCTCTACTTCTACCAGCTTCATTTTGTGGTTTTGAATGCGGAAGTTGAGGGAATTTTGCAACCCAACATTTGAAATTCTGAGCCTGTACGTTTTTCCTGCAATGAGATACAGTAATAAATATACACCATTAACAATCTAAGGAAGATAAATGTAGGATGGTTGTGATTGCAAAAGTTGATATCAAGATTAAATTTGAAGGCACACCTTGTTCGAAATTAAGAGAAAATCCACCGGGACCGCGACCGTTGATAAGGATTCCATCAGGAGAAGGTAGCTTCTTACCACTGTCCAGATGAGCCTTCAAGGTCTGTACAAGACAAATAAAATTATCAACATTGATAAATTAACAAAGCAATCAAACTAACGTGAATGTAGTCGCATTGACTTGACCCGATATGCTTTTTTGTGCACTAGAGTTCGATATTTTTCCGCAATTTAAACAGTATAAAGTAAAATATTTGCATGTATCAGAAAATTCTCCGGCTACTGAGATATGGTTTCAGAGATGAACCGTTTGGCTTTATTAGCTTTCGGTCACACGTGAGGTAGATAATGCGAGTGACCCACGAGTCCACGACACAACAAAACAATGCGCAACAGGTTACAAGATTAGGGGAAAACTGGGTGACTAAATGGGCGATTTGGAGTGGGCAGATGAAGAAAGCGACACGCCCAACACTGCGTCTGTGGTCCAACATACACACACAGACACTCTTATCCACAGGCCCGCAGACCACCAAGGGTTACCACGATTTCGATAAGGAGGTGCTATCAATATTTTCATATTTATTTCTCACACCCCCGTCATTAATTTTAAAAACTGAGAAAGAGAGATAAAAAGAAATGTGTGAATATTTTGTAGAGCGCTGGTTCTTTTAGTAATCCTATTAAAACTCTTCTCTTATTTATTTTTACATTATAACAATTTTATGAACATCGATACTCACCAATTCTTAGATCAACGACTAAAACTTTAATGGCTTGAAATTCAAAAATCGTTAATCTAATTTTCTTTTTCTAAAGAAACCAGTTGCAAAAATTGCTTTTGATTCTTTTTCTTTCACAAAAAATTGCTTTCGAGTGGAAATAAACTTGTAGCTCAATTTAGAGCATTCATTCATGTATTTGAAGTCTTGTGTTCAAATTTCTTCATAATTTAGTGTAAATTATTTTATAGTTTGTAACTTGTAAGAGAAAAAAAGAATAAAAGCGCAAAACGAACTGTTTTACTGAGGGTAGGATTCTCATCCAACCTAATCTCTCTTCTCCTTCCTCCTCTCCTATTTAAACAGTTATGATTATATCACGTCAACGTCTTGTTTTAAAATTTTAAAGAAAGAAACAAAAAAGAGTGTGAGAGAAGAGGAGGAAATGAGAGAAAAATAAGGGGAAGGGACATGGATTCTCTCCAGATCTAATTGTCCTAATCCACCTAGTCAAATCATCTGGATCATTGAAATTTGATATAACGGCTAAAGTTAATAACTTTTAAAATGAGTCCCTATTTGTAATCGTTGGATCAAATTTCAATTGTCCGGATGATTTGACTAAGTGGATTAGGACAACTGGATCCAGAGAGGATCCATGTCCAAGGGGAATAGAATCCTGCCAAGACAGGATAACAGATGTCAAACAGGTCCAGTGCTACAGAAAAGTAAACGATAACATGCAACCGAAGTAAGCGCATTATGATTTTTGTTTGTTTTCTTTCCTTCCGAAATGCGGGAAAACTTCACATCAAACCTAAAAAGGTGGGAATATGTATGTGACTAGGAACACGGGTAAATGAATTGTGTGTGTTTTTAGTGGAAAAAGTAAAAAGGAGTGGAAAAAAGGATTTACCGTGTGATTAGACTTGTACCAATCGCCAATAAGAACAGTGTAATCACCGTCAGGATCGGGGAAGGGGACGGGAATTCTGGGCCTGCTGAGAATTCGGATGCCTCCGAAGCCGCCGGCAGCCTTGTGGAAATCGAGTGACGGGAAGTAGTAGAAACTTCCGATTTGGTCCTTGACTTGGAGAATGTAGGTGAAGTTCCTCCCCGGTGGTATTGGGCAGGTTGTTCCGTACACTCCGTCCACAAATGAATTCCTTCTTTGCTGGATTCCGTTCCTATTTTCACAAAACCAAATAAAATAAAATATTGATTCGTTAAATAACCTCCTGCTTTCTTTAACAAGAATTGATCAATTGACTGGATTTCTTTTAATATATTTCATTAATGGATGACTCTAGGTTTATTATACTAAATATAATACTACAATTCGATATACTAAATATAATACTACAATTGATCAAAATTTTGAAAAAGAAAAATTTCAATCAATTTATTATAACGCTTGTACCGAGCCATATTGTAGACAAACCAAAAGATTTCTCGTTTTGAGATATATTTCAGCAAAAAGAAACCAGTCACCAGTCGCAAGGTTCCAAAAGACAATTAATTTTCTACTTTTTTTCATGGTCCTTCCTGTTCAATGACAATTTAGCCAACAGACTTAAAAAAATCGTAACTTAATTTATTAAGATGCTAAAAAATTGCTTAGAAAAAAAAAAGAAAAATCAGTAGAATAAGTACTGATTTGGTATTGATATGTTTTTATAAAAAATAGGTATAAAAAAAAACTTAGTTAAAAAATGTTTGGTAAATACTTAAAAACAGCTTATTTTCACAATTTTAGGTTTTTAAAAAAAAACTGAAAACGTGAAGCAGCAAATTATTCTCACAGCACAATAGAAGTATTTTTTTTCAAAGCACAGCAATACCAAACCTAGCCTAAATTTGTATCGTGTAAGTCGTTCTCAAACTAATCAATAATGGTAGGGGAAATAAACATAAAAAATCAAAATAATGGTAATGTTGGTTAACAAGATATAAATGATTAAGCTCAGCCACAGCTGTCGCTTAATCAGAGACGAATGGAGTCATTTTTTGTAATATCTACATATAGAAAGCTCAGCTGGTCTGGTCGCAGTCGTGGTCAGTACTAGATCTGATTGTTCCATTCCATGCCCTCCGTCCCTTCAACAAGTGCAATCAACATGCCCAACTGAACCCGTCCAAAACTCTAAACGTACCCCCAATTACCCAGATCTAAACTCAAACTCAAATAAATACAAATAAGAAATACAGTAGTAGTGTGAAACGAACAAAGGCGTCAGAGATGTACGTGCAATGCAGCACTAGTATGAAATAAGTGGAAAGAGATTATCTCTGGATTTTTTCTACCAAGATCATCGGATTAAGTGATTCGGAATTTTGAAATTTGATCAAACAGTTAAAATTATTATAACTTTTAAAAAGATCCTTCATTTGTAGCTGTCGGATCAAATTTTAAAAATCCATATCATTTGATCCGGTAGCCTTCGTGAAAGAAATCCAGACAGAACCTCTTTCCGAAATGAGTAATCACATGACGCTGTAACCCTGCGCACTCTAATCAAAGACTTAAAATAGTTTAAGAAAGAACAGGGTAATCTTGTCATTTTAATTCCAATAATATGCCAAATAACTAATAAAATATTAATCTAGTATAATCTTTGGTTTTGCAATTTGCACTAACTAATCAGAGAACCAGAGAGAGAGAGAGAGGGTGGAGTGAGTACCAGGAGAGGAGGAAAGGCTCGTCCAAGCTGTTGAAGACGTTGATGATGAGATTGTCATTGGTGACGGAGTGGATGTCTGGCCCCGGGAACTGTCCATTTATCAGTATTCCCTGAAAATCCAACACATCGGAATCCCATTCATTTCAATCAGATCGGATGAATCAGATACCGATTCGAATAAACGTGTAAAAACAATGCGAGAAATAAAATAACTAGATTTGGATGAGAAACCTTTTGGCGGACACCGAGAGGGTAAATGTCGCCGTAAGTGACATTCCATTCGAAGAATCTGTAGGGATCTTCAGCGACGGCTATGGAGAAGAGAGCGGCGAGACAAAGCAGTGCCGAAATCGCACCTCCCGCTCCGTTTACCCGCATTTTAGTTATGCGTACGGCAGTCGAATTAGCTCCGATTAAGCCAACAACTGACTGAGAGATTTTGAAGGCGTTGGGATGGGTTGAAATTGGAACAATAAGAGAGAAGCAGAGCTGCGGATGGTGACTATGGAATGGAGGAGGAATGGCGCCTGTATATATATTTAAGTGCGGTACAGACAGTCTCACAGGAAAGGGATGCCGTGTATTGCAGCCTGGCCGCAAAGACAATGAGGGAAAGTTAATAAAAATGATATTTTATTTGGAATGAAAAAAATATGGAAAGAAAATAAAATAGCGGTGTGTGTCGGTGGTGTTTTTTCTACTTATTTGATTTATAATTGAATTTGAATTATGAAGTTAATGAGTGAATAAATTGGGAGTCTGAAGTGTGTGTCTGCCACATGGGTTGGCTGTGTGTGAGTGTGGAGGCGGGTGTGGAGGTGGAGGTGGTGGTGGTGGGGCGGTGGTTTCGTATTGGCGCCATCCCAAGACCAACGAGAATGCATGTGAGAAAATGTGATGAGTTTTATACTCATCCCTCATCACTCACTGATTAGTCAAGTCAACCATTTTCCACTCAACTCTGATCTGCCATTTGCCATTCGCCATATAGTTAGAATAATTAATGCCTAATCCAACCCAAATCTTCTACTTAATTACATAATGATATGAGGGTCAATGCTGTCGTGAATCTCACAAGCTACCTCCGCAATTAATCAAAACTTGTAAGGGTTATATACACATATATAGATAGGGTTTCGTTTCATTCTTCTTGTGATAGCCTTCGATCTTACCCAGGAGTCAAGGATTAATTTTTAATTGTGACGGGAACACAGATGGTAAGTGGTGAGAAATTTTATTTTTTAAGTTATTAACTTTTTAACACACATATCTCACTATTTATATAGCGACACGTGATGTATCATCACGTGTGACAATCACACTGAAAAATCTCTCGAGTCAAGAGTCAAGGCCAGGATTACTTACTTTATTATGGTAATAATACAGCTGTAATACAGAATTTGAATGTCCACCAAAAACTCACTTTCCTCACTCTTTTTTTTTCTTTCTTTGTCTCCTTCTTTCTCGTTATTTTGACATAAATGGGTAATGGTAACAGGATATCCGTAGAATAAAATCAAGCACATGTTTGACTGGAAAAAAAAAACAAAGGAAAAAAAAGGAAAGCACATGAATTCAGACTTTGTTGTTCGCAAGAAACATTCAAGTCACGTGAGAATGGAACGACACCATACTTAGATCATCTCTAACCCTTGGGCTAAAAGCTAAATTTTTTAGCCCGGAAAATTTGGCTTTTAGCCCAGAAACATCTTTTTTGCTCCAACCCTTCTGCCCTAAAATTTTAGCCCGGAATTATTAAAGAATGAACTTAGGCTAATTTTTTTCTTAAATCAATTTTTTTTTAAAATAAATATGTAGATTATTGTAAATTAATTTTATGAACATTTTAATCTAAAAAAATTTAAATTCCGATAAATATTTGGGATTTAGCCCGAGGGGAAAGCTGGAGGGTATTTGGCCCAGAAATAACATTTGGCATTTAGCCTAAAATTTTAACATGGGTTGGAGAGTGTTTGGGGGGGTAATTTGGGGAGTAATTTAGCTTTTAGCCCAGGTTTGGAGATGGTCTTACCGGCCTTTTAATTTTCAACCACTTTCTACTCTCTCTTTTGCTCCTATAAGACCATTTTCAATGGTTGGGTTAAAAGCTAAATATTTTAGCCCGGAAAATTTAGTTTTTAGCCTAAAAACAAATTTTCTGCTCCAACCGTTCTAGCCTAAAATTTTAGTTGGGGATTATTAAATAATAAATTTAGGCTATTTTTTTGTTAAATTAATTTTTTTTAAATAAATATGTAGACTATCGTAAATTAATTTTATGAACATTTTAATCTAAAAAAAATTTAAATTCTGATAAATATTGAAAAATTTAAATTCCAATTTCTAGGCTAAATTTCGGGGGGAATCTGGCCTTGGTTTAGCATTTAGCCCAAATTTTCCCCTTGGGTTGGAGTGGGTTTGGGGGGAAATTTTAGGGGGTAATTTGGCTTTTAGCCCACCATTGGAGTTGGTCTAATGTCTTAAAATGTAGTACCTCAAGTAAGAATATTTACTCCTGCATATAAGATTTTCACATTGGTCCCTTCTATATTATCACTTGTGCAGCGTAACAAAGAAAATTTTGTTAAATTTTTTACAGTAAATAACTTCTTATTAAATATCATGTTTGAAGAATTATTTTCTAAATGATTGCCAATTAAGTTACTGTTTATTAATTTATATTGTCTTAGCCCAAATAAACATGCAAGAAAGTCCGACCAAAGAAGTCACTAATGACATGTTTACCAACGGTCGAATATGAATTGGACTAATACATAAAATAAACTAAAAGTATGAGTTGTACATTAAAATTCGTAACCCAATACCTAAAATCAGAATTCGCTTCGTTTAGGAGACTGGTTGATCTTATACCCATTCATTCTTTCCTTCCCACAATGCAAGAAGAATAGTAGAAGTTATCACTCAAATTTACCAAATTTAGGGATAAGATAGCAGATTTAGGATTCACGGGACAAGGCACACAGCGCGGCAACACATGTTTCTAAATTAGAATTCAAATGCGGCCCCAAACCCAACGAATTAATTGATAATGTTTGATTACTTTGCCTTGTTGGGTAGTAGTAGGTCCCATTAACCATGATTAGAGGGTGCATTTTTGCTCTTGCTCACCATCTTTAAGTGGTGGTAATTAGGGATGGTCAAATACCCATTGGTTATTGTTAACCGCGGTTATCCATCCATTTAAATTAAACGGTTACGGTTATAGGTAACCGTTTAGATAAATAAACGGTTATGGGTATAACCGTTTACCTACGAAATTTAAATAGACGGTTATGAGTATTAACCACGGTTATAAACGGGTAACCATTTACCCATTTATTTTATACATGTAAAACTAACACAAACCATGTTCTTGATCCAATAATACTTAGCACCCAATAAATTAGCAAGGAATTCATCGGTCATTCTCTCAATAATATTGCTACATGAATGATGATTCTCATCATCAAAGAATTTGCCAAATTAATTTAAATTCTTTGCGAGTAACTGTGAAATTGATAGAAATGCTTTGACAGAAATGTCTTCTAAACAATTTTTGTAATCCAATAATACTTAGCAAATATTATATTTACCTTCATTGATAACAGTTAAAAATATCGTCCGTAAACTATTATTTTAATTGTTGGAATGGTATAAGAACTTAAAAAAATTAAAATACTAAAATTTATGATGAATGTACCTATAACGGTGTTTAATTATCAAAAAAAAAGAAAGTTATGACAATTTTTTTTTAATTTTTAAGTTGTTAAAAAACATGTAGGCGGGTGAAAAAGAGGCAATGGTAAAAAAACAAAAGATAAACGGGGTAAATGAGTATTAAACGGTTACGGTTAAATGGGTATGCAGTTATGGGTATGGTTAACCGTTTATAAACGGTTATGGGTATATGTATAACCATTTAGGCAATTACCCAACGGGTAAACGGTTATACGGGTATGAACATAAACGGTTATGGGTAAATAATCATGGTTACCCGCCCGCCATAACTGTTGCCCATCCCTAGTGGTAATGCTCAATGCTCATACCCTACTTTATCATTGAATAACTTTAAATTTTGAAATTTATGTCTATTCATCTCGAAATTTAAACTCATAAATAGGATAATAGGCATCACCATCATAACTTAAAGGTAGTAAGCAAAAATATTCTCATGATTAGTTGGCATGTTGAATTCAAACCATACAATCTCAAAAAGAACCAAATCTATGTTGAGGCCATGGTATAGACATAGTAACGTAACACAGCACAAGACAGCTGTTCCACAAAAACATTTATTCAAAAAAGATTTAAAACTTATGTTGGACTCAATCATGTACGCAGTGAGGCCCACAAAAAGTAATACGACATGCAAACAATCATTGCTCTCAAATCTCAATCATCCCGCAACCTAATCCCTATTCTCTACGACATAACATTGCTCTCAAATCAATTGACCAAAAAAAAAACCATTGCCCTCAAATCTCAATCATCACACAACCTAATCCCTACTCTCTCTCTCTCTCTCTCTCTCTCTCACACACACACACACACACACACGGAAAATGGGTGTGAAAGCTACAAAAGTTACTTGCCCTACAACTAAGCTGATCAATTCTCAAAATTCAAATAAGATACACAACACTCTATTACTTTCATGGAATGGGATCTTATCCGGATCCACTTTGTGGAGATCCTAGGAATTCTCACATCTTAGTCATTCATCAGGTATCGTGCGCTTATAAATCATTTGACTTTTTTTATATTTAAAATTAAACACAAAAGTATCTGACAAAATTTGACTGCACGATGTACAATGAACGGCTAAGATGTGAAGATTCCTAAGATCCCCACAACATAAGAGGGTTTCAAAATGGATTATAACACTTGATGTACCAGACTGTGTTCCTAACACACACACAAAAATCTCTCCTCAAACTGACCCTCCCAACAGCTTCAATGCATTCATTTCATACTATTGAAGGCCCATATGAAAACAGAGACCAAACCAATCCCCCAGAATCATTGAGTGAAATGCGTGCAAGGGAAAGCAATTTCGACTCATGGTAAAAGACCTCTATGTTTATGTACCAAAGAAAATAATAGTAAAACCCAATGAACACCGCTTGGCTTGTTACTTATAATGAGTCATTCCTCCTTCAGTGTCAATTACAGTTCTACACATATCAAAATCTCTCAATGAAACTAGAAAATGACAAGTTCTACCACATATCTAAATCGTCTACAAGGAGGAACACCTGCTTACAGGCAAGGACCCAAAGTGTATTCCGACCTGAATTGTTGAATACATAGGCTAACAAGTTATTCGCTCACACCAATCATACAACACACAAAGTTCAATGAGTTTGCTTGTTTGCGGATGATGTTAAGGAATGAAGTACCGGCTTCAAAGGTGCAGAAGCCAATGTGTGCGTATGCACACAAATCAATGATATGGCAACACAAGCTTGAACATGACAGAAATTCTATGAATTGGGGCAGAAAAGCATTGGCCACGAGAGTAGAAAGATAGGATGGATATGAAACCGGTAGTAGAAGTTTTACTCAATTAGAGATGTTCAGAGTGTAGTGTGATGGTAGTGGTACAGAACTAGATGCAGGTTGTCCAACGCATCAACCCTCAAATATCCAGACACAGAAACGAACCAAAACATAACACAAGATTCGCTGTCTACTTGAGCATTATAAGGAAACATGAAACTGAAACATACTTTTAAGAGACAACCCTTAACTTTACCTAGAAATTTTGAAAACGGATAACATGCTAAATTCATCACATGATCAGAATCTGCCAAAACTTAAGAAAACACATGACACGCGACACTTTCTCAACCAAAAGTCGGTCAAATTTCAATGTAAAAACCTATAACCAAGGACCAAGTGCAAGAAATCTAAGCAAACAATACAAATCCCCCATTCACTTACAATCAACAAAACTCAAATTGAGCAGAGTGTTCAACAAGTTATTTGAAATATTAATTCCTTGTCACATTCAAATTAGCAATTGATCGAAAGTAGAACACAAATCAGCATGCATTCTGCTTAAGAATCCTAAACCCCAACTCTCACACAAAAACCCTAGGTAGGTCCACAACAATTCTTAATCGCGAAGCCACAAAAATTGAGCATCCAACTTATCAAATGTATTTCGTATCAAATAGCTACATAGAGTAACAATAAAGAGAAGGAATCCTCAGAACTTGAACTCACAGTGCGATCACTCTCGTTCGCCAAAGAGAAGGCGAAGCCTGGAAGCGAAGAGACCAGTGGGCTCGAGAGAGGCCTCGTGGAGGAGGTCCCGCTTGATGTTCCTCGTGCGCTCGGCTAGGGCTTCCTGCTCCTCCTTGAGAGCCGTCGTGTCCTCCTGAAGATTGTGGAGGCGGTACTTCTGGCCCAACGATCTGACGCTCAGCAGCAGAATTCCAGTCATTGCGAAGAACTGGATGAAGCTGTCCTTGCGCTTCACAGCATTTGCTATGAACCCCAACGATTTCTTTGAGTTCTGGACGCCCGCGGAGGAGCTTGGCGGTACTGATGATGCCATGACGACGGAAACTCTGTTACACAGAGCGCTGCCGCTGCGCGAGTGTGACGAACTGACGAGGGTCCCATATGAAAATGAGGTTTAAATATGTATTTCTTACGACATAAAAATATGTGTCGTTTGTAGGAGAACATAAGGGACAGGATCCTCTCCGGATCCTCCAGATCAAGTCACAAAACCCAGTTTCGTAAGCCTCACAGTGATCTCCACCTTCCTCCCCCAAATCCCCACCATCGTCGCCGTCTGAAGTACAAAAAGCGAGCCCCGACAAGAAGTCTGCCACCCCAAAATTTCGATACTGCTTTGTCCCCCAGCAGTAGACCTGTAAACAGGTCGGGTTTATTGAGTTTGGGTCGGGTTGAATCCGACCCGTTAAGTTAACGGGTCATCCGAACCCAACCCGTTAAGCTAACGGATCACCCGTTTCACCCGTTAACAATTATTATTTTTTTTTAATTTTTACATAAAGTTTAATTTTTGTCATTAAGTCTTTACTAAAATTACTAAAATATCATTAACTAACGGGTGCTAACGGGTTCTAACGGGTCTAACGGGTTGATCCAAAATGACCCGTTATTTAACGGGTTGTTAACGGAAGAAATGGAGCTCCCGCTCTTTCAGTCGAGCGAATGGAACCAACTACCAAACTCTTCCCGCTGAGCCCCCTCCTCGGATTAGGGGCACCGCACATCCGCCAGTACCGGTTGAGAAAGAGGAATAGAGCAACCCGACCCGTTAACGGGTTCTCCGATATTTGGTTTTGTGAAGGTCGCCGGAAAGCTTCTCCGATATTTGGTTTCTGATTTTCATGATGGTAAAGGCTTTGTGAAGGTGGAGATCACCGTGAGGCTTACGAAACTGGGTTTTGTGGCTTCCGCAGGATCCGGACAGATATGTTCCGGAGAGGATCCTGTCCCACAAAATAACATGTGTAGTTTCCTTTACATGAAATAATGTGAAGGAGATCAGAAGGTGAAGAAATTTCAGTATAACGAAAACATAGTCGGTATACCAACTGTAATAATACCATTTGATAGAATTTTTATTTTTTTTTAATTTTCAACAATTGTATTTTACATTTGATGCACCGAACTGTATTTCCAGCACACAAAGAAATCTCTCCAGAAGGTGAGCCTGGTGTGGTGAGGCAGCTGATTTTATCTTGTGACAAAATTGGAAATTACACAAAATAATCGTATTCGTAGGGTAAATATGCTAAGCTACGGATAACGCTAAAACCAAACCATTACAAGAGTTGCAATGAATATCCCAACCTAGCTTTATCATTACTGTCTATCATGATTTTATACTGTATATCCTGCAGATTTAATCAGAAATCCAAACTTCCACATTGCTTGCTTTCGATACTTTTTGTTCCATTTCTTTCCTTAGCATCCTTCTTGTCATCGTTATTAAGTCCTCGAGTCCGGCCAATTCCCAGCTTTGGCAAACCCTTATTCAGCCCCTCAAGCAAAACACAGGCCTTGCACCATTTCTGCACAATAAAACAACAAATGTTCAGATTCTCTAACCAAACTCTACCCAAGTAACGAACGCAAACGAGTCTAACATTAATCAGATATCTCAACCACATGTCACGTATCGCAGGGGTGAAACTAGTAACAAACTTACCTGACTGGAAATGTAACCACACCGTTCACATGTCCCCTGTTCTGGCATCTTTGTTGAAGTTGAAATTCTGAAATTCTCCCCTGATTTGATGATGTCAAGTATTGCCCTGGGTCTTCAGTTGAAAGAAGTCCAGTAAAATGTCAAACTAGGAGTACAGAATGTGCATACTGAAGATGTAATATAATTTTTTTGTTTTTTTTTGTGAAATCTACATCGCCAACCAGCGAAACATTCTCTCAGCAAGGCACTCACCTGATTCTTTCTAAATCCTTGATGAACTCACGAGCAAAACCACGATACGCATTGGGTGAATAAATGCCTGCAATTTGACAAAAATGTCTTCTGAGATCTAATTGTAAAAGCATTAAACATAGAAATATAGTGGCAAGGGTGGTTGAGCGGAGGGAAAATAACCGAGGAAGACTTGAGAGAACTATTTAAAAGAGCCTAAAGAAAAGATAAATTACATTCAGTGGAGAAGTAGTCCAGCCTCTTGAAATATGCATACGTGCAAAATTAGTTAAGGCTTTGCAAACAATTCCAACTTAGCATTAAGATGAATAACGGTGATGAAAGAAAAAGGGGAAGAAAAAAAAAATCAGTATTGAATATTTCAGCAGCAAGGATATATAACAATCTCCTTCTCATAGGTGTATTTAAAAGGTTTGCATCTTGGAATTGGCCCGTCTTCACCAGTGACAATTGAAGTGCATCTACTTAATCTACAAAATAAAACCAGCAACTCAGTTCACTTTGCAAACTTAAGGGGGGACAAAAAGAACATCAATGAAATATGAACAAGCATTACCTTGCAATGTCACCTCGTAAAATGTTCAATAGAACTGTTTCAGCAATATCATCTGCATTATGTCCAGTAGCAAGCTTGTCTACCTTCAACAGTGCAGCGCCACGATCAAGGGCCTGAGAAGTAAATAGATATATCCATTAAGTTGAATTGTTCCTTATAATCTCTCACCAACCAATAGAATTTGATCATGCCCTTCATGCTTAAAGACACAGAAAGCTCACAAATGACGGCCTTTGTAGGTGCTATCAGCAGAAAGTTTGAATGACCAGTTTTAGTGCTTTAATTACTCATTCAAAACTAAGTAACAAGCACCATAAGTTTCTGTGCAATAACCATGTTGATTTGGAAATAATATATCGTAAAAAAAAATTTGAATGCCCAATCGTGTCTAAATACATCCATATAAGATGCCTAGAAAATGAAAAACACCAATTTCCAAGACAGCCAAATACCTGACGACGAAAAACACCACAGAAGGTGCAATTGTTCTTGAGACCAATCATCTTTACTATTTCATCCATGGTCCACCCATACAAATCCTTGTACGAGACTATTTTCAGCGGCAAACCATACTGAAAGTAGAGATTTCGAACGAAAGTCAATTAAAGCTTAAAAGTAGAGAAACATAAGGCATTAGACATGACTGAAAGTTCATAGTCAAAATTCACCTGACCTGGATTTCATTTCTTTTGACGGTTTCAAGAGAATCGTCCCTGTAGCCAGTAATGCCCTCATCCACTGACAAGAGGAAGAGATCCAGACCGTAATTGTGCCGCCTATTCAATTCGGATAATACGTAAGCGAGGACAGTGGAATCTGAAGGCAGCAAATAACACAATAGGCAATGAGCAGAAGGAAGTTAAGGACCACATAACATACACAATCCAGTATGGCATTATAATTCATCACCACTCACTAGCACTCCAATTACAGCTTGATTAATTAGTTTACCTTTGCCGCCGGAGGCACCGAGGGCAATGCGCTCACCAGGCTTAAATAACTGGTTTTCGACGATGACCTGATGAATCTCCTCCTCAAACACCTTGTAGAAACACTCCCTGCAAATCTTCACATACAATAACCGATTTCAATTCAATTCTACGGTTTTACAACCGCAAGATACAGTTTATGAGTCCATGCCTCTCATATCAGCTTACTGGAAATCAAACCTCAGTAGGAGATATTACCTGCTCTAGGGTTTTGGGTCTCTTGAGGGCGGCCCGTCTCTCATGACAGATGCAGCACTGGCGGCCCCCCGCCTTCTTCTGCTTGCCGTCGGCTGATGACTCCATTGAACGTGACGACACTCGGTCGAAGCTCAGGATCTGTGAACCAATAACGAATGTTCCCAGTTATAGTTTTTGTTCTGCTCGCCTCTTCTTCCTTACTTTCAAAACACACGCACAATTTTGGAAACTACAAATATTTACGAAGCTGCTTTCCATGGGCCAGACTCGGCCCAAGGAATGATACAAAAAATCATCTCCGATTGAAGGTTAGGTTAAAGAGCTTGTGGATCCTACTGGACTAAAACTCCCAAATCAGGCAATCGGGTTGGCTATTTCCAGCCAGGTAGTCCTCCGGCCTAGCCTTCTAGCACCAAATTGTCAGTCCAAAGCCCATTTAAATGCCAACAGCTAGTTGACATCATGATGCCATCAAGTTACCGTTTGAATTAATTTTTTTTTTGGGACGAATTTAAAAAAAAAAAAGGCTTTTTTTATTAGCACCCCACATATTGTTGAATGCACCCCACAAAATATTCAATATTAAATTACTTATTTATTCTACTATGTAATGACAATTTCGACCTTATTAAGTTTTAAAAAAAAAAAAATTTCCAAATACACCCCACATCACTTTTAACGTATTATTTATCTTCTTCGATTATCAAAACCATCTCACCCTCCATTGTTGAACAAAATCCCAACTAATGAAACTACAAACACATTGATTGAGAAAACCCTAACAAAATGTCTATGAATATGCCAATGCTATTGATCACTGTGACTGCAAGAAATTATTTTCTCTCCAACCACACATTTTATCACATCCCGGTATTTACTATGTCGAAAAACTTTAGAACTTATGCCTTTGAAACTAGCTCTATAAATTGCAATGCCAACAACTTGAAACTTTCGATAATTATTTTTTATTTTGTATTTCTTTTGTTATAGAAAAGTTACATAAGATCTTGAGTTTGGATAATTCTTGAGTTTGGAAGTGACATAAGATTTTCCAAAATGCACAAAGATAAAAAAATTTAAGATAAGTGTTAGCGTCCAAATCGGTGAATGATAATATGCTCTCAAACTGGAAACGAAAAACAAGTCAATCACAGAAGTAACTAGCCTGGGAACAGCAGGGTATCTAGATTCAATCCATCAAAATTAAAAATGAGTATTATAAAATTTGAAGAAATTGGGGTGTATATAGAAATATAATGTGTATTTTGAGAATGTGGAGTGTGAGGGTATTATGGAGAGGTATGTGGGGTGTATAAAGATAATTTTTAATTGAAAAAGTAAATGTGGGGTGTATTAAGTATGTGGGGTTTATTCAACAATTTGTGGGGTGTTAATATAATAAGCCAAAAAAAATCTAATTTTTTTCCTATAAATACCTAAACCATTTCTCACATATTTTTCACTATTCCATACTATCTTTCCTCACTTTATTTTATTTTTGGATGAATCCAAGGTATCTCCTGCACTTAGGCGATGACTAATCCCTCAAGTTGAGTCGGACCCCATTCGGGGGGCAAGCTCTCCCAATGCTGGCTTCTCCATTCACAAGGCTCGAACTCAAGATCTTACTTAAGAGGAACAAGCTCCTTATCACTTGAACCACCAAGCATTGGTTTACCTCATTTTATTTCAATCTCTTCCAATAATCTTTCCTTTAATTTTTTCAATAATTTTCAAATGGCCACATTTGCAATGAAATGAAGGGCTTGAACCCGAAAAGAAGATGAAGCTCTTTGTAGGGCTTATAGATAGATTTCAGAAGATAGTGTCAATGGTAGTTCTCAAACAAGTGAATGTGTTTGGACTCGTACGTCCAAAAAGTACTATGATTTCTATGAAGGCACCATTCCACTAAATCTCCAAAACCACGAGAGTTGTTCTTCAAGATGGAAAACAACACAATCTCCACCCTATTACCACTTGGGGGAGTTATTCAAACTTAAACAACATTAAACAAAACATTTAACAATATAAAACTTAAACACCTACTCCATTGTTTTTTTGGCCCAAAGATGTGCAACAAAATCCTATTGTTGGTACTTGTTTATGGCACGCGAACGTATCATTCTGTGACACCTTATGTACTCATTTAAAGAGATATTATCAGTTCTTGGATCCAAAGGCAAATTAGGTCTATTATATATTTTCGCATCAGCTGGAGAGGCATAGGCCAACATTTGGAGTGCAATAATAACCTTTTGATGAGGTGAAAAACCAGGGTGGCCTGCTCTATTCATCTTTTGTCGAAAGTATGGATTGACATGTTGGCCACCATAAAGTAAACACTCGAAGACATGACGCCTCATCTGGAAGTGACGTCTGAAATCCTCTTCTGTGTACACCGAGTTGGAGTTGAAGTAGTTGTTCATCAAAATCTCATATGCGATCTCTTTATTTCGTGATTTGTAAGAGTGACCACCAACAGAGCCACCTTATTGAGATTGTTCTTCAATTTCCTCACACGCCATGACCCCAGCCATTGCTGCCATATATATTGTGTTGCGCCATGCTTCATCTTCTTTATCGGACTCATCATCTTCTCGTCTCGTCTACGCCAATTCATCTTCTTATTCGAAAAATTATTGAGATTACATAAAAATAAGAAATATGGAGAGTTATTCACTTTAGCGACACGTGTCACTCGAAATCTTATCCGAAAAATTATTGAGATTATATAAAGATAAGAAATCTGGAGACTTATTCATTTGGCGACAAATGGCACTCAAAATATGTCTAAAACCTTATTTTAATATGATAGTTTAATTTAATTAACCATATTAATTCAATTAAAATAATAAATTATATTTGGTCTATGGCCCTTTGGCCCCTCGGTTGGAAATGATTTTTTGTCAAAGAGCTATGTTTGGCCTTATGACCATTTGACTCCCTTAGTTGGAGATGATATAAAATACGGCATAACATTGTTTATTAAAATATAATTTCTTTGCTGAATTCATCACGTACAATGTACAAATGCGCACAATCAACTTTTATACGTCAACAAAATGTCACATTCGCAAGAAAAACTAAAATTAGCAATTCAGTTATCGTAAAAGTTTAGAGGAGCTCATCCGTATTAACTCAGATTCACAACTGACTTTGTGTTTGCAATAGAAATCAATTAAAAATTTATAAAACCGGTTCGAACAACGAACCAAATGGTACATCCAAAGCAAAGCAAAGCAAATCAAAGCCCCAATCCTAATTTGTACATCGACATTCTGATCAATCAGTAAAACAAATCTCAAATGACAACTCTAAAACACAAGTAAACCCAGGACCCTTCCGATGGAAACCATGTCCTATCCACAGCAACACCTGCCCGCCTGCAAGGCAGTATTAGCACTTGTCCTTCCCCGAATCACCCTCAAGTCGTCGCCGTATGTCCCTACTTAACATTTCAACATATTCCTGCAAAAGCCGAAAAGAGAGATCTGTTTACATACAGTACGGATTAATCTCAAGACTAGCACCTCGCACAAACGACAAGCATATATAGCACATACGCTGGAGAGACTCTCGTCCCTGCACAACTCATCCACAAGTTCTTGAGAACCGCTTCCTCTGCCAGACAGCTGCACCGAATTTTCAACTAAAGCATGAAAAACTTCTCCTGGTGCATTCAGGTTCTCAATTCTCTGAACCACTTCTTCGAGGTTAATCTAAAGCATGAAGAAAAAGAGCTATTAGAAGTTACAATTTATGGCTCAATTCAGAAACAAATCATAACCCTTTATGGCCACAAAACGAAAATATCATGTCCCAAAAAAGTGAAATGTTGATCCAAGACATTGATGAATAGACAAGTTATACAAACCTCAGAATTAGGGATATTATCATCTCTACTGAGACTTCGCTCATTGTGGGGCGGATGAGATTCAGGAGCCAAAGCAGAGGATGGCCGGACGGGGGGCGATCCAGCCCCAAGGGCACGAGTTACAATGGGCATCATTTGTTGGAACATCCTGGACAGATCGATCCCCCCACCTTGGCCTCCTCCAAACAAGTTTCCCAAATCTTGGCCGTCAACCTGTTCAGCAATCTGATTGACAGCACTCCTCATCTGTGGATTCTGTGTAAAGCTCTGTAACATATTCCTCAATACATCGGGAGAACCCACTCCAGTTTGGTCTGAAACACCTGCCAACAGACCATTCAGGGCTGGACTCTGCAGAACCTGAGACATCATGCTTCCCATATCAACTTGGCCAAGAGGACCTTGCCCTCCCAATGTTCTACCATCTCTGACCTGACCAACAGCAGGGGCCGTTTGTCTTTCAGGTGCATCATTTAAGTTCATCCTACTTGCAGCAGAACCACGAGACGCAAGGGATTGCAAAACTTGCTGGCCACCTATTACTTGCTGATTCTGATTGATGGGAGCACTAGTTGTTCCGCCATCTCCATTCTTGGTTGACGGTTTTGGCTGCCTGGCTTGTCTCTGATTGGATCAATGATACACAGTTTCAGTAACAACCTAAATTAAAGTTGACCGCATATATATATATATTTTTTGTTTTGTTTTTATATGTAAGAGCCTGAAAACAAACCAGTAGTATTTGCACTCTTAATTGCTTCCCCAAGCACTATACATCCATCATAATATGGCCATGGATTTTTACTTTAATTAACAGCTGAAATATCAAGCCCGTGATGGGGCATAAATTTGGTACGTAAATTTTTATTTTATTTTCGAAAGCAATGAAATAGATGTAAAAATATTATACCTTACGCTCCAAAACTCCAAGTCCTAAACCAAGTGGAACAGCTTTCGCACCCTCAGCCTGCTTCTCACTGGATTGTGGAGCACTTCTCTTCTCATCTTCTCTCACCACGGTGTTTTGGCCACTTGAAGAGCTTAGAGGACCCCCAGCTGGGGATCTTGAATCGTTTTTCAATGTACTACCACTTGCTAAATCCTGACAGTTATGAACTTTGTCACATTAAGGTTGGGATTTGGATTACATCAAAGAATAAACAAAATAACCTAAATAAAGGGTATTCCAAGAATGTGTGAAACATACCTTCAGACCTTCACTTTCAGATGTACAACCAGGTAGTGATACACTAGACTGCCCAGCTACATCGACATAGTCAGTACTTGGCCGTTCACTTCCTGCATAATTACGCAAGTCAACATATGGACCAGTGGACACCTCTTGACCTGATTACAGAACAAAATAGCATAGGAAAACTAGATTGACATTCTATATCCACAGAAGCCGAAGCACATACAGCAAGGTACCTGATTGAGCTGTGTCATCTGGTTGTGCATTGCCAATATGTGAGTTAAGTTCAGCAACAATGGAGGAAAGCGGGGAGCCAGAAGGCGGCTGTGAAACAGAACCACCAGGACCGGGTTGCGACGCAGCGGAGACTGCAACACCAGTTTGGGAGGATGGAATAGTGGCACCAACTACATTTCTCACTGGCAGCACCCGGCCACCTGAATCCCTAGAACCAGATGGGATACCCTCCCCATTACTACCCCTAGCACCAACTGCAGAAACAATTTGTGCAAGTGAGGTACGATGATAAAAAGCGTTACAATGATACAAAATAGGTACAGGCTTCAAGTCAGCGATCAATTTTACTTACCAGCATGTATATGGATGTTTACATTCCTTGGAGCACTTCCAATCCCAACAGGACCAAAACTCGTAGGGTTTGGTTGAGGTACAGAACCACCAAAGAGTGAACTTGTTTGAAGAGGGAAAGGCTGCAAACAAAACATTATTCACTAGGCTTGGTTGGCATCTAAAAATCAATATATTTAAACCAAAATTAACTAAAGCTCAAAAAATGGATATACCAACAAAAAGATAAAATGCCATGTTAAATGACCACAGTTATTGAACTAATGGCCATATTTGCTTCTCCACTATACTATCAAATTTAGTTCCCAATAATAATAGTTTTTCACTGGACTTATTCACTACAAATAATTTATATAATTTCATTTGCCTGTCTTGCTTAATCCATATGTGAAACTATGTATACATTCATAATACATGCATCAACGAACCTGGACCATTATGGGATTAGGCCCTGCTGGGGATATATAAACTGCTGGCCCAGAATTCACAACAGCTTCTCCCTGTAGATTTTTTGGCCAAAACAATTATAAACGACTATATTCTATTATTCACAGATTTAAACGAAGAAATTGAGATCAAACTAGAACATACAGGAGACTGCCCCATACGAAGCGTCCAAATTGTTCGGCCAAGCTCAAGAAGAAGAGAACCTAAGTGTTGCATTGCAAGCCCTAATTGTATAGATTCTGTCTGAATTTGGCCTCTCACAGAGGGATCAGGAGACACTCCCTCTTGTTCCAAGCGTCCTGCAATGTGCTACAAAGTCGCAGCAAATTAAAATTAAACACATAATCAATTAACAGAGCAGTAAAGAAATATGAATTGGTTCATGAATCTTTACCAAGATAAAGCTTTCAATTTTAATAAAAGAGAGTTCATAAGCATTTGAAATTATGGAAACAATAACTTTCTTTGACTGAATTATGTTTGGTACAGGATGTGAGCAAAACACTTTACAACAGATTCAATCTTGATATTACACGTGAATCTATTGAAATTGGAATTATTGGATAGACAATGACAACAGATCAATCATCTAATCCTATGAATCCTATCCAACCTATCCAACGCTATTAGCATTGGATTGGATTAGATCTGATTCCAAAATCTAAAAACCGACCAAAATTGAATCAGTTATTGTTATGGATCCAATCCACCAAACTGAACTGATCAGCTGCGCGGATTGAATTGGATCGGGAACACTCCAAAATGTCATAACTACAGTGAAAATTGCATGAGTGACTATACTACGCAAACACTTTAATAATCCAAGTCTCAAAAAGTTTGTATCCTTATCAAAAGGCAAATTTGAATTCCCTTAATCATAGAGGACATGAAATTTTTGAACTGCGTTGTTATACAATGCAAAGGACCTCTTCTCCAAATAAGAAGTACATAAATTATCGAAGTCCAAGACTAACAATTAATTCAAGGAAAAATGATCATTGCATATGTATGGTCCCATGATAGTTTTTCTAGAGAGAAAAAAAAAAAAAAAAAAAAAAAGCACAAACAGCGTAATCAATAGGTTAAGATAAATTTAGAAGTCTCACAGATAATGCAGAAACAGCATGATTGCTGAGAAGTCGCTCTGCATGACGAAGAACAATCCCCAATGCCTCAGGTGTAGGCATCCCCTCTGCAGTGGAAGGTAAGTTCACCCTAGGTGGTTCTCCTGTATTGGTTGCAGATGTATTTGGCTGATAACCTAGATAGAAAAAGAAAAGGTTAGCTTAATCCTTATTTCTTACTGAATAGTTGGTTTGTTACCATTTTGCGATAATCCCTGCTCCATTCTGTTCATAAACTCGGAGAGAGTATTCAAAGAGTGTGGAATTGGCTGAACAGAAAACAAAAAACATTAAGATGTCATATACATGGCCAATTCAAGATTAAGACATGCCCAAAATATCATAACAATACCATATTTGATGAAGGCATGGGAAATGCTGCAGCTGCATGAGGAGGTTGCACAGCCTGAGGAAAAGTTTGGAATGGTTGAGTAGGAAATGCCTGTCCATACTGTGCTTGATGTCCTCCTCGGTTGACATTACGCGACCCTTCTGCTTCATTTCCATTAGGAGGTTGACCAGGAGTGTTCAACTGTAGAAAAACCATACAAAAAATTCATACTCTTTTCCTAAGGAACCTTTGCCCATTAACACTTGCAACATTTTCTTTGGTTTTACAAGATTATAGCACTTTTGAGAAACTAGTAATTTGACCAATTTATTTATCTGGACCACAATTGCAACAACAACAACAACAAAGCCTTTTCCCACTAAGTGGGGCTGGACCACAATTGCAAGAGAGAAAAATACTTATAACATTAGACATATCTGGTCGTAATTTCAAGAAACATACATTGCTCACCGAAGTAGTGAATTGTGGGTTGCCTGTGCCATTAGTTGTAGCCTGGGTGCCAATTCCAATAGAATTCAAAACTGCGCCAATAACCTACCAATAAAGAATATAGCATAATGTGCTTCCGGAAGTACCAATTTAAGGCCCTCGCCCATTTATATATATAAATCCCATTACTTTAACATAGCAAGAAGCGAATACGAACCCGATTAAGATCAGGAACAGCGCCTTCACCTTGATCTCCAACATTAAACGTCCCAAGAACTACACTGTGTGATATCTGGCCAATGCGACCACGAGGAACACCACTAGGATCATTTCCTGCCAAATTACATCAAGAAGCTTATATACCAACATTTCTCAAAAACAAATTGCTCTGAACCTGAAATGGAAGCACCAACATTTCTCAAAAGCAAATTACTTATTTACCACTATTAGCATGTGCCTCGCCAGAACTTGTACCCGACGAAGGTTGTGGCTGGGATGGCTGCCTTATAACTAAGTGCAATGTGTGCCCATTTTCCAAATCTACAACGGGTTAAGGGATCATATGCTGAAACTGATCAATAATTGGTAAGATGTGAAACAACAACCAAATTGCAGGAACAACAAGGATTTCACCATGAGGCACTCCCCAAAGGTTTAGCAATAGAAACTAAGTGGTGGGATCAACAATAATTATTGTAATACCTAAATTAAACTGTCATACAGGAGGTTTGTATGTCAGCATATGCATTGTGATGACACAATAAACTAACCAACCCAGCTGACAGATGATAGGCAGAGATCCAATTCAGTTACTCAAATTTCAAGCATTGTGCCTGAACACACTACACACACCAGTTTCCAATACCTTTGTAGACCTAGTTATGCTTGTTAGCAAGACATTGCATTGCCCAAAGAGCACCCAATCACCCCCAAGAAAGTTAAATATATACTCCCACGTATATAGATATGTACACTATACATGTATTGACAACTACTGCGAAGTTACTGAAATGTCATAAATCTCAAAGTCCACTTCTGTATACACAGTTAATCCTATATACATCAAACGTAAACAATAAAGGTTCGAAATGGTAGGATACGATACTCAGAAAGAGGATGGTCATCTTTTAACACTCTTCCCCTGAAAATCAGCCGCTGCTGACCAACTGGAACACCTGTTTGATCAGCTATTTTTTCCTTGAACAAAGAAACTCGCATCTGAAATAAAAATGTATAAATACAAATATCAAAAATGTATAAAAATAAACAAGATCTTGAAGGGATCATATTCTTGATAAAGGCGGGGACAAACATGTAGTTCCTAGCAGTTAGGTCACAGTTTAATTCGGCAGAATAACAAAACTAAACCCACATAAGCAATGCAAGACACGACCAAAGACTAGAACTCACATTTTTATCAACTTGAAAACTATACATCTGTGAGTCTAAAGTCTTGATATTGATCTCAAGATTTGAATCACAATCAGCCCCAGCAACATTGCCGGAACTGGTGCCTTCATTGGAGTGCTGATCTGCCATGCTAGTCGAAAGGGTTCAGAAAGTAACCTCAAGTTTTCAACCTTTAGTAGCTGCCTGTACAATCAAACACCATTTTTCAGTTAACATCAAAGATCAAGCTTCCGAGTACATAATTTGCAGAAACCACACGCGAAGAACAAATTTGGAGAAGAAAAAAAAAAAGCAGCAGCAGAAAATGTCAGATTTTGCAATACAAAATAGAATCCTGGAGGATGCTATTGCTACACTGAGCTGAATCTGAAGGTGCAAACATTATAGTAAAACGCCAAGTATTTATATTTAGGGTTTTGCAGTCAAACCCTATAAGACTCGAAATTTCATTGATTTGGGAATCGCACTGGACCCTTCTATTGCCGAATTGCGGAATATCACGGGCTATATGTCATGCTGAGAATATAAATTCCAAATTCCAACAAACAAACTTGGACACAAATGATCTCCGAAAAGCAAATCTACATACCCGAGAGTCGTTTCAATCCCGAGTGCGATCGCAAGCCGAAGCACAACGGTGGAAAGTCCGGTTCCAGTGGTTTCGTTGTGTCTGCAACAGCAGGCCTTAGATGGAATCTGCTGAGGACGATGACTGCGATGGATACGTAGGTGGTGGTCTTCAAAACAATACAAAATCCTTTTGGGAATGTTCGGGAAGCTTCCAGTTCTTGTTAAACGAAGGGTGTGTAATACGACATTTTTATTTTTTTATTTTTTTTATTTTTTTATTTTTTTCTGATAGCAAGCTAAATCCTAAATTACTAAGAAACCCATTTTTCTTTTTTAAATTTTAAAAAACAAATTTTCTTGTACACTGTTTGGCTTGTGTTTATTTGATCTGAATTCCCCAACCCCTCTTTTGCCTTCAACTTTCTTCCTCACATTTGGGGTTAATTTTAGGAAATGGCAAATTCCAAATGTAAGTTAAATTTGGGATAACTCTTTCTTTTTGTGAACAAATTGGAAAGACTTTAGACATTTGACTTAATTTCAAGATAAGATAATTTGATGTTTGTGGCCAAGGATGAAGCTAGAGATCTATATGAATGCGGTCATCCTCAAATAACAAAGTTACAAATTAAAAAGTTTAAGAATGTTCTCAACAAAACACTTATATATTAATCCATAAAGTTTTTTATACAACTTATTACAATATTCCTCAATGCGTTTTATGTTTTCAAATGTTAAATGACAACTTTATTACTAATACCATCAAATCTCAAAATAATTATGTTATCATTCATCCATTGATCTCCTATTCAATTTATCAACAAAAACTTTACAGCTTAATATGCTCTTCCAACAATGGCAATAGTGCATAAAAGAGTTAATACTAATGTCACAAGCAACTAAAAGAGTATATTTTTTTTCAACAACAACAACAAAAAAAATTTTGAGTGGGGGCATCCGCCCATGCTAAGCCTAAGACAGTTCCATCCATGTTTGTGGCTCAAGGTATCGTTTGGTATGCAGACGGAACGAGACGGAACGGAATGGGATGAGACAGAACAGAGATGGAACAAAGATGCCCTCGGATGGAAATAAGGAGGAAGAAGAAGGAGACGGAGATGTTATAATTTTGTGTTCCACGGATGTAGAACAAGTCGTTCCAGGGATGAGGCGGAGCGAAAATTCACCCAAAATTCATCCCGTGGAACAGCGTGTTCCACCCGTTTTAGGCGTACCAAACGTGGGACGGAACGCCTCATCCCACTCCGTTCCGTCCCGTCCCACGTACCAAACGGTACCAAGTGACTCAAAGATTATAAGAACGAGAGGTGCAATTAGTTGTACATCATTGATAATTTGATATTGTCTATGTTTAAATAGTGGCATTGTAATTTTTACGACTTGTGTCAAGATCGTCTAAATTGGTACTCTATAATTTTCACATTTTATAAGTAAGAGAAATAATATTAAAACCAAAATAATCTATTTCCACACTCAGCTTTAAAAATATTAGCTTGAATTTCCTATTTCAGTAATCTAAAGGTAGTTTGATGATCATTATATATATATATTTTTTTTTTATAGAAATCTCAATTAAAAAAAAAAGATTAGTTATCAAACGGATTTTTAATTTTTATTTTCAAAATTTTGGTTTCAGTTTTAAATTTGTATTGACAAAATTTAACAAGTTATGTAATCCAATCTAAGAATTCGTTTAGGAAATACTTTTAAATGACTGATTTAGATCCTATTAGAAGAACTTGATTTTCCTCTGGTCGACTTGATTATTCTACCACTCGCACACACATGCATTCGAAGACTTCACTATCATGCCTTGCCATAAATTTTGTTGAACATCAGGATGAACTTAGGCAACTATAATTTGTCCACACTACGCATTGAAATATTATCGTTCTTTTGAACTTCAGGGTTGGGGAGAGACATGTAAGTCTCATGAGCGCTGCACACTTGTTAATACGTGTATCTAAGGTTTGAGGTTATAGAGTTCGAGTATGACTTTGTTTGTAAGCTACCAAAAGGTGTGTACGATAAGGAATGTAGCTAAACAATCCTGATAAACTATACTAATGTTATATTAGCTGATATGGATACTTTGGATTGCATGATAAGGTTGAGTTCGATTAGGACTAACATTATGGGAAGTCTCCTAGTTGAACACCATTGCATAAGGTATAAATATAGGGTCCCTGCACTCTCAATTGATACGCAATAAAAGAGCCTCACGCCCCATAGTATTGAGCCATTGCATTCTGAGATTGACGAGTTGCAGAAGAAGCCTATCTCGATCGCGTTCTAGCCTACATGGTTTCTTCAGGTTAGTGGTTTTTTGGTACAACCTGAGGGCTTCAAAGAAGAAGGGAAGGAAAATATGGTATGTAAACTGAATAAATCAATTTACGGTTTAAAACAGGCATCTAGGCAGTGGTATTTGAAGTTTCATCATGTTGTTAAGGAGCATGGGTTTACAGAAAATCCATCTGATGCTTGTATATATTTGAAAGTCAGTGGGAGCACTTATATCATATTAGTGCTCTATGTGGATGATATTCTTTTAGCAGCAAATTGTTCTAGCCTATTGGATGAAACTAAGTCTTTCTTGCAGTGCAAGTTTGAAATGAAAGATTTGGGTGAAGCTTCGTATGTCTTGGGAATTGAAATCAAAAGAGATAGAGAGAGAGGACTCCTGGGACTATCGCAGAAAGGGTACATAGAGAAAGTGTTAAAAAGATTCAATATGGCATCATGTGGAACCACAGAAATGCCAATTTCGAAGGGTGATAAACTGAACAAAGAACAAAGTCCAAGAAATGAGATTGAAAGGGAGAACATGAAGGACAAACCATATGCTTCATTGGTGGGAAGTTTGATGTATCTTCAGGTCTGTACAAGGCCTGACCTTGCATTTACCATTAGTGTTCTGGGGAGATTTCAGTCCAACCCTGGAGAAGCACATTGGAATGCAGGGAAAAGGGTTATGAGATACCTTCAGAGAACCAAATCTCACATGCTCATTTATAAGAAAACTGAACGTTTGGTTTTGGAAGGTTATAGTGATGCTGACTTTGCAGGTTGTCCTGATGATTTAAAATCAACTTCGGGTTTTGTCTTCACTATGGCAGGAGGAGCTGTGTCGTGGAAAAGTTCTAAACAAGATATAGTTGCAGCCTCAACTATGGTTGCTGAGTACTTGTCATGTTGTGAAACAGTCAATCAGGCAATATGGATGAAAATTTTTATTACAGGATTGAGAGTGGTAGACTTAATTCAAAGGCCTATTCAGATATTCTGTGATAACAATGCAGCCATCTTTTTCTCTAAGAACAACAAAAGGTCAACTGCAACAAGGAATTTAGAGATTAAATATCTCATTGCTCGAGAAAAGGTAATGACAGGACTTGTTAAGATTGATTACTTGGCAACTGGTTCTATGATTGCAGATCCTTTGAATAAGCCGGTGCCAGGTGCAGTGTTCAAGGGGCACGTTGCCAAGATGGGTGTGCTAGCAGGTTTTGAAACTGTGGAATAGTGGGAGTCGTGTTTGTTCAATTTGTTAAGTTCTAGTTAAAGCATGTTTAAATTTATGCATTGAGAATAAGGTTATATTTATAACTAATAAAGATGTTGCTGTTGGTTGTTCAAAGTTCCCTTAAAGCATACAGCATTAGTTATAATGATATGTTTTAATACATGAATATCAATCTGAGTTATTGTTTAAAGATTAACAACCATTGAAGTTTCTTATGAAGCATGAAGAAAGCCTACGTTGGTAGTCATAAGGAGGACCACATGTCAAATGTGTTTAAATATATATGTACAGTCACATTTACATATTTCCATGTCTTGTTGGAGTTTCATGTATGGTACGGTTTCATGAAGTGATTATGGGGATGTTGTTCTGGAGATGAGCATATAGTTCCTTATAGTTCTTTATGAATGCTTTGCAATGACAGAAACTGGATTTTCAGGTTTATGTTCAACTCTAAACTCATGGCCACTTAAGTATAATCTCTCTTCAGTATTACTATGATTAACAAGTGTTGGCTCTAGTGGGAGAATGTAAGTCTCATGAGAGCTGCACACTTGTTAATACGTGTATCTAAGGTTTGAGGTTATAGAGTTCGAGTATGACTTTGTTTGTAAGCTACCAAAAGGTGTGTACGATAAGGAATGTAGCTAAACAATCCTGATAAACTATACTAATGTTATATTAGCTGATATGGATACTTGGGATTGCATGATAAGGTTGAGTTCAATTAGGACTAACATTATGGGAAGTCTCCTAGTTGAACACCATTGCATAAGGTATAAATATAGGGTCCCTGCACTCTCAATTGATACGCAATAAAAGAGCCTCACGCCCCATAGTATTGAGCCATTGCATTCTGAGATTGACGAGTTGCAGAAGAAGCCTATCTCGATCGCGTTCTAGCCTACATGGTTTCTTCAGGTTAGTGGTTTTTTGGTTTCAGTGAATCAGTTATGTATTAATCTAATCTTACAAGACATTTATGGTAGGTATCGTGGCAAGCCAGGGTCAGAGGTGAGCCTTCCCTCTCATGATATCCTTCGCAGCGGCAAAACCTGTTGGTATACCATGGGTCCAGCCCATGATGAAAGACATTAAAGGATCAGCCCATCATAAAGGAGGGATGCTAGAAAATTCTAGCATCTTATCAAATGCCAAGGAACTAGAAAAATCTGGTTCAAATATGCATGTCGGTGGAGTGCATGCATAAGCTAGAAAGTTCTAGCTAATACTGTGACTGTCATGCAAGCCTAAGTCGGTGGGCAAGTCGGCAAAACTCAATTATAAATAGGGGTGCATGTATGTATCATGGTGTGTGTGTGTGTGAAAAACCGAAGTAAGAGTGTTCCACTCCAAGAGTGAGGGTTATAAGAGTTGTTCCACTTCAAGTTTGAGAGTGAGAGTGTTTCACTACACATTGTGTGTGAGTGAAGTTTAGAGTGATAAAAAGTGTGTGTCATACTTTCTTATATCCATCAAGCCTTGTCTTTGGCTTGGTAAGACTACTCTTGTTGTACTCATCTTTTTCATATAGTGAAGATTGATCATTGTTTCGTGGATGTAGGTATAAATTGCCGAACTACATAAATTCTTAGTGTCTATTTTTTACTTTACCTTGTGCATTCTCTATCTTGTAATACCGACATTCCTAACAAAACCCTCATGGAATCCTTATTTGGAGGACTCGAACTTAAATCTGATATCCCTGCCCTCATCAATCGTTACATGGACAAGGTGATGTAGCACTTAACTGTTTACTTGAATTGTTTTCGCCTTACTGAACCCGGATATCCTTTTAATTTTTTTTTATTTTCATGCTATCGGGAACTACAACTGGATGAGTTTGTGACACATGAAGTAAGGTTTGAAGACATCAACAAAGCTTTCGATTTGCTTATTAAAGGGCAATGCCTTCGATGTATAATCCATATGAGCACTGACTAAGTTACTTCTGCAAGTAACAGCCTTTACATTTATATTTATTCTATGATATCAATAAGCATGTAAGGTTTCAGTTTCTAAATAAGTACTTATTTGCATCCCTTGCTACCTTTTCTTCTTAATTTCTGTAACAAGGATACACATGGAAGAAAAATCCTAGATAAATATTTAAGACACTGCAAATCCACTAGATGCGCCGGTGAAGTAGGTGTTGGGTGAGTCCTTTGTTTCCTTTGCTGAACCAAAATGCCTTAGCCTGTACACCCCTGAATTTGTATCCGTCGGTATTTCCCATTCTATGGTTGCTGTGCCATATAAGCTACTGGTATCTACATTCCACTTGAAAAACAGGGAGAAATCATCGTCGTCGTAAACAGGAACCCAGTGTTTTCCTTGAAGCATCTCTACCACTGCATATGTCCCTTCCGTCAATAGGTCATATCTTGGGTTAGCGCTCCAAAATGTGGCAGTTGGTCTATCTCCCTTTTGGAATGATCCACTTTTTGGTAAGCTGACATCCTCCTTAATATCTCCAAATTTTGTACCTGGGGGAGGTGAGTCTCCAGTAGGATCACCTACTCTGATTTGTACAGAGGAAAGATCTGGTGGTAAGGGACCTTTAGGAAGGTCTTTGTCTCCCTTTGCCATCGCCTTGGCTAATTTATTGAATTCTTGAATGTACGCTGATAACGTGTGAGGACCATAGAGAGTGGAAGCAGCCTGCAGATTGCACGATGCATTGAAAAATCTAGATTTAAGTACTGCGAAGTTAAGAAATTGTTTCCCTAGGAATCCATTTAGGTAAATCTCATGCCAAACATGTTAAACAATAAATTTTGTTTATAGGTTGAGTTTGTACCTCATATCGTTGTTGTGCGTATTCCTCGAAAGTTGCAATATATTGCGAGTAAGTATTAGTAAGCCCTGCTATTACAATGCGAGTATCCTCATCAAATTCACCGTTGCTGTTACTTATAAGGGTCTCCTTGACCGCTTCCCTTAGCCGCCGACCGGCCATTGTAGTGAATTCTGCAAGAATCGGTAGCTTAGAGCTTGTTAAATCCTTTAGTACTGCTGTCAAGAGCAGCCCTTATGAGCGCGAAACCCTGTGAATGGTGTGTGCTCCTGGTGGCTGTTGGTATTATAGTA
Source organism: Malus domestica (assembly GCF_042453785.1). Taxonomy (NCBI): domain Eukaryota; kingdom Viridiplantae; phylum Streptophyta; class Magnoliopsida; order Rosales; family Rosaceae; genus Malus; species Malus domestica. The sequence goes on along the minus strand of NC_091668.1, from coordinate 405,560 downwards.
TATGTCACTTGTGAGGGGATTTAGTTTTTAGAATTTAGATTGATTTACGCAGTAAGTTGTAAATGAATGTCAGTAGTGTTGGAATGATGCTGCCTTTATGCTTTGGTAAAGAATTAGTCAGTGCGCATGCGATCGATATAGGTATGAGTTGTGAATTGTAAAAGAGGACTAACCTCCTGGGACAGAAAGTATGATCAGCTTCCCCAACCTGAGCATTTGAATAGGAACGATTGCAGGCTGCATTTGAACCATAAGGTTAGAATAGTTAGAGAATTTTCTCTGAACTGCGTGCTACACATGTGTTTAATGTGTTGAATTCCCCCCTCCCCCCATATCGCTTTGTGTAAGGAGTCTTACCGCCCATGCATAAGGTACAAACATTTCCCCAGTGCTGAGCAGAACTGCCTTGGGCTGTTGGCAGTTCACTTGATATTGGCTGGGTTTTTTTAGCGAATCCCTCAGTCTTCTCCATGTCGAATTGATCTGAAAACAGATGATTGATTAACCCGATCGTAGGAGTCTAGGAGAGCAACTTACATGACACGGATGCCAGGGTGAAGGAAGGTGTACCCATTAGGAAGAAAATAGTCCAAAATAAAAGTGGAAGATGCTGCTGACCTTTTGATCACCCTGTTGGAAGCCAAAGACACCCGGTCCATCTGTAGTCCCAGCGGCAAATCCCGGACCAAGCCCCGCGGGGCATGTTTTCACTTTCTTGTTTCCTTCCAAATCAACCTCAATATTCGTGAAATCTAGGTACACGTGGCGAAAGTCTATTTTCCCGGTCAGCTGCTCTGTAGCCGACGTGAATAGATCAGCCGCCCTTAGAAATTGCCTCTCCCCTATAATTTTCGTGCTTTGTATTTCATCCGGGTACCTATCAGCATGGCGTTAACGAATTAAAACGGAGTCACTATGTTACAGATATGCACATTGCGGCCGAGTACTGATATTGTATTGTTATGAAATGCATCGATAACATGTTGGTACGATTTGTTAGCATTATGAGCATACCCAGGTCCACGTCCGAGGCAGAGTTGGTTGTTCCCATGACAGGAGGAGTGAGTGAAGTCGCAAGGTTTTCCAGAATCGGTGCAAAACGCTCCAAGGACATTTGGAGTCACATCTCCCACGTTGGATTGGCAAAAGGCTCCCACAAATAGTGAGCCATCGTTCTTCCTCACCTTAAACTTGCGACTGGTTGTTTTGCCGCAGGGCTTCCCTCCCGTTGCTTTGATATTTTCCGCCTTCTTTATTAGCGCTGCTGCCACGCTACTATCTGCATCAAAGAACATAATTAATTTACAGAACGTAGTTTAAAGATCATGATCTGGTGATAACTATAATTACCTGGTGGAGATGATATCGTGGCACCAGTACTAGTATTAGTTGTAGTGAACCAGTCCTCGAAGAATCTGGCAGCGGCACCTTTGTTGTCGCCACTGATGAGCTTGTTGTCTTTGCTCATGGAGGTTCCGTGGGTGGCAAACCAGCTGAATGCTCCGATGCTCTTCCCGCTTCCGCCATCCACAAACTTCAATAGAGTCATCAGAGTATCCACATCTTTCGGGTACCGTGCTCTCTCCTCTGCCGGGTTTAGCAGATAAGCACTCGGACTCCTGTTTATTCCCGCGTTTACCACATCCCCTACAAAGTATTCAAATCCCGTCAATTAGCGGCAGTTAGACCTTGTGTAGTTAAGTGATCGGGAGAAATTTTGATACAACAAATATTCCGCTTTAAATTAATCTAAAATGTTCGAAGGAGGATTCGAACTTGGATGCATACTAAAGAGCAGACTTGCTCTAGTCAACAATAATGATAGAGGAAATTTGACATGTAGCTTGTTAGACGGAGTGATCGGAAACTTGACTCCGTCTAACATAGCTAACCTTGACTCCGTCTAACATAGCTCACCTTGGTTGATGAAAATGGAACCAGGCTTGAGGTTGTGATGAGCCAGAACAATGCTCTGCACAATTGCATTGACGATGGCATCGAAGGATTGTTGGACAAAGCCCAAAGATGTTACAGTGTAAACTAGATACTGCAAATAACCCCCTGGTCCTGCGTGCGTGTGAATCCCGCTAATCGCCACATTGTCTTCAGTGTACAAGTTTCCAAACCTTCAAGGCGAAAGCACACATTAATTAAAACAGTATTGATTAATTAATGCATATGTGGGGTTAAGACAATGCGTCGACCTTCTTCCACTTGATTCCGTATCTCCATTAGGTAAATTACACTAATTTAGAACATCGCCTTTGTTAAAAAAAATAGTACTGATTAATTATATACCTTGATTTGAGTTTGTCGAGCACTTTAATGTTAACCAGTTGTGAAGCCATTCCAGCATCAAGATTAACAAAGGCGAACCTTGGACCTTGGGAACTCTCGGCCACGATGAAGGTTCTTGCCCTTAGCCGGAAGTGTACACCGGCGGTATTCTGGTCCATGCTGGCATAACCCATCATGTTGACCCCGGCAGCCGGGCCAGTCATGTCAAAGCTGCCCACTCCAATCAAATACTCCCCATTACTACCGTCGTCTGATCTTGTAACAGGGAAGCTAACTAAAACGCTAACAATAATAAGTGACAGAAGAGTTGAGTTCTGCTGTGGAATTTTGCTTCTGGTCTTCATGTTTGATAGCAAATTAACCAAGTTGATTAGCATGAAGTTGTATATATATGGGTTAAGCTCGATATACTTATCGATAACTTAGAATTTGTCCCTTTTTTTAATAGGTGCACAATGATTTTCTTAGCATGTAGTGACTGCTAATGACTAGCTTCCATCGCTTGTTTCAACCTAAAACAAAAAAGTTATGGGGTTTGAGTTGGCAAAACAAGAGCATCTCTTTTCTCGGTTGCTCCGCCGCGTGCATGCGAGCGATGGACAAGGTTTGCTCTTGTCCACATTTGTGGCCATTGCGTGCGTTTAGCGGCCAACTACACATATATATGTTCTTTGCATGTGCATACAGAAAATTCCTGAGCTTTTGATGATAGGATGTTGCTATTCACACACTTATTTTTATTTCTCACACATCACTCTTAATTTTCGGCCGTTAATTCGAATGAATTGAAGAAAATTAATGGAAGAAAATTAACAAGAGTGTGTGGAATGCAGAAAGTACATGTGAATAGCACTATCCTTGATCATAATAGCCTGTTGGTTTTGCACAAACGTTTTTTGTGATTCTGTAAGCCACATGAATGTCATCAGCTGATGGTCGTGCCATGACTCATCAATGCATCAACAAATTAATTCGTAATATTTGATCATAATATTAACTTGTTAAGAATTGTTAACAGCCACTTCAAAAAATTCACTCTACTCATCTTCCTATGATTTTTTATTTTTTATTTTTACAATTATTATAATGATCTATACTAATTAAATTCATATAAACTACAAAAAAAGTGGTAATTCAAATTTAGGTGCATAGATAATAGTTGCTGATTATAATTCCAACCGCGGCCTAACCACTCATTTTTAAACAACTGAAGTAAAGAGAAAATTAAAAAGTCAAAGTACGCGAAATATGACAATCTTTTGATATGAACAAACAACTGAGCGACGAGAAAAACAATACCAACTTGTCTAGGCTCTTAATCTAAAAACTAGACCAATCAAGATATACAATATTGTAAAAGGTTAACGCATTCAATCATAAACGTACTTCACTTTGTCGAGAAAGTTTTATGAGATGACCTCTTCACATAATTATCAAAATTCGTCTAGATTTAAATAAATAACTAGCTATAGACTTGGAAAGAAACCCCGTCTATCTAGTCAGAAGTTGCGTTAATGGGTAAGCAAGGTTAGATCTCATAAAAAGGTTGTTAAAATTTCATGTAGAGCGTTGATTGTGTGAATGATTGAAGGGGCCTCGCCTTGTTGCACACAAGCTTGTATTTGTAAAAGCAATATGCGCGATGACCTCGTTGAACACACACTCTCTCTCTAATCTCTACGGCGATGACCTTATCAAAATTTATATCAACCATATGCTATTGGCCAATAGCAAAACTTACAACCTTTTCCGTATCTTTTGATACATACCTTCAAAGACCCATGCAGTACCCAACAATAGCCGTAGGAAGTCTTTTGGTAAATATCAAATATTGTTTCTTCGATTTTCCATTCACCCCTTAGACTATCTCCAACCCTTGGGTTAAAAGCCAAATTTTTTAGCTCAAAAAATTTAGCTTTTAACCCAGAAACAATTTTTCTGCTTCAACCCTTCTGTCCTAAAATTTTAGTCCGGGATTATTAAATAATGAACTTAGGCTAATTTTTTCTTAAATTAACTTTTAAAAAAAAATAATTATGTAGACTATCGTAAATTAATTTTATGAACATTTTAATCTAAAAATATTTAAATTCTGATAAATATTAAAAAATCACTAAATTTTTCCACAAAGCAAGCCTTCATTTTTTAAAAAATTATTTTAGCCGTTGGATTTAAATTTGGGCCGTTAGATTTTTTTTTTACCATTATATTTGATTATATTAGATCTCAGCTGTTGGATTCAATGTATTTTAAAAAAAATTAAATTTGAATCTAGACCGTTGGATCAACCAACGGTCCAATAATGCCAACCGTCCAATGAACAAAAGAGTCGTTGGGCTCATAATTGCTTCCGACAGCAGCCCGGACAGTGGGTCCCACCCTGTCGGGCGCTGAAGGCTAACGCCCGCGTGGGGCGAGTGGCGCGAGTGACGGGGCCGAGAGTGGGCTGGGAAAGAGAGAGTTCATACATTTCTGGGCTATTTCTTGAGGGGAATTTGGCCCTCAATTGGCATTTGGCTTTTAGCCCAAAGATTTGGCTTTGGTTGGATTGGGTTTGGGGGGGGGGAATAGGAGGGGAAATTTAGCATTTAGCCCAGGATTGGAAATTTAGCATTTAGCCCAGGATTGGAAATTATCTTATCGTACAAATTTAGATGCAAATAATAACACACTACTCTTAACTTATCTATATTCAAATTTATCTTTTTCTCAATGAACATGCATGATATTCAGTATCGAATTTGATCATTGGCATGAATCATGAGTGTCGTCAATTTACCCACAAACGGATAAAATCGAGACATCAGAATGTGGGCCTAATGGAGTAATGTTCATCATGACCACAGCCTAAGACTACAGATCGAGGAATGTAATGTGTGGATGCCTCTGGATCTGGATGGTTCCACCATTGAAATTTTCAGTACCATACATCCGTCCATCTGTGCGAGCTTTCTTTTCGGTCGCTACTCCCCTTACGTCGATGCCCCGCAATTCACTATATGATTGTGGGCTTGAGGGACACACACACTCCTTCACTTTTCTTTTTATCTTTTTGCTTTTTTCGTTTTTTGCCCCTCAAAAATAGGCAAGTTGGCTCGCCTTCAACTACAGAGAATTAGTTGATCGATGCAATGTCTCCAGTCTTTTACGTCCAAATCATAATAATTTTTAATCAATTAATTTTATACAAAAATTTGCGGATGATGTCTTTCAAGTTTTGAATGATTTCTTAATTCATGTCCTCTAATATTAATCCAACAAGACGAGACGATGTCATGTATTTTCAACTTTTTAAAACTGTAAATAATGTAAATCATGTTAATTAAAAAAATAATAATATTAATATGAATCATCAGTTCACTACTTGGAAGAAACGGACTATCAACAATAAGGGTGCTGCGTGCACGATCCATCATTTTCCCAACTGTCATCGTGCTCATATTTTTGTCAAATTTCAAATTGATGTAGGAATAAAGAAGCAACCAGCTGGTGAGATCCAAGTAAGTCCCTCCAGGCAGGCCCCACCACAAGCTGACAATGTCGATGTGGTAACGTTATTGTATTGATTCAGTGAACCCTCCCACATTTTGTGTTAACATTCATCTCTTTACATATCTGCTTATTTGGCAGAAAGATTAGAACAAGCTCACGATAAAAAAATAAAAAATAATAAAAAAAAATAAAAAAAATAAAAACCAAAAACCAAAAACTAAAATTAATATTAAATAAGTTATGCTACTTTTTTTTTAGTCTCACAAGTTAAAGTCTAATTAAATTAAGAGTGATCATTGACATTCCTATCTCCACCAGTCAAGCCTCCCTTCTTTAGCACCTCTACGCATGTTGACATGTTGTTGCTCTACTTATCACTCCATCTCCATCTTAATCTTCACTTACACACATGTACAACAATATACGGTCATTGATCCAAGTGATCGTCCAGATTAATTAACGAAATGTTGGTTCCTTGGGCATTTTCTTACATGTCTTCATTTGCTTCTTAAATAGTCAACGTATAAATTACTCCAAAGGAAGATCATATTGTGAATTTTGGTGATAAAACAAATTTACAAGGAACCATTCAACATTCATAATCGGATTTATAATCGTGATCGACCAGTTTTTATAAATGCACGCATGCTAAAAGCTAATGCGCCCACACACACACACACACAGATCACACAAAGAGAATACAAAGGAACAACAAATATCTTATTAATCAACAATAATGTTTATATCACACACAAAAGAAAGTAAAGGTCCTTACAGAACAGAGAGAACCCTAGAACGGAAACCCTAGACAAACTTGTAAATGAGCGCAGAGTCTCTCTCAAAAGAAAACGGCAAATAAACCACCCATCACAAAAACAAGGAAAAATAACAAGCCACAAATGACACCACCATAACCACTCTTTCCGAACACAGGACAAGATTATGTATGCGTTTTTTCTTTCTTAATCCCTTAATTAGTAGGAAGGAGTATCCTTCTCTTTCTCCTTGATGTCCTTGTGATCTTCCTCGGTCTTGGAATGGTACCCTGGAAGCTTTTCCTTGATCTTCTCCAAAATACCCTTCTTTTCCTTGGGCTCTTCTCCAGCTTCATAAGAGGCTGCTACCGGTGGCTCCGCCGCATGTTTGTCGTCACTGTGCTGTTCGTGCGAAGCAGCACCAACTGGAACCTCCTCAGTCTTCTTGTGGCCAGGTAGCTTTTCCTTGATCTTCTCGAGGAAACCCTTCTTTTCCTCAGTTGGAGAGTCGGTTGGCTCTTCGTGGTAATGAACAACCGGAGCTGGAGCTGGAGCTGGATGATGATGTTCCTCCTCGTACACCTTCTCCACCGGGACAGCCGTGTCCTCCTCCTTGTGATAGCCTTCTTCCTTGTGCTCATCACCGGAGATCTTCTCCTTGATCTTATCCGTCAATCCCTTCTTTTCTTTCCGCTTCTTCTTCTTCTCTTCATCTTCCTCCTCATCACTTGACTGCAAATATTAAATATTCAGAGTTATTTCAAACAGTTTAGACAGACTAAATTTTAAGTTAATGGAAATCATGAAGAAAAAGTACAAATGTTATGTGAAGGGATACAGTCAACAAGAACACTACGTGATTACACGTGGCATATGCATAAAAACACCAGGAAATGCCAGCTGGAAGATCTTGGAGTGATTAATTTTTTTTACGAGCATATTTGGAAACCCTTCTCTCTTTTTTGGGTTAAGAAATCTTGCCAAACATATGTATATGATACATGCTCTCCTCTTAATTAGCTTAAAATAAATAGCTTGTAATAAAAAATCAATTTATGAATACTTACAGAGCTAGAGCTGCTTTCAGATCGGTGAAGCTTCTGCAGGAGAGTCTCGTGCTTCTTCTCCTTGTCTTCCTCCTCTTCTACTTTGTTGTATGATGATGCATGCTGATCGTGATGATCGGAGATCTTGACTTTCTCATCAAACTCGGCGACGTTCACCTGATCCCCTTGCTGATAAGGAGTTGGCTTCTCCTCCTCTTTCTTCCCCAAGAAATCAAACAACCCACGATCCTTGGTCTCGCCTGCACCCGATCCCTCCTCGTAATCCCCAGTCTTCCTCTCGTACTCGTGTTCATCGCTCTTCTTGTTGTACTCCTCCGCCATTCTTTTCTTAATATCAAATCACAACTTACTACTTAATGAATAATGATTTTGTAAAGAGAGAAGATGAAATATTGCTTTGATGTTCTTTGCTGATGCAGAGAGTGAGCTTTTTATAGCATCCACCCACACGCAAATGACGCGATTAAGTTAAAAGATATTATACAAAACAAATGTGATATATACACATCATTTTTTACTTTTCACACTCCTTATTGATTGATGTCATTTGATATTCATTAATTCATTCGATCCAACGATCGAAAATTGAGAGAAATATGAAAAATAAAAAGAAATGTGTGGATAGCATAACCTTATATAAACTAATACATTCATTAATAAAATAAATGTGAGTAGTGGCAAAACCTAATCCTACTTCTTTCAATATTCCATATTTCTTTTTTATAAGATACACCAAATGCTGTGCCATTTCCCTTCTTTCCAATTGTAACCGACCGACGTGGTACAAAGGAGATAGGAGAATTGGCATCCGCACAACTTTCCACTCGCCATGGATGGCCGACACGTGTCTGGATGGTGTATGTGCCAGTTAGGCGCGGCGAGTGTGCTGTCCTTGCTGGCAAAGCAAATAATGGGAAGGAAATCAAACAGTCGAAAGGCAAAAGAAGAAAGTAGAAATGATGCGAGGGAGGAGAGGACGGACCAATAAGGGCCTGCAACGTGTAAGAAGAATGTGGAAGGATGCCATTATGGGACCCCAAAGTGTCGGCCTTGTTTGGATGAATGCGAGAAGGTCGGTTTGATGGAGTGGCCCATGTGGCAGTCGTCGGAAAAAGGCAGGGGTTTTTCGAGATTTGCGACTGGTAGGTGCCCATAACTAATCATGGTGGGCCATTTTAGTATTCATCAGCGTGATGAACGGTTATCATCTTGCTACATATTTAGTTCATCACGTTGGTGGGGTACAGAGTACAGAGGGGCAAGCATTATTTTGTGGTCCTAGGTTTTTACCACTTGCCGCGCTTCTCGAAATATCGCATCAGGGCGCCGTGTCATTTTGGTTCGCCCAAAACTCAATCAATAGAATAGGATGAGGATCGCATCGTATTCAAATTATGGGAATTAAAAGGATCCTTACTTCTTAAACGTTTATAGTATATTATGCAATTAATTTTTATTAAATATTATTTATGTTTAATTTTAAATAATAAAATTTAAATTATTTTTAACCGACGATATACGATAAACGTTTATAATTTGAGAATCCCTACCATTTGAATCCAGATGGGATCCTCATCCAATAGAATATAGGGAGTTTTAATGAAAAATTTTCGGTACTGTTCACTTTAACGAAAAAACACGTTTTTACACTAAAAAGTCAAATATGATACTATTCACTTTACCTTTTATTTTGTCTTTATTATTAAAACTCAAAATTTTCAAATTTTTTTTATTAGTTTTTCTTATAATATAACTTAAGTACCTTTTGGACGGTCTGCACCTGACATCGCCACGTGTCCTATGCACGTGACTTGTACTCTTTGTCTATTTTTTTTTTAACTTTAAGATGAATATGTAGTTTGATCTATTTGTATTTTTTTTTTGGTCAATATTTTGATCTATTTGTACGTCTTAATAATTTGTTAAATTGTATATTTTTAAAATTTTTAATATACTACATAATTTTTCACGTTTAATCATGTTATTTCAAACATTTTTTAATAATAAAAAAATTTACGTTCTTATTGTAACTTTAACATTTTTTTTTGAAAGAATAGAAATATGTAAATATTTTAAATATCAAAATTGAAAAAGTTGTCAAAATTTTCAATATATTTTTAGTAAAATTGTCAAATGATATACGGACATTTTTTCACATACTACATCAATACGATATTTTATTAACGTATAATAGAATAGAAATAGTGTTCAATATAACGATATAATCGACAAAACTAACAATGATGCACATATTAAAAGTTTATAGGAGCTCAAAAATGAAGGCTTTGAAAAGAATTTTATTTTTGAAAAGATAAGAGAAACTGAAAATATCTGATTTATGGTGTTTACCAAATTGAAAATGCTATTAGTGAGCAATATCAAAACATAGATAATGATAAAGTATACAAGAATGGCAATCATTGGCCCCCAACTATAAATCAAACTTGTATTTTGGGGTTTTTTTGCCTATTTCAGTCTCTGCGAACCAACCGGCTTCACCGCCCATAGTATGCCATATGTATTTTCGTTATACATTTGAAGGCATTTTATCCAAGTCCAAGTAGAGATTTTTTAGTATGATCGGCACACGAGATGATACATCACATGTCACTATACATATGAAGAAATATGTTTGTTAAAAAGTTAATAACTTAAAAAATAAAATTTACCACAACTTACATAAAAACACGTGATATACAACCTGTATTCTCGTCATAATAAAAAATTTCTCAAATCCAAGGACTTCAGATGAATCGATCACAAAGAAGACTTCTCTCTCTTAATCATTGGTCCTTAATCCTTTACAATATGGTAGGAGTGGGTCAGATTTAGAATATAGTGATTTTTAATTCAATCCAATCGAATTCCTAGCCACCAAGTTATGGTACAGGCTAGTTTGGTATTGCTGTGTTTTGAAAAAAAAACTACTTCTGTTATGCTCTAAGAATAAGCTCATTTTTACTGCTTCACATTTTCAGCTTTTTTCATCCAAAACTGTTAAATAAGCTGTTTTTAAATGTTTATCAAACACTTTTTTGAGTTCGGTTTTTTTTTATACCCATTTTTTATAAAAGCATCTTAGTACCGAACCACTACTAAGATCAATCAAATTCGACCATTTCTGTCATCCATCCTTTATAGTATGTAGTCCATATAGTCCATGGAACTTGGAAACAAACAATAGAGCAAAAATATATGTAAACACAAACAGCCACACAAAAAGCATACTGCAAACTGAAGGAAGAAAAATCATACTTCTTCAACTAAATTTATGAGTGAGAGAGGATGAAGAATAAATAACTCCCAATCACTTTTGCACTTCCAATGACAGAATTAAGCAACAACTAAACAAGGCTGAAATAAACACTACCAGACCAAATGAGTTCAGTTCAGCTGACAACGGATTCCATCCAGCTGCTCAAATCAATGACCCAATCAACTGCAATCCATCCATTATGCACAACCCAAACCCAGGATTCTTCATAGTTGAACTCCTCCGACTACGTTGGGTTTTGATTTTGCTGTCTTAATGTAGCTTATTAGAGATTCCCCAGCACCACTTAAACCTTTCCTCCCAACCAACCTCACCCCAAATTCCACATTTATCATTCTCATCTTGTTCCCATCACCTTCTACCTCACTCAACTTCATCGCCTGATTCCTCGAAATCAAGCCATACAAACAAAGAGAGAGACGTGATCCCACCTCCATATTTCCCACTCCAAATTTCACCCTCAACAGCGAGTTGGCAGAATCAAACTCATTTGACCGAGGATCAAACAAAACGGAGAAGCTCCCACATCTTACGTCAGGGGTGTCAAATAACTTATTCAAATCGTCCATTTCATCACCAACATTACTTGGTTTTTCCAACGGGATAATTGACCGCTTTTTGGCTACTCTCAGTATGTTAGCAGCCTCTCTCATCCCGCTCAGAAAAGCTCCGTGCATTGTTGCCGGATACTGCTTGTTAGTGGCCTCCCCAGCAAAGAACACTCTCCCATCTCCAATACTCTCTGCCAGAATATCATAATCATCTCCTGAAGACCCTACTGCAACATAAGAATAAGAACCGTATGCAAAGTCGTCCTTCCCCCACCGAGTGCACACTGCCTGAATAGGTTCCGGAACAGCAATCCCTTTCGGGTTGAAAATACCCCTTAATATGTCCAACACCCTATTCACAGACTCAACAGGAGACATCAACTCAAACTTAATTGCAGCATCTCCAGCCACAAGAGCAACCAGAAGAGGCCCTCCTGATACAGAAGAGTAGCTATAAAACAGAAAGAACTCGCCTCTCATTCTCGGATCCTCAGTCAAATGCCCAAAAGTATCAATATCCCCACCCCAGAAGTTATAAGGGAACAATATGGCAACCTTATTCAGTAATCCAAATCCTATACTCTGAATTGCATCCTTCTTCCTTTGTGGAAGGCCAGGGACAAATTCAATGGAACCCTTCTTAAGCACGCCTAATGGGACTGTGCAAAGAACCATGTCCCCACGAAACTCCTGCCCGTTTGCATAAACCAAAACCCCATCAGAACCATACCGAATACTCTGCACAGTCCTTTCATAGAAGATTGGAAGGCCCTCTGCAAGGGACCGCACAAAAGTCTCATTGCCTCCCGGGATAAAACAATGGTCACCTCCCATCTCATAGGGATCATCCTGATCCCAATAGGCCATGGACAAATTGGACATCAAGGAAGCATTAGCATATTCCAAATTAGCAAGATGCCAGTCCAAGAGCATTCTCTCCTGCGTGTCTCGTGCAACACTATAAACGCGTCGAAAAGCTTCCAACGCAGTCCCTAATGGAACATCTACGGACTTAACTTCTTCAATCATTGCGTGCCTAAGCTTACAAACTCTATCTAACAACTTATTAAAAGAAGTCTCTATACTAGAATCCATCTCAGAATTAACAGCTTTCCCATCTGGTAAATAAAGCGGGCAAATATCCCTCACCTTATGAAGAGGCAAACCCAGTTGCCTAGCTAAAACTCCGAGCGGGTTTCCATTGATTCCGGTGAGAACACTTCCCCCGAGATCCGCCGCAGCCTCCACTCCCTCGCGCTCGCCTACCATCTTCCTCGTCTTCACGCGACCACCAGGCCTGCTTCTACCTTCCAAGACAACAACTTTAAAGCCCAAAAACACTAATTGCCTCGCCGCCACCAAACCCGCCAAGCCAGCCCCCACAATGACCACATTGCCCCTCTCGGCCCCGTCAAACGACCTCAATTTTGCTTCTTTCACCGCCGGTGCAAGCCCGAAGTTGATGTAGCCGTGCTCCACCAGAAAGTCGTAAGCTGAGTCGACCAGGCCCTTGTGCTCCGAGCGAATCGACTCCAGCGCCAGCTCCCGGGTTAACCAGAAAGACACATTTGACCTCCACCGAGACAGAATGTGGTTCCTCACGACGATATAGTTGGCTTGCTCAACGCCGCCGATGGTGGGGACCACGTTGGCCTCGATTTCCTCCTCAGTGAGCGAGTCGACCGGAAACCCCACTGAGATTGCGATTAGGGCTTCGACGTCTACGTCTTTGTTAAGGTCGGTGCGGCGGTTCTTGGCCAACGACGGAGAGCCATTGAGCTCCGTGAAGAACTTCTTCCTGCGACGGCGTCTCTTGGCTGGCAGACCGGGTTCAGCTGGGCCCGCTTCGATAGGGTTTTGGAGGTGCTGTTGATCGAGAAGGGTGTCTTCACCTTCGAGAATGGGCTCGGATGAGTCATCTTGAGAGTCCGAAACGGGGGCTTCGAGAGTCGTTTGGGGAGGTGCCGACGGGTTTTCCGACGAGTGGTTTTCGTGAGGGGTCGAGCTTGAGGGAGTGAGGTCGGTTTCCGGCGACGAGTCGTCGAAGACGACGTCGTTAGGGGGATTATCGGAGTGGTTTAGGGGGTTGTCCGTTTTTTCCATGTGGGAATGTCATTCATTTGGCTCCACTGCAAATGTGGACTGTCTTTAACTTGTATAGAATTTTAGGGCTTTTGGATTCAAAAAAACTTCCACACCAAAAAGAGCTGGGCTTTGGAACTTAAGAAGGCCCAGCTTTGCACCAAACACAAGAGAATTGGGCCGGTTGAAAAGCCCACTTTAAGTTTAACTTTTTGTTTTTTCCGCCAAAAAGCCATCACAAATAAGGATTTGACTACAATACTTACCCAGAAAGTCATGATCACAAGATTTGAAATTACCTCCCTCTCTAGTAGATTTGATGCTTGGTAGTTGATTGTTCAGGTATCATAGTAGCGATTTTAATGTTTGACACTTATTTTAGGATTATGTGTAAGTAAAAGAATGTGTGACACACTTAACAGGAGATACAATTACTTGTATATTAATTCATGATAAATCAACAATAGTAAGCATTGTGAATTGTATTTTATCAATTTTACCTAAATTTGTTTACTAATTTTGATTAGTATTTATTCATTTGATATTTGTAAAAGGGTACTAAAATATTTCCTTAACAAGTTTCACTTCTCAAGCTTTCCAACATGCTTCAAGTAAAATTAAAACAGCCAAGTTATGTTTGCATGTACTTAGAATGAAATTAGCGTTATTCGAATTGATTAGGTGAGTGAGATTGGATATAAGGATACTATAGCACTACGAATGTGACCCAGAAGAGTAGAAGAATGAAAGTTATTATGTGACATACAATGCATGACAGACGTATGATCTCTAAAGTATAAACCAATCTGTTGTAACATGAACTACAACAGTAGAGCACGGTAAGCTATTATTCCGACAGTGAGTCAAGATACAAAACTTCAAAGACTTGATTATAAATTCATAAGCTATTACTTTCCCTGCCCATCCTTCTACAAATAACTGTGTTATTGATTGTCATACTCTCTTTAGACCCAACCACGACTCCCTGCGGTTGACGGTCCATGATGGAAGGGCTTTAGCTTAGTCTTCTTTATTTACTTCATTTTTTATATACGGTCAACACAATTTCATGACCACCAAATTATATGGTTGGAATCGGTTTGGTTAATCACAATGGTAAATCAACCACCGGGCGATCGAGTGACGCAAGTCAAAGTGCTCTTTCTATGAAGATTTATGGGCTGGTGGTTCAAACTTCCGAATGAGATCGAAGAATACTGAAGATGAGATTTATGCTGAGTGAAATGTTGTGTATGAGAAAAAGAAAAGCCGCGAGAGATAAAATAGAGGACATGTATGTATAAGAAAAGGAAAGAATATCATAGTTGCGAGAAAAAAGTATAAACTGATGAAACAAGAAAAGTATCCACTTAACAAAAATAGGATATGCTTAGGGTTTTAAACTTTCAAATGTGTTTGATGTGGTAGTACATTTAGGTGAAGGTTGATGTATGTTTTTGCCCAACAAATGTTCAGTTGAACCGAACATTTTGATATCTAAACCGCAACCAAATCTATTAATGTTAATGCATTATGGTTTACCATTAGTATATTGGAAAAAAATAGAATAAACGGCTGGTTCAACCAATTTTTTTAGAAAAAAACCCGACATACCAAATTATACTATAAAACCTAGCCATTTGAGTAACTCACAAAGGGATCCCATTCGGATCTAAATTGCAGGGATCCTAGGATCTTCAAATTTTAGTCATTTATCATGCATTGTGCGGTCAGAAATCATTTGACTTTTTGATTTAAAATTAAACATAAATAGTACGTGACAAAAATTGGTCGCACGATATACGATAAACAACTAGGAAGTGGATCTGAAGAGGATCTTTTTCCCTCACAAAGATCAATTTTAAGGTTGAAAAGATTTTTCAGTGTGCTGGTAACACGATTGAATATATCAAATGTTATAATACAAGTTAATTAAATATTAAAAAAAACAATTTTAATTACTTATATTCATAGAGAAGTTTTATTCGAACCCATACAACCTATCTCTACACCAAACTTAAACTTTAAATATGAATTGTCTTTTTACTCTATTATATAATTACCATTAAGTACAAGATGAAATTAACAATACTACTTAAATTTATCAATAAACCCATCCCAATATCAAACTCTTACAATCTTAAGATGAAACCCTAAGACTTGAGATAAAAAAAAAATGTACTAAACTTAATGAAATCGTGGTTTTGAAGATTAGAAGTATACTACAAATTCTGAACTTGAAATATGAAACGAATGGTTTGTCACCCTGTAAGAATTTATTGGTTCCAAGAAAACGACGGCGGCTAATGTTTGATCTTTATAGATTGGTCTTCTGCATAACGTATGATTTAGGCAGGAAGTTACAAGAACTTACATAAGGTTGTAATCATTTGAAGATTGAGATTTACAATTATAGTCTAAAGTCCATATTATCGTAAACAATTCTCCTAGTGATGTTCGTTTTCGAATTTTTTGAGATGTCTCTAGTGTTCTTGTAAATGGATCACATATTTACTTCTTAGACACCGATACATTTATTAAGCTCGTGTCATTTTGAGATATAGCTTGAGGCTTATAGGTAGTAGTCACGACCAGTTGGCTGATTTAACTTTTCCAACATTTTGTTGAACTGTTTTACTGAACTATGTTTGCTTCTTACATGTTCTACTTTCGTCATCATACTCTACTCAAGAAATATCATTTACAAATTATGATCGGGAGTTATGGTTTAGAGATCATCTTTGCTACTCAATTGGTAGTATACTTCCAATCCTTAAAAACACAATTTCATTGATTTCCGTATACTTCAAGTAAATTTTATTGCAGTATACTTTTAATCCTCAAAAACATAGTTTATTGCAGTATATTTCCAATAAACCATTCATTTCATATTTGCAGTATACTTCCAATAAACCATTTATTTCATATTTCAAGGTCAGAAATTGTAAAACAATATTAAGTTTGGGTTTTTTTTTTATAAATGGATGTAAAGATAAATTTACATATTGAATTGAGTTTGTGAGGATAATTTAGGTAGTAAATTTGGGTTTGAAGAGATATTGATAGTTTAATTAAAAATAATATGGATACAAAGAGTAAGTTGGGTGTAAAAAGAAATTATATGGGATCAAATAAAATTTCCCATATTCATAGCACATTGAAAAATTTCTCTTAAATTTTACCCAAAAAAAAAAAATCTCTTAAAGTTAGCCTTTTTTATTGTATTTTACTTTTATTTTTATTTTTATGAAAATCTTTAAATAAATATATATATATTTTTTGGAAAAAAATCTTTAAATTAATTGAATTTAGAGAAGGGCAAGAAAATAAGGGTAGAGGAAGAAGGAGAGAGGGCTCAAGTTGCAGGGTGGATCGGGAAGACGTAACGAAAACCAGCAAATACTCGTCGTTTCGTCGTTCGAATCCATTGTTGCAGTTGCAGAGGACCTCGTAGGAGAGCTCCTGTAAATATAATAAGAGAGATTCATACAAGGCAAAGGCAAAGGCAAAGAGATGATAACGCGATCGAATCTGGCGGAGCAGTTGAGAGAGTATCAGATTCGATCGAAGCATGACTGGGCCTCCGTCTCCTTCTTCTCCTCCACCTCCTCCAATCATACTTTGTCAAGGTTTCAACCCACTCCCTTCCACTTTTCCACGATTTCTGTTTAATTTCTCCATTAATCTTTTATTTCTATAATCTTTGCTTTTTGATTATGCGATCTATATGCTGAACAATTTGGGAGAAGCATTAAATTTTGCTCTGCTTTAGATTTGATAATTGCTAATTATTTAAATTGAGGTTTTCAATCACAACTTTAGGCTTTAGCTTCGATTCGAGGCCTAATTCCTGTCGTTTGAGCTCGATTTAATCAATACTTCAATGGAGGAAGGGGTACAATGTCAGAATTCTAAATAAAAGGGAAAACAAAATGGTGATGAAAAGATATGCGTTGTTATGGTGATTTTTTCTTTAAATTTGGGAGTGGCTGGATTCCTATAGATGCTTAGGAGCTCAGATTGTCGATTCATCTCAGGGAGTGATGTAGGATAATAAGAAGAGATCCGGTTCCGGGCCTTCCGGCCTTCCGCCAGAGAGACTCAAAGACTATGAACATCCAGACGCATGTTTAAACTCCATTTATTTCTCAAGAAACTAGAAAGAATCTCAATTTATCACCGTACGAACTTGGCCTCTGCATCAGCGAGGAACTTTTACACAGATTGTTGTTATGCATTCTCTGTCCGAACATGGAAATGCATTCTAGTGAATAAACTTCCCATAAATAGCAGGTTTAAAGGAGAAGCAAGAGAGAATGAAAAATGAAATGATTTTCTCGATATGATTGAATAATGATTACAGAGAGGTTTAAATGGGTATGGACGTACAAGCGAACACTTGTCCCGCTCAGTTAACAATATCTAACTAGCTAATTGTATTGACTGAAACTAAACTATAACATTTAATCAACTAACTTCTAACAATCGTTGATTTTGCTGATCATCAGAAGATTCAGTTTGTGAAGGTGACGATGTGTCGTTAGGGTTATCTTGGATAGTGATTGCATTTAGGCGCATGCTGCTTTTATGTTGTCTTTGATTCTCTTGATGTTCTCTAGTCTTCTGCACATAATGAACTTGGTTAGAACTTACCCTTTTTTATAAATGTAGGAGTATTCTGGTTGTGCATATTTCTCATACCGATATGTCTGAGACGTTACTATTGATGCTAATTTCCTTTTTCCCAACTTATGGATGCAGGGTGGATGTAGTGCTCTTTGTAATATGGGAACTGGTAATCCTAGCTTTCTTGGTTTTTTCGGCAGTTTCTTTATATTTTAGGCATATGCGACTTGCTTTTGTCTTAGCATGTATTGCAATGCTCTTGCTTTTGTGCATAAAAGTTACAAAGCAAGTGAGATTGGCTAGGAAAAAGAAACGGAGGATGCTTCTTCCATTATCGATGTAATACTAGATGAGGGGCACGCACTACCCAACCTTATCATGTAAATCTTGAAAAGTCTTGGCCGTTGCATTTGGCCTGTATCCTCTTTTTTGGTGTATTGGGATGTGTAATCATTGCCTTCGAAGATTAGGTAAAAAACTGATGTGATTACTGTGGAAGATGCTCATCAGAGTGGCAAGTTGATCGATCAAGATACGAAGATTTGGTTAGTGAGGGGAGGAAAGGTTAGTTGACCATACGTTTTCTTCTGTTACTACCGAGAATATTTTGTTTTTACGAATGATATATTGATGATGTTTGCTTTACTTGTCAACAATACAATGACATAAGAAACCAATTTATGACATTGACATTTCAGATGCATTACCCAAAGTGTTATTTTAGTGTTTGGATATGCAGCATGAAGTACAATTATTTTAGATATCAGAACACTTGTTAAAATTGTTGCTTCCTTCTTTAAGATCGCCGTTGTGTATGTTCCTTTAAGGCTGTGGTTATAGGACCAGGACAAAGTGAAAGAGGCATCGGTTGATAGTTAAGGTCGAGAGCGGGAGGCTCCTTGGTGGTGGTGTTGCCTCGGTTACTTATTCAGAGGCTTGAAGAAGTGGACTTCTATTCCGATCGTGACTATGTTCCAAATTGCTCCGGTGATGATTAATATGCTTAGGACTATCCCCAAGGCTCCGAGTGCCCAGTTAAAAATTGTGCTACATTTACAAGGTTTCTTGATCAATATCCACATGAAACACGGATACGCCAAGGTGATTGGAACCGCAACTCCTCCGATGAGTCCTGCTAAGCTGGGCAAGAATGGCAGTGCAACAGATATAAAAAATGCAACGCAGCCGAAGAAAATCCTAATTCCGGAGCGTAGCCACCGCGGACAAGGTTTGTTCACGCTGCTAGTGAATCTGAATTCCAGATTGTCGAAAACCGGCATTGCATATATCTGAAAGGAGCTTAGACAGTTAACCACAACGAGCATGCTCGTCAATCCTAGGACAAATTTTGATGTGTCGTGTCCGTGGTATTTGTTCAAAGCATCTAACATCCCTCCACTTGAAGGTATCTGCCATAGATACAATCGCAATACATTTCTCTACGTAAGTACGACCTCCAATAATCCAAATAAATCCGGGCAGAAAAACATGCGCTAATTTCAATTTAGTCAAAAGATGTTTTGAATAGCAAGACAATGAACAAAGTGTCGTGTTCTTACGAAATTTCCGTAAGCCCAGTAGCCGCCAATTGCCAGGGGAAACAGACACAGTGCGATGATGAGATATGCGAACTTCACTCCCTTCCACATCGGCAAACGCGACGGCCTCTGACTGTTCGAGGGCATGGTTCCCTGCAAATATAACCATATGATGAATGTGATTATGTTTCAATTGAATAAAATATCTTCGACATGTCGACAACTATATCAATTATATTCACAGTTTCGACCATGTGTGCACGTAGAGAAACTTCATATGTATATACATTACCTTTTTAATTATTGACTCATTTGAAACTACTTTTCAACTGACTAAAAACACTATTAGAAAATGTTTTTTTATTTGAAAAGTATGTGAAGTGTTTCTATGTGTTTTTCTTAGTTTAAGTGTTTTTCTAGAATTTACTAACTTTTTAACTAAGGATTGGTTTCAAAATATTTTCATCAAAAATGTTTTCAGTCAGTTTAAAAGCATTTTCAAACAAGCTCCTAATTATATACCTGTATTTCAAGCACAAGGTTGTGGCCTCTAAAAGCAAAGATAGTGATCCCAAGCGCATTTAGGACGCCAAAAACGGTGGCTGCATCAGATTTTGTTTCCAGCGGCTTATAAGAAACACCATTGGGTCTATCTTTGGTGACAGAAACCACCCAAATGAGTGTGCAGTAGCTTACGGCGGTGATAGCTCCAATGAGGGAAATCCCAGCTATTGAGTTGAGGTTAGGAAGCTGAGCGAGAAGAATGGCAGTGCCGGTGAACACCAAGTACCACTCTATCGTTGACGGTGGACTTACATGGCGGCATGTCTCACCGCACACGATTTGGAAAAATATTTTCATGGTCCCACCTCCGATCATGATCAGGGTTACACACGTACCACCTGAGAGGTACATGATTGGAAACAATGCCAGAATTTTCCCTAGCTTCTCACCTGCAACGAATACATAAAAAAACAAAGATAACAAGGAAACGTTTTGCGATTAATATTAAGAGATAATTAGTTTACACACTCTAGCTTAATTACAGTTTTTGAACAATTATTGAACCACTATTTGATTGGTATCTTTTTTAGGACGTTGAAAGAACCCCTATTTCGTAGTAGCGAGTGTTCGATCAGTTAACATATCAATATATGTATGTGTGTATATGTATATATATTATGCATTGTTAATTACCAAAAGCTGCCATGGAAAGTCGAAGGTATCTGCTGTAGCGCACTCCCGATTCGGATTCGTGCAGTTGTATCAGTAACCAGAGAGTATAGAGCTGCCACATGAAAGCCACCGAGAGACATATAATTCCCCATGCCCTGCAATGCATGCACATATACACATGCAGTTAAATTAGTTAAGCAAATGAAGAACCAACAAATTAATTACATATTAAGGATCATTTTGGTCTATGCACATTAATAATACGTAAATAAATATCAGAATTTAGAGAGAGCCAATTAATTAATTAATTAATTAAACTTACCAGCCAAGAGTAGCGAAAGATAAAGGAAGAAGGAGGGCTGGAATGCCGATTCCGGAACTGAGCGTGTGAAAGGCGGAGTAGAGGGCATTTCCGTTTCTGGACTCGGTGATGGGCAGCCATGCGTCCTGAGGATCAAGCTTTGTCAAGTGTCCAACTTCTTCTAGGTAGCCTCGCATGCTTGTCATCGCCTTCTTCATCGGACTCGCCAAAGGAGTCGCCATAAAACGAGAAACGAACGGACTTTTAGGGGTCATGTTTGGATTACTCATTGGGCTCGACTTCACTTCCTCCACCTCATCCATCTGATCCTGCATGTTCTGATTCGGAGGGTTCCTCTTTACTGTATTTACCAAATATATATTTTGCTGAATATATATAGCTAGAGAACTGAGACGCCGACAAAAGTAAGTTTGATGCGGCTAGGGACTTGGGAGGTGGTTTCTGATCATTTGTTTTTGGAGAAAAAAGGTTGGGTGGGGCCATGGGATCAAGTGGATCATGATTCATGCATGAACTGAGACGATGATGAGTATATGATTTATTTCCCTTTTTAATGTGATCTTATAGTATTGTATAAATTTCTTATATATTTGAAATTATTTATCTTTTTATGTTGTACATATATTGAGCATCATTACTTGTGCCTCCTTACTTAGCCCATGATTTACCTAGGAGGGAAGGACCCTTAATCTATAAAAGGGATTCTTCACTCTCACTTTGGAGATGACAAACCCTAGCCCCTCTAGCAACAAGCCTCTATGTATAATATAACCCACATCTTACATAATGAAATCCGAACATACACAAATGTCAACGTAGCACCACTTGAGATGAACCACGATATATCTTTGTGTTTTTGTGTGTATGTGTAATTTACGGTCAGATTCAGTTGGTCCAAAATCGACCTAATTTTGTGCATCAACATTTTATTATCAAATATAGAGTTCATCTCATTAAAAAGTTTATTTGAAGTTTAGAAGAGAAGAAAGACTTTGAGTGAAATTAATGGGAAGGTAGGAGGGAAATGAATCCATAATTTACACGAGTGAAATTAAGCTTTTGTACCTGTGAGTGTTGTGAGTTATGAACTTATGACTTATGAGGATTGAGGACCAATTAAGGCAAAGGTGGGAAATATGTTTAATTCAAAGTTCAAACTGGAATCTTTTGACTGAGTTGGCTTGGCTGCTTTGCATGTTAACTGTACTTTTGTTGTAAAAAGACTTCGGACAGGAGAATGCAGTGGTCGTGGTTTACCAACACTTTTTCTTTTTGCTAGAGCCTTGTCCGTTTGCTATCATACCACAGCCACTTTGCCAATTGCCGAGTGCCACTATGCTGACCAAAAGGATCCGAGAGGATCATGAGGATATTCCGGAAAGGATATTCGTGAATCGTGTCTATTCATCGTACATCGTACGGTCAGTTTTTATCAAGTATTGTTTGTGTTTAATTTTAAATAAAAATATTTAAAATGATTTCTGATCGTACGATGTACGATGAACGTATACGATTCACAAGTCCTCGGGATCCTTACAAAGAGGATCTGGATTCCATGATCCATGGCAATTGTCTATTGGCAATTGGCATGGACATCGTCCATCACTCTCTGTAAACTTCATTAATCTTAAATTCTGTAGTGCTAACACTGCTCACTCACAAAGAAGCAAGCCTTGCAGAAAAGATGAATCAGTGTTATATATATATATATATATATATATATATATATGTATGTATGTATGTATATGTATATATATGTATGTATGTATATGTATATGCATTGCAACCTTGATGCAGCTAATAGCACGTAGGGACGCAGTGAAATAGTTAACTGAGCGAACCTTGAGATTGGATTCATCATTAGTCAAAAATTGCTTTTATTGGATGAATTTCTTCTACTTTTCTGTTTGTTGGGAATGCATATGGGAGTTATCAATCCTGTTCGTTAATTTACTATAAATTGTAATGAATTGGGTCCATATGCATTATGCATAATGGGAACTCCACTCTCCACACCACATAATATGACATAACTTTTATTCATTCTTCAAAGGCGACACTTCTTTTCAGCAGCAAATGACATATAGAGGCATGCATGCGTGCATATAACAGGGCCGGTTTGGCTATATATATCTGGTCATTCATTCCCTTGTGAAGTTTCTTTGAAGCCCTCCTCGTTTGCCTATCATTGGCTACCACTAGATGCTTAAAGGAAGCCTAAAGCGACTTCTCATCTTTATATTCTTACCCTCTTTAATTTTGGCTGTTGTTTTCATAGTCTTGTAAGTTTATCTTACATTGCCGGTCCCAAGTCCGGATAAAGGAGGAGAGGGAGGGCGTCAGGTAGTCGACAGCCGGCACTCCATAATTACGTCGAATCCTTATGAAAATGAATCCAGAACGAAATCGCGCTAAAGCTAGGGCGTCACCCGTAAGTGGCGCGTTGTGTGGCCCGAGCACAGTGATAAGTGAGCAAGGGTCGCTGTATCTCCATCGGCACCCGGATGCAGTGTTAAATGAGCAAGGGGGCTATAGAAACTTCTTTTCGAACGACTCCACTCAAAGTTGTTTGGGAGCATATGCTCCTATCAACTTTACACGGGACACACAAAAGAAGTACTTTGATCCTATTAGACGGGGAAGGGTGAAGAAGCTAGGACAGAAGGGTAGAGTTCAAGAGAGCAAAATGCGTTTATGAACGTGGAATATAGGAACCTTGACGGGAAAATCTATGGAAGTAGTAGAAGTTATGGTGAGGAGAAGGATAAATATTATGTGCCTACAAGAAACTAAGTGGGTTAGGCGTAAGGCAAAGGATCTAGAAAACTCAGGGTTTAAACTATGGTATTCGGGCACAAATAGAACGAGAAACGGTGTTGGCATCATCGTGGACAAGACCTTGACACAAGATGTTGTAGATGTTAAGAGGGTAGGAGATAGAATCATGGCAATCAAGATTGTAATAGGACAAGAACTTATCAATGTGATTAGTGCGTACGCACCTCAAGTAGGGTTGGATACGAGTTCGAAGGAGAAATTTTGGGAAGACCTTGGAGACTTGGTGCAAGGAATTGCTCAGACGGAGAAGTTATTTATAGGAGGAGATTTAAATGGACACGTGGGCAGGGAGACAGGCAACTATGGAGGTTTTCATGGTGGCCATGGTTTTGGGGAGAGAAACGAGGATGGGGAAGCTATCTTAGATTTTGCAATGGCATATGATCTCTTCTTAGCCAACACCTTCTTTAAGAAGAGAGAAGAACATGTGATCACCTACAAGAGTGGGTCGTCAAAAACACAAATAGATTTTCTCCTAATGAGGAAAGGGGATCGTATAACTTGTAAGGATTGCAAAGTTATACCAGGAGAGAGCGTGGCTAATCAACATCGCTTGTTGGTGATGGATGTACATATCAAAAGAGTGAGAAAAAAGAACAAGACTTGGAAGTGCCCAAGGACTAGATGGTGGAATCTAAAAGAAGAAAAACAAGCCATTTTCAAAGAGAAAGTAATCACCCAATGTGTGTGGGATAGAGAGGGGGAAGCTAACCAAATGTGGGATTCCATGGCTAGTTGTATCCGAAAAGTAGCAAAAGAGGTATTAGGAGAGTCTAAGGGCTTTGCCCCACACCAAAAGGAATCTTGGTGGTGGAATGAGGAGGTACAAACAAAGGTGAAGGCTAAGAAGGAATGTTGTAAAACCTTATACAAGGATAGAACCGATGAAAATGGTGAAAGGTATAGAAAAGCGGAGCAAGAGGCGAAGAAAGCTGTGAGAGAAGCTAAGTTAACGGCTTATGACGATATGTATAAGCGACTAGATACCAAAGAAGGAGAGTTGGATATCTATAAACTAGCTAGAGCAAGGGAAAAGAAGACAAGTGACCTAAACCAAGTGAGGTGCATCAAGGATGAGGATGGAAATGTTCTTGCTACAGAGAACGCGGTTAAAGACAGATGGAAAGGTTATTTTCATAATCTTTTGAATGAAGGACATGAAATGAGTGCTTCTTTAGGGGAGTTGAGTAACTCAGAAGAGTGTAGAAACTACTCTTTTTATCGTAGAATCCGGAAGGAAGAAGTGGTTGTAGCTTTGAAGAAGATGAAGCATATAAAAGCAGTAGGCCCAGACGATATACCAATCGAAGTGTGGAAAGTTTTGGGAGAGACAGGTATAACATGGCTCACTGACCTTTTCAATAGGATTTTGAAAACGAAGAAGATGCCAAATGAGTGGCGAACGAGCACTTTGGTGCCTATCTACAAGAATAAGGGCGATGTACAAAATTGCATGAACTATAGGGGTATTAAGCTAATGAGTCATACAATGAAGCTCTGGGAGAGAGTCATTGAGCATAGATTGAGGCAAGAGACACGGGTTTCGGACAACCAATTCGGGTTCATGCCAGGGCGCTCAACCATGGAGGCAATCTATCTCTTACGAAGATTGATGGAAAGATATAGAGATGGGAAAAAGGATTTACACATGGTCTTTATAGATTTGGAAAAAGCGTATGATAGGGTCCCAAGAGACATTCTTTGGAGGATTTTAGAGAAGAAAGGAGTACGAGTAGCATATATCCAAGCTATACAGGATATGTATGAAGGAGCAAAGACTGCCGTAAGAACTCATAAAGGACAAACCGAAAGCTTTCCCATAATTGTAGGATTACATCAAGGCTCATCCTTAAGTCCTTACCTTTTTGCGTTGGTAATGGATGAGTTAACAGGACATATTCAAGATGATATTCCTTGGTGTATGCTTTTCGCAGACGATATAGTGTTGATAGATGAAACTCAGGAATGGGTAAATGCAAAGCTTAACCTTTGGAAAGAAGTGTTGGAATCTAAAGGTCTTCGCCTAAGCCGATCAAAGACAGAATATATGGAGTGCAAGTTCAGTGCAAATTGAGGCCAAAACGAGTTAGGGGTGAGGATCGGAGATCAAGAAATACCAAAGAGCGACCGTTTTCGTTACCTAGGATCTATCTTGCAAAAGAACGGAGAATTAGATGGAGATCTCAACCATAGAATACAAGCTGGATGGATGAAGTGGAAGAGTGCATCCGGCGTGTTGTGTGACCGCCGTATGCCACTGAAGCTCAAGGGAAAATTTTATAAGACGGCAATAAGGTCGGCGATGCTGTATGGCACATAATGTTGGGCGGTGAAGCATCAACACGTACACAAAATGGGTGTATCGGAGATGATGATGCTTCGTTGGATGTGTGGGCACACGAGAAAGGATAAGATTAGGAATGAGGATATCCGGGGTAAAGTAGGAGTAGCCGAAATTGAAGGAAAGATGAGAGAAAATCGGTTACGGTGGTTTGGACATGTGCAAAGAAGGCCTACTAACGCTCCGATTAGAAGATGCGACTATGAGACAGAGGTTCAGGGCCGAAGGGGTAGAGGAAGACCTAGGAAAACTTTGGAAGATACCCTAAGAAAAGACTTAGAGTACTTGGATCTAACGGAGGACATGACACAGGACAGAACACAATGGCGTTCTAAGATTCATATAGCCGATCCCACTCAGTGACTTGGATTTTCCAAGTCTCCAACCGAGAAGTTTTCCTCACTCGGGAAATTAAGGGAACACTACCTCAACCTACATGCTCTACTCACAAAGCTTCAACATACAAGCTTCAACAAAAGAAAATTCAAAGAACTTAGCGAAGAAGGCTTTGGTGTATTTAACACAATACGTTGAAATGAAGGAAAGCTTATTTATTGATATCCCCGATAAGTTACAAATATGTACATATACTTGAGTCAAAATAAACAAACAAGAGGGAGCCTTCACAAAGGTTGCTTAGGAGAAGTCTCAGCAGTCGGTAGAGCCCTAGAAAGAGAAGGCACCGGATGGGGATCATTTGGAGCCTCAGTACTGGACAGAACCCTAGAAGGATGAGGCATCAGAGGTTGATCATTTGGAGCTTCATTACGCGGTACAGCCCCAGAAGACGAAGGCAATAAATGCCTTTGGAACAAACCCACAAATCTCTGATGATCAAGTAAAACCTGACCATCAGATTCCTTCATCTGGTCAAGCTTCCTCTTCATGTTTGTAGCATAGTCATGTGCGAGCCGGTGCAACTGTTTATTCTCATGCTTGAGCCCTCTAATCTCCTGTTTGAGACTCATCACTTCAGTCGCCAATGATTCAACTTGGCGGGTTCGAGCAAATAGGCGTTGGGCCATATTAGACACAGAACCTGCACACTGAACACTAAGAGCTAGAGAATCCTTAACAGCCAACTCATCAGACCGTTTGAAAAGTAGTCTGTTATCTTTGGGAGTGAGAAGGTTCCTGGCCACTACCGCAACGGTCATATCATTCTTCATCACGGAATCCCCAACGGTAAGAGGACGAGTAGGGGAGACGAAGGATGGGCGCCATATGTTGTCTGGAGAAGGCGGGGCTGCCTCTTCAACAAGGTTCAAGTCAAAACGACGGTCGGAGGGGCCAGACATTTTCAAAGGTGTTGAAGAGAGAAGAGGTCGGATAAATCAAGATCTTAGAAGTGCAAGAATGGAGCTTCTACTGGTGGATATTCAAGTGTGCTTTGGAACTTAATGTCAGCCCCTATAAAAATCTGCACTCGACGAAGCTTCAGAAATCGAAGAGGCGCATGCTCAGAAATCGAAGAGGCGTTTGCTTTCTCAAAAGCTGGGCTGCTCAGAGACCACGAGGGTCGATCTCAGAAATCGAAGAGGCGTTTACTTTCTTAAAAGCTGGGCTGCTCAAAGACCACGAAGGCCGATCTCAAAAATCGAAGAGGCTTGCTTTCTCAAAAGCTGGGCTGCTCAAAGACCACGAGGGCTGATCTCAGAAATCGAAGAGGCACCTACTTTTCCAGCCTTGTCAGCACCTGTCACACGCACACTCAGCTTTGCGGAAATTATGGGCATTCTGTCGAAGATTTCTGGCGAAGTAGAAAGCACATGAATCGTACTGTTCAATCACCCACTTCCCACACGCAACACTAGCTCATGGGTACCACATATAACTTTGCCAAAGTTCTCTGACAAAGTTGAGACACGTGAAGCTTGCAGCTCCCACTACATCGCTCTGACCAAGAAGGGTAAAAGAATAGCAAAGAAACAACACTAATAAAGTTTAGACACATAAATTTTGAAGGTCTAGCTACCATATTATTACCCACAAGGGTAAAGGAACAGTACCACTCCTGGATAATTGGAAAGTCCCGGTGTGTCAACCTCTGTGCTTCGTGGCAAGGTAGACTAGCAAACATGCCCAACCTTTACTCACATTCGAGAAAACACTCCCAACAAGATTGCTTGCTCCAAAATCGAAGAGGCACCGCCCTCCGAATCTCGAGAGCCAAACTCCCAACACGATTACTTTCTCAAAAATCGAAGAGAGGGTAAAGGAACAGTACCACTGCTGGATAATTGGAAAGTCCCTGTGTGTCAACCTCTGTGCTTCGGGGCAAGGTAGACTAGCAAACATGCCCAACCTTTACTCACATTCGAGAAAACACTCCCAACAAGATTGCTTGCTCCAAAATCGAAGAGGCACCGCCCTCCGAATCTCGAGAGCCAGACTCCTAACATGATTACTTTCTCAAAAATCGAAGAGAGGGTAAAGGAACAGTACCACTGCTGGATAATTGGAAAGTCCCTGTGTGTCAACCTCTGTGCTTCGTGGCAAGGTAGACTAGCAAACATGCCCAACCTTTACTCACATTCGAGAAAACACTCCCAACAAGATTGCTTGCTCCAAAATCGAAGAGGCACCGCCCTCCGAATCTCGAAAGCCAGACTCCCAACATGATTACTTTCTCAAAAATCGAAGACATCGCTCTCCGAATCTAAAAAAGGACCCCCAGCAGGATTGCTTTCTCAAAAATCGAAGAGGCATCGTTCTCCGAATCTCGAGAGCCGGATCCCCGACAGGATTGCTTGTTCGAAAACCGAAGAGGCACCACTTTCCCAACTTCAAGAGCTGGATCTCCTTGGATAAAGCTTGTCTGTAATCTTCACACGCAACATCAGCTTTCCAGATACCACAGACCATTTTTTCAAAGTGCTCTGACAGAGTTAAAACTTGTGAAGCTGGCAGCTCCCACTACCGTGCTATGACCAAGCAGGGTAAAGGAATAACATTATTACTTGATGTTAGGGAGACTCCTATATATGTCGACCTCCATCCCCAACGGACAGGCAGACCTGCAAAAATGCTCAACCCTTCCTCTTATCTGAGAGGGCACTCCCAATGAAGCCTTTCGAAATATTCAGCTTTCTTTCCCCCCGATAATACCTCTGTAAACAAGCTATACTAGAGCAAGAATATCTCATATCATCAGGGTTAAAAGCAAGAGTATCCCATATCATGCTTTTTCCCCGTCTTTTCCTTTGGCCTTGTTCTTACCTGCAAGACAAGAAGAAAGAGAGCAATCAGTCAGCACTTGGAATCAAGCTTCCAGCCAGGAACTGACTGCCTGGAACCCCTTACCTGATTACTTACCTGGCATTGCTCTCGAGTACTCATCTTCAACATCTTATGCTTCCAGGGAAGATACCGCATCTGCCTGAGGAACAGATAGAGCAAGTGAGAAGGATACAAGGAAGCATGTGGAGACAAGCGTAACAGCACACGTGCCGATACATCCACTACTCTGTCAAAAGCAAAAGTATCCCATATCAGCAGGGTCGAACGTACTATAGATTTGATGGACTTGTTTTGACCCTCAAATTCTTCAGTCGGCCTTATACTCTGGAGGAAACCAGAAAACCCTCCAGCCCAGTTCAAGAATAAGCCTGTGGAAAATTACTTCTTCAAAAGCAAAAGTATCCCATATCATCTCTTCTCATTTTTCTTCTCTTTATCCTTCATGCTGCCTGCAAGATAGGGAGAATGTGAACAATCAGCCGGAGCTCTGATTACTTACCTTGTCTGTCACCTCTTTCAGCAGATCCTCTAGCTCGGCGACTTGGGGGACTCCTACTACATGGTTTGTATCGCGCTTGACCAAGCCTGAAACTACAAGTAAACTTCAAGTGACATTGATACATTACCTTGTGCATCTCCACCAGTTACAGATACCGCCCCTGGATGGAGGAAGAGTACTTCCAGAGAAGATGCCACATCTACCTATGAGACAGATAAGGAAAGTCAAGACGATACCACACTCCGGTACTTAGAAGTTTCGTGGTTACGAGATCATTCTCCCACAATATTTCCTAATGTCATTTGTACTAAATCATTCACTTGTACTCACTAAAGGAGAGCTTGAACCTATGTACTTGTGTAAACCCTTCACAATTAATGAGAACTCCTATATTCCGTGGACGTAGCCAATCTGGGTGAACCACGTACATCTTGTGTTTGCTTTCATATCTCTATCCATTTATATACTTATCCTCACTAATGACCGGAGCAATCTAGCGAAGATCACAATAAGTGACCGTTTTCGCTACCTAGGATCTATCTTGCAAGAGAACGGAGAATTAGATGGAGATCTCAACCATGGAATACAAGCTGGATGGATGAAGTGTAAGAGTGCATTCGGCGTGTTGTGTGACCGTCGTAGGCCACTGAAGCTCAAGGGAAAATTTTATTTTATAGGACGGCAATAAGGCC
Organism: Malus domestica; assembly: GCF_042453785.1. Classification (NCBI taxonomy): domain Eukaryota; kingdom Viridiplantae; phylum Streptophyta; class Magnoliopsida; order Rosales; family Rosaceae; genus Malus; species Malus domestica. The sequence continues at coordinate 374,769 of NC_091668.1, read as the reverse complement.
AGCGATGTTGTATGACACAGAATGTTGGGCGGTGAAGCATCAACACGTACACAAAATGGGTGTAGCGGAGATGAGGATGCTTCGTGGGATGTATGGGCACACGAGAAAGGATAAGATTGGAAATGAGGATATCCGAGGTAAAGTAGGAGTAGCCAAAATTGAAGGAAATATGAGAGAAAATCGGTTCCGGTGGTTTGGACATGTGCAAAGAAGACCTACTGACGCTCCGGTTCGAAAATGTGACTACGGGACAGAGGTTCAGGGCCGAAGGGGTAGAGGAAGACCTAGGAAAACTTTGGAAGAGACCCTAAGAAAAGACTTGAGTACTTGGATCTAACAGAGGACATGACACAAAACCGAGCGCAATGGCGTTCTAGGATTCATATAGCCGACCCCACTTAGTGGGAAAAGGCTTTGTTGTTGTTGTTGTTGTTGTTGTTGTTTTCATAGTCTTGTTTTATTGAGTCTAAAAAATAAAAACAAATAACTAAAAAGTTGTGAAAATCACTTCATTTGCAAAAATGCCTTAAGCTATGACATGACCTAAAGAAGAGAGGTGTATTTGCTTGATACATGGTCACAGTGGTATTCCCTCGTATCCCTGTGTCGTATTCTTTGGTAGTCATCCAATAATTCTTCTTCTTAATTGACGTATTTCATGTCGTGTCGTATCTTTGTATCCGTATCCGTATCCGTATCCATACAACGTAGATTTTGGTTCTACTATTATTCAGATGGGGATTGATTTCATATGGTTTTCCCTTTTTGTCATTTGTAGTGACTTTGTTCAATTTCTGTGTATTTGTTTAACAATTCCCCCACAACCACACACAATCATTCGGAGGCTATGATTGTAATCATCAATATAAACACCTAATCTGGGGAGAGACGGTTGCTTGAATTGGAAGGATTGGAGTTTGCAGGTTACCTTTGAACCCTATGTTTACGGCAATTTCAATGTGTTTCTGTCTTGATGTTTTCGGAAGAAATAAAAAACGATTTATTGAGTGTCAAAGAACATACATACATACATATCTGAAATACGTACGTTCCCAATACTATTGAGGCTTAAAAAAGCTCACTTGAATCCCGGTGTCAATGACAACATAAACTCCAGCAGCTATGAGTATTATACAGAGAGCTGTGCCCAAAAGTCCGAGTCCCCAATTGAGGCACCACATAATGCTATATTTCTTGGGCTTCTTAATTTTCAACCAAAGCAAGGAAGGATAAACGAAGGTAATCGGAATGGAAATCCCTCCTATGAGACCGGCAAAGCTCCCCAAGAATGGAATCGCCACTGCTACGAAGAAGCAGCCGTACCCGAACATGGCTCGGGATATCGAGCGGAGCCACCACGGGCACGGCTTGTTCATGCGTTTGATGTATTTGGATTCCATATCGTCAAACATGGGCATGCCAAAGATTTGGAATGAGCTAACCGCATTGATTACCACAAATAAGCTCGTTAATGACAGAACCCACTGTGAAGTGTCACGTCCATGGTACTGATATATTGCAGTTAGCATGCCTCCGTTTGGTGGTATCTGTTTCGAAAAACAAAACAAAAAGATGGAAAAAACGATTAGTCAATGTTCATTCGACATTGTCGTACGTATTCAAATAAAAATAGCTTTGTATCCTCCAATCTGCAAGATGGAAATTGTTATTGATAATTAGCACCTTAAAATAGTTGTTAGGGAGTGTATAATATGAAGCCCTTTATACAAAGGGATCCCCATTTAAAAAAAAAAATATGAGAATTAGGTGTGGGGCTCACTCCATAACGACCTTCAATGATCCGAATCATCTATTTTGTAAGTTTCAATTCATAGATCATTCTTGCAAAAATTCAATTCAATCCGAAACTATTTACTTATTTAATTATCAAGATAAAATTTCATTGTTTCTTATATAACAAAGTATTTGTTAATTTCTTTGAACCCAATTAGATGTCTTAAACATTTCCGATTTGGCTAATATTTTGCAAAGATGATCTATAAGATGCAACTTGAAAAATAGACGGTTTGGATTGTTAAAATTCGATGTAGTGTGGACCTCATAACTAATCCCTATTTTTATAAAAAAAAAAATAAGAATCCCTTTCCTGAAAGATTCCATATAATATTATACATAATGACTTATTCAAAGTGCCGATAGCAACTCTCATAAATTTATAAATTTACAAATGTTACCATGTGTCCGTAGGCCCAATATCCTCCAATTGCCAAGGGAAACAAGCACATTGCGACCATTAGATAGGCCACTTTTACCCCTCTCCACATTGGCACATGAGATGGTTTCTTCTCACTTGAAGGCATAGTTGCCTGCATAGCAAAGAAAACATGTAGTTTTGGACCAACTTATTAATTTCTCAAAAGCAGAGGCATCGATTGCTATATATTTTGTTAATTACCTGAATTTCAAGGGTAAGATTGTGGCCTTTGAAAGCGAAAGCAATAATGCCAAGAGAATTGAGGACACTGAAAATCATAGCGGTGTTGCTGTTTTCTCTTTTTGGATCGTAAGAAACGCCGTCGAGCCTGCCTTCCGTGACGGCGACGAGCCACATAATGGTACAAAAGCCAATGGCAGTGATGGCACCAATCAGAGAGACACCTGCAATGGAGTTCAAATTGGGGAGCTGAGACAGAAGCACGGCAGCGCTGGTAAAGACCAAATACCACTCGACGGTGGTGAGTGGCTTGGCTGTGCATTCGTGGCCACACACGATTTCGAAGAAGAGCTTCATGCTGGAGCCGCCAACGATAATCAAGGCGACACAGGTGCCACCCGAAAGGTAATAGATGGGGAAGATAGCGAAGATCTTGGCCATTTTGTCACCGAAGGTAGCGCGGAAGAGTTGAAGATATCTGCTGTAACGCATCCCAGTTTCAGTGGATTCATGAAGCATTACCAAAAGCCATAGGGTGTATAGCTGCCATATGAACGCCACAGTCAAGCATATGGTCCCCCATGTCCTGCATGCATGATCAAAATCCACTTATTAGAAACTTTTCAATACGATCCTCGCACTACTGCTACCTGCATGATATCATCAATCGATCCGCTGATGTTATAATTTGTGAATTTTGTTGATTAGTATTAGATATTAAGTTCATGACATATAAACCTTGTCGTGCAATATTGATATTAGAACGTGGATTAGTAACATAAGATTAGTGTGACAGTTGTAATAAAAAACTTTATACGTAGTAGGCAGGTACGTAAAGGTGAAATTACCAGCCAAGAACGGTGAAGGAGACGGGGACCACAAGGGCTTGCATTCCAATTCCAGAGCAAAGGGTATGGAAGGCAGCATAGTAGGCATTGCCATTCCTTGACTCGGTGATGGGGAGCCAAGCGTCCTGAGGGTCGAGCTTGGTAAGTCGGATGGCCCTTCGAATGGGGCTACCAAGAGGTGTGAGGAAGTTGGGAGTGCGAGACATCCATGGGGTAGCTCTACGGGCAGCAACGACGTTTGAAGGCACTATAGAGAGCAGAAGGGGCTTTTTTGACGTGGATGGCGAACTAAATGCACTGCCCTCTCCCTGTCCCTGTCCCTCTGGGGATGATGACTGCATTGGAGGTGCCTGCGCCGCGACCACACTATCATGACCATCAACATGATGATCATGGTGTTCCCCTTGAACGTCATCGGCGTGGAATATTTGATCGTCGGAGGGGGGGTCGATTGTAGTGGAAATATCTTCGACTGTAAATTCATCACTAGCACTCATCTTTCTTGGATTCTGATATTCCTCCATCTAGTTCGATACACAAGCCAAATGCTATAGATTGATTATATAGGGTACTGAATCAACTGATGGATCCAAGTCTTTTCTTGCATATATACTAATTAGTAAATTGGGGGAGTTGATGGTGATGTTGATTAATTGATAGTTGTGGGTCGACAACTGCTTTTGACCGGCGCTTGCTTTTTCTGAGATAAACTCCCGCAACGATTTGACATTGACTATTCTGCATGCCTTGATCAATTATTTCCTCAAAAGGTATCCATTCCATCATTAATTCTAGTTAGCTAATCATGCAATGTTTATTTTAATTCTCGAGTTAAGTGTATATGTGAGGAAGGTCGTTTCCGGTAGACTTGGACTGGGTTGCCGTTTCCAGAGAGTCCCGCTGCAATACTTAATTTAATCACTAAGGGCGTGTTTGTATCTGTAATCGAAATGAGAATGTGAAATTGAATTCTGATTACGAAGTACTTCGATGTTTACTAAACATGGAGGAATAAAAAAAGCAGTGGGGTTCACACAAATTTTGGATTTCAATTCCTTGTATTGGTGGAATTGGATTCCCTAGATATAGGTGATAATTGGATTCCCTAGATATAGGTGATAATTCAATTCCTGATTATTTGGGTAATTGGAAAGACATTTTTGTTCCCTTTATGCCCTCACTTACTTTTTTTTATTTCCAAGACAATCCTTTATAACCCCATTAAAGTATATAAAATATTTGATTTGGGACAAGGGCATTTTAGTAATCATACTAGTTTATATTCCGATTCTGCTGAATTAGTAAACAGCTTTATGAAATTCTATTCCGATTCCAGAACATTTAAGTAAACAGCTTCAACATGAATCTGATTATGACTTCTCCTCATTCCAACTCCTCCTTAATTCAATTCATCCTTAGTTCATTTCCTCCTATTTTCATTACCGATACGTAAACGCGCCATAATTACCAATCGGATTAACACCGAATCTATACGATAATTCTCACAAGGTCGGACTATTATTCTTGGAGTGCCTCAATTAATTAGTAGCTTACCAAGAAACTCATGGTCATCGTGAGTGGACGTCTTATATAGTTATTTTCCTTGTAACTTACTGGATGGAGTTTTCTCTTCTTTTTTTCTGTTTTTTTGACAAAAGAATTCAGTGTCCTTCCAGAAAGTTTGAAAATGGGGGCAATTAACAAATTGATGTGATTTCTCCTCCCTTCTGGGATTAGAAAAATGCGTTTGAAATTGGAGGCACTACCATTGTTATTTGTAGCTATTTTATTTATGAATGGGGACTGATTGACGCAAAAGGATTCAGTTGCAAGATTTTCAAACAAACGCGTTCATATATTTATATGCATAATGTGCATAACGCATGCCTTCTAGTAGATAGACTCGTTATATTTACTTAATTTTATTAGAGTATCTTCAATAAAACGTTGCAAGCTTGACATTTACATCTCTTTTTATATTTCGGGAGATGTATATTTTAGCTCTACTCCAGCGTGATAAATGTAAATTTTGTATTTCGTTTATTTTTCTTTTTGCGTCTAGCGAGATTCACCTCCAAAAGATGCAAAATGCCAATTCCAAAGCATTTTTCATCTCCCGTTATAGATGTCACAACGATCATCCAAATTGTAAGTTGTGGAATGCGGAAGCTCTCAGTACTGAATTTCTCATACACATTGTCATTGTGGTTAGGCTGTTAATTATCATTTATCTGAAGTTGTGATTTTACAACTAATAATCAAGTTTAACCATTAATCTTGGATGGGTGGACAAAATTTAAGCACCAATTGTGATAGATTGAACATCGACAGACAGTCCTCCAGATCATGCCAAAGTGAACCCAACCCACTTTAATTTGGCGCGTATGGAATATAAGTTTGCAAATTCCCTTGCGAACTAACAGTCAGTGGCGGATGCATTAAGGACTTAGGTGGTCCTGGGATCATTCGGAAGCCCGGAAACAAGGTTGTGGGGACCATCTAAGTTTGGACATGTGGTGAAGGAGAGAAGTGAGTAGCAGATCGGCGGCTACATGTTCAGCAAATGGTTAATGAAGGATAAAAGACTATTATGGGTCAAGTGAGTGGTCCAATTTAAAAGGATGTATAAATTGGGTCACTCAAGCCTGCAGGCAAAAAAATCACTTGCATGCCCCAAAATAACTCATTATGTGCACGGACAGTATATGTTTTATGAGCTTTTGTGTCACAATGTTTGATTGTCACAATCTTTCTTTACAAAGGGAAACTTGACAACAGAAGCTACCTCCCTTGTAGCTCTGCTACCATGTAGAGAAAGACAATATTCCAAACTCCAGAGTATTGCTTCTCAGTTAGTGCAGACTCTACACTAGCCCAAGACTTACAACCAACAATAAAAAGAAAAATGAAACTCAATGAAGATGAATCAATTTTCACTAACAAGGAAATAAGCTTACAAGTTGTAACACTCTCACCAAGAGCATGAACAATACAACCAAAAGGAAAGATGAAAAACTAACTCAAAAGAATAAGAAGCAGCTAGTTATCAATGCAATTGAAAACTATTGTCCGGAAGGAAAACCAAAACATAAAGAAGTGTCACTGCACCATGAAAACATGTGGGTTCCAAGACAGCCACAATTATGGCGCGTTTACTAATCCGTAATCAAATTGAGAGGAATTGGATTGAGGGGGAATTGGATTGAGGAGGAATTGAAATGAGGTGGAATCAGAATCAGATTCCTGTTGAAGTTGTTTACTAAAACTGTCAGGAATCGGAGTAGGAATGATGTTGAGTCCATATAAGTTGTTTACTAATTCATTTCAATCGGAATGAAAACTAGGTTGATTACTATATTGCCCTTACATAAATAAATTATTTTCATACTAATAATTTAATTAAATTCTTAATTAAATTTATATAATAAAATTCATCTATATAAGCATGTATAAATAGGTTTTATTTATTTATTAAAAGATGGCAAAAATGATATTGAGTCTATATAAGTTGTTTACTAATTCACTTCAATCGGAATGAAAACTAAGTTGATGACTAAATTGCCCTTACATAAATAAATTATTTTCATACTAATTAATTAAATTAAATTCTTAATTAAATTTATATAATAAAATTATCTATATAAAAAAATATAAATAGGTTTTATTTATTTATTAAAAATGACATAATGAGTGTCAAATGAAGGGCAATGTTGGGATAATAAGAAACAAGTGAGGGCATAATTGGAATAAAATATGCATTCCTGATTCCCTTGCCCTTAGGGAATTCAAATACCTCACAAAACTAGGGAATCCGGTTCCTCCAATTTCAGGAATTGGATTCCTTGTTTCGTGTGGGCTCCACCACTTTTTTGATTCCTTAATATTTAGTAAACACCGGAATACTCCGTAATCGGAATTCAATTCCCTTTCTTTATTCCGATTACCCTTACGTAAACATGCCATTAAAGAATTAAAATAAGTTGTTGGGTATGTGGGAAGCCATTCTAGGAAAATCACTTTAATTTTAATAGGTCCTGGGATCGCTAAGAAGCCCAGAAAAGAGGTTGTGAGACGACCCAAGTTTGGGCATGCGGTGAAGAAGAGAAGTGCGCAGCAGACCCACAACTACATGTTTAGCAAATGATTAATAAAGGAGATAAGACTATTCTGGGCCAAATGTATGGTCCAATTTAAAAGGGTGTATAAATTGGGCCACTCAGGTCTACAAGCAACAAAATCACTTTCATGCCCCAAAATAACTCATCACGTGCACGAACAGTATATGTTTTATGAGATTTTGTTCTCTTGGTTACCCAATAAGCAATAATTAACGGTTGATTTAATCTTAAATTTGATATTAATGATTGAAATTTGTGAATAAGATACAATATACAACAGGTTGCATGCGATTTAAAACAAAAGATAAGGCAAGTTAAGATAAAATTAATTAATTTGCGCCACAAAATAGTCTGCAAAAAAATCCGGCCACGCTAGCTGCTATAAATCAAAGAACTAAATGGGCTCAGAATCTGAAAAGCAAGTGAGCTGATAATGTTATACCACCACTCTCTCAATTGCAAATTATTCATAAATGTAGCACTAGTACTACAACTGCTCAAAGTTTGGAAGAAGAAGTTGCAATCTGGATGAGATCCTTCCGGAGAATCTTGCCAGATGGATTCTTAGGCACGGAATCTATAAATGCCACCCTCCTAATTCTCTTGTAGGGAGCCACCTGCTTGCCCACAAACTCCATCACTCCGCTCTCCGTTAAACTGCTTCCGGCTTTTCTTACCACATATGCCATTGGATGCTGTCCAACCTTTTCATCTGGAAATCTGCCAACAACACATACATACATACAATCATCAAGTACTGGAAAAGTATTACTTTGACATTAAAATGGAAAGCTAAGAAGAGAGAGATCATCTCTGGATCTCTTCCATCAAGGCCACCAGATTAAGTGATCCAGACTTTTGAAATATCATCAAACGGTAAAAAATTATTATAGCTTTTAAGATATCAAAACAGATAGATCGTTAGATGAAATTTTAAAAGTCCATATCACTTGATGCGGTAACCTTAGTGGAAGAAATCCGGAGAGAATCTCGTGAAGAGCTTACGGTATAACGGCAGCATCAACAATTTCGGGATGCGTGAGCAGCAAAGCCTCCAGTTCAGCAGGGGCCACCTAAATCATTGACAAAGTAATTTTTTTTTTATCAAATTACAACATGCATGCCGTTGATGCGTTTTTGTTTACTTTTTTTCCGATAAATATATTACTTGTGAAAACAAGTTCATATACGAAATTGCAAGTAAAATATGATCCCGTATTTGCATGTATGCACCTGATATCCGTTGTACTTAATGAGCTCCTTCAACCTATCAACCACAAAAATGAATCCATCCTCATCGATGTAGCACAAATCTCCGGTTCTTAACCATCCTTTTGAATCGAGTGTTGATGCAGTTGCTTTTGCATTATTAAAATACCCTGAAAATACAATTGTACCGAGCAAGCACACAACAATATATTATAAACTAATTCACCCTCCGACTTCACAAGTATATTAAACTCATTTCAACTTCATGTACAATAATATTCAGTTTACTCAAGACGATCCAAATATGTAACTATTTTTTCATAATTTCATCGTCCTCAAATAATTTACATAGTTTTAACATTTATGTATCTGGCTCGTATTATCAGTTATCAATTTCTTAGTAACACTGGTCACATTATTATCATCACTAACAACAAAGTCTTATCCTATTAAGTAAGATCTAATGTATAAAACAAAAAAAAAACGAAAATGGTTAATGCAAGGGATATCATATATTTAAACCAAAATTTTTAAATCATATGTCGTGATTATCAATGATTGGATAGTATGAACTAACGTGTTTATTTTCTATTAATAACAAATAACATGAATTACAAATTTAGTCTAAAAAATTAGTTTTCAATTGTCACAAAAGAAATGGTAATTAAGAAAAGCAAAACGAAAAAAATGAAAAAGATTGGTAATTAAGGCAATCAGCCAACGCACGAACTAAAAAGGGAAAATACAAAATAGATCAACTTTGGATCTTTTCTTTTAAAATCATCAAATTAAATGATTCAGACCCTTCAAATTTGATCAAATAGTCAAAAAATAAATTTTTATAATAACTTCTCTATTTTTAACAATTAAATTAAATTTTAAAGATCCAAAACATTTGATTCGGTGGTTTTGAAGGAATAAATCGCGCACACCTTTCATTATTGAGGGACCTTTGAGATAAAGCTCTCCCGTCTTATTCGCCGGTAGTGGATTACCGCTGTCCCGGTCCACAATCATAGCCTCCATACTCGCCGACAACAGCCCCGCCGTACCGTACTTGCGACTCTCCTCCAGCGATTCCGTTGAAGCTCCGACCCCGGCCGATTCCGTCAACCCGTAACCCTGAAGAATTGTCACCATTGGATACTTGTCCAAGAACCCCTCGGTCACTTCCTTGCTCAGTGGGGCGCCACCCGACAACACCCACCTCAGCGAACTCAGATCATACTTCGCCTTCACCTGGTCGGCGGCGTTGATTAGCGCCACCAGAATGGGAGGCACCACCGGCACGTAGCTCACACGGTTCTTCTGAATGGCCAACAGCATGTCATGCATCTCGAACTTGGAGAGCACCACGATGGTCGACCCCAAGGAAAGGAGGCCCGCAGCGAACACCGCCAAGCCGAAGATGTGGAACATTGGAATCGTGCAGAGGAACGTTTGGTGGGTATCGTCCAAATATAACCAGCCCTTAACGCTCTGAACCATCGCTATCAGATTCCTGTGAGACGACACCACGCCTTTACTCGCCCCCGTCGTTCCCGACGAGTAGAGCAGAGTCGCCGTGTCGTCCTGGTTGATCACTTCCCTCGATTTCAATCCATCACGTTTCTCATTCGCCATCATCTTTCCCAAGGTAGACGCAATATTTTTGTTACTAACAGGAGTATTGATTTCGCCATCAATGAGGACGATGGGGAGAGGTTTTGGACCGGCGAGTTTGGGGATGAGCTGGCGAGTAGTGAAGGCGAGTACCGGTTTGGAATCGGCCATTTGCTTGGTGATTTCCCGAGTAGTGTTGAGTGGGTTGGTGGTTGTTATGATCGCACCCAGCGACATCACGGCCAGGCAGACCACCGGGAAGAAGATGGAGTTCGGGGACAGGAGGAGGATGACATGGCCCTTTCGGATGCCCATGTCGGAGAGAGACGAGGCAACTGAATCGACGGCAGTCCATAATTGAACGTAGGTGAGTTGTTGGCCGGTGGAGCCGTCGATGAAGGCCACATTGCCTCGGTGGGCTTGAGACGATATGAATGTTGTGATGTCGAGATAATCGCTGGGCGGTAGTGTTATGGCCTTGCGCTTGCTGTAGAATACGGAATTGGAACTGCAGAAGCCGCTTCTGGCATCAACCGTCGGACTGCTCGCCATCGTGCCGTTGAATTTCAGTGACAATTGGATGAGATTGTCTTGTTTTCGTTTTTGGTCCAACGGATTCATGGGAAGGTGGCTTTTATACCCGCTGGACTGGTTTCGGAAGAGACATTTTTTCAATGTGATCGTCACACGAGGTGGTATACCACGTTTCTTTATATAAATGGTGGGTTATGTGTGCTAAAAATGTTAATAACTTAAAAATTAAAATTTTCCACCACTTGCATAAAAACATGTGGTGTACCATCCGTATTCCTATAACAACTAAAAGTTTCTCGTTTTGGAGGTCCTCCCCCTCCATTATATGACCTATGACTGATTTATTAGCCTCCATAAATCAGGAGAGCGGGTAGAATTTTTTTTTTTTGAAAAATGTTGACCAGGCTTTCTAAAAACTAAAAAGAGTTATTTTTCATCCATTTTTTGCCGTTTAATGTTTTTGAAATAATTATTGTGCCAACATTATAAAATATTAGACAAATTACATGAGGTGGTAGAGACTCACACTTTAAAAAAGTCTACTTAGCTTTTTCTTTTTATTCCCAGTTTTGATCTACATGTACATATGATCCAATTGCCGAACTATAAAATTTCCCCACATGTTGTTGTTCATTTTTTATATTTGTGCCGAACTATAAAATTTCCCAACTATAAAATTTCCCACATGTTGTTGTTCATTTTTATATTTGTGCCGAACTATAAAATTTCCCACATGTTGTTCATTTTTTATATTTGTGCCGAACTATAAAATTTCCCCACATGTTGTTGTTCATTTTGTAATGTGATTGTTTAGCCATACTTGGATCTTCATTACATATAAAATGATATTTTCTTTTGCGTTTCTAGTTTATATGTAATTTCAATTTTGGTAAAGGCATTGATTCCTTAAAGAGGTATAAACATTACCGAGGTTAGTGATGACAGGTTATTTGGAGGATTGCCCATGTGGTAAAAAAATTAGAATTCAAACCCTTGTGGTGAAGATTATTAGCAAAATTAACCCAAAAAACAAACTTCTGTTAAACTCGGTTAAGTATAAGGATAAAATGTCCAACCACTCTTTATTTCTGCTAGCCTTCTATTCCTTTCTCTGTGTCTATGTAATTATACCTCTACGGTGCAATGCAAGGATACGATCAGATCAACACGTGTCTCATCACAAGCTGATCGTTGAGGTCTTCCGGCAACTTGACTCCAAGCCCAGCCATGATGCCTGCTCCCTCGTCTGCAAGCGCTAGCTCGCCCTCAAGTGCCTCAGCAGCACTGCCCTCTACATCGGCACCATCGGCAGCCCGGACCTCATCGTCGACCTCCTCGCCACCAATTCCGCAATGTCTACACTGTTCACATTGACGAGCGCCTTAACCTTTCGTCAGTGAGGTTACATTCTGCCAATGGCTCTGACAACAACATGCTTGATTTGAATAGCTTATCGGACGCCGGTATGATTGCTATCAGCGACATATTACCCATGCTCGAAAAGTTGAGCTTAATCTAGTGCTCCAATGCCTCCAGTATCGGTCTAATTTTGCTAATAAGTGTAAATTGTTGAAATCATTGGATTTGTAGGCGAGTGTTTGCTTAATTGGCTTTTAATCTCCTTTTGTTATTGCTTTGTTAGAGTTTAATTTTAATGCTTGAAGTTTGTTAGAGTTTAATTTTAATGCTTGAAGTTTGCAATTCTTCGTTTGAATATTTAACTGAAAATTATTGGTACGTTCATAAATGGGTTTCTTTTGGGGTAATGTCTTGTGGTCTTACTTTCATTAAAGGTGTAATTTTTTTCGTAAGCATTCGAATAATGTTATTCCTACATTTTTAAGATTACAGAGATAGAAAGAAAATGGCTAATAGAGAATAAATGTGTGAGAGCCTGGAGAGTGAGCCGAGAGGAGGTACAATAACACAGACAGAAGGAGGGAAGAGAGAAGAAGGCCAAACAGAAAGAGTGGTAGGACACTTTTATCCCTACATTTAATTGAGATTTAACATAAATCTCACGTTTGGGTTAAATTTGCTAATAACCTTCACCACAAGGATTTAAATCCTAATTTTTTTACCACAGGAGCAATTTTCTGAATACCTTATCACCATGGGGACCATGAATCCAATTTGACATTTTAACAAATAATATTATCTACACTAACGGTAGAGGAAGTGGGCTAAGTTTCACAATAAGCTAGCAATAATATAGTTTAAATTTGTTTTTGACGAAAATCAAGCTTAAAACTTTCTACTTACAAATGAAGAGAAATAACATTGGATCTTAATACTAAATACTAAATGACAAATATAATTAAACAATAAAACAAAAAACAAAAACGAAACTCATGGTTAATCAACGTGCAAGTACTTTTGAAAAGTCTCTTCCACTTTCTATTTATATTAGTGTTCCATTATTACGGGTGATAGAAATGTATGCAGTCAATCTGGCTAAAGAAAATTGGAAAGGCAAAATGTCATAAAATAGTGGGGAGAGATGCTAGATGCATGTTTTCCCACTCAAACAGTTTTGCATGCGGGGCACTCTAAGTAACTCAATTTAAAAAAAAAAATGCAATTAAAACAACGTTTTATACCTCTCTCCTCTCGTCTTTTCTTTGAAAGTTGAAACTCAGAATTCTTCTCAAAATTCCAGTCGTCCGTTTACCAAGAATTAACGCATTTTATTTTTCACACTGCAACATCAACAACATTACAATCTCATATCATGATTGGAATTTTTGAAGATATATAAATTGACACGCCCCGACCCCGATATTCCCCGAATATCAGGATACGCACGTGTTGGCCGACATCCGAGGTGACGAAAGCCATTTATTGAATACAAGAGTAAATATTAGGAGAAAATATAAATATAATTCTCAGAAGGTCTAAAGGAAATAAACAGTGCTTAAGAAAGAGACTAGAGTGCACAGAGCATGTTCTAATTCGAGATTTCAAAAGGAAAGACTATTACAGATTTCACACAAAGAAAATGAACGCAGCTACTGGTAGGGGAATGCCTCGTATATTGCGTTGTAGTCCTCGTCCCTAAGACCTGAATGGGGGCGCAAAACAAGGGTGAGTAGACCAAGTTTATATACATACATAATACGAAAACAATTATAAACATATTAACCCCCACAGTTAAGATAATGAAAACTACTAAATAATAAGTGATAGGTTTCTCAAAACCTCTAGCATGCCATAAAAATAATTCATATATCTCTCTGCAAATCAATCTCAGAAAATCATATTAGAAATCATATCAGGAAGCATAACACAAGTTGTGCTGCTAGTGAGTGCACTGAATAACAATACTCCTGTCCCAATGCCTGCACCTCAGTCTCTGTGCCCGTAGCCAGAGATATCTCCCTCCCGGCCCAATGCCTGTCTCTGTGTCCCTCAGCCTTTCGCTAGGGATTATTTCTCCCGGCCTCAATGCCAACACCAGATTCTCGCTCCAGACGGCATAGTGTTCACTAGGTACGCACAAAACATAATTCATCTCTAAAATACAACTTCGTAGCATAAATTCATCGATCCTCTATACTACGAAGAGGTGTTCGAAAGTCATTTGAAACACATTCTTAGCATCCTATCGTCATCGATCAGATAGTCTACCAGAATGAGGGGGTTATATAGAAAATACAATATAATGAAAATAGTTCAAAATATATATAATCAATCATAATTAAATCATCATGCTTCCTGTAAAGTATTCCTCAAATCAATAATTCTGCAAGGCATGCTATTAAATTATGCAATTCTATCAATAAAACATGCAATTTTCGAAGGTGGTCCACTCACAGATACTCCGAAGCAGCAGAATTGTGTAGAAAAAGATTAAGGAAGTCTCCACTAGCAACTTCACCTAAGCATGAAAATGTACAATTTAATAAAGGAAAACTAATGAAAAGGGTTTGAAAACTTTGAGTTTTAATGATAAGGACAAAATAAATGGTAAAGTGAATAGTACCAGGATTGACTTTTTAGTGTAAAAATATGGTTTTTCGTTAAAGTGAACAGTACCGGGTGCTTTTCGTTAAAGTTCCCATTTAATAAACTACCAAAAGATGGAATTTTAGGTAATGAAAATGGGTTTTGGGTTGAGTGGGTTAGGGACAAGAGGTGGTTTGGGCTTAAGCCCAAACCCATACTCACCAACACACACACACATGCAAAGCATGCACTGCACACACACACTTGCATATACATATACATATATAAACACACACACACACACAGAGCATGCATAAGCATGCGCTGCACACACACATGCATATATATATATATATATATATATATATATATACATATATAAACACATACACACGCAGCATGCCGGCATAAGCATGCGCTGCACACACCCATGCATATATATATATATATATATATATACATATATAAACACACACACACGCAGCATGCATACACGGCATGCACAGCATGCTCACACACACACACACGGTTCACGCGCACACACAGCACACACGCCTGCACCCCGTACACACACACACACACCCACGAACTCGCCGGAGTTCGTCGTCGGAACCAGACATGCATGCACAAAGGATGGCAAGGGTTGGGGCTCACAAATATACATAATAACTTACCCAGATGCACTGCAGCAGGTTTTGGGAAGAAATGGACCTCGAACTCGTCGGAGTTCGTCGTCGGAGCTAGATTATTGGCATCGAGAAAACTGAGATCAAAACCCTTGAGTTTTGTCATAAAACCAACATGCATAACCCAGAGATTTGAAGAAGGAACACACTTCTCACCTGGGTTCGAGTTTTAGAGGTTTGAAGCTCTCGGCTTCAATGGCAGAAAACTCCACGATGCTCTGATGGCGCATGCAAGGGTACCATTGAGTTCGTTGGGTCTCAAGGATTCCGAATATATAGATTTTGGGCTTGATTTTTTGTTGAAGGGAAGAGAGGTTGGGAGTTCTCGGAGCTTAGAGAGTTAGAGAGAGAAGAAGAAACAGAAAAAAAGAGAGAGAGAGGTTCTGAGATGAGTTTCGGGAAGAGAGGGAAGAAGAGAGAGAGAAACTGGAAACCAAGACATAAAAAAAAAATAAGGTGGGCCCCACAACTCTCCAATTAAAAGCTAAAGAAGTCATTTTAATAAGTAGAAAGTGGGTGTGGTTGTAACATAAATTTAGTGAAGTGTTATTGGCATTCCAAAAATTTTATTCTACGCTTATTATAAGTGTTTTTTTTTCTTCTAAATAAAGAAAGTTTGGAGTGTAGAATGAGATTTTAGAAGTGCTAATAACAATTCCTTAAATTTATGGAGAATTTTGAAACAGGAATTGAGCTTTTTGAGAGAAAAATGTTAGCAAACTAACAATTATGGGAGAGAAAAAGATGAGCATGGACGAATATTTAAATTTTCAATATTTTTTCCCTTACATCTTCGGAGTTTGGATATCTTTTTTGTTCAGTTATAGATCAAATGTTGAGTTTGCTCGAAATATTTTCGTCGTCGTTTGTGTAACTTGGAACGATGATTATCAATTTCATGGTGAAAGGAAGACTAGTATACCGGGGAGAATTTTTGTTGGAGTTTCTGCGTTTTGACAGGGAGGCAGGAGAGTGAGGAGGAGAGAATATTAATTTCACCTCTTTTAAAAAAAAACTAGGCAAATACTATATATTTGCATTACAAGACGATTTATTTTTGTGTTTAGTTTGATATCTAAACTTAAGTCATTATGTATTTTATCTCAAATTTTCGCTTGTATCAAAAGAACACCATCACACTATCTTCGAAAAATATGATAAAAATTATGTTTTATTTTAATTTTATCATGAACATAACGAATTTGCAACCAGTTTACTTATTGAGTTTATCATTTGTCAAGAAAAAAACTTTGTTTTCTATGGGCCTGTATTGGGCTAATGCTGATTCCAAAAGCTATGAATTTATCTTGAAGCTGGGGCTTGCAGCTGAACTAATCAAGCGAAGCCCACGATGGGAAATAGGTTCGTCGTCATGGACTCATGGGAAGCAAAAGTGGGTCGGGAATAATGGAGTTGTTATCGGGTCTGGAGCGCTCCTCAATTGAGAGAGATTTCAGAGTGTAGGGGTAGCTAGCTCAAATAGAGACGGAGAAAGAGAGAGTTATCGGCGAAGATGGGAGGAGGACACGGAGAGGGCATAACATACAAGGGAATCACGGTGCATCAGCCAAAGCG
Organism: Malus domestica; assembly: GCF_042453785.1. Taxonomy (NCBI): domain Eukaryota; kingdom Viridiplantae; phylum Streptophyta; class Magnoliopsida; order Rosales; family Rosaceae; genus Malus; species Malus domestica. Next base: position 357,857 of record NC_091668.1, on the reverse strand, counting down.
GTGGCACACCCTCACCGGCAAAGGCATGTGTGCTGTGATGTGGTAAACTCCGTCTACTCTCCCCATTTAATCTGTACATTAGCATTGGTCAAATTTCTGTTATGTTGGATCTGCTGCCGTGTTGGTTTAATCTTGTCTTTTGGTACAATTTCTAATGTTTTCGGAATTTCGGACTCATGTTTGGGCATCGATTGTTAGGAACTTAGACCTGAAAATGCTAATAGGAAGAAATTGCAATTCATTCGCTTGAATGTTGGGATTCAATTTGGGGATTCCGGCAGCTCAATACGAGTAGGGATCGATTGGTTAGGAACTTAGACATGAGGAATTTGGAATTCTCTTAAATGTTGGGATTTAAGTTGGGGATTCAGGAAGTTGAATAGTTGTGGAGATGAAAAATCAAGGATTTCTTCTCAGCCGAAATTGACTTAGGCAACATCTGGTTGATGAGTAGCTTATATAAAGCTATACTATCAGACATTACTTTGTATCTTTTTCTTACCGGTAAGCTTCCGGACCAATTTAAGGTTTTTGTGGTGCTTTCAATACGAGTTGGAATCATGGGATAAAGTTTTGAACCTGGGACAAGTTTTCTATTGGTGTTAACCTGGGTTCCTGCATAGAGATAATGCAGATTGAACGGATTCAACTTAATAATTTTTACTAGTAAAAGTGCTAGGTATTTGAATCATGCAACCGCGGTAGCTTACGGTTTTGTTTAAATTTTGATGTATCAGGTTTTGGGTACTGTACAGGGCCAAGAAGGATGGTCCTGTAGTTTTGGTAAGAGCTTCTCTTGTTTGACTTTTCTCTGCAAATTTATACACTCATGGTACTCACTTTCTTATTATGTCTTTTAGGGTTGGAGGCACCCCTGGGACGGCCACGATGATCATCATTAGGTACCGGTACAACGACTTGACCACCACTTATCAGATACTTTGCATGATCCACTGTATTTTGTTTGCTTCATGTGTACTTTTTCTCCTTTGATCAATTGTGACATTTGCGGAGTGGGGTTTGAACTCATGAACTCCTATTTAGAGTAGAGCTTTTGGCTACCAACTGGGTTTGATCAGTTGTTACCATGCGTACACGCTGTTCATCGATGATTATATGCCTTTCATTTTAAGGTCTAGGCTTAGTAGTTCAGGTTCTTTGAATGAAGTAAATTCTGAAAACAAGGATGTTGCCCAAATAGAGATCATCACGACAAGTTAGTTTTGGTTTGGTTTGATTTATGCTTGTTGATACCCTACTTCCCCCTTGGTTTTCATTTGAAGAAAGAGGCTAGTAATTGAGGAAGTCCATGAGTTCGAGGACCCGTGCCTGTTATCTTTATTTTTGGGTGTTCTCAAACAGACTTAAAAGTTTGTGCAACTAATTTTTTCGCATTGAAGGAAATGTCGAAAGAAACAATTGAACCGTGCCCTTACCGTATTGTTGCAGGGATCCTGTGGAAGAGCCAAGAGTTGATAACATAAAGGGCTTATTCGGCGGGATACTAGTGAAAGCGTAAATGGTGCATCTTTCTTAATTTCCGTTTAATAAAGTGATTGTGAAGAAAAATATTGTGATGCGAATGGTGTTGATGACATCAAACTCCGTTTCGGAATGCTAAATTTATGATGCTGGTATTGTGGTACCTTTCTGTTCCCTTTTGGTTTCGCTTGAATTGCTTGAATTTTTCAGCACCTGAAATTCCTCCGGAGGTGCAAAAGAAATCATATGGGCATACGTGTGTCATAAAGCAAACGTTGAGTAGGTAAAGAAGTTACATGGAATGTAGAGTTTATTGTATGTTAGGAGAGTAGAGAGTGCATGACATTGCAGGTTGATTGATTTTACTTTTGACTTGAGTTGGAGATCAATTTTGCACTTGGGAGGAGTTGCGGTTGCAGGTGTATGGTCGCCCAGAAGGCCCATAAGCACAGTCCGATTCAAATAAACTCAAAAGCCTCATCTCCATCTCAGAAAAGGGATGGGCTCCTGGATCCATATCAGTTCAACACTCTCTAGTCTACACGAGTGAAAAAATCAACGAGAAACTTAATAAAAACGACAAATAATGAATGAATGGATGGCATATTGAACACGTAGGCGCAACCCAAGCAACAATCATTTTATGGTGTTGTTTCGTTTGAAAGCAGAGAGAACATAATCAACACGCTGGTTGAATCAAAATCCAAGTGAAAAAGGGTCTTCCAATAAACATATCAAATAAACATTCACAGCTCCCAGCTTGCCACGATTAATGTATTTTGGACTCTCTTTTCCCTATAAAGCTGAATCCGCTTTAACATTCATTTCCCCTCTTCTCCAGTCTAATAATACAGCAAGAATAAAAAATCGTAATTTCGAAAGAAATAGCTGTGTTTTTTTATCCAACACCAACAGATAACAGACCGGCACCTGCACCCAGGCCATGGCTTCCACCACCAACCCTTTGCTCTTTTCCAACTTCTTCGGAGCCACCACAGTCCTCCACTCTCCGCCCACACCTAAAACCACCTCCAAATCCAACTCATCCCTCCCAATTCCCCTGCCCTTCTTCTCCAAGCGAAAGCTTTTCGCCACCAAAAACATCTTCAACTCTCAACCCGATTCGGAGCCGTTAAAATCCGCAGCTTCCCAAGCCACTTTAGCCGCCCTGCTCTTCTCCTCACTCACCCCACAAGCCCTAGCCATAGACAACACCCCCACTCCCACGCCGCCACCCGTACTCCAACCCCAGCCTTCCAAATCCAACGCCGCCTCTCCTTTCTCCCAAAACCTCCTCCTCAACGCCCCTAAGCCCCAATCCCAGGTCGCCACTGACCTCCCCGAAGGCAGCCAATGGCGCTACAGCGAGTTCCTCAACGCCGTCAAGAAGGGCAAAGTCGAGAGAGTCAGGTTCATGAAAGACGGTTCTGCCCTTCAGCTCACTGCCGTCGATGGCCGCCGCGCCTCTGTCGTTGTCCCCAACGACCCTGACCTCATCGACATTTTGGCCATGAACGGCGTCGATATTTCCGTCTCCGAAGGCGATTCGGGAGGTGGGCTGTTCAATATCATCGGCAATTTGTTGTTCCCAATCTTGGCCTTTGCCGGATTGTTCCTCCTCTTCCGGCGTGCTGGAGGAGGCCCAGGAGGGCCGGGCGGCCTGGGCGGGCCCATGGATTTCGGAAGGTCCAAGTCCAAATTCCAAGAAGTTCCGGAAACGGGGGTGACTTTCGCCGATGTAGCTGGAGCTGACCAAGCAAAATTGGAGCTGCAGGAGGTGGTGGATTTCTTGAAGAACCCAGACAAGTACACCGCCCTCGGCGCCAAAATCCCAAAAGGATGTCTTTTGGTGGGCCCACCTGGTACCGGGAAGACCCTTCTGGCTCGCGCTGTGGCCGGCGAGGCTGGGACGCCGTTTTTCTCGTGCGCGGCTTCCGAGTTCGTGGAGTTGTTTGTGGGAGTGGGGGCGTCGAGAGTACGGGACTTGTTCGAGAAGGCCAAGTCGAAAGCGCCGTGCATTGTGTTCATTGATGAGATAGATGCGGTGGGGAGGCAGAGAGGCGCGGGAATGGGCGGCGGGAATGATGAGAGGGAGCAAACTATTAATCAGCTGCTGACGGAGATGGATGGGTTTTCTGGTAATTCCGGTGTGATAGTTTTGGCGGCAACCAACAGGCCGGATGTTCTCGATTCGGCATTGTTGAGGCCCGGGAGGTTTGACCGACAGGTGACCGTCGACAGGCCTGATGTTGCTGGCAGAGTTAAAATCCTGCAGGTTAGAACTGATGCCTAGAATCAGTACTTGTTTATCAGTCTTAATTAGCATGAAATCCATTTACATATCTGCTTAAGCAAATTATATGTTGTGTACATTGAATTTTATGCATGCTTGTAAACCGTATTGGTTTGCACGGTTGTTTCGAAATTTAGTGTGGTTGAAGGTGTTTTGCTAGAATTGTACACTCCATATTCTCTCAACTGAAGCATTTTCGAATGGCAGGTGCATTCCAGAGGGAAGGCGCTTGCAAAGGATGTGGACTTTGACAAAATTGCAAGGAGAACACCTGGTTTCACAGGGGCTGATCTGCAGAACCTGATGAATGAGGCTGCCATTCTCGCAGCCAGACGTGATCTCAAAGAAATAAGTAAAGACGAGATCTCCGATGCTCTGGAGCGGATCATTGCAGGACCCGAGAAGAAAAATGCTGTTGTCTCAGAGGATAAGAAGAAATTAGTCGCCTACCATGGTATATACTATATAGAACAAGACCGGTTCTCCCCCATATCCAATATTAACTTGTGATTTGCTATTATTTGGTTTGGATTTTTAATTCATCTGTTACGTGATTCTTTTGCAGAGGCGGGGCATGCTCTTGTTGGTGCATTGATGCCGGAATACGATCCTGTTGCTAAGATATCCATCATTCCTCGTGGCCAAGCCGGCGGTCTAACATTCTTTGCTCCCAGTGAAGAGAGACTCGAGTCTGGACTATACAGTAGAAGCTACCTGGAGAATCAAATGGCTGTTGCCCTCGGTGGAAGGTTGGTCATACAAACTCTTCAGTTTAAACTGCTTTAAAACAGTCTAATGATTCTTCCCTATTGAATTTGAGCTGATATTGGAAGTCTAGTGTATGTATATGAGAAATTTTATTCTGACCCCATTGTCCTGCCATTGCAGAGTTGCCGAAGAAGTTATCTTTGGTCAGGAGAATGTGACAACAGGGGCTTCTAGTGATTTCATGCAAGTGTCAAGGGTGGCAAGGCAGATGGTTGAGAGATTTGGGTTCAGCAAAAAGATTGGACAAGTCGCGATCGGTGCTTCTGGTGGCAATCCCTTCTTAGGGCAACAGGTAGAGACTATAATCGAATACGGTAGTTTATTAACTGTTTAATCAAATGCCTATGGGATACAATCATACAAGAGAAGTGATGGAAACTATATGTTTGAATTTGCAGATGTCGTCCCAAAAAGACTACTCCATGGCAACTGCTGATGTGGTGGATGCAGAGGTAAGGGAATTGGTAGAGACAGCTTATTCAAGGGCCAAGGATATCGTCACAACTCACATCGATATCCTCCACACGCTTGCCCAGCTCCTCATGGAGAAGGAAACTGTTGACGGTGAAGAGTTCATGAGCCTCTTTATTGATGGAAAGGCTGAGCTATATGTCGCTTAGTTAGACAGACGCTCGACTCGGAGCAAATTCATGTATTACATATCACCCCGCGACATCGCAAAACTGTTGTATTATAAGTTTCATATATACAAGGACACATTAAGAAGCAATTAATTATTCAATGAAAAATTAGAGGAAAAGAATGGCGTAGTAGTTGATACACAAGATACAAGCATCTCCCTCTACCTATATATTGCACACGTTTGGGCTGAAACTTACTCTCTTACCCAGTTGTACATGATAACCCTACATTTTTGTTACAAGTTACAACAGCTGGAGCAACTTCAATACAACAAAAATAATTACAGAGCATTTCAGGGTCCTCTTCTCTCTCATATCATCTGCCTCCCCGATGTCTTTTTTCTTCGAGGGCAGCAGCCTCATTCAGCATGTCGGCTGCATCCTTGTGCATATCTAGCTTGGCAAGAGCAACCGCCTGCATGTAAAATGCAGTGGACCAGTCAGGGTAGACACATTGTGCTTGCATTGCATCTCGGAGGGCAGCATCTGGCTGATCACAGAGGAGATAACATAGACTTCTTCTTGCATACACCGTGGGGGAAACCATAGTCCCAACATCTATGAACTACAATATCAGTTGAATGAAATTAATGAACCATAACAAGGGGAGCGCTGCAGTAAAATTAAGATGGCCGTAAATCTAAACATCATGACATGAATTATCATCCCCTTATAAATCCTCTATAATGTATGAAGTTCTGCACAGTTCAACGAGACAATGTACCAATTACAAAAACTGCTTAGACTCTAATATGAATAATGTTTTTCTCAACATCACGATCGAGATCTCATTTATTAACAAACTTCCAGCAGCATTGTCCTCCGTACTATGAAGTCATGCTAATTCGACACTCATTATCTAGGGGAGAAGAACTGAAGTGCCCTAACCCCTTGTGCATGAAAAACTTATCAAGTTAAAAGTTCTTGACGAGAAATGGGGTACTTTCCCTTGGGCACTACCCATTCTCAGTACATTGCAGAATAAATACCTGGGAATAGCAGTTAATTGCAGATCTAAAATCTTTGTCACGAAATGCCAAGTCCCCACGTTTTCTTGCCTCCAACATATCTTTCATTTGCTGAGTCCATTCTTGGAAAGACAACTAACGCCAAAGACAAAAACTTTCAGAAAGCCAACCAGAGAACCATCTAAACCTACTTTTGCACAATTCAACTACCTCATTGCTTCCTTCATCATCTTTGTAGTGTGTCATTAACAAAATCTGATGGATGGCCGTAAGGTCCATCCTTGAACAGGCATCACCCATGGCAGAAAGAGGATGTTGTGGAGTCGGAGGTGCTTCCTCGTGCTTAGGAATTCCCAGCATCACATAAGAAGGAACCTACAACACATCATCACCATAAAAAAAATGCTGACTAAGCATGTTTGGGAAAATTTAAAGGTACTTAAAATTGCTGTGATGGTAATATTTAATAGAAAAACTTAATAACAGATCATTGCATTCATGTGGGAAAAGGCAAGAAGACTTACATCAGGTTTATTTTGCAATGGAGCAACTGTTGCAACAAGGTCTTTGATATTTGGTCGCTCCCTAGGTTCATATTGCAAACATCGTGAGGCAAGATCAAAAACCACAGTTGCTTCTTCAGTTGAAAATTTTCCCTCCAGATGTGAATCCATTAAGAGAAGAATGTTTTTGCCCCGAATCATATCAAGAGCCTGCATTAACACAAACATCAATTATAAGGAGATTCTGTTATCAAAACCTGCCTACATAATTATACTAAGAGATTGTCCAGGCAAAATCAGAGCAATAGAAGAATAAAAGTATAAAACTACGATCCAAGCTACAAGCTGCTCTTCAACATCAGTGTCTTGCGATCAATCGCAACCAAACTATCGGAAATTCAGTATCAATTAATCTTAGTACATAATAAACAATCACTACAAGAAAAGGCAACTTATGTGTGCGAAACTTTTTTTGAGTATATGTATATTTTACTACCACACCTCGCTAAAGACAAGGGGTTCCCTAATGCCGAGTACTAAACACATACGAGCAAGAGCCACTTTAACAAACAACTCCTCTGTGATCATACAGAATCTGGACTTCTGCATAACTCAAATAGCAGAAGCACTGCATTTTAACTATTAGATTATGGGTCCATTCCAAACTGACTGACTGGAGAACAAGTGCCTGGTGCGGTAAATACTTACATGACCAGGAGGGATGTGTTTTCCACTTAGAAGATCCAAAAGGACAGTCCCAAAGCTGAAGATAACACTTTCTGGAGTCACCCTTCCTGCAGCATCAATATATTATAGTTGGTATGGAAGGCACTTGTCAAAGACTTCATTGAGTCCAGCAGATTATACAACTCCTGACTCATACAATCTTACTCATTGACTCGGCCATAGTTCAGTTTACACCTCCCTAAGGTGTATAAAAAGTGGTATTATAAATAATAACTATGATTAAGGAAAATAAGCAATTACCATTTCTTAGATATTCAGGAGGTGTGTACGCAAGATTAGTGCTGTAACTTTTTCCATCCCTGCTGTTTTTCATCAATCCAAAACATGAAAGCCGAGGATCGCCATTCTGCCAACAACATCCACAAAATTACCACTTTGATCTCATATAAATCCATGTAGTTATCAGATAAAAAGTCTTAACACAGAGAGAAATATGTCTACCTATCAAAAAAGGGCCACAATGATACGTGATTAAAATTATCGCACTTCTTGTAAAAGCTGAAAAACTAAATAAACAAACTTTGGAAAGGAAATTTGAGACAGCACCTCATCAAAGAGAACCCTATATGCATTTAAGTCGTGGTACAATGGGCGGCCTTCACTACTGCAGTAATTCAATGCTTCGGCAATGTTCAGAGCAACTCTTAGTCGCATAGCCCACTCAATGGTCTGATTCTCCCCTGTCAAGAAAGTGTGAGATGAATTTATATCGGAACCCTGAACCACTTTGAAAAGCTATAGCCAATAAATTTCAGAGGTCAGTTGTCAAGAATATGAGAATGGGAAAAACAAAATAGCAGTCCATTTTGAAATGAAAATAGCACACGTGTAGATAATGAATCAGCTTTGTGAAAGTGGTTTGAGATTACAAATGCATTCTTAAAAGCGAGGAATGTCCCATAAACCAATATCTTATGTAAAAGAAGAGAAAGTTATATCTTTGCAGAACTGTCAACAAATATAGATTGAAAAGTTTGAAGTTTCAATTGCAAGGCTTTTCACATTACATAACGACAGTAGACAGTGGATGCAACCAATTCGTATTCGTTGAAATGCAGTGCAACTTTGAAATAGAGGGTGTTCCTCCTCATATTTCAAGTGATGCGTCAAACATGTTCTCATTTCTCGTGCAGAAAAGAAAAGCCAAGGATTTTATAAGAAACAAAAAATAAGAGGCACATACAGTGGAATAGATGTTTGGCAAGGGTATCATTAGGCATGTACTCCGCCACCAGCAGCCTCTCGTCGCCGTCGCAGCAATACCCTATCAAATTGGCAAGCCTTTTGTGCCTCAGCTTCCCAACGCCCCAAGCTTCATCCTGTTGCCCCAAGGTTCAAATTTCTCAATTCAATTGGAAATGGAAACCCTAACCACAATTCCCAAAAATTCCCTAATAGAGGGATTATAATAATAATAATAATAATAATAAATCATGAATAGAGAAGAAGAGAGAGAGAGTGATTTATTACGGCGAATTGCTTGGGGTCAGGCCAGGCCAATTTGGAAAATTTCTTGACGGCAATCCAACGACGGTTATTTTGGTTCTGGAGGCGTCCCTTGTAGACGACATTGGGGGCTTTCTCGCCGCTCTCGGAGACGATGAAGTCGGAGCTGAAGTTATTTGTGGCGCTTTTCAAGTCGGCCAGCGAGAATTCCGAAAATCCCGGCACTGCTCCAGCTCCGGCGGCATCGGTTCCACCGTTGGACGGTTGAGGAACGCGGTTGGTGGTTGCGGTGGTGGCGGTGGCGGTGGAGCTGAAGGTGTTCAAGGGGTGGTGCTGGTGTTGGCGTGCATGTATAAAAGACGACTCGCAGCACCCCATAACTCGGCTGAGTTGACTCAGTGCCGCGCCTCAGCCAGCTCTTGGTTTAAAAACATGTACGTGCGTATAGTAATAATAAAATATATGCGGACTGCCGAGGGAGACGAAATTGGGTCAAAATTCTGGGAAATACGGAGAAAGATGCATGGAATTTTGTAATTGTAAATTCTAATGAGGAGGAGGAGTGTTTGCGAGCTGCAGCTTTCTTTTCCTTCGCATTGCTAATTTGCTTGCTTCCGTCTGCTCTCTGTGCACTGCCAAAAACCTCTCTCCCTGTCTTCCTCTAACAGTGAATTGTCCTTTCCTTATCATGAAGGGCATTATGTTATGGTAGTTATCTCTTTACATCTCTGCTTTTTTCTTTTTTCTTTTTTTTTTTTTTTTTAATGCTACTCTCAGCAGATTTTATATACCATATTTGTAAAAAAATTGTTATTAGCACTTCAAAAATCTCATTCTACACTTCAAACTTTCTATATTTGCAAAGAAAAATACACTTATGAGAAATATAAAATGAGATTTTTTTTGGTGTCAATAACACTTCCCATTTGTAATATCTCTTTAATAGATACTAGCATATAGGCACACATAAAGTGTGTGAGAAAATTTTTTATTTTTGTTTTTGAAATAGAAGGAGAGAGGAAGAGGGTGCTAGAGAATGTGGAAGTGGGAATTTTTTTATTTTTTTTAAATTAGAGATATGTTAGGATTATATGTAGGTGTGGCTTTGAAAAAAAAACAGTAAAATTTGTTTGTGTGAAATTACATTTTTGCCTCATATTTTTTATTCATGTTCTGTTTTAATTAGAGGGTTAAACTGGTAATTTCATAGGATTTTGGTTGACAATGAGTGTTTTATTAATTAGTAGAGATAAAATTCGTATTTGTTGGTTGATCCTATATCTATTAAAGAGATGATACAATCTACAATGTAGCATAAAAAATGTGATAAATGTAACATTATTATTTTCTTTTTTCCTTTTTTTTTTTGGTATACACGATATTTAACACTTCAATAGATTTAGGCTAAAAGCATCGAACAATAATTTTGGTATCAAATATATGGAAAATGTTAGGAGATTATTTTTTATTTGTATAAAAAAACAATATTATCTATACTAAAAGAGTGGGAGAGTGGACTAAACCTCACAATAACCACTCACTTATAAGTGAAGAGGAAGAAGATCATCTTTTTAGATTATATTTTGTTGTTAGATAAAAATGAAGATACAAAATGAAAATGAAAAGTGAACACTTATTACTATTATGTAGTGATATTCCTTTTCATTTATAAGAAATGTCTTAGATTCGATTTTGTCCAAAAGCGATTTTGAACTAAATTACTATGGTTAGTCTATTGTGACGTTTAACTCATTATCCTACTCTTTAATGCAAATAACATCGATTGTATTAAAAAATGAAAATGAAGAGTATGCATAAAACAAAACAAAACTATGTACAAAAACCAGTTCTTGATAGATTTTTTTTTTAGAACAAACAATATTATACACATGGGTAGCCTATAGTATTAAAATATGCATTCCATTCCACCACCTCCCGCTTTTGAGATCGGAGCCGAACAAAGTTTCATCATTAAGAAAGCTAAGTGGCTTAAGATCTTTTTATTTTAAAAAAATAAAAGAAGTACAGACTTGGCACTTTTATTTGTTAATTCATCATCCGGATTGCCTGCAGCTGACTTCTTGTAGTTCAATGTGTGCATGAATCTCATTGTATGCTTGCAATGAGTTTGCGGTGAATTTCTCCATCGCCATCAATGTCTGCTTCAAATCCCACACTAGATTAATATTCCTGTCACTCCGACTCTGTTGCTGCACTCTCTCTCCGTGCGACTCATCTTCTCCTGCTCGCAAACTACTCGAAGCAACGTTCTTTTTTCCTCCTCTACCGCGCATCAGCTTATGCAGTATATTCTGTTCCTTCCCCTCCTCTGCCTCCAAAAACTTTACTTTCCTTGCTACATCTTTGTTTTCAGCTACCATCCTTTGCTGCACCATTTCTACATTATCATTGTTGCCTTCCATTAAAAGCGTATGTATACTGCTTGTGAATCCCCCGATGGCTTCAACAACTTCCTCGTCTGAGAGTCTATCCATAGCTTGTGACCACTCATTACATATCACAAAAATGGGCGGTGCTCCAATATCCTCGTCTGCTGTTAATTCTTGATCGGCTACATTTGGTTCGTGTAGAAGACATCTCTGAACCCATCCGTTTAATGCTTTTACATACACCTTTTGGGCGACAATCCAATTGGAGAAGCACACATTCCAGTTTTGAAGCTCTAACTTGAGTCGAATTGCAGTTTCAGCATCATGTGCGCCGCTCAACTTTGCATTGGATATTGCAACGCCATCTAAACCCTTGGCTTCCACCATTGCTCGGTACTGACTCTTGTGACATTCTACCATAGCTTTCCACATGTCGAGTAACCTACAAGCACAAAAACAAGTTCACTAATCACTTGACACTCCGTAGAATTGAAGATATTCTTCAACGGTGGTGGGATAGAATGGATATACCTGTTGATGAATTTGATAATCTGCGGCCATAGCTCCTCGTCCCTCAACTTGTTGATGGTAATTGATATTCTGTCAACAATCTGAATTGCAATTTTCATTTTTGTTAAAAGATCGCGGACTGCACTGCGAAGGGAGTTGAGTTTGGGAGCCTCAGCAGCACTGGTAGTATTACCCTTGCCATGTTCTAAATGTTTCAGCATTCTACTCTTCTTCTCGTGGGTAATGCGCAATCTTTCCTCAGCCTAATTATATATATAGCACAATTAAGTAGTCAAGATTATGCTTTAAAATTTCGATTAATCAGCAAAAGCTAATGAAGAAAAGAAGCATATATATACCTTGACTTCATGGTAAAGTTTCTTTTCCCACAGGAAAAGCGTCTTCAGAGTGTAAGAAAGGTTTTGTGAACTCATCACCAAGCCTTCACGGTCATCAAATCCATACTCTGCTTCTCCAACGCCAATTCGTCAAATTAATTATGCATTCTTTATCTATTAATTTGGAATAATACTAAAAATTGACTGAGAAAATTGGAATGGATAAGTTACCCTGATCAAGAGAAATTGTGTGATGATGAGACTGTAGCGACAATAAAACTTGATTCCCGGACTCAGAGGCCCTGTCAAATAGAAGATTAAGCTCCCGCATCGCCTCTGTTTCTTCTCGGACTGGGGCCGAGACAGAGACAGACGGAGGAGTTGCCGTCGACGTCGCCATATGAGTCGTCTTACTCTTCCCTGACCTACTCTCCTCTTCCTGATCATCTCCAATATTTTTAGTGTTGTGTTTAACATTGATATCGTTATTGCCGCCACAATTACCGACTTTGATTTTGTCAGCAGCAAGTGCAGGAGAATGAGCAGCTTCTTCGAGATCCAAATTAGTGCAAGAATAAAATGGTGCTAGGTAAATCTCCCTCTCGTAGGCATCAAACAGATTAAGGAAATCCCAAGCGGAGCTGGGCGGAGGCGGTGGCGGAGGACGGGGTTCGGAAGTCAGTCGGCTGCCTGAATTTTTGTAGGTCTCCCCCTCCCCTTCCCTGAAATATTGATCATGCTCCGAAACGGGTGTCGGCGTTTCACCCAACTTTTTAACGGTGTGGTCCTCCTTGGATTCGGATTCGGAGTCGGAAGGGAATTGGAGGTGCGAGTCTGATTCTGGTGGCGGAGGCGGTTCATTTCCTGCAGGAATGTCATGGAAAAAACGGTGGAGAGCGGGGCCAAGGGTCCTGAGGGAGGCCAAGTAAGCGACGTGGGCATCAGCCAGAACTGGGGCTTGGCTGAGAGCTTCCTCCAGGTACATGCACCGGTCTCGGCACAATGCCACAGCCGGAAGATCCTCCAACTTTGAGGCGGCGCAACCCATCACAATTCTCAGTATTTCTCAATTGAATGTGGACACACGAGCAATCTCCTTAACTTAATTACCAAATAACTTGCAAGGCACCACCAACATTCTCTGATTTCTCTGATTTTTCTTTCTGATCTGGGTTTTGTGTGTGCAGATTTTAAATAGGTATGAATGGCTTTACTTGGTAATTTGGTATTTACTGCTCTGCGCGTCTGGTGAACTGTTCAATTATGTTCCTTCCTTAATTGCTCAAACAGGGGAAACCTGGCGGGATATGGCTAACGTCTCTTTTTTTATTTTTCAGATTATTTCATTGTTGCCCCGTGTGATTAGGTGTATTCCATCCTTACTGCGTTTTTATTTTCATATCTTCATTTATACCCCCACGCATATGTGTACGTATTGGAATTTTCCGTCTCAGGTATACTCAACCTGGAATGAAAAGCCAAATCAGTCAATTTCCATGTTTTTGGAATTCAAAATTTCAAATTCCCTATAGTAAGTACTTGTAATTATGATTCATAAAAGTAGCTAAAAAGGTTTTGGTGCAAATTAAAAAGAAAAGAAAAAGGCTAATTGAAAGGTCAAATAAATGATCATGACATCCAATTAATGACAAAAATGATATATGACAGGCAAGTAACCGTTATGCATGTTATGTTTTCATGGGTGTGGATCTGTGAAGGTAAATTTCCGAACCAAAAATTTCAAGAAAATCATAATTTCTGAATAATAGTAGTAATAATTATGATGCTTTTTAAAAGGGAATTGGATGTTTAATAGGAGGATGAGGATCAAGATGAGGAAGGGTTGGTGTAAGAATCTAAGATGCAGGATATCTATATCTTAGGATTTAGGGGAAAGGGAATCTTATCAATCAACTAATCCGAGTCTTTGAAATTTGATCAAATTGCTAAAAACAAGAGGTTCTTTAAAAATTATAATAACTTTAACCGTTAGATTAAATTTTAAAGGTTCAGATTTGTTGATTGACAAGATTTAATGGAAGTGATCTAGAAATTATCCCTTTCCGGATATAGGAAAGTCTTAACATTTTTTTAGGCAGATTGTCTGCCCTTCCCATCCCCTTTTATTTGTGCGATCACGGTTAAGTCACATCAACATTTTATATTCTTATTATTTTTTGTCTCATTATCTCTATAAAAAATTTAATATAAAATATTAACATGGTTTAATCGTGACCGCACAAAATATAAATGAATGAAAATGGCACCCAAACAGGACGGCAGATCTGCCTCCAACATTTTTTTCTCTCTTTTTTACTGTCATCATGTCATATTTGACAACTGATAGATAGAATATAGGTTGGTGAAGTGCAGGTGGTTGGTTTTCTCACTTGGTCGCTGGTGCTTTTGACAATGAGTCATCATTTGGCCAGCGCCCGCTGAAGGCCGGTCCCAAACTTTCAATCCAACTTTTTAATTTACAGTGACTTGTTAATTTAATTTTTAAATGATCGCCTGAATAAAAATTAAGTTTTTAAATTAATTTTTTTTTTTTAAATCAGTCATTGAATTATAAAAATATGTCAATTACATTTCTAATATTAGATTTGAAACTACTATATTTCATTTTCCGTCAATTTAGGTCACGTTACTTGCATGTAATACACATTGGAGGGTAGATTGATAATTTTTCATAAATAAATAGTGTATGGAGTTAACTTTGGAGGGTAAATTAAAGGTTAGATTCGCAATCTATATGAAATGTTAAGGGCTTATAAATGAGAAAATGACAGTATGACACTCTAAAGTGTGTCGTGATTTAAGTTGACGAAAAAATTGGATAAAATAACTTTGAATATAATATTAGGGATGAAATTAGCAATTTTTAATGAATTTATGAACTTATTTATTGAAAAAAATCATTTAGGGACCTAATTTTCACTGAGATGATAATTCAGGGACTAAATTAGCACTTCACCCTCTATTTTATTACGTAGGACTTGAATCAAAGGACCCTCTATTTTATTACGTAGGACTTGAATCAAAGGTGCGTTTAAGAATTGAGATTTTATATTTAGATTGAATAGGACTTCAGCCTGTTACGATTGAGAATTGAAATTGAAATTGAAACTAACGACCAGTTTTGCCATTCTTTTTGTTAATCTTCAAACACATTTTTTTTTCCCTTATATTCCTAAATGATCATACATTCACCAACCATCCATCACTACCTATCCGCGTATGAGGGAGTATTTTTGCTCATTACCATTTAATATGGTGTATGCTCACCATTCTATTTATCATCGTTAGATGAGTTTGAATTTCGAGATTTGTGTAATGGATATGAACAAATCTCAAAATTCAAACTCATTTAACGGTAATAAATAGGATGATAAACATACACCAAATTAAATGGTGGTGAACAAAAATGCATTATGCGTATGACAACCTACATTAATATTATAGCTAAATTCAAATTACATACCTATTACTTGAAGGGGGAGAATGAGGAGAACGGAGTAGACGATCAGGTTCAGAAGATTTATGAGGAGGAAGAGAGGGTGAGCATGAAGAGGGTGGCTAGGTGCAAGTTGTTTTTTCCAGATTTTATTAATTATTTTTTTAATATTTATTTATATTTGTCACTCCATGTGTCTTGTTTGGTGTGCAAAAGTTACGACAGGTCATCAGTTGAGTTGACATAAATTCTAACGGAAGTAGGAAAGCGACCTAAAAATCAAACTATATGGTATGAATGTGAGAAGCAAAAAGTAAGTGTAGTAAAATGTAATTTGTGTGAAACTTGAGGTAGTAAAATAGAATTACCCAAACTAAAAATATGATATTTTAGTTTACAGTTGTTTGAGATTAGGTATTTAAATTAAAAGTTCCCTAGTATTATTAGGAATAATTAAGGACCACTAATATCTCTACTATAAATCCTCGTTGTATTTGAGAACAAAAACATGCTAAGCCTAAAGTTAAATCAGCTACGTCTGTGATAGTATTTGGAGAATACCTATAATGTCATACATATATACATACAACGCACGCATGTATAATTTTTTTCGAAAGATAAGTATAATTAAACTCGAATCACAACGTTTATGTCGGAAGTTATTGAACAACCACTCTAGTTCAAAAGAATCTCATGTATGAAAGCTACCTATGCTAGAGACAAACAAAGCCACTAGATGCGCTGCCCTATTACAACTTTGAGGAGCAAATATAAACTCTACTACTGACCTCAATTGCATTTGCACTCACTTAATGTTAAAGAGAAGACCTTTTTTTTTTTTTTTTTACTATCGTTGAAGAGAAGACTTTTGACAATGACATTTGGTTTTGTTGTTCAATTGATCATATCCACAAGCCCCTTAGAGTCCGTTTCCACTTGAATCACATAAAACCCTCTATCCAAGAAAACAAGGCTGCTCGTAAACCCTCTTCTTCTAATTATACAACGCATGTATAATTACAATAACAAAAACAAGTTAGTCCGGTCCCGACATTAATTATAACATTATTAAGATAATAACACCGTGCCAGGTTGGCTCCCATGCAACCATGCTAGCTAGGTTGGTTGCCTTTCTCCACGCATGTATACAACGCATGTTGGTTGCCTTTTATAGAAACTGAGAGGAAAATATCTTTCTGAAATATTACAATTTCATTACTTAACAAAAATAATTACATGAGTATGGTATTTATAGTCATAACATCAATAACAACCAATAACCTTTCTAACTAACTTGTACACATAGCACATTACAATTAGTTAATTAAAAACAGAATTTATGTCATGATTTGGCATCCTCATCTTTACACCCCTCAAGCTGAGCTTGGAAGAAGTTGGAGTTCCAAGAGATAGCTTGGATTGAAGAAGAAGAAACCGGTTCTTGGTCAAAGATTTAGTGTGAATATCAGCAATTTGGTCCTCAGTACACACATACTGAACTTAAAGCAGATTAGCAAGAACCAACTCTCGAATGTAATGATAATCTATCTCAACATGCTTTGTTCGAGCATGAAAGACAGGATTGGAGGCAAGAGAGATAGCAGATATGTTATCACACCAGATTGTAGGTTTGGAGGATAAGGGAAAACCAAAATCATGAAACACCTTGCAGATCCATGTAATTTCAGCGGCAGTATGGGCCAGAGATCGATATTCAGCTTCAGTGGAGGATATAGCCATTGTAGCCTGCTTTTTAGCACTCCAGCTGATTAAGTTTGTGCCAAGATATAAGCAAAAGCCGCTGGTGGAACGACAATCAAATAAACAACCAGCCCAATCGGCATCAGAAAATGCAGAAAGATGAAGAGAACTTTTCTGAAACCATAAACCATGATCAGAGGTGCCCTTGAGGAATCGAAGAATCCTTTTAGCAGCTTGCAGATGAAGTTCAGTGGGAGTATGCATGAATTGGCAAACTTGATTGACAGCAAAAGAGATATCAGGCCTAGTCCAAGTCAAATATTGTAAGGCACCAACCAGGGATCGATATTCAGTGGGATTGGAGAGAGGAATGCCACTGTGATCCAGTTTAGTAGTGCCAAGAGGAGTACAACATGGCTTGGCACCTTCCATTTTGGTTTTCTGAAGTAAATCCAGAAGATATTTGCTTTGATGAAGAAATAATCCTTTTGATGATCGTTGAACTTCCAACCCCAGAAAATAGTGAAGAGGACCTAAGTCCTTGACTGGAAACAGAGACCCAAGTTTCTGAATAAACTGCTTGCACACTGACGGATCAGGACCACTGATCAATATGTCATCCACATAAACCAATACTATAACTAGAACAGGATCTTTGATGACAAAGAGAGATGCATCATAACAAGATTAAGTGAAACCAAAGGACTTGAGAGCTTGAAAGGGTTTATCAAACCATGCCCGAGGAGCCTGTTTGAGGCCATATAGAGACTTTTTGAGTTTACACACATGATTTGGCAGATTAGAATCAGTAAAACCAGGAGGTTGTTGCATAAACTCAAAAACATAGCACATTACAATTAGTTAATTAAAAACAGAATGTATGTCATGATTTGGCATCCTCATCTTTACCTTTCTCATCATGCGTGCATGGAGGTTTTGTCAATATCGGTAATAAATTAATAATTAGTTAATGAAGCGAGTAATGATATTCATACTATGTTTTTATACCACATTTTTATACCACCGTAGCATCTGATGTGGACAGCCACATCATTTGAAAAATTTGCAAAACCCAAGGAAAGGAAGGAGAAAGACTCCTCGTATACTACAATCATCATTTAAGTAACTAGTTTTTCTTAAATATTAGTTTATTAAATAATGAACTAAATTTAAAAATTTGATTAATTCAAATGATATGGCTGTTCACATCAAATGTCACCTAGGGTGGTATGAAAATGTGGTACAAAAATATGGTATGAATAACATTACTCTAATGAAGCACATTTACTTGTTAATCATCGGCTGCAATATTAACCCCAACGCTTTATGCTATTGCACACAAGTCTTCTATTAATTTAATTCGACGACGGAGAAGAATTAATAAAATGATGGGAAAGAAAAACATCAACAAGAACATTCCTTAATTTGTATAGAAACTAAAAAGGAAAAATATATAATAGAATTTGAACACATATATTTAATTAAATGTACACAAGTAGTAAACAATAATTTAGAGTAGGGTGAGAGTGTTGAGCAGTGAAACCCTAGCGTTGATTAAACTCCTGAAAACTGTTTCGGAGCAAGTTTCAATCCCAGCCATGGACGCCTCCAATTCCTGCATCTTCTTTAATGTTGTTTTGACTTCTTCATCTCCTTTCTTTTTCAAGTTACGCAAGCTCCCAACTCCGATATTATTACTAACTCGTACTGGGTTTTCGTGACGATCAGTACATAATTGATTATCTAACGTTGCCTTGATGTTGAATATTCCCATCCACGTTGCCCGCATTGACGACGTGACAGTCGATTTGGATGATGATATTGTGGGCCCGCCGAATGATAT
This sequence comes from Malus domestica, assembly GCF_042453785.1. Classification (NCBI taxonomy): domain Eukaryota; kingdom Viridiplantae; phylum Streptophyta; class Magnoliopsida; order Rosales; family Rosaceae; genus Malus; species Malus domestica. Next base: position 338,770 of record NC_091668.1, on the reverse strand, counting down.
GTCTGCCGCGACTCCAGTAAAAAGTGCAAGAGACACCGCGACCGTCACTTGAACGACCTCGCTCATAACACCCGCCAGCTCATGGTCAACGTTATAGTAACTAATATCGTCGCCAACGTACTCGAACGGCGTGGCCGCGGCCGGTGCTGGCCGTGCGATGGAACGAAGTGCGTTGACTAGCTTTATCATTTCCTTGGCCATTCTCTTTCTAGCTTTGACGTACAATGCTACCTGGGAGTCGTTTCTCTTCCTCAAAGCCACTTGAGCAGCGGAGTGATCCTGTTTGAGAGCCAAAACGGAGGTGCGGAATATTCCGTAGATGTCGGCAAAACGGAGGAATTGGTCGAGAAGGTTATCGACGGAGCAGCAGCCTTTGAGACGGCGGAGGGATTCTTGGGTTTGGGGAAGGCGGAGAGTGTCATCGAGGCAGTGGTGCAAGTCTTTGAGGCGGGTCAAGCCTTCGCATAGCCAATCGGAGAAGGGGGCTGAGGAGGAAGAGGAGGAGTTGGTGGTGGAATAGGAATATTTGAAGGATTGAAGGCTGGCTATGTGTTCTTTGAGGTGGGAAATGAAGGGGTGGGGTCCGGTTGGAAGACTGATGGATCTGGTGTGACGAGACAACGGCGGTCGGACTTTTGATGGACGGTGGTTACGGTTATTTGGAATATTGCTTGGGTTTATTTTGTTTGGGAAAGAGAGAGACCGCCGGAAAACGCCTACCATGATTTCTTTCCTCGAAGACCTGCGTATTAGTTGAGATATGAGTTGAGACTTGTGGAGATGGGGTTGATGGTTGCATTATATCTTGCATGGGATATTTATATACAAAGGAGAGGGAAATATTAGTTAAGAGGTAACCCTAGCTAGCGCCGGAGGTACACGAGGGGGATATTATTAGATAATCAGCGATAATCAAACATTAATCAAAGTAATTATAATGCATACTAATTGGATCAATAGTTGGATTAGATTAGATGAATGGAACGATCGGGCAGGCAGTTAACCCTAATACGAGAGATTTTTCAGTGTAACCGTCATACGAGGTGGTACACACGAGTTGGTACATCACGTGTCTCTATATAAAATTATAAATTGTGGGATATGTGTGTTAAAAGGTTAATAACTTAAAAATTAAAATTTTCCACCATTTACATAAAAACACGTGATATACCATTCGTATTCCCGTCGTAACTAAAAAAATTTCCCCTAATACAGGCTATACAGCTGAGCTGTCAGCAGTGTACTTATCCCTCAATCATGTGGGAATGGGGGACACACCACGTGGTTTCGACACACTGGCCACCCTTGACTGTTCCATCAATTTCTGATAGCCAATGTTTTTTAGTTTTTTTTACTGTCAATTAAATTACATCCGCATACATATCTTCAATGGGTGATACAAAAACAAAATCCTTCAAATGTAAATTTTATATTTCTTATTAATTAGCCGGAAAAGCTCTTCAATATATTGATATAAAATATCCATATGTGGAATCCACATGTGGTGGCTGTTTTAGTGGTTACTCAAGTTTGTTTGTTTAAACTTTTCACTCCAGATCGATTTTTTTGTCACTAAAATAATATACCCAATTAGCACATCTATATCTGTTTGTAATGTTTTAATAAAATATTACTCTATTCCTTCTTGTAAATAATAATAATAATAATAATAATAATAATAATAATAAATAAATAAATAAATAAAATATATATATATATATATATATATATATATATAAAGGTGTGTCCTATGAGATATAGACAAAAATAAATGAGATAAAAAAAATTTGTATTTTCTCCATTAGAGTGGAATCAACATCAAAATGCAAAATAAGTCCAAATGTGATTTTTACATTTCAAATTTGCGTAACTCTAGAATATGTTAATTTTGTGTAGAGATGGCATTATATTTGGAGCATCTCCCCTGGTTTTAGAATTCCAGAAACGCTGTAAAACCTTCATGCATATGCTTGGGAATCCAGACACGACAATCTTTGACAGAAGGGGGCTGAAGAAATTGTCGTTTCAAGACGTAGCCAGCTCAAATAATTATTCATGGGCATTGATTTTTTAAATTTGATACAACATTAATTCGAAAATAAGTAAGAGATTCCGTGTCCCGTGGTCCATGCATGCATAAAACTCTCCCATTCCAGGCCACTAGGACATTAGTTATTAAGTTAGCATGATACACCGGCAAAGGTTGTGGGTTCTATTTTGCAGCCCGTTTTATATACGTCCTATATATGCAGTGGCATTGAGTCATCCCACGATCGAATTAGAGCTAGCTTGCGATATGTTGAAAGGTACATTCTCTACTTATTATAACAACTAAGAATATCTGTCACGTTTTTAATTGTCATTTCTTAATTAATTAAATAAATTTGAAGAACTTGCTGATGAGTCCAGAACTGCACAACTTGTCATAACTAACTGGACGGAATTATTATTGATTTTAGGGAAAATTAGGTTAACATCCTTCTTTTTGTTACTCCATTGATTAAAATCCTATTCATTATTAATTTTTGATCAAGGTCCTTGGGTATTAATAACATCATTAATTATTTGAATAATAAAATATTTTTATTTTTAAATATATTCCTTTAATGTTAAAAATGTTACAATTAGTATATTTATATTTATGGCTAAATTTTTTCATCATATAATTTTATTTTTAGTTTGTACCTATTTTTAATTTGCAAATATTTTTTAATTTGTACCAATTTTCTTTTCATTTTTAATTTGTACCCATATATTAGTTCCTTTTTGTGCCCATATTTTTTAAAGTTTTATTTGTGTTTGTACCCATGTATATACTGTCACGTGACATTGTATATTTAATCAATAATAGAAAAATTACATATGGTATATTTATGTTTTATGCCTAAACTTTGTATCATATATTTATATTTTTAGTTTGTACCCACTTTTAATTTGTAACATTTTTTTTAAATTTGTAGTATTTTCTTTTTATTTTATTTTGTACCCATGTACTAATTTCTTTTAGCGACTATATTTTTAAAAATTCATTTGTATTCATAAATTTTAATCTTTTATTTGTACCCTAATTTATTTCTAATGTACCCATTCTTCTTTATTAATGTACCACTTTGTTATATGTGAAATGTACCAATTTTTTTGTAAAATGTACCAATTTTTTTAACACTATGGATACATTCTTTTGCCATTTATTATTTCTTATTTTTACATATTTTTTATCCATTTATTCAATCAAAATGTTTGAATTTTTTTATTGTAACCGTTTCTAATAGTATTATAATGAGGGATTTTAAATTTATAGGATTATAAATCTCATAAAAATATCAAATAATTAATGTCAAAACTATAAAAATATAAATATTAATAGTAATATAATGAGGTGTACAAAGTCAAGGGACCTTGATCAAACTTTGAATAATATTAAGGTTTTAATCAAAAAATGTTAAGGATTAGGGACCGCATCCAAAATATCCCTTGATTTTATATGTTTTTGGGAGACTATAATTAAGGAGAGAGGATGGTTGACGGTGCTCAAGCGCGTCAAAATTAACTGATAATCAATAATCACAAGTAGTAGTATGTTGGAATTATATATATGTATAATATATATATATATATATGTATAATATATATGTCATAACTAACTGGAAGGTTGTTTGAGAATTGAGTTAGTTGATCAGAATATGGTGTATAATTATATATATGTATAAAATATACAATATGCAGGACTACCAATATATAATAATTAGTGACCAAGTTTTCAAGGTACATGAACATGATTGGGGGAATAAAAGACAAGCAAAAACAAATAATCAAGTGGCACAAATTAGTTAAGAAGAATGATGCATAGACCATTACCAATTTACCACCAATATTATCATTCTTCAGTCTTATAATTAATAATTAGTGAGGGTCCAACTTTTCAAGGTGATTATTTGGGGGAACAAAACATGAGCAAAAACAAATAATCAAATGCCAGAAAAGATGAACAAAACCAAATATCAAGTGGCACAAATAATGAACACATATAAAATGCATGCGTGATTGCCCAAGACTACATGTCCAAGTAACGGGTTAAGAAGTTGAAATCAACTTTTATGGCATGGCTACACCGGCATAGTGGTGTTCCGTGCGGGTAATACAAAGACAAGTAAAAAGAATTAGCACATATTCTCTTATTCTTGACACAAAATGTTGTCGTACCACTTATAACTGTGTCATACAAGTTATTTTCAGAAGCTTGGTCTTATAAGGAGCTTTGGACTGCAACTAGCCTAAACTAATTGAGTGCGTTAGAAAACATTTTTTTTTCTTTTCGCAACTTGGGGCTAAATCTATTTATTGTTAAGTTAAAAATGTCATATACGCTACTGGGAGCATTTTTGCTCACCACCATTAACTATAGTTTGCAAATTTTGTCTTCAAATTTAATCTCTCTAGCATTATCTTTAAAAAAACATGTAAAAAAAGAGAGAGAGAGAGAGAGAGAGAGAGACAAGTAGCAAACTAAGAAATGGATGGTGAGCATCCACCAAAGTTAATGGTGTTGAGCAAAAAATTTCCCTATATTTTAGCCTAGCCTAAACAATACTATTTGGCCCTACGATTTGTCCTCCGTGGGTTTGCGTAGCTGATTTTAGTACATGTAATTAAACAGACATGCTTTGCCATCAAATTGTCAGTGGCTTCTGCCAAGTGAGGGAGGTTGCTTGGAGGCAGAAGGCAATGAGAAGACATGGAGGTTCAAACAAGAATCAATTACTCATGAAGTAGCTATCTCAAGCTCAAAATGTCAATTTGATATGGTCTTACCCGGTTGAAACCTAACCTTTACTTGGGTTAAATTCTACTTCTACTAGATTGACAGTTCTGGTTTCTCTCATTTTCCTTGAAGGGGTGTGATATCCACACACCCCTTTTTATTTCTCTCACACCTTTTTTATTTTCGGCCGTCGGATCGAATGAATTGAAGAAGATCAACGGATATAAATTATCAAAAGGTGTGTGAAAAGTAAAATGGGGTATATGGATAGCACACCCCTTCCTTGAATTTTTATTCTGTGTCTGTAGATTTTGGTCCATACACATTGGATTTCACCTCAAGTAGTCGGTATATAGTGATTGGTGGGCGCAAGGGTCATCTGGCTATTGTAGACTTGATGAATACGAGGCTGGTTAAAAAATTTCAGGTATGTACTGTATGTTCACATGTCCGAGTCTTCGTATGCGAAGTTTGAATAAGTTTGAATATATAAGTAGGAAAAAAAATAAATATATATATATATATAATATGTCTGTTTATATATATCAAAGTTATTTTCGGAGAGAAGTGAAAGGAATCATGCAAACTTTTAATTGTTTAACTATTGAATTGTTGGCTCCACCTCGTGCAAACTTTAGTTTATGCATACAATTTTTGAGTCATGTGAATGTAGATTGTCCAAATGTTAAAGCAGTTCTTTTTTAAATTGAATTCAATGTTGTCAGGTGATATTTGTACAATTTTCTCTTTTTCTAAATGAGGTGCTAGAACGGTGGGTGCTTGCGTTATTTGTACCTGAGGGTTTGGCCGTAACACGGGGCTGATTAACTAACTATTGATTTTCAGGTTGGGGAAACAGTGCGTGATGTTGTGTTCTTGGACACTCATCTCATGAGTTCTTTGCTGCAGCCCAGGAAAAGTATGAGACTGTTTGCCATTTAAGTTATTTTTATCTGTTTTGGAAATCTGAAAGTTCTAGGATGGTACTAGTTTAACCTAGAGGGGGGTGAATAGGTTCCAATTTAAAAATCTAATTCAAATTTCCATTTAATTTTCAGTTCTCGAATTAAATCCACATTCACATCACATATTAAACTATCATACTCATATGCAAATAAAACAATAGATAAAATGTGCACACATGATGTAGGATTTAACAAGGCAAACCCCACCACTTAGAAAATCATTGTGCTCCCAAATCAGGACAAACACTAAGATAAATGAATACAGAAAGACTTACAAAACTCATCAACTAGACACGCATATTAGTAGGTAATTTTGTCTTCGCACTTTGCTACTCGATCTCTCTTCAACCTTTAAGTGGAAGTGGCACGATACTAACGCTGCCGTCAATCACCTTCTCCTCGAACTTTGCAGGATATTAACGTGACCATGCAGAATGAATGAAAAGAAATGATTTTGAAAATCAATCAATTATGAAAATCACAAGGGACGTTTTCAAAATTGATTTCTAATTAAAGCACAAACAAAACAACATGAAAAGTATTATTTTCTCTTAAAAATACATGCTGTCAAAAATCCAACGCAGTAGAATCAAAATCATTTTCTTCTGTGAAAAACGAAACCAACGAATTCAATGCATGGATCTCGTTCACCAAAAAAAAAAAAATAATTCAATGCATGCTAACACAAATTGCAAGGCCTTATTCTGACGAAAAACAGTGGCTGCAGTTCTTTTCGAAAATAGCAGAAACATTTCTTTTGTTTTTCACGAAAAAACACTGCAACCTTTTCTTGACTTTATCAAAAAACATGAAAGCAGCCAACCCCTTTATGATTTCTTAAAACGAAAAATGGCATCCGCAAGGTAATCAATCTACGTAAAAAAAAAAATTTAGTTGTGACGGGAACTAAAATGGTACATCACGTGTTTTAATAGGAGTTGTGAGAAATTTTATTTTATAAGTTATTAACTTTTTAGCACACTTATCCCATCATTTATATAATGACACGTGATGTATCATCCCGTGTACCGGTCATATTGAAAAATCTCTCTTATATAAGGCATTAGCTGATGTAGGCTATTGACTCAGGAAAAACTGTTCTGATATATGCAGTAGCCTGAACCTCAACTCATGCATACGCGGCGCCACTTTAAAACCTAACCTGATGAACCTATAAATATGTCTGTTAGATTAAAGATATCAATCAGGTGGCCAAAGAAACGGAAAGATCAGACTAGTCAACCTAATTGATTAAAACAACTAATCAAATAGGGTTTGAAGTGATCACTAAGTGAAGAGATAAAAACTATGGACACTTTGGATGCGGTCCCTAGCTATCAATATTTTTTTATTGAAACATTGTTAGTTTTTAGTTTTTTATTGAGGTCCCTGACATTAATGTAATAATGTAAGTTACTATATTTTTTAATTAAAAATTAAAAATTAAAAATTGTAATTGTTTATATTAATGAGATTTTAAATAAAACCCATAATTTATGGGATTAAAAATAATAAAATATAAATTATTCTCTCTATTATATTGTGTGTGTGTGTGTGTATACATATATGAATGGGTACATTAACTAAAATTAACAAAAAAAATTATTGTACCAAAACATGGATACATTCTCAAATCAACGAAAAAGAATGTACCCATATAAGTTTAAACATGGATTAAAAAATTTGAATGGATTTTATATTAAAAAAGGGTACATTTTACATATAACAAATTGATATATTTGAGAATGGGTACATTTAAGATTAAAAAAATTGAAAAATTATATGAATGGGTACATTTAAGATTAAAAAATTGAGAATCTTTTTATATATAAAAAAAAACTAATAGGTACAACTTAATTTAATTTAATTTTTTATTATTTTGGAAATGTTTGAATTGAAAATTAATTAGAAGTTTAATAGAGGTGTGATTATTAAACCCTAAATTAATTACTAATTTTTATATTAAAAAATTATATAATAAACATGTAAATTCATTATCACATTAATGCTATGGACTTGAATCAAAATTTGAGAACTAACAAGGTGTTAGTCAATGAATAGTAAAAACTAGGGACCGGATACTAATTTTTCCTAAAAACTAAAACCATTTGAATTTATCCTCATTTTAAATGCATAGTATCTGACTCCAAATAAATCTTATATTAATATGTGGACCTTTAATTAAGCTAAACAAACTCGTAGCAAATTAATTAACATGTAAAGCCCATATCTCAATTGTTAAACTTAAAAGCTAAATAGCCCATTGAACATAAACTTATATCATGTGAATGCATATGCATGCCAAACTTACTTGAGTGGATGTCTCTGAAACGATTGTCAATTTAGTGATTGAGAGCACGAGAGACAAATTTAAACTAAAATAATTACAACGGAAAACATGTACTACTACTACTATTATCTAATAACTGATCAGTTCATAAAAAGGTGGGATATGGTTTTTTAAATGCTAGGTTGGTGATGGTCTAGGACAACAGCAATAGTATACTTTAAGATTGGTGCATTCCTTCTTTCCTCAATCAATAAATCTTTGATTCCCTGCTATTTATATAGAGATGCTTACTCTGGATATCATCTTTTCGACAGACCAGATATGGGAGACTAGAAACACATGTTTCTAGCACAGCTCCATCAGAATTTCTAAAAAGTTATATGTATTTCTTGTCCATGTAGGAACATGGTGCAGTTTCTAGGCTTCAGTTTTTGGACAAGCACTACCTGTTGGCATCAATAAACAATCTTGGGCAGCTTCATTATCAGGATATGACAAACGGTGTGATGGCAGGTAGTTACAGGACTGGGTTACGCTGCACTAATATGATGCAGGCGAACCCCTACAATGGGTTTGTTACTTTGGGTCATTCTCTTGGTACAGTATCCACAACATCTGTTCCTCTTCTGAAGCTGCCGTGTCACAGGGGCCTCACCTCGGCAATGGCATTCCACCCTAATAATGGCCACAGCTGGGAAAGAGAATAAAATTAAGCTCTGGGACTTGAGGAAACTTCAGGATGAGCCGCTCCAAACTTTACCTGGCCATACAGACACTTTGGCCTTCAGTCAGAAGGGTCTTCTTGCTTATGCAGATGGTTCACGTGCAGTAGTCCTGAAAGATTTGTCGCGGACTCAGAGCTTTGAGGAAAAGACATATGACTCATAAAATGGTTAAAGGTTACCCAATAGGAAAGGTGTTGTTTCGACCTTATGAAGATGTTCTAGGCATAGGGCACTCCATGGGGTGGTCGAGTCCAACTTTGATTCGTGGGTGGCAAATCCATTTGAAAACCGTAAACAGAGAAGCGAGAGGCGAGTGCTGTCTCTATTGGTTAAGCTCCCGGCTGACACAATTATATTGGACCCCACAGCCATTGGCACAGTGATGCCTGAGAGGAAGAAACGGATACCAATAAAGCAAGAGAAAGAGTCTAACATTGAAGCTGCAGTTGAAGCTGCCAAGGGAAGTGTCTCGAAGAAGAAAACGAAGGGGAGGAATAAGCTGGGCAAGAGGGCGACGAAGAAGAAGGAGATGATTGCAAATGCCAAGAAGGCCTTTCTTGGAGCAACAAATGAAAGAGGAAGAACAAGTGGCAAGAAAGAAGCTGAAAACAACTGAACAAGTGGAGTTATCAACAACTTTGCAACGGTTTGCTCGCAAGCAAGCAACTACATAAACCCAAGAAGAGAAATCCTAATATTCAAAAAATCTAATGACGAGGTAGGTAGGTAGGTCAAGGTCCTAATGCTCTCAGTTTTGGACTGGATGAAAAGCAAGTTTCAATCTTTAAGTCTTTGATTATTGTTCTCGTTGTAAAGTCAGAAAGGAGGTTATACAGAACAGGTCCATCGCCTTTATGGCATCCCTGGCTTCTTATACAAGGCATATTGGGAGTCTTGAAAGGCCACGGTTGAAGAGAACCTGTTCGTCCTCGTAAATTCCCAACACTCCGTATTCATCAGTGTTTTAAAAAACTCGTCTCAGGGCAAACCTAGTCAGCCTTGGATGCGGTTGGCAACATTTTCGCATTTGTTTTGTGAGTGTCGACCAAATACTGACCTAGGCTTCGCCAATCGCGCCTGAGGTGTCGACTAGGTGTTCCTTTTTCTTTTTTAAGTTGCTGAAATTTATAAATTTTGAGTTGTAGACCATGAAAACCATCAAAGGAGATGAAGACGACGACTATGTTTTTAATCTGAGGTCGTTTTTTTTTATAATTTTTTTTCTTTTTAAAGCTTAAATTGACCCTACTTTGCTGATATTTATTATCCAACTATTTTCACCTTTTTATTTTTAATATTTTTTTAGTGACATTTATTACCCCACTATATTTTTTTCTTTTCACTTATTTTTTCAATATTGAATAATTCTAGGTCGATTAAATTTGCAAACTAGATAATGTGTCACTAATAGAAGATAAGCACGTTAATCAACACTTAATAATTCAATCATCAACTTATATATCATTTAGTTTACAAAATTTAGTAGCATTACCCTTTAATATTGTGCTTTCTCATATACTATATATATTAAATAATAATTTTTATTAGTTATGATTTTACTAATATTCTCATGCTTGGCCAGTAGAAAAAAAAAAATATATATATATATATATATATAGATATACATATACATAGATACATATATATATATATGTATATATATCAAGGGGCAAATATTTGTATAAACCTTTAGATTACAAAACATCCAAAGGTTTTTATTCATTCATTAAATTCATGGATGCTTACGTAGACATTAACTTATATTAAAGATAAAAATAAAATTGAAAAAGCATAAAAGATGAAAGTAATAAAAAGTAAAATAAAAAATGAAGAAACCTTAGTTGTAAGCGTGCAAAATAGAAAGGAGGTAGAACTCTATTGATTGGAAGTATTGTAACCTCCATCTCCCTCTTTGCCAATGAGGTATGCAACTTTCTTGGGATTGATATGAAATTTTGATGCCTTCTACAATGATTTTTTTTTAACAAACGATATTATCTACGCTAAGGGGGGAGAGGATGAGCTTAGCCTCACAATGGGCTAACAATAATGTGGTTCAAACTCACATTTTGCGAGAATCGAACCTAAGACCTCCCACTTACAAGTGAAGAAGAAGACCACAAGACCATAAATCCTATATTATTGTAAGCAAAACAAAACCCTAAACCCGATATTGTTGTTCATTAGGTAAGCAAAACAAAACTGTAAACCTATATTATTGTTCATAAATGTAGGGTGATTAAATTAAGTTTTGCAAAATCTTTTTAGTTTTGTCAATTTAGGTCTTTGATGAGTTTTCAACTTTTTTTTTAGTTTTTCGAATCAAACAAACGACTATCTCTTTTGATTTCATTTGTGTGCGCTTTCAATTTTTTTCATTGTAGTAGTTTCATTTATGCTGGGATTAATCCTATGCCTGGTATCACGGTTTTTTGTTAAATCATGTTTTTTTTTTGGTCATTTACGAAGGTTCATTTTTTATAAAATGAAAGAAGAGATTTTGGGTTGGTTTGGTATTGTTGTGATTTGAAAAAAAAACTGATTCTGCTGTGTTGTGAGAATAAGCATATGTGAAATAAAGCAGCAGAATGTTTGGTAAACTTTTTTGTAAAAGTGCTTTTGGAAAAAAAAAAACAGTATGATAGTGTTTGGTAAACTTTTATGTAAAACAGCTGTGACTGTGTGAAATGACCAAAAATGTATAATACTAAAGCAAGCCACGACGTCGTTCGCTGGCAACCTCTTCATCTTCGTCTTCCTCTCCCTCCTCATCTTCTCCTTCCGCACAGCCGTCGAAAATGAGACCCACCTTCTCACCTTCTTCATCGATCGCAACCCTTCTCTCAAATCCCTCATCTCCTGCCTCGACCTCGATGGCGCCGGCAATACCAACCATCACTCTCCCAGATCTCCAGCCGAGTCCCTTTCTCCGATCTTTCTCCCCTACCTACACTGCCCATTTCTTCACCTCACCCGTGTTGGAACCTTAGACGACGATTTCTTCTCTGGCGACAACGACGACGCTCACTCCCTCTTCGGCTTCGGTCCCAATCGGATCACCCCAATCCTCATTTTCTCCTCCTCCTCTCACTCCACCTCCAAATTAGGGTTTAATGGAACATACGAGACTAGGGTTTTTGAAATTGTGTGCTCTAGCCTCACGTTCAAGGCTGAGAAATTCACCATTTCTGATGACAAAGCTAGAGGTAGAGATAGCGACGGAGAAAACAATGAAGGCGAGGAGAAAGGCGGCGATGAAGAAATGGACGATCGAGCCGTCGATTTGCAATTCTTGATCAACGGATTGAAGCTGGGTCGCCGGGACGTGGTGATGTTGTTCTTCCTCTTGAAAGTGTGAGGAATCAGGAGAAACTTTGAAAATAAGCCACTTTTTGCAGCTTCCACTTTTTAGCTTTTATTCATCTGAAACTTTGAAAAAAACTGGTTTGGAGTGTTTACCAAACACCAAAAACTCTCCCAGCTTTTTTTAAAATCACCTCAATCCCTAACCATACCTTCATCCAAAGCATTGCAGACCTCATCAACAAAGAGGAAGATGGAGGTTACAATTATTTTCACGTATCTGTTTTCTTTTTATTTTTTTATTTTTTAATATGGGTTCAAAGTTTGATTATTTTTTTTTCAATTTTATCCTACTAGATATTTATTTTTAATTTAGATTACTATTTTCTTTATTAATTATAATCCACATTATCATCCAAGTCATTTAACCGATTAAAACTCTCCACATCACTTTTAATCTAGACTGTTGAATGTTATAAAATCTAAAGGCTACAAAGAAATGTAAAAGTGTTTGTAAAAATATTTGTCCTCTAATCGTATCTCATATATAAATAAGCACCTACTTAAGTAGATGTTTGAATATTGATTAATTTGATTGCTTGATTGAACTTGGTCATGTGAGTTAAATGACCTCTGAAAAGACTATTCCATCCATTCTTTGTTGTTATAGACCAAAAGTAGTATAGTTTGAGCTGTAAAGCCTGCGTGTTCTGTTAAAGAATCACTCTATATGATCAAATCAAGAGAATGTTTATTGTTAAAAAATGAAAAGAAAAAAAAATCAAGAGAATGTACGGATCCAAAAACACTCTCTTCCACACTATATTTCTTTCTCCTATCATTGTCGTTCTGTATTTGTTAATGTTCAGTGGCTACAAATCTGTTCCGCCGGCGGTGCGTCCCAGTTGGCAGTTCGGTTCTTCAGTTGGTTGAAATCATGAATGCATTGCTCTGTCGTTATGCCTGCAACTCGCTTTCGCTCGGCAGCGAGTTTCTTCCCAGCAACTCGGTCAAATTTGCTCTCCCAATTCTTTTCCCAAGCTTCATGGGCATCACAGAGCTCAAGGGTGCCGTTGGCCCAGTGGGTCCAGCTCCACCCTTTGTAGAGGCTCAACATCACGTCTGCCACGCACGGGCCTCGGCACACAGGCTTGCAAGGCCTGCACTTGGCCCCGCTCAATGGCCCTGGGCTTGACAAGGACGCCACCGGCACTCCAAAGCGGTGTGGCGGGAACTCGTACTGGCGGTCTGTTACGATACAAAAGGGGAGTCGTTTAGTGACGTAAGGTACCCCTTGGGTGGTGAGTTGGGCCTTGAAGGCGGTTTCGGAGTTAAGTTGGTGGAATCCGGCTGCGTCGAGCTGGGGAAGGAGGGAGAGGCGGGAGAGGGCGACAGTGGAGGTGTTGAGGTCGCCAACTCCAAAGCGGTCGTTGAGTCCGCCATAGCTGGAGCCTGGTGGGACCAGGTAGCGTCCGGGCACGAAGTATTTGGGGTGGAGGGGGGCGTTCCAGTAGCCGTCAACTCGGGTTCGGACAATCCAGTCGTAGGTGAAGTTGTTCTGTTTTTGGTAAGCTTGGATCATAGTTAGGCAACCTTCCACCAGGTTGAAATATTGCAACAGACCCTGCACATGTATGACTCATAAAATAAATGTAATTTAATTACTTAGAAGTTAGAATTTCATGAATTAAAATTTCCACTTTCTATATTATGTATCAGCTATCAAACAAGAAAAAGAAAACAGAGCAACGGAAGAGACAAAATGACGTTTTATTTCTCTTTAAATGTTATGTTAATTCGATAGAGAAAATGACTTTTTAGACCCTTCCTTGCTGTTACAATTTATTTAAGGGAAGTTTAATAAAAAGTTATCGGTATTGTTTACTTCAACGAAAAATCATATTTTTACACTAAAAAGTTTATACTATTCACTTTATCCTTTATTTTGTCCTTACCGTTAAAACTCAAAGTTTTCAAATTCTTTTCATTATTTTTCCTTTTATTTAAAGGGCTTTACATCTAGATCCAAAACATAAATGATTTTTAAGAATGAGTTCAATTATCTAATTACATATTTTTATTCTTTCATACTCATTTTATATTTTTTTTAAATATTAAAAATCAATTAAATTCTAATAATGCATTTTCCAACTCCAAAAAATCTAATTACCATCTTATAACAAAAAAACTAATATGCTAACATAAATCTATCTACAAAACATTTTATCCGAACTCAAGTAACAAATATATGAATGTATATTATACTTAAAAGCGAGATATGAAATCTAACTAAAAAGTAGAAAAAAAATATAATATACCTACAAGCAAGACACATTAATATATCACAGGTTGATTATAAAAAAAAAATCTACCATATAGGTAAGAACAAAAAATAACAAAAAAAAAAATGATATAGGTTGATAATAAAAAAATAAAAATAAAATCTATAATAGGATTTAAAGCAGAAATAAGAACAAAAAATAAATAATAAAAAAGATAATTAGGATGAAATTTAATTTTAATAATAAATCTTTCATTAAAAAGAAAATTATTGAAAACAAAATAATTAAATTTAAAGAATTGAATTTATTTTAAAAAATTGGACTATTTCTAGTATTGTTTAAAAAAAATTAAACTTATATCAAGTTTCTTCTTTATTTAAATTATTATGATTATTCAACAGTTGGTTGTTCACCTGGCCTAAGTATAATAAATTTACATAAATTCTAGGAAAGTTTAACGAAAAATTTTCGGTACTGTTTATTTTAACGAAAAATCATATTTTTACACTAAAAAGTTAATTATAGTACTATTCATTTTACCCTTTATTTTGTGCTTATCGTTAAAACTACAAAATTTCAAGTTTTTTTTATTAGTTTTCTTAAATTCTATAGCATGTGACTGCATTCTTTGTATTTCCTCCTCCTAGTCCTAGGCGTAGCTCCAACTAGGAGGTTAGAGCACGCGATTGAAACGGCAACTAGAAGTAATTGTTGTAAACACGTTATATACCACGATTAGATCATCTTTAAACTTAGGCTAAAAACCAAATTTTCTCTCAAACACTCTCTAATCCATTATCTAATCCATGTTAAAATTTTAGGCTAAATGACAAATATTATTTCTGGACCAAATTCCCTAGCTTTCCCCAGACTAAATGCCAAACGTTTATCGAAATTTAAATTTTTTTAGATTAAAATATTCATAAAATTAATTTACAATAATTTACATATTTATTTAAAAAAAATTAATTTAAGAAAAATTTTAGAACAAAAGGACCGGAGAAGAAAAGATATTTCTAGGTTAAAATCCAAATTTTTCAAGCTAAAAAATTTAACTTTTAGCTCAAAGTTGGAGATGGTCTTAATCACGTTCCCTAATCTTCTTTCTTTATGGTCCAGCCAAAATCAATTAATTCCGTGTGACCATACTATAATATACCAAAACAGAAATATAGTTAATAGTTTATGTTATTTCTGTTTCGAGAAAATAATTATTAAAAAAAAAAAAAGGAAAAAAAAGGGGAAAGAATTGAGAAAGAAAGAGGAACCTGGATGCCATTGGGCGAGTTCTGGGCGGTTAGGACTCGGAGCTGGAACTCAGTCTCGGGCATTGGTTTGGGGTGGAAGATTTTGACGGCGGCGATCCTTGGCGCCGATTTGAGGAGCGAGAACTTGAAGGCGTTGGGGTCCACAGGACTGTGCAAGAAAAGATCGGAGTTGGAATATTTGTTGAGAATCTTGTCGAGGATGGACGGCCCCGTGAGCTCGAACCTCCGGGCCCCACCTACCAAGCAGACGGCGATTCTGGAGCGATCCAATTCATCCTCCTTCTTCTTGATCAACGACTGGGTCCGATCTTGATTTTGGTTTGGAGGCAAAGCAATTGGCGTTGAATTGAAGTTGTTGGACGGCACCTGGAACTGGAAGGCGCGGCCGCCGCGAAAGATGGATCGGATGGGAGCAAAAGGGATGTTGGTGGGAGAGAAAAAAGAAGAAGAAGAAGAGAAGGAGGAGAGTGAGAGGAAGAGTATGAGAGATAGGGGAGGGATGAGTAAGAGCAGCCGGCGCCAATCGAGATCGGAAAACCATCTGGAGAAATAGACGGTCATCCTGTTTTCAGGGAGGAGGGTTGTCCACTTCACCATGTCATCTGATTAGATAGATGTTGACGATGATGATGGTGCTGGATTGGATCCCGTTGCAATAAGTGGCTTGAGAAATTAGGGGGTGACTTTGCGTTTACTCCTCCCTCTACACCTCAACACTTTAATCACACCACTTTGATGTTATTCCCATATTTTTCGGTTTCCGCTTCCAACTTTGTTTTGCTTTTGGGTGTTGGATGGGATCGACTGTGGAGAAGGAAGGAAGATGGCAAAGCCTTTTGGTGTGAGGCGACGACAGAAGACTCTTTAGATAAGGTTTAGAGGAGGATCATGATATACTGACGTGATATTTTAGGGGCAGAGGAATTTTCCGTTTCGGGGGCCTACGGGCTCTTGTTGACTTACTTGATCCAGCTGTCTGGGTCTGGTTTTTAATTTTCTTGGGTTTGACTCGGTGTCTACTGTTTGGTTGGTAAACCAGCTACATCCTATTGTACCTTCTTGGGCTCTCGACTTGCCCATGCTCGTCTATCTTCGACCGTCCATAGGAAAAGGCCAGGGGCAAAGTATAAATAATGGTGGATAGGAAAAGGCCGAGGGCGAAGTACAAATAATGCTGGCTTCCATAAGAATGGGCCAAGGGCAAAGTACAAATAATAAATAATCTACGGTTTGTTTGGAAGTGTTTTTTAAATAATTAAAAGTGTTTTTGTTAAAAAATATTTTTAGAACTAATTCTTAGTAATATTGCAAGTGAATCCTATAAAGACATTTGAAGTGCGTCCTACAAAAGGCACATAACCGTTGGTTCTTGCTGTAAGTACTTCTAGGGGTTTTGGAACTCAATAATATTTTTACTAAAAACACTTTTAGTTATTTTAAAAGCACTTTCAAACAAGTCTGTAGTCTAATTTGTTAATTGCATAGACGTGCCAAGTGATAAGTGTGAAAGATAGATAGGGAAGCTTTGCATTCTTTTTTTATTATTTTTTGTCCCTCTCAACTCTTTTCTTTTTCAGTTCCCATAAATATATTTTCCCTTGCAAA
Organism: Malus domestica; assembly: GCF_042453785.1. Taxonomy (NCBI): domain Eukaryota; kingdom Viridiplantae; phylum Streptophyta; class Magnoliopsida; order Rosales; family Rosaceae; genus Malus; species Malus domestica. The sequence goes on along the minus strand of NC_091668.1, from coordinate 321,570 downwards.
TATAATTAAGGGTAACAAACTGTTTACTACCTTCATATTTTGTGGTTTTCAACATTTAGTACATCAAGTTTTTTTCGTCCCATAGTCATACCTAAAGTGTTAATTTTGGGACAGTCTCATACATCCGTTAGTCAAACTGTTAATTCTCCCGTTAAGTGATGACGTGGGGCCCATGTGGACAATGACTGGGCCCCACATGTCATTACAAATATTAAAATAATTAATTAATTAAAAAAAAACCATCCCTTCTCCCCCGCCCCAACCCAGAAGAAGAAGGAGGGAAAAAAAATCTGCAACCCATAAGGAGGAAGAAGAAGAATAAGAGAAAAAAAAAAACGAATCTGCAACCCAGAAGAAGAAGAAGGGGAAAAAAAGAATCTGCAACCCAGAAGAAGAAGAAGAAGAAGGAGGAAGAAGAAGAAGGAAAAAAAAAGAATCTGTAACCCAGAAGGAGGAAGAAGAAGAAGAAAAAAAAAAAACCAAATCTGCAACCCAGAAGAAGAAGAATGAGGAGGAAGAATGAGGAAGAATAAGAAGAATAAGAAGAAGAAGAAGAAGAAGAAGGAAAAAAAACCGAATCTGCAACCCAGAAGAAGAAGAAGAAGGAGGAAGAAGAAGAAAAAGGAAAAGAAAAAAAACGGAATATGCAACCTAGAAGAAGAAGAAAGAGGAGGATGAAGAAGAAGAAGAAAGAAAAAAAAAATGGAATCTGCAACCTAGAAGAAGAGGAAGAAGGAGAAAGAAGAAGAAGAAGGGAAAAAAAAAAACCGAATCTGCAACCCAGAAGAAGAAGAAGAAGAAGAAAAAAAAAAACCGAATCTGCAACCCAGAAGAAGGAGGAAGAAGAAGAAGGAAGAAGAAGAAAAAAAAAACCGAATTTGCAACCCAGAAGAAGAAGAAGGAGAAGGAGGAAGAAGAAGAGGTGGGTGATGGGAAGACAAAGAGGTGGGTGACGGGAGGGTGGGCACGGGTGGGATTTGGGGAAGATGAATGTTTTTTTATTTTATTTATTTTATATATATATATATTAGCCAACCCCACTTAGTGGGAAAAGGCTTTGTTGTTATTGTTGTTATTATATATATATATAATTTTTATTTTATAAATAATTTATTTTTAATTTCCATGTGGATGACACGTGGTGTAAAGTCATTGTCTACATGGACGCCACGTCACAGTTAACAGGAGAATTAATAGTTTGACTAACGGATGTATGAGACTGTTCCAAAATTAACACTTTAGATATGACTCTGAGACATAAAAAACTTAGGGTGCGTTTGTTGCGCCGGACTGTCTCGGACTGGACTAGCTGCCGGGACTAAGCTGGACTGGCTTAGACTGGACTAAGCTGGACTAACTTAGTGAAGCGTTTGGTGTAATGTCAGACTAAGAAGCAGGATAAGAAAAACAGTACTGTTCACCAGATTTGTGTTTGCTTAGACTAGGACTACAAATTTTTGTCATTGTGTAATAGAGTAATGCTACAAATCTCATGATATGGGTTAATTGGAGCATATTTTTGCCATGTATATTATGAATCTTAAAAAAAATTGACAATTGTTTTGTTTCTATTACATGCTAATAGAATTGGGTTTAATTTGCAAATGTAGCTTGGTTTAAACTCTATCACCCAACAGAAGAAAAATAATAGTGCCCAATACATGCAACTTCAACAAATACAAGTACATAAGAAGATCTCCATAATTTAGAAAATCCTAGTTAACATTAGTTAACATTAGCCAAAATAGATCTCCATAATTTACAAAATGGCTAGTTAACATAAGCCAAAATACTAGTGCAAAGCTAAGTTATAAGCCATAACATAAGATTGTATGATTAATAAAATACATCCATGTTAACATTAATAAAATACATCCATGTTAACATTAGCCAAAATCCTCATCCGCTTGCGTTGTCGCTTAAAAGCCTTTGGACGAACACTTTCTTGAGTTCCGGTTTGATTGCCCTGAACACTCCCACATTTTTTTGTTTATCCAAAATAAGAGACAATGCATCAATTTGATCTATAGGAGAGAGACCCATTGTTTCAAGTTCATTAGCTATGTCAGTATGATCTGCAGTACCTTGAACTAAATCTTCAGTTACCATTTGCATCATCTTCCCACTTTCAACATAAAAATCTTTCAGTCCACTGATAATTGCCTCGGTTCCATCACTTGAACTTCCCACAGCTCTTTTCCTCTTTCTTTGGCTATTTTCAGATGGGGTGCTTTGTTGGCTTTGTTGGTTCATTGAAGAAACAAAATTTTCACCTCCAATATCACTTTCACCAACATGATCATGACTTTGTTCCTCCACCATTTGAGCCGGGGTTTCGGCTACATTACCCGTAGCCCGATCTTTTCCAAATATATATGCAAATTTATCAAACAGTGGAAAATGTTTGCTTCTCCAACCATCGGCTTCTTTATTTCTCTAAGATTATATCAACATAGCAAAACTAAAATTTAGCATGCGTAACAAATATAGCAGCAAGAATATAACTAATGTATAAATAAAATAGGATATGAACCTGCATATAAGTTTGCCATGCGTCATCACTGTTAACTTCAACGCACTTTTTGACATTATTCCATGCAAATCCACTTGTGTTTATCATGTCAACGACCATACTATATGTTTTTTTCCATTTCTTCAACTTGGACTCAATATGTGGATTTGCCTTTATATTTGAATGAGGACATAAAACATTGACAGCTTTTGCTATTTCAACCAAAGTACATTGTTTGAAAGCACCGGTGTCACACCGTTGCTTCCGAGCAACAAAATCCTCAAGAACTCCTAGTAATACTTCTTCCTCAAATGCTTCCCATTTACGCCTTCTTCCTTTTGGCTCTTGAGTAGCATTCAAAATATTTTCGTTATCCATACCTAAACAAAAAATATTTTAATGAAGGAAAATACCATACAAATAATCAATTTGCATAATATCCAATCAACTTGCATAATATCCAATTAATTTGCATACCATCCAATCATTGTGCTAATATCTAACAAATGCATGATAAAAAGGAATACTAAAATAAAATGTTATCATTAACACATATAGCTAGTTCGGTTGCTGGTTCCTAATTGCTCTCCACTCATTATACATTTCCTGAGCTATGTCATTCCTCATTGCAGTCCACTGGTCAGATGTTTGAACACTACCAACATATTCACCTTCTTCTGTATTTTGTCCATCTTCTATTATTGGCAAATTCTCCATTGGATCTACAGACATCTCTTGCCTAATAAGATTGTGTAGTAGGCAACAAGCGGTAATTATTCGACCTTGTGTCCTTATCGGATAGAAAGATGGACTCCTTAGTATCGACCACCTTCCTTTTAGCAAGCCAAAACAGCGTTCAATTACATTCCTTGCCTTAGAATGCTTCATGTTAAAATATTCTTCCTTATTAGAAGGTGTTCGTCCCTCCCATTCAGATAAATAATAAGGTATTCCTCTATAGGGTGCAAGGAATCCTTCACCATTTGTATAACCACCATCTACAAGGTAATAATAACCTCATGAAAAAAAACAGACCTTATTAGTGTTTTGTAGTTGACAAACAGAACTAGACCTAACTTACAAAGTTGAGACTAAGTAATAGTCTTACCCGCTGGTACCTTAAAACCATTAGGCCTAGTAATTGCATCATGTAGCACTCTAGAGTCTGATGCGGAACCCTCCCACCCCGGAAACACATATATGAACTGCATATCTCCTGAACACACACCTAACACATTAGTTGCGACTCGACCCTTTCTTGTTCGGTATCTTGGTTTGTCAATTTCAGGTACATGCACATCAATGTGTGTTCCATCCAATGCTCCCAAGCAATTCTTAAAAAAAAAAAAAAAGTTTTTGTTAATTTATACAAAGGGAATGAAGAGTTAAAGATTAGGGAAAATGAAAAAAAAATTCTCATCATACCTTAAAACATCGCCACCTAGGATCTGTAGAATCAATAGGCACAGGCTGAGGGACTTTTAGTAGGATACCTTGTAATCGCAAAATTCCTTGCAATACGCTATTGAAATACCTACTTATAGTCTCTCCCGACCTA